>NC_142994.1:8922500-10136161 GCF_061535395.1 Colias eurytheme
AAATTTTCCCGATTTTTAGCGCAAAATCTATGAATACTGGGATTTACGATTTTGGTAAACTGTAAAAAAAATAAAAAACGCTGGAAAATGCACTTCAATAACTTCATGCTTATATCCTTAAGGAATCAAATATTTTTTAAGAACATGTCTTTCCCTACGAGTAACTACGTAGTTAAAATAGTAACTCCAGTTCTAAGTCGTTACATTGAAAGTGTTCATTTTATTGCCCACTTTAAACACTAAAATGCTATTTAAAGCCTGGTTTTACATCGACATTAGCACAGAACTAATATATCTAAGTGCTTGATAATATTCTTGCTCTAGCCTTTTCTAGGTATACTACTTTAAAAAAAAAATTGAATGAATAAATGAAAATTTTATTATACATATATCTACCTAAGTATAGTAATATAAATATATTCTTTCATTATTTTAAGAAATGACTTGTACATATAAACGTAAATACGCTCCTAAAAATAGTGCTTAAGCATGTATCAAGAATATATTTCATACTAGCGGTCCGCCCCGGCTTCGCCCGTGGTACATATTTACGTTTTCTCTACATAAAAACCATCCTCGTACTTCAAGGAATATAATAAAACAAGAATTATCGAAATTGATTCAGCCGTTCTCGAGTTATGCGCTTACCAACACATTTTGCGATTCATTTTTATATATAAAGATATATAGGTTAGAGGTACTATATGTAACTATGCAATATTATGTAACGATCAGTAACGACACATTTTCCATTTGATTTATTCTTTGATCGTATTTCACTTTTACAACTGAGAAAATTCACGAGATCATAAACGATTTCGACTGCAACGATCTTTCTGGGAATAATAAATACTATTTTAGCTTGCTCGAAAGAAAATTCACCCAGTAGAATATAATACATATGTAACATAATCCATACTAATATTAAAAATGCGAAAGTAACTCTGTCTGTCTGTCTGTTACTCAATCACGCCTTAACTACTGAACCAATTTGCATGAAATTTGGTATAGAGATATTTTTATACCTGAGAAAGGACATAGGATAGGTTTTATCCCGGAAATCCTACGGGAACGGGTTTTTTCTTTGAAAACGCGGGCGAAGCCGCGGGCGGAAAGCTAGTGTATACTAAAAATGTATACATACACTAAAAACTACATAAAACGCATTAAATATAATATGTAAAATAGTACCTACCTATGGTAAGTAACATATTATTATAGTAGTATATTTTACAGACTACTTACAGTAATATAACATAAATTTAAACTTATAAGTAAGAGCAATACATTATGTAGCGGTTGGTTAACTACAAAACAGGGATTAGGTGTGCTAATTCAATTAGTTAGAGAGAACTAAACTGTTGCAGCGTGTTCCAGGAATTCCAGAGGACTTAGGTCCTCTTAATGTAGCTCACGATTTTGCGCTCAAAGAAATCTTGGTAATAAAATCTGTCTAATTGCCTTTCTATAAATTAGAATAAAATATATTTTAGCATGTTTTATAAAATATAATTTAATAATTTTTGGTAAAACTTTAAAGCTCTCCTTTAGATAATTTCGTTTTATTCTTGTATAAAAGCTGAAGCTTTAATGTTATTTTATAAACTTATATAGGTCCTAAATCGTTTTCATAATTATACAATCGCATTTAAACGAACGCATTTGTTATCAAAGTTCTTGACCTGTGTACGTCAAATGCAATGCTTTAGCCTTGCCTTCAAGTACCATTCTTGCCAATGACTGAAGTTTGAAAGGACTTAACACGATTAATCATAATGTGAATAGCACATTTTCAATCAAGTAGAAACTTATCTCCTTATTGCATAATTCGAATATCGGCCCAGTAAAAAATACGAATATTTGTATGTATAAATCCTGTTGCTATATTTATTTACATAAGACTTAATTATTTATGATACAACCTACTAAAAATAAGAGTGATTGAGAGATATTTCAGTAACTTTTACATTAATTTTTAACATTTAAAAAGGTTACAACATGTTTTATTTCTGCAAATATTTTTCCAGTCTCAGTATCAATTTTCTATAACGTAAGATACTTATTATCTTGACTATAAGGGAAAATAAAGGAGAAAGCCTTCATTCCACACGATCTACACATTGATTCTGTAACCGATCTCCAATCTTCGTAGATAGCCTCTTTCGATTGGTATCGAAAGTATATTAATTATAACAACAGATTTTTGATGGAATGTTTCTAAGAGATTAATTACTCTTTAACATAAATACAGTCCCTTCGTATTTACGATTTTCTTCGAAAACATAATAAACAGTATAAAAATGTTATATTTATTGCAATTTATTGTAATAGTTAGAATGTATACCAAAGAAAGTAAATAAATTAAGTATTGGATGGTCTGTTTGTAAAAAAAATATTTTTGTTTGTTTCGCCTATGAAAAAAGAATTTATTTTCTACCTGAAATGATTGGCTGGATTGATTTTGATGTTATTTTTTCTGGTAAAAAAGGCTAATGTACCTAGGCTTATCTGAACGAAAGAAAGACGTTTCTACTTCTTAAATATTATTTAGGAGATAATATTTTTTTTGTTTAACATCGACTTAAAATGGATTAATTAAGAGAAAATATAAATTTATAACATTGATATTTTGCAGTCGCAATTCATAACTAAAGTCTTAAAAACTTCGTAATAAAAATAAATATCTGCATCATAATTTTAGCGATGCCTTGCAATAGTTTATTGGACTTTCGTCTTATTAATAACAAAATGAATGTAAACTCCTACTCCAAATAAATAATATTATTGTTTTATAATAATAATTTAATCGAGCTTGACCCATATTTGACGTAATGATGTAGGTACTTTGTTTATAATAGAAATTAGATTACACAACCCTTGACTTAGATTATAAGCAAAATAATTATGCGATAATTAATCACATTAATAAAATTGGAACGAAATTATAAGGGAATAGAGTAATAATTCGATATTTAAAATCAATAAGTAGTACAAAATTGGTACAATATACAATATACAAAATAATACTTTGATTCACGGGTGACTGCTTGAACTTTAATAATAATGAATAGACCGTCCGTAGAAAATGGACGGAAAGCCTTCCAAAGCTAAGCTTCTCAGAAATGTGATGACCAAATCATACATACAAATAGACTGGAAAAAGGCTTGTTATATCTAGATTTATTAAAATACTGTAAGACCTATATTCATAGCCACCTTCATCACTTGTCATAAAATATTTGCTTTTCGGGGTGGAATTTTGCGATACTGAAAACCCTTCTCAGAAAAATCGCTTATTATGCAGGTATCAATCCAGTAGGACCCCAATTTTTTTACCTTTTTCCTTCGGAACGAAATGGCCGACAAATCCCCTAAGCATCGTGAGGGTTTCAGGGTTTATAAATAACGATGTTTGATAAACTTAATTTATTTTGGGAACTTGAGATAAGGATCATTTTTTCCTTGGAACTTTATTGAGATAAAAAGGCTTTGTTATATTTTGAATTAAATATAGAGCCTGGGCCAATAACGATAGCACCGAGGCCGAGGTTATGCAATAAGTACATTCTATTACTTGAATTTTATCGCACCATTTACGGAAGAAGAACTTAATAACTTTCATTCAAATGTATGTAATCGATTTAATCAGCAATTGTCTCCGTCGTACACAATTTGAAGTTCGCCTAGAAAATAATTATTGAGATGTATTGCAGACACAACCATTCAATGTTGGTAAAACCAAAACTTTTCGTTTTAATTCTACGTATAAATTTCAGCAACGCTTTTTTAATTCTCATAACGTTCCTAGTAAAAGTGTTCACCAACATAACAATATCACCGACACATCCAGCTAAACTATAAAAGAACGAATAAAATGGAAACATAACAATAAAACACGCCAAGTTTGACTTTCCCCTGACATTGGAGGTTCTGTATGATTTTTTTAGTACTACAAATTATATTCTTCTAACTGCGACATTTTCAGCTATAAATACTCATTACTAGTTGCCAGTTACGGCTTTTGCACGCTTTACTGAAAGTATTTTGGTGATTTTCTTTATACAGTAAAGAAAAAAAAGGCAACCTTCGCGTAATATTGGCAATTTTTCTTGTGAAATAGAAAAGATAAAACTGCTCGAAACAGGTACTGAATTACAATTATTTTTATATACAAGTATATCATAAATGATTAACAAACACGATTAAAACTTATTCGAAATTATAGCTAGAATTAATACCTAAAAAACAAATAAAGGTCCCTGATAACAATTTATCTGCCCACCGTATTCGAAAATCTAAAAGCCTACGTTTCCTTTAAAGAGACTTACATTACTTAGAGCCTCATCAAGGGGCTTTTAACATTTAACTACGGATCGCTTTTAGCTAGAATACAACTGAAGCCATACCATTGTTCCCGTAACTTATTTTTATACCCGCATCCATTCGGGAACTGTATATGAAATGATGGAAAATAGAAGCTTTGTTTTAAAGTGATAATGAATGATTTCTACGACATTATAGTTACAAAGGTTTAGAGGGTTTAGATCCATTAATGTAATGGGACTTGGATATGATTGAGAAATGAAAAAAAAATCTGCAGAACGTTTCCTTTTATAATATACTTTTTCCCCGAAACAAAATATGTGGAGCTCCTGAAGGAAAATTTAACAAATACAATAAAAAAATTGTAAATTATTTGTTTTACTCTCGTGGCAAAAAAACAGAAATAGTAAGTATTATAAATAAATATTTTTAAGAACTAGCCCAATAGAACTATAAAAGATACTTCATTCATGGAACTTGAGATACTTGCTAAAGTTCCATGAACGAAGTTTTCAGTTAGATGGTGTAACATTTAAATCCGTTACCTTAACTATGAAGTGTATTAAGTTCGGTAAGACTCTATTGAAAACTAAAAGCAAGCTATACAGTAAATTTTAACGCATATTCACATAATTCTATTGTAAGATCATAATTCCAAACTAGTTCATATTACCTAATTGTCTCAAAGCTATACAATTTACTTATTATACCGTAATAATATGTAATTTTACAAACTTTAGATCTATGTCTGTATTTCGTATAGGTAATCTATATCTATACTAACATTTATAAATCTGAAGAGTTTGTTTGTTTATTTGTTTGAACGCGCTAATCTACTACTACTACTGGTCCGATTTGAAAAAAAGGCTAATCATCACGCTATAACCAACAGGAGCTGAGTCACGCGGGTAAACAGCGGACCGAAGCTAGTACCACAGTCTAGTACGGAATACAAGCCACAATCACGTGCTAGCTGCAATAAAATTGAGGAAATTGCACATACAGTGAAAACCAAATGTAATAGAATTAGCAATCGACACCGAGCCAACTCACAAACTTCCGTGGTAGAACTTCAAATAGGTATTTGTTGCAACTGCAGTTCTCTTACACGTCTCCTAAAAGTTTAAATCTGACTTTGCAAGTATTTGGCTTTGGCAAACAATTTACCGCCTTCGAGTCGTGGTAAAGTTTTGTCTGTTTAAAATAACGAGCGTGTTAATTTTACTGTTCTGGGATGACACACAGGAATTTTGTTGTTAAGTTAGTAGGTGATATTTAAGATATTATTTTCAAAATATACTTAAACTAGCTTACCGCCCGCGGCTTCGCCCGCTTTGTCTAAAACCTAATAAATTATATACTAAAACCTTCCTCTTGAATCACTCTATCTATTAAAAAAAAACCGCATCAAAATCCGTTGCGTAGTTTTAAAGATTTAAGCATACAAAGGGACATAAGACAGAGAAAGCGACTTTGTTTTATACTATGTAGTGATTATTATCATATATTATGTCGTATCAAATGCCTATAATTTAGTTTTTGATTCTAATTGAACTGAGAATTTTCATATTTTAGTTACTTGGTTTTACACATAATATCTAGGCAGTTGTAAACATTCCGTTGTACCGGTTTAGCATATTTTTGTATTTTACGAGATAAATATTACTATTTACTATACTCCTTCTAGTGTGGCATGATTTACCTAATCGGGTACTTGAACTATTTGAACTTTTGCTTACAAATTTTATTTAGAAGATGACAACCTTTCAGGATACCTATATAATATTACTAGCTTTCCGCCCCCGGCTTCGCCCGCGTTTTCAAAGAAAATCCCGTTCCCGTAGGATTTCCGGGATAAAACCTATCCTATGTCCTTTCTCGGATATCAAAATATCTCCATACCAAATTTCATGCAAATTGGTTCAGTAGTTTAGGCGTGATTGAGTAACAGACAGACAGACAGAGTTACTTTCGCATTTATAATATTATATATAGTATGGATAATTATTATATACATAACTTTCGTGACAGGTTAATAGATATAAACATATTGCACCACTTTTCATGTCAAGATGTGCAACGGAAAAATTAATAGTACCTACCTATATCTTAAGTCCAATAACAGCAATCTTTTAGTTGCTGGCTATTTGCCCTCAAATATAATGGAATTACCAATGAAGTAAAACAGCAGATGTCTTTGGCACGTTGCCAGAAAAATATCATTGAAAAATATCATTTTATCCATTTATATGTACACGTCTGTTGCTTGTGCATGAAAATAATATATCCTTTAAAAATAGTTTGCACTTTACGTCAAACTTAATAATGGTGAACAAAAAATTCAGGGGTTACAGTTTTCATATTGCAAACCTATTGTGGAATCAATCTGAATTATCTGCCCTGCAAAGATAGAATCTATACTAATATTATAAAGCTGAAGAGTTTATTTTGGAACTATTGGTGCGATTTGAAAAATTATTTCGGTGTTAGATTGCCTGTTCATCGAGGAAGGCTACATGCTATATATCATCACGCTAAGACCAACAGGAGCAGAGCCACGCGGGTGAAACCGCGGAGCGCAGCTAGTATTTTAATAATTGGTTAGAAAAAAGTAAAGATGTAGATTGCTCTAGGCAATTAGATAGGTACGAGACCTTTTATATGATGATCAAAAACAGCGTGATAATAAATCTGCAACACATTTTAAAATGTAAAACTGTAAGTACTAGTGAAAAACGGTGATGCTTAAGCCTAGCTATGAAAGGAATTTAAAATAAAAAAGATGGGTTGCACTCCGGGAGTGCCGGCAGAAGTGAAAACGCGCGTAGTAGAGAGGGGATAGCTGTCTACTCTCCATTCGTCTTACGCTTTTTCGATCAGCACGTGTCCTGACGCGAGTTTAAGATTTTATACCCATTACAGAAAAAGTGCTCAACGCCGCTAAAGAAGTTTTCACTTCAAAAATATTGTACATAATATATTAAATAATGCCTTACAAAGTGTAACATCGATTTATCTCAAACGTACACGATTACAGTTACTTGAAGTGCAAATGGAAGTTAATGCCCCACGCATACTTATAAGTTAAATTGCCTGTTCAAGAGATGCTAGCGAGAATTCCAATAAGCATTTATCGCGACTATTTCTTTGGAATATAATATGTGAGATATTAAGGTCGTGTTAAATGATATTTATTACCATTGTTCAGCAGAGATATTAAACCAAAGGCAACTGAAAAGTTAAGGACAATTTACATACTATTTCGTGCGATACGTACTAAGTTATATTCCAAAAACTTGGAGAATATTATGATCATGTAAGAACTTCAGTTAGATAAGTATTCTGGGAAGGATTATATTGTTACGATTATGGGATACGTTACCTAAAATATATAATAGGGATGCGGTACGGTGCTAGGTATTTGGTATGGTATTTAATAGATATTCGTTTGAAACTCTCATTCTGTTGTTACAATGGCGATCTTCTCCTTCACACTATAATAGGTAATACTTTCCTGGTGTTTGATGTTCCCACTTGGCCACTTACTATAATGTCTTTTTCAACATACTTTTTATTTTTAAATCCAATATACTTTTTATATATTTTATTTAATTATTCTACAACTTGAGATTCTCTTTACTCGTGATGCAATAAAATACGAGCACATTCAGCAATTAACGCCCTCATCGATCAAAAAACAAAAGAAAATTTCGCAATTCTGTTTAATCGGAAACTTCTATTTGTTGTTTCCTTTGTCCATTTGCATCTTTGTATAATTGAATTACAACTCTCGGATCGGATAATTTCATTGGCTTTTTGCTTTTTACCGTTTAAAATTTCATTAAGTTTTATTGGGAGGAGCCGTTTTAATACTAGGTACCTATACTAATAAAGACTCTGAAGTGCTTTATAGGAGAATAAAAAAGTCAATCAATAGTATTGAATATTTTTTATTATATTTTTATAATAGTTACATAAAGTCAGCGCCCTGTATCATAAGAGAGTGCTCATTTAAAATTATTTAACTTGTCATTGAAAAATTATTAAAAATAAATGTTGGATCTGATAGAAAAAATAAATGACAAATAAATTTTCATTTCATTTCGTTCAGAAAATTGATTCATCTCCTTTTACTTTGTAATCACAATTCTTAAGTAATCTTAATATACTTACCTACTCCCGAAATTATTGACTTTAGAAAACTTACGGAAAGGTAAGCCGATTTTCTATAACACCATCAGAAAGTTACGTAATAAAATTATAGCTTATAAAAGTTCCTGACACTCAATCTTCTTAGAGAATGATTTATTATACTTCCTCTGATCGACCGGTATGCAATAGATTTATGTTAAGCGCTCCGTAATGCCTTTAGGTCAATGTCACAGGATAAGTGCATTTCTTGTAGCCTTTTAGATAGTTTAAAACGACATTTTCATCGTTCTAATATACTTTTTATAAAACTTGAGCGATCGCCTTCAGCCCATAGGTATATGTTCCCATTGCTGGGACGCGGGCCTCCCATAAGTGATCAGGCCATAATCCACCACGCTGGCCAAGTGTGGATTAGGAGTAATAATTGGGAGTTGTCACATTTCGTCGAACTTTTTGATTCTTCGGCATGTCGGTTTCCTCACGGTGTTTTCTTTCACCGTTTGGAGCAGGGGTGATGTTATCAAATTTCAAAATTTCAAATTTCAAATTTTCTTTATTTCAAATTTCTTTATTTGCAGAATGTAGATTTAAAAAGATGTTAGGTAGGTACATATTACATAGACTCTTAAACATTCTGGCTCGTAATTGAGCATGCAAATACATTATAAATTACAATAAACAATTTTATATTACACAACATTGAAATCCACATATTGAAATTTACACAATTTTATATCCACATATTGAAAAATCAATTTAATTTCTGCACGCTCGCCTGATCTCGAACCCCCGACTTATCGATTTGAAATCCGAGGTCGTCACCACTGAGCAACCACTGCGTTAAGTGATCGCCTAACGCCTTGTTTAAAAGGTTTTTTATTTTTTTATGGAGGAAATTAATATGATTAATTTATCTTAGAATTTACTGCACCTCAACCTTATCATTTGTATTTACGTTTATAAGATAAACTTTAAATGACATTTATATGCACTTAAATCAATGCACTTTCAATATCGAACAGGTGATTCTTAGAAAAAAAAAATGCCATTACAGTTTTGTAGATAATTTTAAGACTAAAATATTTACATGTAGCATTAAGCGTGTATTAATTTAGTATTTAAGTAGTTTTAAGTTCATATGGGCCGTAGTTTTTAAGTTATATTAAGACCTTTAACTGTAACTACATTTGTTGCCTGAAATAAACAAATAAAATAAATAAATAAATTAAACCTACCATTTTCGAAAAATACGAAAAAGCATAAATGATATTTGACCCCGAAAAACTTATAAATAACACTGATAAGGAATTTTGACAATTTATTTCTATTGGTAAACCATAAACCCGATGTCTCTACCAAAATTTTACCTCGGCGTTTTTCGTTATTTCCAAATTTATTTTTTTCCCGGCCTATTATCAATTATACCTTCTCATTTTAAAGTGATAGGTCTGAATAATTTCTTTGCTCATTTGCCGAACAAAGTTGTAAAGATAAGCCTTATGAGACTATGAGAAGTTTAAAATTAACCGGAGCTTGTTTTTCTGTAAACAAGAATTTATATATGTACTTCCTGTATTCTCTGTTTAAATTCTGAAGTGTTAATAATTAATTATCTGATTTTATGTTTGTAATTATTGCTAGCAGCTTATAAATAGCAAAGGTCTCTTTAGAGGAACAAGGCTAGTTCAAATTAAACGTTCAACAACCATTTACTTAATTATTTTCTTTCGGATCAGCTTCCTACTAATAATATAAATGCGAAAGTTTGTGAGGAAGGGTGTATGTAAGTTTGTTTGTTACTATTTCATGCAAATACTACTGAACCGATCACAATGAAATTTAGCACACATATTGAGAGTAACTTGGATTAACATATAGGAAAGGTTTTATCCCGGAAATCCCACGAGAACGGGACCTGCGGGTTTTTCTTTGAAAACGCGGGCGGAATGGTAGTGTTTAATACTAAAAGAAAGGCATGTAGAGATCATCAATATAATCGAAATTATAAGCTTAGATTACAAAATAAAAGGATTATAAGTTATATTATGAAATATCTTAATTTCTGTATGAGGATAACTTTGATGATATAAATTTAGAAGTCGTAAGGAAATTCCCATTTAAAAAAGACTTACTTGATAAAGCATTGCTCACTTATTACTACACAAATTTTCCTATGGCACGTTCAATATCTGTATGATAAAATTTAAATATTTTTCATTACTTTTTGTAGCAGCAACGAAGTACCAATGTGGTACCAAGTACGAATGTTCTCAAATTTTTATTAAAATTTGAAATAGACAACATGTCATAGAGCCGTTCATGCTGGTAATTACATTAAAAAAGGAATACTATAAAAAGTTATTAAATAAGCCTACAACTTGCCTACAACCAACAATTATTACTAAATCTTGAATTAAAGCTCTAGAATTGACTTTTTTGAATAAATAACGCTAAATTATGTACGTTTGATTAAGCCCAATTAAATGTATTCCAACACAAAAATTCCTAAATTATAATTAAAATAAAAGCTCAAGAAGAAAAACATATTTTTAGGATTCTCGTTCACTGAATCAGCTAATTGTTATTTAATTACCTGCGCCTTGAAAATATAACTGAGAGGGTTCCCAAGGGGTTCACTTAATTACACAGCTTTTCTTTATCAAGGGCCATTAGTCACAAAGTCAAATTAAAATTGCAGAAATATTACAAAAAATGTTGTAATAATTCATAAACAGCAATTAATTGTAACAAAATTCTGATCTTCTATAATATAAACAGAGTGTTTGGGTTCGGTAATAATAAACAATGGATTCGTTATCAAATAATTTATTGCATACTAATACATTTTACATATATGCAGGTATTGCAATACAATATTATATTTAAATTACATTAATATTGTCACATACATTTCAATTTTCCAATACACAGATTAAAAATTAAACATAATAATAATATACGTTTCGCTTTGGCTTGGAAGTCAAAACTTTGTTTGTGTCGCAAATCTAATTAAGTCGCTATAATAAACAATAAAAATAAATAAATTATAGGTAAAATAACGCTAAAATATATCGATATCCGCATGGAGTACGCACGCACCTCCTATTGTCGCTCATTCAAACTATCTAGTTATCAACCCATTGAATCATCAAATATTTAAATGTTAACGTTCATCTAACACCCACATGAGATAAAATAGTTAGAATAAATTTACATTTTAATTAAACACATAGCTACAGAATGGACCAGTATATATGCTATCCAGATAGATAGCTGATAAGTGACGTCTTTAATAAATATCTGGCGCTAATTACATAATTTGTTTAAAGTTCACATCGGGTTATAGCGGACGTGCCATAGCGCGGATTTGTGATAAAAATTGTTACGTGTATACAAATATGAAAAGTAAGTTTTATAATCCAAATAAGATTTAAGATTTATTTAAATAAGGATCTTTAATTAATAATGTAAACTTGTTTGTGATTCTAATTCCGATTTAATTGTAATTTATTCAAAGCTTGACTTATTTTTAAACCATTTTTATTCATCAACACGACCCGTTGGACGCTAAATAATATTATTATTTTACATTCCAATATATTATTAATATGATACTCACATATTGCATACTGGCTTTCCGCGTTTTCTGGCGTTTACTGGCTTCGCCCGCGTATCTATTCTAATAATATTATAAAGCTGAAGAGTTTGTTTGTTTGTTTGAACGCGCTAATCTCGGGAACTACTGGTCCGATTTGAAAAATTCTTTCAGCGTTAGATAGCCCATTTATCGAAGAAGGTTATAGGCTATATATCATTACGCTACGACCAACAGGGGTGGAGCCACGAGGGTAAAACCGCGCGGAGCAGCTAGTTCTGGTATAAAAATCTATCTACTATCCCATGTCCTTTAGGTTTCAAGCTATCTAAGAATCATCAATATCAATTTTCACCCAGATTGGTTCAGTGGCTGAGGCGTGAAGAAGAGACAGACAGACGGACAGAGTTACTTTTGCATTAATAATGTAAGGTTTATTAATATAAATTCCGTTACAGAGATTACTTTCTTCAAACATATGAACTAGACTTCATTTTAAGGTCTTTCACAACACAAAAAATAGTTCGTTAGTTAAAGTCCGTTATTATAACAAATAGATAAAAACAGAATAAAATAAATACATTCCTCGATACCTATTTTGAAGGGAGCTTCCATACGCGAATTTTATTGCTCGATTTTGATAACAGTTCGTTGACTTATGACGCTAGTCTAGCCACATGCTGTACTAAGTCCCTAGACTAGTCTTGCATGAATGATCGTTTAGTTTACTGATTTAAATGAATGATATGCAGACCGTGTACTAGCAGCTGATTGATGAAGCTTTCTATTTTCTATCCTTTTAGTTAGAGTCGCACACAGCATGATCGTTAAGATTGGTTTCTGTCATGCATAAAGCGTTTCATATACTCAGGCTGGACGCGAACTGGTCACGGATGAATTCTACACATACCCGTGGCCCCGTCGTTGATGCGGCTTGACGGAACACAGTGGGGTTTTGGTCGGTAGGAATCCGACATAACCCACGGCCTCTTCCCCGGAGGCCGTGGGTATCTATGCAAGATTTCCCCACAAAAAAAAGGCTGGACGCGAACTGTATAAAAATGCATGATTTGATATTTTAAATGCACATGCAACTTTTATTTATCATTACACAACTATTAATCGTTATGTTTTTATTGAGATTGCAATGAGGCTGGATAAGAAATTATTATTTTTAAAATAAAACAAATTTCGACTTATCGGGTAAACAGAGGACATTTATTTGTTTTATGGCTGATTTTTCAATACTTGGATAAAACTTATTCGTCGAATAATGTATAAAACTACCATTTTAAAAACGTATTCTAAATGCCCGTATTTGACAGTTTACGTGACATGTTAATATTATCGTGTAATACTTTATTGGACGGATAAGTTTTATCCAAGCATTGAAAAATCGGCCCTTAAGATGATAATAATAAATAAATAAAAACATCATGGTTTGTAATGGTTTGTGTTAATTTCGATTGGTTTATTGCACATGTTTCACTTGTTTATACTTATAAAATAAAAAAGGGGGATGTACATTGTGCAACAAAAGCAATATCTCTTATTAATTACCTACATCAGTTTCAATTCTAATAGATCATTTCTTTCTAACAGCTAAGGTCGGTGGATAATTTATTTTAATATATCTGTCAAGTTAAGGCCTAAGTTACTGTTACGGTAGATAATGAATCAATGATGTAGGTTTGCATTCGCAACAAACAAAACAAATCCTCAATCTATGTAATATTAGTTCAAACTTCTACTAGGTACGGTAGTAGGTACGGCTGGTCATGAAAACTGCATAGATTTCAAATACCTTCCGATGCAAAAAATTTTCGGTGCAACAGGGCGTAAATCGACAGCATTGGCCCAATAAATGATCGTCGATGATTGCCGCTATTACGTTACTTATATTTAGGATCTCTACATAATCGTGATTCCCTCTATTCACCCAACGCTGCTGATATATATTTCATCCCAAATTTGTATCTAACCATTTTTTTTTTCAGCAATAAATAGTATTGATGGTAGAACGTTACAACTTGTATTTGATGACGGATTATCCATAAATTTCGAAGATTGTTGGCTTCGGGATCACTGCAGGTTATTATATTTTTTTTTTATAATTTTTTTTTCTACAATATTGTATGAACTCAAATTGAACAGTTAGTCTAAATTGTTTAAATTGACTTTTCTAACCTTGTCTAACCTTCGAGAAGAAGTAAGATTAAACTCCAGCTTCGTCATCATAAGAAATGATCATCAAAATAAACATAGCACAATGGAGATAGTTAACTTAAAAATATTTAAAGAGGACTGACACATTTATGTTCTAAATCACGGTAAATAATATAACATTAAATTCATTTCAGGTGCACATCATGTTTCCACATAGATACCAATCAAAGAGCTAAACATCTTTTAGAAATACCTGACGTTACTTTTGTGAAAGTTACAATTGCAGACAAAATACTTTCGATCCAATGTAAGTAGAATATATGTAGGGTTTGCTGACATGTTGTGCTATGCTATGTTATATGAAGCAAAAAAGCAGAAATCAACACGCATACGATATAATGAAAACCTTTTTAGCCTTATTTTGATTATGTTCAATTTTTCTATCCAACATCATAATAATATATCAGATGCTATCAAAAAACTTTTAACAATTAGCACAATAAATGTTGTTACTTAACTTCAAAATAATAGGGACACTAGATATTTTAATTTTTGTTATACATACTTCAATTCTGATAAATACTTGGTTTTAGGGAGTGATGGCCACGAATCGAGCTATAAGACTGATTTCTTAGTACAATTTGACTATAAAACGTGGTGTAATAAACGAAAATCTGCACCAAAACTATGGCAAGGTCCTGAAGTCGCCACAAAAGTTGCCAGAATCTCGGCCGATGAATTCATTAATAGTACTGATGGAGCCAAATTGGTATTTCGGTCGTTGCTCGATTATGGAGTTGCTTTGATTGAACAAGTAAGGAAATTTGACTTTCATATTATTTATGTTAATATTCCTATTATTAAAGTGAAACTTTTATTACATCGTCTCAAACTTTTTGGTCTGTGTAGCGCATGTCGCGTGTATCGCGGCTGCCGAGTAGGTATACCTACTCGGCAGCCGACCGTCACGCGACATGCGCTACACAAAGCAGTGTTCGGAACCGTTCGAACAGTTTCACTTTTTCCGTGGTTTCATAAAACCACACAACATTTTTATTTATTCCATCGGGGATGATGAAGTTTATGACGTCCAAATATTATAGTCAATATTTTCATAATTCATAAAATAATGTGATCCTATGAATTTGTGGATTTTGAAAAGGCAATTTTCTGATATAATGCCCAAAATGTATTACATTTCCAGGTAGAGCCAACGCCAGAAGCAACAGAAGCCGTCGGCAAAGCACTGGGAGGAGTGCAGCACACTTTTTTCGGTGGTATATGGAGTGTCAGCGCAAACGCAGAGCATGCTGACACAGCATATTCCAACATCACGTTGAAACAGCATACTGACAACACGTACTTCACGGAACCAGCTGGGTGAGAATCTGAAGAAATTTATATTATGAAATAACTGTCATGTTTGTCCTGGGTCTATATGAAAGGAGTTGCGCTTGAAACGTTATTACTTCTAGTGTCAAGGGTAATAGAGAGGAAAACATAATAGTATCAAAGAAGTTATATATTAGGTTAGCTCAGCAAATTGTAATTATTAAAAATTTATTTATAGTGAATTTATTTGAGCAGTTTAAATGCAATTTTTAAAACCTTAATAGAGGTTTTCAGCATTATAAATCCGTATAATAGTAATTTTAGTTAGTCCACTTTAAACTCAATGTTTCTCCAAATAAGGTGAATAGATATAGACCTTATTTCTTAAGTCGGAGAGATCATTTTAAAACTGCTTTGCTAGCTGTGACTAAATCTTGTTTAGCAATTCGTTGAGTGGTTTCCTTGGCCGTAAAGTACGGTTGGACGGAAGTAATGTAGCCCCGACTCTCAGGTCCGAATGGCGCCCTTAACTTTTCACGCTACAAAAATTGCAACAATTCTCGTTTTTGTCTTCCAGAACTCATTGTGTTCCATTTAAATAGGATTGCAATTAGAATGATGTTATAACTGTATTGTTACGTAGAATGATCAGTTGTGTTGATTAAAATGAGTAAGACGCGCCCTAATAGAATTTTCAAACAAAGTCGATCATATTATTATTAAAGTAATTAAAACTCTTGTGCCCCGTGAAACCTAATCTGAATTTCACTAAAGTTTTCGATACGATGATGAATACAATTAGAATTTTATGGTATTTAGATTTATCCCAAGATTAAATTTTATATACATCCACGGCCCTCAGCTTACCTTTCAACATTTATTCCCTCCGGCTTTTAGGTTAAAACCTTTAGCACTGAACCGTGAAAATGAATGATATTAGATTTTTGCTCGCTTATTAGACTTTAATGAAATTGGTTTGAGCCGGAGTTAATACCGTATCGGTGTTGATAGCCCTATAAAAGAAGCCTCATCCCGTTTAAGGTAGAAAGGAAAATGCTATAGAATAAACGGTTAAGACCTCAGAAAACTCTTCATTGTGAACATTTACTATTTATGATGTAATAGCGTCCATTCTATTGCGAATAATTTTCAGAACAGGTGCCTTAGAAAACGATAATTAAAGCGAACGTAGTCTTAAATTCTGCGTCTAGAATTTTCCAGTATACGTAGCTTCTGGTTTTAGCTTACAAATGTTCCACTGCACCGAGCACTCAAATGGGACGGGAGGTGAAAGTGTTTTTATGGATGGATTCTATGCAGCAACTAAATTGAAAGAAGAGCATCCTGAAGACTTCGAGTTTCTAACCAAGTTTGAAGTGGAAGCAGAGTATATAGAAGAAGGCCATTTCCATAAATATTCCGCGCCAGTAATACAACTTGATAGGTTCAATGATATCAAGCAAATAAGGTAAGAATTATTTGATATAAATTTTCTACTGGCGACCAATAAGATTAAATCCGAACATCTACTACGCTAATTCTTAAAACTGGGTTTAAATAATTACACTTGACGATCCAGTTATCGTAGAAATTAAATAGATAGTACAGCAATCGACATCACTAAATGATAAACTTATTCTGATAGGACTGGGTGTTTCTCGTTTCAAATGTGAATTCGAAAAAAGTGTAATAAGTGTAATAAGTGTAACAATTTTATTCAGTAGTGAGCTTACTTCCAAGATTCTACAAGATGACTGCATGTAGTAGCACTTTAAAAGTTACAGTACTTGGACACTCTTATACTCAACCCACTTTTTTAAGAGTTCTCATTTGTGCTTGATAAACTGTAGCATTCTTAAATTGAGCTCTGATGTTTAATAAATGTAAGAAATTTGCAGTGATTCAATTCTATTGAAAATTTGTAATCATCTCTCAAATTATGAAAATTCTTCATTACTTTTTTTCAATGATAACTTTGAGTGCAAGATTGTTACAACAAAACTTTGTAAAATTTAAAATCTAACAATATTTCTTTCAGATTTAATTCCTACGATCGATCTCCAATGGCATTTGCAAATTCTGAAGAATGCAGAGCGTATTATCGCTCTTTACGAAACCTTGCGAAATATTTTGAAGACAGCAAAAATCAATGGCACATAAAATTGAAACCCGGTAATGTATTTTAAATTAATTATTTCCTTTGCTTAAGATCAGAGTAGGTACTTACTAATTATTTTTAACAAGTTGGGATAACTTTGAAAACTTTCTGCAGTGTGCTTAAAATTTCTTGGAAATCTACCTCACCTTCTACAGTTACATTTCCCGTATTACAATTAAAATTTCATGAAATATTGGATAATCTATATTTAAAAAATCAGGATTTTAATACAAAAAAACTGTCTACTATGTTCGTATCACCATAATTGGAAGGAAGGTTAATACACAAAGAGTACGTTTATCTCGACCGTATGAATTTATATGGACATAATATTTTTTCCAGGTTTCATATGTGTGTTTGACAACTTCAGAGTGCTACACGGAAGGACTGGGTTCACAGGAAAACGGGTGCTTTGGGGTTGTTACGTATCACGTGCTGACTGGTTGAACAGAGCTCGCACTTTGGGCCTTATTCCTTGAACGATAAAGCTTATTTTGCTTAAATTATATATATGATCTTGTTTGCGAAATCCTTAATAAAAAGTAAGAATAAATTAAAAATGGTTTGTTTTCTTTATCCTAATGCTATACGAATAATATGAATATTCAATGAATCCTCAAATTTATCCCTAACAATCTGTTATCCTAACATGATTGTTCCATTAGAATAGACGTCTCTCCGTTAATTTATGCCTCATTTTAACATAAGAGGAACTCGGAAACTTGTGGCATTACAAATTATTTAAATCTATGTATGATACATACATGTGTCTATTTTATATCATAACTATTCCGTTTCAATTTTTATACATACAATTTTACTCATTCCTATTACCTATTTACAAATGAGTATTCTAAATGGGTTCGATTGCCACCCGGGGGCCGGGGCAAATATTTGTGTGATGAACATAGATGTTTCCTCTGTGTCTGGGTGTTAATTATATATATAAGTATTTATTTAAAAATTATAAAAAATTTAAAATTATATTTAAATTATATTTAAATTAAAAATTATATTTATGTTTATCAGCCATCTGGTTTCCATAATACAAGCGAAAGCTTAGTATGGGATCAGATTGTGCCGTGTGTGAAAATTGTCCTGAAATATTTATTTATTTTATTTATTTATATTAATCCATATGCTACTCTACCAGGCGAAGCTTTTTTACCAGTTCTTATTGGAAACAGAAACTTCCTCTTGTATAAATCTATAGCTAATTTTATTTCCACTATCACACAATTTCACTATATTGTGTTAAAGGTTCCATAAAATGAATATCTGAATCTACCTGAAATCAATACTGCCTATAACATGTTAAAGCGTCGTATGTTACACCGTACACGTGATATGCACGGTACAGCCTTCCTGTGATTTATTAATGTGGCCTTTAAATTATTCAAATAATTCGACAGCTGTCCGTTTTAACTGTTCGGTCAATTTCAATCTGCTGCGGCGACCCCTGTTGACTGACAATGAAATTGATATTGGGTCTTTCGTGTGCCTACATCGTAATAAATGATGCGGCATTTCATACTTGATTTAGGTTGTATTGCTGTCGTATTGAATTGGAGATTTGAGCGTTTAATTTTCATGTATAATTAATTTGATGACTTTTTAAGTGCTTATTCTTACCAATTACCATTAGGTTTACCATTGTAATGATTACCACAAATCCTTTTTGAGCCTACGGCAGTAGGCGGTTCCCCACGTTAGAGCGAGCAGCCTCGCGGAAAAATTGACGTGCTTATAATATTGTCCTTGCACAAGCCACAATGACCGAACTGCTTCACGCAGCAATTACTTCGTGATTGTGTAAATAAATTAACTCGCTCTGTGCCCTGTGGGAACCCGCCTTTGAAAAAACTATAGTATATGCTTTGAGGTTAGATTTTCCATCTTTTACATCATATAAGACTTTTATTATTATTTCTAAAGTAGTTAACATGAAATAAAAAAATAAAAGAGTGTGTGTGTACTTATGTACACGCGTTAAAAGTTATACTTCTTTGGCGTATGGAAAAAAATACTAGAATATACAACTTGAACATAGTTATCAATTTTCATACCACCTAGAACTAACTTCATGCTGTTAAATTTAGGTGTCGGTGTGCGCGCGCATCGTAAAAATTCACTCTCATCATTTTTCTCCATCGCGCCAAAAGAAGTAAGTATAACTTCAATAGTAGAAAAACTTAAAAAAATATAAACACAAGAGCACAATGACTGTCTTTCTTTCAAAAGAAGATTAATAGTCTCGATGGAGAAAATACTGCCAATTTATTTCACGTCAAGGTGTCTCAGTTTTTATAGCAAAGCTTGCAGTGTAAGTAACTTGTGAGCTTACCCTGATAAATTAACGTTACAAAATATCTATTCTAGACCGTCAAGGTCTCTATAGTTCTCTTTATCTATAGTTTGATCAATTGATCAAGAATTAGTGGTATCGTTGGAGCATTGTTTTTTTGATCTTATAAATCTTATAAAGGAAAACAAACGGTTCCTCAGTACACTTTTGGATTAAGAACTATGATCACTAAATTTATAAATTAATAATGAAAGAATAAAACACTATTATAAATTAATATAGAAATTTATAAAATATAACACAAAACTTACATTTCTTTCGCACGTATCCATGCAAATATTTATAAAAAATTCGCACTAAGCAAGTTGTATGCCATCGCAATTTTCTGGAGACCGGAGACCCAAATGGTTAAGCCTTCCTCTGTGTATCCTGCAATTTTACTGAAATCCGCAGCTTGCTTTTAGATCTGCGAAATATTCGTAAATATATTTTTACATTGTAAAAGAGACTTCACATTTAGAGATATTAAACTAGAATTATAATGGAATTGATAATAATTTTAATGTCTAGAATAAGAGGGAATTTTTTCCGTTTCAGTCAGTTTTTATAGCACACATAAAATTGTTCAATTAACCCCAATATTTATCTTTATACTTACTATTCTATATAAATACGTCATTATTGTAGAGCTAAGTAAAGTATAAGGCAAATATCACAATATATATTGTAGAATAAGATTAGAGAACTTATTAAATCTGCGTCCTTTGCATCAATTAATCTTCATTTACCAACACTTTGTTCGAGAAGACCTAAACACTCATTAGACTCAAGGTGAGATTAGAACTGGGATGATTACTAAAGTGTCCAAGAGAAGACAGTGGGATTTTTTACTCTAAGTTTAAGCAATTAGGTTGAATTTCCAATGACACGATAGACTTCCTCTTATTAATTGTTTGAGATTATTTTAATATACTTTTTATTGGCTTGTCCGACACTCTAGTTAGTCTTATTAGTTATTACTCTTTATTAATTAACAAGAATATCTGGTATAATTTATATTAATGTTAGCGAAGAAGATCGTTTAAAAGATACCTAATTAAAAAGAAAGTGCACATAACAGTTCGTCATTCACGTTCGTTCTCAATTAAAATATTGAAGAAAAAAAACAACAGAACAAAGCTTGGATTGATGGCTTCTTAGAGGCAATGAGTGACATAAATATACATATTGTCTGTTTTGCAATTTAAAAGGATTTTGAAATAACAGAAAGCACAAAAAATCCATTGTAATATTTTAAATAATTTACGTTTAACAGAAGCCCCGACATTCCATTGTCATTTGAATTTTTATAATAAAAGTGCTTGGAACAACTTTATTGTAAAAACCTATTCACTAATGGGTTTCAAAATTTTATAAGAATTCCGTCGACAGCGACCTATTTCTTTCCTTTTTATGAAGCCTTGTAGGACTTTCAATATTTCTTATTAAAAATGTAACAAAGAAGAGATAGCGATTTCCTTCAGCATAAATTTGAACCACTAACAAGAATAAATCTTTATTCAGATGCTCATTGTGTTTGAATTGATGATATTAAAATATTTACAACAAATTTTACATATATTAATATCGTAATCGTATACAATATGTACTTACATATATTTTTTTTTATTTCTCTATATTAATGTAAATATATTAATATTAATAAAATCTTAAGAAATATTAGAGATATTAAAAAATGATTAATGAACAAGGCACAAAATCCGAAACAATTATGAACGCAAATGAAACAATTTTGGAAAGCTTCCAGTAATTAAGAAGTAATTTAACTTTTATCAAAGTATATCTCTAGTATATAAGTCTATAAATCAAAAAATCTAATTCTATACAAAAATAAAGGACACTGCAGAAAATTCATTTTCTTTAATATGTGAAATAGGTACAATTTACTAAAAGGATTTCCCTGCGCAATAAGTTTTAAGGTCCCAAATAAAATCTGCTTCATCCCCCTTTTCCATTGAGTTTTAAAACATCAATTTCACTTGCAATTAGGTTTGACAACTTAAATGTTCGGCTCCCTCTTAATTGTTGACCTTTGTTATAATTATTTTTGGGTAATTGAGTTTACAGTGAGCTCTCAAGAGTACTGAGGCGAGTGTTCTTTGAAGTGAATTTACATGTAACAGCATTATTTAATTGTTATTCTTGTGGTGGAAGTATAAAGTTGTATTGGGAAAATAATATAAGTTATTAGTTTATTCTTATAATATATTAATAATTAAATATAAATTTCTGCCTGACTGTCTGCTACGCTTTCAGCTTTCGCTGAAGCGCTGATTTAGATTACATTTTTATAGAATATACTGGAAGACTCGCTAGTAAAGGCTTCTTATTTTCAAAAACAGATAGTTGAATGGGTGAAACCGGGCGCATAGCTATTTTCTCAATAATATTATATAACAACAAATTGAATGTATAAGTAACATAGGTTCGACTAATACGGAATTTTATAGGGTTTCTCAGAAATGGAACCCCAAAAAATTTGTCATATCCATTTATCCCATATTTTAATTTATCATGTACGGGTATATATAGGTACTATCTTCTGTCAGAGTGATTTTACTCAGAACCTTTTGGTCTAAAAGTTATTTGAAAGGTATTTTCTACGAACCAATAATATGTTTATTAATACCAAGGATTATAAAACACAAAATAATGGAATATAAGTTACTTATTCCTAAAATTATTAGAAATTAATCGCAAACTTTTAATATATATAACCACAGACTAATAATAATATACTACGTATACAAATATAACCATTAAAATTAATTTTCAAAACTACTTATTACTGTATACCGAATCACCCTTTGCCACTACTATACATGCTTATATTTTATCCGACATTCGCTAAACAAAATAAAATCTGCCAACAATTTTTACAAGCGTAAACTTCCGAAAGGTCAATATATTATAAGTAAGGAAAAAGACGACCAATAAGCTTTGGCACTTCTACGGGTAAACAATAAAAAGCCAATAAAAGAACAGCAGAAACAATTCCAATCTGTCCACAATAAGATTTACAATAGGTGTACCGAGCTACGAAGTCGTAAAAATCCAAACAACCTGGGATTTGCTTGGACACTATAGTGGATAAGGAATAAAATTTATTTTTTAATTAACTAGAAGATACTATAAACACTATTTCATTTTACAAATAAAATTATTAATTTGATGAATACTCAGTAAGAGGTATATTTTTTTAAGTAACGCTGTTTCTAAAGTCTTAAGTATATTTTCAAATGAAAATAATCGATTAGAAGCTATGGATGATGTTTTTATTTTCAAAGATTTATATTTTTATCAAAAAGAACGAAGTAGTATATTTTTTCCGCTATTCAATCTTCAATTCTTCTTTCATTTAATATATAAAATATTGGCTTTTTACGCAATATGCAATACTTCGGAACTACAATATTTCTCGAAATTTTCATTTTATAACATATTTCTGGTTAAAGAACTCTACTAGATTTTACATTCATATTATCAGCATAACAAATTGATTGTTAGCGATAAAGTGACATTTTCACATATCAGACACAAACGAGACGCGCCCTTAGTGATATTTTTTCTGAAGGTTCGGTGTCAACCAAATATTTACCTAGAACCTTCTTACGTCAGACTTTTTATCGTGATTGGAGAAAGGTAAATCTAGTACCTAGGTAGTTGTTTGTATGAATCAAAACATATTTTTTAAAATCAATAAAACTACGTTTGTAATTAACTTGTTTAATAGTATTGTATATCATAGTTGAAAATAATAACCAGAAACTAGTGTCGGCAATTGTGTATGCGAAATTTATTTCGACACTCTGACTGAATTAAGGAACATTTGATTAAACTAAATTATGTGTTTCAGACTAATTAAATACGGTCCTTAAAATGTTTTGTACATTTTATTTGAGTGTAGTGCTCCTAAATTCGATGAACCACCATAGAAGGAATGCTACAAATGTTTTCTTAAACTCAAACATTAATATCCTACTCTTGTTCCTTCAAATATAATCTTTTGAACGGATTTAAGTATAAATAAGTACAAAGAAATTGCACTACATATTTGAATCATCCTTATCATATAAAAATAATAAGTATTAAAAGAGTTAACATAAGAATATTAAAAGCTTCCTAAAGTACACTATGATCTTTTTAAAAAGGGACTAGCGTGATAAGACGCCATTTTGATTTTTTTATAGCCACCCTTGAAACCTCTGTTCACGGCTATTAGAACCTGACCTATTAAACCTTTATGGTCGTGAACTTGAAGCTATTATGCTTTCCAACGCTTGATTAGCTTGCACTTATAATTTTCTGATCAATACATACATGGTTCACTGTGTTGAATAGCAATGTAGGTATATTAGGTAGCTTTAAATAAAGTGTAGTGGCATTTACAACTCGTATAAGATATTTTTAAGCTATTGCATAGCTTTTATCTCAAACTTTGAGCGCGGCAACCGAATGTAAAAATTCCGTAACGAAAAAACCTAACACCCCCCTCTCCAACCGGAGCAGCGATGCGATTCTATGAAATATTTTTACCGCGGCAGTCCCCGAGTGCCAAACGTATTTTTTTATTATCGCTGTCTATGATCTTAATGATGATTAAAAAATTTTAAAGTGAAAAGAGCTTTTAAAGTGAAATCCTGGAAATAAAGAAAATGTGATAATTTGATTGTCATACCTATTCTTAGGGGAATTCAAAATCTTTGGCCTGGCCATACCCCACAAAAGGTAGATACGTTATATGCCTAGACAAGCCTAGACATGTGTCAAAGTAAAAAAGTAAAATCTTAAAAAAAACAGTGTAGGTCACTGAAGGTTATTGGCATTGCTCTAGCTACTAAAAATATTAAATCGTTTTTATAATATCTTAGTAATCAATAAATGGGTGAATATATTGATGAGATCACTTGAAAATTTTCAAGATGAGATTGAAATAGCTCCATTTAGATAAGCATGTATTTAGTAAGATCTTATCGGTATTGTGCTTGGATCTAAATTAATATTAAAAAATGTAAATAAAATTGTAAGAAATCAAATCTCATAAAAAATTAAAAAAGATTCAATAACTATATAAATTAAATAAGTAAGTTATAATGTTAGACGTTTTCAAATTCATCGTAAATTTACTAGCAAGTTACAAGCCTCTAAATAGTACTCAACTCTGTCGTCATCGCTTTATGAACAATAAAGTAAAAAGGCGAGTCTAAAGGTCAAAAGAATATCTTGAGGTTGAAATGGCCCTTCCTTATTTTATAAGTTGAAAGCGTGTCGCCCACAGGTACGGTCCATTAGCGGCTGACGTTCGATATTGTTGGCTGTGATGAAAGTGGAAATACTTACACTAATATTTATACACTTTTATATTTTTAAAACTCTTCCTCTTACTAAGTCACTGGCAGTGTCAGCGTGTTAAAAACGGGTTTTAAGGTATAACCAGTTTGAACTGACAGCGCTAAAAAACTTGCGTACTCCAACGCTACGTGTAAAGGTACAATTACAGTGAAGCCGCATACATGCAATACAAAGCGCGTGTTCCTCACGATTCCGTCAAATTCCGCGTGGTCAAAGAAAATTCTCACGGGAAGGAAAAATAGCCTATGGCCAGGCACAAAAAATATACCATAAAATACCTCCATTGAGACGTGAAAGACTCATGTTCGCATTTAAAATATTAGAGTAAAAGGTACAATAGATCGTTTACGTAACGTGGATTTAAACTTTCACTCCACACAAATTCGGCAATTAGGTCCAAGATCGGTAAATCACGGTTAGGAAGCCAAAAAAGAAAGAGTTTCCCTGTAAATTGGACCTTAATTAGAAGTGTCAATCCACTGAGATTGCTCTCCAGGGCAGCTTAACAGGGTACTTCTTTTACGGCAGAATTTATTACAATGTGCCTTATTTTGTACTGTCAAAAGAGTTCTTCGATTTTTAATTAATTTATTCGATTACCTGAGGATACTTTAATTTTAGGGCCGATTTTTCAATGCCCAGATAAACAGCTAGATAGACTTTATTCTTCAGTTAACAAAATATTCAATTTTTCAATAGACGAATAGGACTTATCTATCGAATAACTACGTTATTTGAGGAATAAATCTATTTGCCGCTCCAACGGCCAGATAGCGCGCTATTCGACTGTTAGGCGTTTGAGTTGACAACTGACGCGTCAAATTTGAGATATTTTCGTATGTCATAACATAGAGCGTAGAATTATTAACAATTAAACCTCTTTCTTTATAATTATAATCAATTAAAATCATATTGAAATTGATGTTTTTGATAGTACTGATGACCATGCCATTGAAAATTTGCCGAACGCTGCCTTTAAGTATGTCGTTTCCATCGTAAAATATATAAATTGAAACACAAATTTAACCAAACTCTTTACTCGAATCAAAACAACAATCAACAATCATAGAAGACAAGTGCACTCCTGACGTGAGTCATAATGACGGTTGTTGACAAATTGCAAGATTTGACTCTATCCCGCTCTAACCTGACTAATTTAATATGTTTGTTTCGCCACTCCGAGAGCAGTGCTGCCAATATGGAAATATTTGGTCAGATAGTTATTCATCAAATAAATCACGATTGAAAAATAGGCGAGCCGTAATGAGTTAGATAAATAATTGAATAAATCTATTCGAGGGGTACTTATTAGACTGTTTATCTCGCGATTGAAAAATCGGCCCTAAGTGGAAAAAATCACGGTTCAGGGTTAAAATAATTATTTCTCAGGTGATACATATTTGATACGGAGAGTAAAACAAATAAGGTAAACTATTGTCCGTATTCCGTAATAATTTGAAACAAAGTTACTTGTTTATGATAATAATATTGCATCCCAACACAGAATAAATAATGGTAGTAACGTCTCTACGATGTTCATATATTAGCTCTACTATTACAATGTACATAGTATGTTTACAAAGTTGTGTATTGAAAATTTTGTAGTAACTTACAATTATGATAAAAACTTATATTTTTCTCTCCTAAAAGGCATCTTTATCATGTACATATACACTACTAATTCCCATGTTCCTTTAAATTTTACAAATGCATCTACCATATAACTCCCCAGGGACAAATATAATCATCACAATAATCGATTTAATAACAACATAAAACTCATAAAGGTTTAATTGGAAAGAGGCCAAAACAGGAACAACAGTCATTAATCTAAAGCACATCTAAAGTTTTAGTTGGGCACATCTCGTTAGCGGGGTTGTAACTTGTAACACGTGCTGTGATTGTTTGAATGTCGAAACTTCATATTTGTATAGCGTTCTCGTTCTGCTATCGAGACCTTTGATTACATATAAGTGATTAATTGATGGGCTTGTATTTAAGTAACGTTTAAGGTTGTTTGTACATTGTTACATGTTAAATTAGACTATGTAGTACTATAAATGGTATATAGGTATGCGACAGTAATGGATACGTATTGATTTCTTAAAAGGAGAAAGGCTTCTTTTAACAATAACAATGTAAAAGGAGATTGTAGAGCGTGTAGGTACTGCCTAGTCATTTAGAGTGCACGACTTCTTCTACCTATCACAATATTTACGTATTAGCCTAATTTTCTTTGATTTATTTTGAAATTTATTAAACAAAAATTGTTGATTGTTTACCTGTATTGGGTAACTAACTAATCGATTAAGAGGCAAGTATGCTTCTTAGTACTTATGCATCATGGTTTAATATTCACGTCTTCATATAGTAGGTATACCTACTTAAAAAAGTGTTCAACAAACTTTCCAGAACATTTTCTCCAGTCAGCTTCAAATACGGCTAGGATATTTTCATAATATTTGGCGGGTAGTCAACAAAGAAAACGAGGATCGGGGATGTTAGGGCGTCTCGTGTCAATATGGAAGGATTTATGTGAATACATAAGTGGGGATCGTTCTCTTTGTGACATTGGCGTACGTATCAATACATGAGCTGTGTTTTTGGTGTGAAAGGAAAAGCCTTAGGTACGATTGCGGATTGAGTTTATGAGATTTTTATCGCTTTTAGCTTTCCTAGGGCTTAGTGAGGAGTGGCTTAAATGAGTTAGACCGGATTCGGTTATGGGTAGAAACCATAATATATATGCTATTAAGGAAATCTGCCTTAAAACACATTTGTTGCTTTATATCTAGTGAGTATAGTAGGAGAAATGTGAGTTTTATTAACAAAAATTTAATATAGTTATAATGAACCAGTCTTCAATTTTCAAACAACCAAAGAAACATGGTAAGGTAATTCATGGGTAGGATAAGTAAACACTACACAGTACACAATCTGAATGCACCTTTGGCATTAACAGCTTGGTACATGAACCTGGTTGACCTTCATCATGAATTGAAGTATAATGAATAAGGCACCAGGTATTACAACGAAGGTACCATAAATATAATATCAAAAGATCCAAGGACTCGGTAATAAGAAATGGGCCGTTCCCGAGAATCTTCATAAAAATTTGGGTGCTATTAGCGAAGATGTCTTTCATGTTGAAATCGTTCGAAAGCACTCGTATTATTAACGAGAAACTGAATTATAAATAAAATCATACTTCGATAATGTATTTAGAGAACGTGACGAAAATAATTTTATTCATTTGTTTCGTGAAATGAGAATGTAGGTAGCTAAATATACATATTTTGGTGGTAAATTATATCAAATAGTAATTCAGCTTTTTGTTTTTCCGTAAACAATCCCATTCACGCAATAGCGAATATTATAATATAAAACCCATGTTATACATAATACTACATAATATATTCCAAGTTCCAGGTATAACAAATACACACAAGGACACACATATTATTATAATAAACTTTTAAATGTTAAACGGGCGTATTTTTCTGCGACCACAATTATTCTAATTTGTTAAATTTTAATTTTATGTAAATAACAAACCAAATTAGCGTGTCTTACAGACTATGTAGCTCTATTAAAAATAATGTGAAAATTACTTAAAAACTGCATGAAATTAAACTGAGATTTATTTACGTCATGTGGTTTAAATATAGATGTGTTTGACTCTACCTCAATTACCAAATATCCAAATTAAGAATAGTTAACAGTTCATCGCATTCATAAAGCCATTATTAACCGTTAGAAGTGCATTAGCTTTGGTTCGTTAGCACAGGTTTCCAGTGACAAGCTAGGCTTATCCTTGATTAGCTTTGAACACATCGCAAATCAATATACTAGAAGCAACAATTGTATACCTTAAATTAAATGTGTATTTACGTGATTATACTTAGATATTTTATCGTTAGTTGCAGCTAAGTGAGTAAGTCTTAAATGAGTAATACCGTAGTATATTATTATTAGTCTGTGGTAATACCTACGATACTCTAAGATATTATGTATTTGTTGAATAGTATAACAGCCCACAGATTGTAAAATTAAGTACAAGAAAGATTATTTTGTGAAAATGCATAATCTATTTCCTTCTTTTTTTAACCAATAAATTATTGTGTCTGTCTGACTGACTGTCAATAAAACAAAAAAATACTGCACCAATTTTCATTCTGTTTCTACCAAAGACGTTTTCACCAATGGATAACTTAATACTCCATGATGGTTTTAGTATACATTTTTTTCAAGTTTAAACAACGTGGGCGAAGCCTCGGTCTCAAATCATACATTTCTTTAACAAAAAATCTATTGAATAAAGTAATCCACGGAAAGCCTCGTTTTCCATAGGATATTGACACAGAACTACATTTCATTGGTGACGCCATCACACCAAATTGAATTTGTACACGCTCACGCCACACGCTCTGTTTGCGTTTTCCGGTATATTTGATTGGGGTGACACGTACAACTGTTTTCGAATTACATACAAATATTTGAATTGATGTTAGTTCGATTGGTACTGTATAAATTTACATACACTTTTTTGTTGATTCGAGCGAAAAGTAGATCGGAATTGAAGGATTTTTTTTGAAAACGCGCGTGTAGCCTTTCTTATAACAGAAAAGTTAAGTTAAAGTAGTAAAAAGTCAGCAAGTAACAGATATTGTGATAAACGTAATCTCTGTAAATCTCAGGTCAATCGATGTCCGCAGTGTAAGGTTTTCAAACTCTATCTAGGCTTAACGATGTGTAATGTCTGGTTTCCTCTTCTTAGGTAGCTTTTGAAACATGAAGTTGCAACTGAATTAATGGTTACTATCGTTGCTTTACTTTATAGTATAAGTTCCCTAAATCATTTTAAATTATTAAATCTACTTATATCACTCTCTCCTCATAACCTCTAACAATTATGTCATAAGCAGTTCTGTGCTAGATTTCAACCCGAAATATTATGTCAAGTCCTTCTTTTTATTGCGCAGACAAATATATTTCGTTAGACTACCATGTAATTACTTATACAACCTTTTTGTTCTGTTCAACAAGGCTCGTTTTGGGTGAAATTATAATGATTGTCGGTCTTAATTTACAATGTCAATATTGAATGCAATTACATAAAATTAAAATGTAAAATTGACATGATTTTAAAAGAGAAACTGTAGAGTTTCTTGCCTGTTCTTCTCTGTAGAAACTGCTTACCAAATCGGTGGTAAATGGTAAAACTATGTTATGACGACTCAATAGTGCTTATGTAAAAATCTAATTAAATAAATAAATGTCTCAGTTTGAGTTTAACATGAATATTTCTTATTAAATAAAGTATAATTCCAATTTTGTACATCTATACAAATAAACGTGCATCTTACGGGTGAAACGTCTCGCTTTTATCAGGTCTTAAAACAGGCAATAATAGCGAAATGAAATACACGCGTAAAACAAATATTCTTTCACGTTAAACCAAATACAAAAACAACGGAGCGACATATATTAAACTAACAAAATAAATAACGTTTTCATACATAGGTACAACGTGAAAATAAGCTGTAAAACCTTTGATGAAAATATTGGTTATTTCATTCAAAGTGGTTGGACAACATGGTGAGCAAATAGTATCTTTTGATGCTTTCAGCTAACGGGTGATTGTATGGAATCGAATTCAAGGACCTACGCTGACATTTTATAAATGATACATTTTTGTCGGGAGAGCTTTGGCAATTTTAAAATATTGTCTACTCGGCCGTAGCTAAGATTCCAATGCAAATATGTATCATCATTGTGTATCATTTGTTAATTATTTTGAGATTCTATGGTATATTTTTACTGTCACAATTTTTTATCATTTAACCTTTCCTTATTTTATTGAAGTTGGTTTCAAATACATCCCTGATATAAATGCAAAGCATTTACATTATCATTTTATAACTGGTGCCAGTATTTTTGTATAAGTTAGTTATCTGAATTCCGAACTATCCATATCTAATATACATGAAAGACACTACGCTCTTTTATGCAAATATTAAAAAATATTAAGGTTTTCAGAACAGATTTTTTCTGAAAGTTTTAATATTTCACCAAGTTTGGAATGACGAAGGTCCAGCATATATTTGACCCTTGTTGATACTGATTTTCTTTTCTTAAGAAATAGGTCAAGTTATTCGAAGGAAAGTCCTTGAAAATTATTGAAAAAAGGTTTGGCGTGAAAGAAGGCAATGCTTAAAGAATTAGAAGTCGCTAAAAATACGACCAAATGGAGTGACCACGGAGTTCTTTGAAATGAGTTGTTATATATTATCTTCATTTGTTGTCGTTGTTTCTGCATTTGGTGAAAAATTAAATGTTTTGGTTCACACATCGTATAAAATAAAGCAAATAAGAATTGATTTCACGAATTCAATTCGGAAAAAAGAGCTGATGTTTCAACGGTTTCTTGCGAAAGTCATTTCTTACTACCGGTCCCATAAATTATTACTGTTGCAGTCGCCTCTCTGGTGGAGCCAGCTTAGAGTATAAATTACATGCGGCTTGCTTGATTCTTGAATTATTATAGGGTATACATCTGATTTCTCTGAAAGGGTATTTTTTGTAAGGATGCTAGAATAGATTTTGATTTAGTTCGCTCTTTATGGTAGAATGAGCTCTTTCGAACGTAGTTGGAAATATTCAGAGTAATATTTTAAACTTAGGTAGATTACAAAATAGTGACCCATTTGTTTTTGTTCGTAGCTTCGATTAACAATTATAAACATAGAACACGCATCTCTCATTCTGGCAATTTACAAAAATTAAGTAATGCTGAGGTGGGTACAATAAAAAAAAATGTATGTTATGAAGACACAACCATAATTTATATCGAATATTGCACAAAAGCTCCTTTGTATTCCACATCCAATACGATAAACAAAATATTCTTCTGTCACAGCCAGCATCCGTTTCCCTTTGAAATAGAGCGGGAATAATTCATTTCATCAACACGTTCTTTCATATCCAATGACCGTGCATTTATGAAAAATATTGGCGTATATAAAGTCACGTTTCATGGAAAATAGACCGTAAATTTTAGGACGATGTAATTATCCTTTGGCCGCCTTGCGTGATATATGTCTCTCAATTTCAATACGCTTTGCTCTTTTGACTTTTGGGAGCACAATTTAGGGTCCTTAGAATATGCAATGATGTATGGCATATTAAATTGTTACGTTCATTTATTTGGGGAGGTTGCAAGGTTGACTTTAATAAAGTTATACCTACTAGAAATAATATTTGCACGTGATAATATAATATCATACTTTGTCCTTAGATACGAAATATAATCTTTAATGATATGAGTACATAAATAATATTCTTTTAAACAATTCGTCGATACCTTAAATTTCAATAAAAGGAATATAGCGTTTAATATTTTCAGAAACCAAATAAATATTCATATAATATTATTTTATGAACGATCGTGTAATTAGCAACCATTTTCAAATATTCCACCAGTAAATTTGTGTATCAAACAAACATTGTTCAAATAATCTGCTACATAGGTATTTCGTTCCTCTAATCTGAGCAATCCTCGATAAATATATATTTACTTGAGTATGTGATACAAGATACCGTCATGATACCGTCCTTGCTTCCCTTCAATTTCAAAGATGTTTATTCAACCAAGGCTAAACATTTCCACTATACAATATTAGAAAGTTTAAAGATTGATCATTTTCTTACAGATAATATTATACCTATATATCTATACCAACAAGAGAACGAATAATAATGCTTGTTTATGTTATACTTTTTAAAATTGACAGCAGTTAAGAAAAAGTCGTGTAATTTTCTATATTTTTGCTAAGTACCTACTGACCTAAAAAGCATTAAGGAAATATTTTTAAAGCAGTAATAAAGCTAGCTGAAGTATAAGAATCCACTCAATTTAGCGAAGGACCGTCTCGACGGAAGATTGACGTCAAGCAGGTACCTTGTCGTAATTGAAATGCTATCTCTAGTGCATTTTAAGTAATCAAATAAAAAAAGTCAAAGAAGAATGTTCTTAAAAAATTCATTTTCAATTATTTATTATTCGGAACTAGGTAATAACACTGGAAGATCCAGACGTCATAAATTCTGTGTATTGTAACGTATTTGAGGTAATATTTGAATAACTCCAATTACAAATATTTTTTACTTCATATTTAAACAGAGCACGAAAATCTTTGTCTCTTAATTGCGTTACCCTGTTTCAATACAGTTTACTCTCTAATGCCATATACCAAGACATAGATAACAAATAGGGCGGGAAGCAAGACAAATATTCTAGAAAAGGTTCAAAGTCCAAACTCGCAACATTCCGAACTAGCAGAGGATGGAGAGTAACGCAAACATAACTAAAAGTGGACCCGCGCAAATTGAAACGGTTGGATCCGAATTCGAGGGCTACGTGACTGTACTAACAAAAATCTTGTATAAGAAAATCCAAATTCAATTAATTGTCCGTCTTAGGAATTAAGTTTAATGGAACGGAGAGATAAATGGAAAACGCATCGCGTTGCGGCCGCCGCTAATAAATGGATGGTTTGGTGGTTTGGTGGACTAATTGGCTGATTGGTGAAATTGTTTCACTTTGTATAGCCAAAAATGTTCGCGCGACGCGCATACTCTTTTTTATATATTTTGGTTTTAGTATATTATGGTCAGTATAATACTAAAAAGATATGCTTTAATTTTGTTTGCAATGTCTAAAGAACATGTAAACAAAATATTTAAGTCATTGTTTTCAAAGAAAGTTTATGGAGTATATAATATTAGTAGGATTATTTCAGTAAGTACATACATTTATAATACTGTCGAATATTATTCAAAGATAAACACTAGAACCGACTGAAATTTGTTGGCTAGTATTAAAAAAAACTTTAATAATACAGCATTAAAATTTCAATTTTCTAAGAATTGTGTTTAAAGTTCGCATATTAACTTCAGCTACGGAAGTTTGTAGAGAAAGTTCTGTTTGAGTTAATCTGCTGCTTTTATCAGTTTTGCAAGAGTGTAAAATTGTATTTTTTTTTTATAATTAGCAGGCGATAGTAGAGTCCATTTTTTATTAAACTACTATATTAATTTCTCCCAGCATTCATTCTTTATGCTTACGTACTATAAATCAGGAAAAAATAGACCTTAAACCTTTTTTGTTGATTTATAGTTGATGGGCCCGTTATTATTAAATACTAAAGCCACATAAAATGCTCGAATGTATGGTTAATACTTTATAATATATTCCTCCTTTCACTTATATTAATATCCAGAGTTAGGTTACAGCCAACATAAGACAAAACATCTAAATAAAAATACTCAATTGCTAAGACGACTACATACAAATAAGCATACACATGTGTACGACTCTCTGAAACACGAGTTGTCTCCCGTTTTCTCAAATAGTTGCTAGTTTCTAGTATGTTCACTACACTAACGAAGTAAATAGGACATAATTGTAGAAGATAAAGTAAAGGGAAGGATAATTGAAATGAATACCTTCTATTTGATTAAATTTAAATGCTCTATAGAACTTAAAAATAAAGCTAGGCTCCCGAAACGAAAAAGCGCATTTAATTATGGATTAAATTATTTGTAATTAATTATTGAAATCTTTATAAGTAAGTTTTATGTATGTTTAAAGCTCACTACAACAAATTAAGGTCTCATGGTATCATAAGAGTGAAAACAATTTATTATAAGATTAACAAGAAAAACTGGTCTCTAATTTTTACTTTTAATTTATTAGGATAATCCGATTTGTCTCTTCTACTATTCAGACTTTGTTTTGAGTTTTGACGAAAAACGCGTGTACAATAACGAGATTCATGAAAATTACATTACGTAGTATTAAACTCATAATTAATTTACAGATTTCTTCTGCTTTCAAAAAACTTACAAGTAATGTTAAATTATAATTCATGATAATATTAAAAAAAAGCGTGTGAGTGTGTGAACGTGTGGACCACACGTGTTAGAAGTGAAACTTCTCTGGCAAAAGATACCAAAATCGTCGCCTTACTCCATGACGTGACGGTATTGCCATGACGGGACCTCGGAATTTAACTCTCGAAGCGCCTAAAAAAGTTTCACTTTAAAAAATGTATTAACTTCTTAATTTCTAGATGTTCTTTCTTACAAAACCCTTGAGGTTAAATCTCACAAAATCTTTCAGATATCGTAAAATTTAGTCTATTCCACGAACAGTCTATTTATCAATCGTTCTAGACTATTTTTGTTCCGATTCAAGTCCAAAGCAATTATTTACAGTTTTGCGCCGGTCGAAAAGGGAAATCCGTAACAATCCGAAGTGTCTTCAGTACATTAATCCTAATGATTTCCGCATAAGAAACTTTCGTTGTTTTCGAGTCGATTTTCATAATAGCTTTGCATAACAATTCAGATTCATTTAATGGTTCAACTGTTATGGAGTAATCAAGAGATTTTGTATAACTTAATGTTTAACCCATTGACCACCGTAAGGCCCGATCGGGGCGCGACACAATAGATTTTCTATTGTGTCTGTGATTCCGAGGACTGATGGATTAAATATCTATTTTATACTAGCGGTCCGCCCCGGCTTCGCCCGTGGTACATGTTTACGTTTTCTTTACATAAGAACCATCCTCGTACTTCAAGGAATATAATAAAAAAAGAATTATCGAAATCGGTTCAGTCGTTCTCGAGTTATGCGCTTACCAACACATTTTGCGATTCATTTTTATATATAAGATTATTTGATGTGTGTTGCGGACTCAGTGTTGTTCTAATTTGTTTTCTTTTTTCGGGGATTGTCATAATATTAGAGATTTATTAGATATCTGTTCTAAATAAATAGGTAATGTATGAATGCTCTACAAATGCAACCAAATAGGTACGTACGGAAGTTTTAACGGATATACATCACATCATCACAGTTACATCTAATGACCGATTATTATTATTTAAACAACGTTACAAATCATTTAACACAGCTGTAATAAATTGCTTTTTACTTACATATTTTACATAAATTTTGTATGTTAATTTCATTCAAACTTCAATTAGCTTTTTCTAAGAAACAAAATAAATAATTTAGTTTTTAGAAACAATGAAATTTTTTTAAAATAAATAAGAGTATAACAACGAAATGATGTACAGTATAATTTTACTTACAAAGAAGAAAAAATGACTTGCAAGAAAATTAATATTAAGTTTCGGAGTGAGCCTTTCAAATTAAATATTCTTATACGTTACCAACAATGGCAAACAAATTTCAATTAATCTCATTAATTACATTTACGCACCTTTACTAAGATTATTTAAGCTACGTATACACTAGCTAATTATTATTTCTTTAAAAAGAAAAGAATAAAATCTTATCGGATACTTTTTTAGGGTTCCGTAGCCAAAATGGCAAAAACGGAACCCTTATAGTTTCGTCATGTCCGTCTGTCCGTCTGTCCGTCTGTCCGTCTGTCACAGCCGATTTACTCGGAAACTATAAGTACTACAGTGATGAAATTTGATGGGAATATGTGTTGTATGAACCGCTACAAAAATATGACACTAAATAGTAAAAAAAAGAATTGGGGGTGGGGCCCCCCATACATGTAACTGAGGGATGAAATTTTTTTTTTTCGATGTACATACCCGTGTGGGGTATCAATGGAAAGGTCTTTTAAAATGATATAAAGTTTTCTAAAAAACATTTTTCTTAAAGTGAACGGTTTTTGAGATATCAGCTCTCAAAGTCGTAAAAAGTATGTCCCCCCCCCTCTATTTTTATAACTACGGGGTATAAAATTCTAAAAAAAATAGAGGTGATGCATGCTAATTAACTCTTTCAACGATTTTTGGTTTGATCAAAGTATCTCTTATAGTTTTTGAGATAGGTTGATTTAACTGTAATTTATTATATTTGCTGCTACGGAACCCTTTGTGCGCGAGCCCGACTCGCACTTGGCCGGTTTATTATATAAAGGCTAGGCTAGGTACCTACTTAATAGTCTTCGGCATTGTGACGTTCATTTCAATTACATTTGGTAATATTCATTATAGTATATACTGTTATAAGGATTAATTATAGTATATACTATAATAGTAATAGTATTATGCTTTTTTCCATAATAAATAAATAAATGTAGGATGCATTAACCGTTAAAAAAAGATGATCACCAATGCAGTTTAAAATTTTCCTTTCGAAAATTCGACCATTCGACGACAAGCAGCCAGTATTTCAATAAAAGCAGTTCTTAAAGTCCGTTAAATATTAAACAAAGACTGTATCGCACTTCGTATATTCGTATTTCATTCGAATAGCAAAAGTGTTTGGAATTTTTACATTCGCCACTCGAAATGCTTACAAAAACTGGAGTTGATTACTTTACCCATCAGTTGGGCTAAACTTCAAAACTGGGAACTATTCCAATTTGAAATCAACAGATACTGACACTTTCAGAAGGAATTTTTTATATTTTTGCAATGAACAACTATTATTCTCGGTGTTTTTGAGAATGTATTATATGTCGTTTATTGAATCAGGTGTGTAACCGATATTAAATATAGATTTTAATATTTCTTATTGATTAAAATATCAATTCAATTTTGAATTATCAACGCATTTCGAAGACTTGTGAAGTTGTTTATTCAACTGTTCTGTTCAATTAAATTTTATTTTTAAAGATAGGTATATCATTTACACTCGAATAACACCGTCTATATAGCTAGTCGGTATTGGATCCATCAGTGCAGAAAATAAGAAAAAAAAAACATTTAATACGAATCACCGACTACCTTTCATTATAAATATAATAGAAATCCGTTTTATGTAGGTGCTATTCTTTCTTTTTCAGTTCTGGCAGGAACGTAGGTGTTATTTTTTGTAAAAAGTTTCTATTGAATGAATTTTCATTCACTATTATAGTCATTTGACTGAAGTGAAACGTATCGTAACGGTCGAATGAACGTAAAAAGAAGTTCTTACAGTGGTTTGCTTTTGAGTGTAACTTACGTCTGAGAAGGTCTGTGTTTGATACGTGTTCTAGAGGAATTAAAGTACCTACCTCCGTTGATTAAGTTTATCAATGCTAAATGAAATTCCGTGTAGCCGTGCAGTGGTATGGTAGCATTTGACAACTGTTTCAGTGATCAATTTCCTTCACAAATAAATGGGTGATAAACTTTCAAATACATACCAGAATGCGAATTGTTTTTTATCTGTTCCACCAGGAATCGAACCGGAAACCTATTGATTTTACGCTCATGCATTAGCCAAATTCTATCAGGTTTGAAGTTTTGGACAATATAAAAATTATTTGCGATTGATATTCCCTTTTCATAAACATATTTATAACCTATTTAACCTAAGTACACATAAGGATTTTACCAGGTGTGCACAAACCTTAACCAACCCTCCAACAAAGGCGTGTTTGTTGTCGAGTCACGCACCACTCAACAACAATCGAAAACAACAACTTCGCCATAATACCCTCTAATCGTTCTTAAACACTTGCGAAGCCTAAGCAATTCTAATTACTTACACAATTAATTAATTACAAATACAAGTCGGGTCACGGGAATACGGGGATGGAATATCTCGATACAATTGTGTACATACATATATGTACCTATTTCTTTTTAGATTTGAAAGATGCAAGTTTAGGTGAATATCAGAATATGTTAGTTTCAATGAAAAAGATCTTGATAACTTTACAAAGATTACCAGAGATGAAGAAATATCTTCTTACAAAGTAAGGAACAAATATATTTTAAATGATGTATTGTATTTAGATGAACAATTCATAAACAATTAAATATACAATTACTTTAAATATTTTTCAAGCCAACGCAAAGCCTGCTTTTCAATTGAAATTTAGCACAAATACTTTTGTTTGCAAAAAAATATAAACTTATTTTCAAGTAGTTTTCAACTGGAAACTCAATTTTAAAAACAAGCAGTTAATGACTAATAAACGAGCATAACCAAATTCATCGAACTGTAAAATATGTTTAAATTATTTATACATAAATTCATAGAAATGAACACTTATTTCAGCCATTCATAAATGCCAAAGAAAAGTTAATAAGACGTCTCGAGTAAGCAATTTAAACTCTTCAACTGCAGAGAGAGAAAAATTATAAACCATAAATCGTCATTACGAGCTCGTAGAAGTTAAGCGTTTTTGTTTTATAACTTTAAACAAAATAATAGCTCTTGAACAGGAAAATAAAGATTTCTTACGATCATTTTCGTTTTTGAAAAGAATAACGAACTTTTTTCATTGTAAATAAATGCTACGATGTCTTTTACTAATTTTATCAAAATTTTTTATTAAATTTATTTATTTATTATAATCTTAATTGTATTTAATTAGAAATTGGGTTATTAATTTACTTCTTGATCTGTATAAATTGTATCTTTTTCTACTTCAATGGTACCATCTACTATGAAAACCACGTCCACACATTGTGCAGTATTTTTTAATAAAAAAATTGCAGTAATATGTATGTATCAGTATCCAGTTTCAAATATTACGACCGACATTGTGATTGATATAAATACGTCAATATGTATTAATATTGCGACTTCGCCTGAGCAATATCGTGAGCCGAGTTTCATAAGGATTACATTAGGGTCCAATCGGCTATCCGGTCGGTGTTGAGACGTTTCTTGTACACAAACCTTTTCTTTGGTGAACAGAATTTATAGGTATTGTAGTTTTGAAGCACTCGTAGTCTTTCTTTTTTAAACGGCGATGAATCGAAGATTATTTTAGCCGTATAAAGTTCAATATAGACGTGGTCTTAATGAACCTAAAACCTATTTATATCATTTTATGTTAATAAATTATATTATAAAAATTAATGGATATAAGTACTCCGAAAAAGCATTCGCACTATTTATAAAGGTGATGAGTATTGTATTCAATCATGTGATTGAATACAATTAATGCACTTTAAAGTCATTATTTTGTTAAAAACTTACGAATCAGACCCTTCTTCTTGCGTTCATCGTTCATTATATAATCTTTAATTGCTCTTAATGAACTTACAGAAAGTGTTCAGTTTCACGAACGTTACAACCGTATCCACCAGACCTTAGGCTTTCTCGTTACTAAAGCGGAAATATGATATAAGGATCGCACTTGGGTCGGCGTATTATTTTTCTTCCCATTTCACCCTGTCAATCCGTCGATTGCTGTTTCTATTGAGAATGTTTTGGTATATTTCTCAAATTTCCTGACCTTAGATTATTCGGCCTCATTAGGGGATCTTCCTTATGTATTATTTATTGTTTTCAAATGGATGCTGGATAAGATTGATCGGGACAACCTTGAGTGTAAGTATTTGTGATGTTTCATAAAGTATCGTTCATAAATGAATATAAAAGTAAAACAGCTATTAAATAGGTATTTGTAGGAATTGTGTAAAATTTTACTCGTACTTTATTTATAGACCAATTACTTTTTATCTAATGGAAGTTAAAAATTGACTTTAACAAGGCAATTATTTTTGCATAGCTGAAAAATTTACAAGGTTTTAAGAGATTCTGGACATACACTTTACCATTTGTACCATATTTCATTCAGAAAAGGTCGTACCAAGCTGCAGTAGAAAGTCATCAACTTAAGATTTTTCTGTTTTATTTTCAACCGTTTCTCTGGCGGCAATTAAATAACAATTACTTAGCTGGTTTCTGTACATTTGCGCATTATTTAAAAGAGAACCGCGGTTCCATCGTAAATATTTATCACACAATTTTAATTAAATGTCAAGATTTTAACGTGAGATTGCAGTTATTTTCAAAGCTAAAACCAACTCTTTCTATAAGCTCGTATTTAGCACACGTTTATGAGTTACAAATTAACATTAAATTGTATTCATTTATTTATTTTATTTTATTTATTTATAAAAGGTACCTTACAGCTATTATACAGTAATTAATAAAACCTAATTAATAATTAAGTACGCCAATAATAAGGTACACCATTAGCAGTTCAATTTAGCATTACAAGTGAGAAAAACACAGAAAAAGAAACAATGTTAGGTATTTCAAATATGTACTACCAACAATTTTAAGAAGTTTTCAATTATACTATGAAAAAAAATTAAAAGATTATGTTTCACTATCAAGCAATTTTTTATCACCATGAAGCGTTCATTATTTCGAAACTTAGAAGCGACACAAAGAATTTCTTTTTAGTTCTTACATACAATTACTGCCGTCAATCTTTCTGTCGGCGCACTTCAACAGATGAAGACGAATGGATCTCGGTGAACAAAACATTTACCCTTTTAATTCTATAGCGTGTGGGATTAGGCTATTGGTACAAGTCCTTTCCCATAAAGGAAAACATCAATATCGTAACATTAAAAAGATGTTTGAGAATCGGTACCATTTTTAATAAAACTTTAGCTGCTTAGTTCTATATGTAGAGACTTTATTCTCTTTTATTCATAGCATCGCAAACTGGCACTTCACATCATTGCGTGGAAGCAGCCACTCCCTCCAGGTTTTATAGCCATAATATTTCACTTCCTTTAAGAGTTATTTTTGCAACAAAAGGTAATCTTTAGAGATAAATTTCTCTGAAATATGCATATTTTTAAACAGTGCAGCCTAATAGTCTTTACAAAAATACTTCTGTATTTATATTACGGGTATGGTGTTTGATTGTTCCTTTTCGTTCTGACACTAAGAAGAAAACATTTATTTATCGAACAAATCTTTTTAAAAATTCGTATGTGATCGTCTCGGTTTGCATTCCTTAAAATATGAATACAGTTGATTAAATTCTTAACTACTTACAAATCCTTGCTGACAAACATCAAAATGCGCATTTTTAACACAAGACTGCATGCAATAGTTTCGTTGCTTTCTTTTCCATTCGAAGTTCCTCACAAAGAACTACCTTACCGAAGCTTCCATAATATAAAGATGTCCTTTCTTAACCTATAAAACGTTTAAAAGCTTAAATATTTGTGCTACCAAGTTTTAACCGTATAAAGAGGGACAGTTTTAGTTTAAGCCAATCGTAACTGGTTTAGTTTTACGAACTCACTGTACTCAGAAATAGCTGGCTTCTTCTTAGCTGTTACATTTATTTATCTATCGTTTTATCTTGTTATTGAATATCAATGTTATAGGACTTATGGTTTTCAAGTACCATGTAGCAATACTGACAGATAGACTGACTTTGGGATTTTTTCTTTATATATTTTATGGGATTGACACTATGTTTATCAGTTACCTACATAATGTAAAATTATTGATGTTTTCGCGTGGTGATGTTTTATATGCTTGGTGATTGCATTGAAAATTAGATGTTAATTTTTTAATGTACCTACCTATCAGTTCTCTGCATAATGTAATAAACACTGTAACGTATCCTTATAAAAATATCATAGATAAAAGTTAACTCACTAGTATATTTTCTTAACGTTTTTTCCTACGTCTACGAAGTTTATTTGAGCATTATGCATGCAGATTACAAGCGGCAGGCAGGTGCTTCAAACGTGCTCTAGTTGTAAAACAGAATCTGGTTTCTCAGTACGAGTATATCATTAAATAGCTACCATAATGCTTCTTCTTGTTCCTAGTTTTATTTTCTTAGCTTTCATTCCACGAGACGCTTGTTTATTTTCGCAATTTCAAATTTCTATGCACTTCTATATGCCCTTATTATATTTATCACGCTTTTACTTATCTTACTTAAAAATTTCCCACTTATTAAGCTACTAGATTTCCGCCCGCGGCTTCGCCCGCGTTTTCATAGAAAAACTCGTATAGTTCCCCCCGTGGGATTTCCGGTATAAAACCTATCCTATGTGTTAATCCAAGTTACCCTCTATATGTGTGCTAAATTTCATTGTAATCGGTTCAGTAGTATTTGCGTGAAAGAGCAACATAAAAAACACACATTTTTTTATTGGTAATAATATATTTTCAAGCATCTGCAATTGGAGTCTAGAATAAACAACAATTATATTGTTACTAGTGGTCCGCCCCGGCTTCGCCCGTGGTACATATTTCGCAATTAAAGGTAGCCTATGTCCTTTCTCGGGTATCAAAATATCTCCATACCAAATTTCATGCAAATTGGTTCAGTAGTTAAGGCGTGATTCAGTAACAGACAGACAGACAGAGTTACTTTCGCATTTATAATATTAGTATGGATATTTCAAGCTACACAATTATACGTTCTTTGTTCCACCGTCATCACTCGTTCCATTCAACTAAATGAAAGTTAATTAGAACTTTCTGTAATAAACTACCGTTTGTTTAGAGTTAAATGTTGAAATATAAATGACGTCGTATCCCGTAACATATAGTTTTGCTTTTAACCGCATTTTATCACTGAGTTGTAACAGCTCACCCGGGGCAGTTAATATATTGGGAACATGGGAGTTATAAATTGACCTCACTAGATTTATGAACCGTATTTTTGTTGTTACCTCTTGGGCAGGGGTTATAAACTAATTTGTTTATATGCAAACGAAAATGACGAAGATTTTTTAGGATTGACCCTATGTCATATTTATCTTTTAAGATTTTTGCTAAAGTTAATTATAGAAAGGTCTTAGTAATGAACGTAATTGTTGTACAAGTAATATTTATATAATATATAACTTGTATAACACACGATATTATTTGCATTAGAAATAAATAACTTGAATGAATTCTATTTAGTTTTAAAGTGTGGCCAAATTCGTTCTCTAACTTCAATATGTTTAGTGTTCTGTACATTTTAAAGTTTTACAAGAGGTGTTTGTTCATGAAATTATTTTGAAGTATTTATAATAGGTAATATTATATTTGAAATAGTATTAATATTGTAACGGTTTTATTATTAACTAGCGGTCCGCCCCGGCTTCGCCCGTGGTACATATTTCGCAATAAAAGATAGCCTATGTTCTTTCTCAGGGTCTTTAGACCCTGAGAAAGAACATAGGCTATCTTTAGGTTATCTGTGCCAAACTTCATCAAAATCGGTCCAGTAGTTTATGCGTGAAAACCATACATACATACATACATACAAACAAACCTTTCCTCTTTATAATATTAGTATAGATTACTGGATTGATATAAGCCTGAAATAGAACTTGATTCGGTTTGTTAATTGGCTTTATTTACTTGAAGTGGAATATACCAATTACATAAGTCGAGTAAATCAAATCTAACTAATCTATAGTAAAATATATTAGACACAATATAATATAAAATAAATTAGAGTGTTTTTTTTTTTTTCAAAATTTATTATACCTCAGATATAATATACATAATTACATAGACCATTTCAATACATAAGAAAGATAATATTATAAGTTACAAAATAAGTTTTACAAAATGATAAGCCTAGATCAGAGGTCTGTATATTGACTGTTATTTCATAGTTCGGTTTTTTATACATCCCGACAACTGCGTGTCGAATAAAAATCCCATATTATCCATATTCTGATTGAAATATGCTAGAATAATATTTTCAAGAGATAGAAATTATATTGAATCACTGATCCTACATTCAATTTGAATTTGTATGAATATCATTCAAAGGTTACGTATTCATCCCGTAGGCGATTGTGACTTGATCCTTTCTTTGTAACATATGAAAGGGATATTTTCTTTGCATTACATATAAAATGCGTAGCACAAACATTTTATAGTTGAACAAACAGAACCGTTGTGGACATTTTATAGAAACATTTAATAATTTTTATTTACGATTACAAAGCATTTATTTTTTATTTCTATTAAAACTAGAAGTAATATAAGATATTATGTCATTCGACTATGAGCTAATTTAAAACATTAATACAAAGATCTTCAATTTCATTATAAAAGGGCAACAATTTGTGACAAAATAAGAATAAACATTCAATTTTTCTTTTTTGTAGCTTACATACATCGCCAAAAGCAAAGGTTCCAGAAAAATAATAGGATAACATGAAATGAAGATGTAATATCTTACGGATTCATACTTTTACTTGTTTCGGTACGAAATGCGGAACTTAATATGTACCAGATATTTCATTATTATTAGTACGTTTATATAAGAAAAAGGCTCAGGAAGAATAAAAAAAGTAACCCATAGTTTTTTATGATGAAAAATTAATATTCTTTTATCGTTTTACAATTAGGTGTACACCCCAAATTCTGAATTTAAACAAAATATTTAATACGAATAATTCTGAAGTGGCGTTGAAAATATTAATTGATCTATACGTATAAAATAAAATACCATAAGTAGTATAAACCAAGTATAAATATGTATCTACGATCTTCGTAGCACTGTCGTAGCAACAATTCTGTTGCTAGTTTTAAAAATGCGTTTTAATAAGGATTTTTGAATGAATGAATGAAAAATACTTTATTGTACACCTTATACATACAGAATACATTTTACAAACTTAACAATATAACAATTTTGAATCGTCCGCGTCATTATAAAATGAAAAATCTATTCTTAATTTCTGTACCAAATTATTTTTATCAATACTATTTTACGAGCTTAGAGCTCGACCTTTAATATAGACTGACTGGTACTGCCTTCTAAGCCATATATCGTGGGATCGACTCCCACGGCAAGTATATTTATGTGATGAACATAGATGTGAAATGTATATTGGCCGCGAGTTCTTCAGGAACATAGGAGTATCCGTAGCGAAATTCAAAATCTTTGGGAATATAATCAACCATTCGATTTCATCACCACTATTCTCTAACTCTTCTAAAGCTAAAATCGCAAGCACGATTGATCGATTCCAGTTTGTTTGTACACTCAGCAATCGATTACGTGCTTCTACTTCGGAATTCGTTGTCTGTTTAATTGTCTCCCTTTGATACATTAGACCTTAGCTTTACTGCGTATCAAAGGCATGGGTTAATTAGTTTCAGCAATTAGTGATGTTAAATGATAATTTGTAGTGCAGCCAATTATTCAAGTACAAAGCGCACAAATTGCTGGATACGTGATATGGTGGAACGTTGTTTACCTTTAATACAGTGTATTTTATTTTATTTTTCTTAAATTCAGTTACTGTTATTCATTCGGTTATTTATTTAATAGAATAAGGTTTTAATAATTCATTTTCTCTTAATATAATTTTCTTACAAAAGTGAAAAACTAAAAACATAACGCCAAAGCAATTTCCAAAGCGAAATCCTTAAATATTAATGAATCATGGTTGATTTAAAAAATATTAAACTACCCCACGCTGCGCTTCGCTACGTTAAGATAGCAAACAACACAATATTATGTTAACACTTCCCGCAGGCAACACAACAAAAGGACTGATTCTTTGTAAATCCAATATGACAATACCTTGAAACTCAATCATCCATACAGCCAAGTCAATATGTGTGTATATAGTAAATGTATGGACTCGAATGGTACTTTAAAAACGTGGATATGACGTTTTAAAATTATGAATGCTGTTGAGTTTCAAGCGTGTCGTGCAAATAATGAGAGTACATTGAAATATTTCCCTTCTGCTATTCTATACATGTTTAAATATTGGTTCACTCGTTTTTATACTTTATTATTTATGCGATATTTAAAAGTTGAGATTACACATATTCAATATATCACGACACTTCAATTTAAACACTTGGAATCAACATTAGTTTCATACAGACTTTATGTACAAGAAATAACCTCAAATGTACAATGGCTTATATAGTTACTTATAACGTTATTAATGAATTGTTTATAGATAAAATTAACAATGAAAAATTGTTTATAGATAAAATAAACAATGAAAATATAAACAACTAGCGGTCCGCCCCGGCTTCGCCCGTGGTACATATTTAAGTTTTCTCTACATAAAAACCATCCTCGTACTTCAAGGAATATAATAAAAAAAGAATTATCGAAATCGGTTCAGCCGTTCTCGAGTTATGCGCTTACCAACACATTTTGCGATTCATTTTTATATATAAAGATATGCCTTGCTTACATAAATATCAAATAAATGATGGGAAATTAAGGAAACAAATCAAGCATTCACATACGATCGACAATAAAATGAAAATTACATTATTTGCTACATTAATAATTATAAACTTGCTCGAAGGCCTGTTTTAACAGGCATTTACGGAACAATTAAAATGTGCAAACTATTGCGTTTAAACAAGAAAATTGCTAGGGTATGGTAACGATGGCGATTAAGAAGAAGGTATGAATATGAATATTGACGGCAGCTGATTAATTTACACCTCACCTGTGGTTTATGTCTAAGTAATCCTTAGAGAGTTAGGGAATAAAATAATGTTTAACCCACTTTAAAGAATACTAACGAAAACTTTCATTTTCACATCCCTTATCACAGCAATGCAAATTAATTTAAACATCAATGCAAATAAAAAGGTGCATTACCCCGGTATAAATACATCGATTAATGTAATTTAAAAAATATAACGATATACAGTTCTGCCTTTGAAAATATATAATTTACAAAATAAGTGCGAATTTTGATTATATGACTAGTAAAACAACTTTTTATGATTTTATATTTACAAAGAGTACATTAATTAAAATTATATTATTAAGTATACGCCTGTAAGTTTTATGGTCACTTATGGTTTTATGGTTTTATGGTCAGGAAATACAAACAGAAAAAGTCATTTTTCATAAATTGAATTAAATAAATAAATAATTCTTTATTCTTTAAGATACGTACATAAATCATACATTCATCACATAGTGCTTTATACAGTTTCTTGAAGAAAAATTATAAAATAAAGTAATAAATTTAATGGATAGTGCTTAACGTAAGATAGTGTTACAGTGCAGGTGAAATCAGAGAGCTTTTATAGCACTTAATTACATCCATTAAAGGTTTTACGAGATTGTATTAAAATCACACTGCTGATAAAATGTTATATATCTACTTATAAAATTATTTGTTAAAAGTTATTTGTATTTTACTAAAATAAACCTTATAGCCACAGACTTCCGAAAACTGCATCCATAATAGAATAGAATACCTACTTTATATAATTTCTAAAACCTTACAATTAATTATTGAGATTGTCATTTTTTTCTCTTTCATATGTCATGACACTGATAAAGGGATGATGCGCGGATAAAGAAGCCCAATCCACACTTACCACGAAAACATAATTTACGAAAGTGCCTATTTCTGTAGCAATCATAGACAAAAGTGAATGAAGGCATAACTTATGCAAGCAACATCAACTTCAATTTACGCAGCGTGTTGTGACCGAGCATAATACAGATAAATGACCTCTTTAAAGGGTTGTGAAGAGGCACGTAATTTGTGAAATAATGTTATTAAAGTCGCGTCACTGTTTCAGAGAGGCTTCAGTCGCTACTTCAATTGGAAGAGCTTTTTTTTTAAATATATTTTATGAGTACTTTAAAACAGGTTGAGTGAAGTGAGAGGAATTTTAATAGTCTCGATTTATTACTGCAGTTTTATACAGTTATAAAATGTTAAATTTGTGTTGAAATGCAAAGTTCAACATTATTTTATACATTTTTATGGCACGTGTAAACAAAAATTCGATTCCATACTGGGCTTCATACCAAAAGTGGGAAATGGGATATCGGAAAAATACAATAACATTTTTTTTACGTTGAAACAAATTTGTATTCGACACGAATTTATAAGGTTTCTACTTCAATCTAATATAACAAGGGAAATCAATTAGAAATAACAAGTTAAGTGTAAATGTATCATAATATAATAAGAGTACCAATGCATTAGATACATTTTATCTTAATATGATTGGTAAAATATTCCATGCATTAATTTATTTTGTAGCTACATACTATTTTTTTTTTATTCAGCACATTGTACGATAACTTCCACAAGTTTATTTTTATAATAATGTCGTGGTCAACTTGATATTAATACATTTTTTATTCATATTTTTGTTTTTATAGTCTCTAGTCGCTTGTTGAGGTATTCGGTCAATGCTTCGCTTTAATAGGGATCAAACTCAAGACCACTCGATAGTGATACTCAAGTTGATCAAAATATAATATACATCACTTTAGAAATGCGAAAGTAATTCTGTTTTTTTATTAAGTTTTCACCAGTGACATGAATTTCGATGTAGAGAATATTAGAGTATTGAACAGAACAGAGAGAGTATTGAACAGAACAGAACAGAACAGAGTATTGAAAGGAATATATCATAGTAAAACTAATCTTGTTGGCAGTAGGTAAATGAAATTGGTCTGCGCGATAATATAGGTACAATAGCAAATGAGAAGCTCTTGCAGCTCGATTAAAATTGCAATACATCTCACAAATGTAAATAACTCAAATAAAAGAGAATCAGAAAGTTAAATTTATGATTTTTAAATCAATCAATAATAATTAGTTTGTACATTTTGAAACTTAATAAACTAAAATACCATAATTTAATTCTACTTTATCTATAAATCAATATTTAAATGGCATTAAATATATTAAGGCGTTCAAAAGCGTGTTTTTATCTCCAAATTGCGATCAAGATATCACTCACATCAGTATTTGGGTAGACAGCGATTTAACATCTAATTTCAGCTCGACATATGAGTAATAGCTCTCAGGAAACCTTTGACTTTCACTCAGCCAGCTTAATAAGATCCCTCGGATATTAACTGCACTTTATAAAATAGGTGCTGTCTGGTTCTACTTAAAATGGTCGAATAATATTTTATACTTCAGGTAGTTATTATATTTTAATGTGGCAAAGATAGATTTTTATGAGACACGAATTTATCTCAACCATTGCTGTATAAAACTAATTTATGAAAGTTTATAAAAGTACTCACATTACCATTAAAGGGATTTTCAGTATATAACTCTCCACCAGTCACTTATCTTTAAAATATAGTCGCAATTTGCAATCCCATGGGTGCAGTTAGAATCGACAATATTGTTCTTATAATGACGTCTTTATAAATATAAGTTTTGTCCAAAATGTTATATTTTGGCCAATGCATATAATTTATTTATATCAAGGAATCTGTGAATATTTTCGTTTTATTAATTCCATCTATAGTTATATAAAAGTAAAAACATTTTTACTATTCACAAGGAGCTTAGTCTAAACTTCTTTACCGTACAAAAACGCGAATATTTTTACAGTTGACTAGAACAGAAGTCGTAAATATTCACATGAATAATTCAAACAGCCTAACCAAGCGTACTGTGGTCGGTAATTCATTTAGCATTGAGGACAGTGTGAATCTAAATACGCTGAAGTTTCAAATGAAAACTCAATTTGTCTACGTAGAAAATGATTAAAGAAAAATATGTTGGGATTGCTATGCTTTAATACGAAATATTGATTCCTTGAAACAAACCATTGCTTGCTTGTCTTTTTGGGAATTGATCAAATTCCAGCATTAGTTTAAATGATTTTCAATTATGTACCTAGTTATTACAACGTTATTATAAGCACCACTATAATGCACATAACATGATATCATTTCTGCACATAATCATATTAAAAACATAATATAATTCATTATGATTATTAGTAGATCGCATAGAAAAGGAAGCGCAACATAAAATGGAAGCAAACGTTTTACAACCCTCATGATAGTGCAAGTCACTCGATCAAGCACACAGTTTCATAAAGACTCAGACGAAACCAGAGCGAAGCCAGTATACGAATATATTTGAAGTTAATTTAGTACCATGATGTACTGAATATTAACAGAGTAGCCGTTGAATAATGCACGAACAATTCCCGACAAGAGTGAATAATTCTGAGGGAGATAGACATCCGCACTCGGTATATTTTTACGAAATCCGCTTTGGATTTTTTTCTCTCATTAGCTCCTTTGAATAATAAATTATACGCGACACTCTTAACGCATTCTATTAACTTTATTTGGAGATTTTCATCCACCTTCCGCCTATTAACTCAAGAGTTGTTTCTTGTTAAAAGTACTTGAATTTATTGTGTAGCATTGTTTCTTCCATTTTATCAAGTATTCTTTGAAATGTTAAAGCCGAGATAAGTGACTTCAGTAAATTACGTATTGATGTTGAACACAGTAAATTATGTAAATTAAGTTGTTTACACTACCTATTCCTTGGTATAATGGTTAGGTACATCCGTGAAAATACAGGCGTCAGGCAAATAAGATAGTCATATCAAAATAATCAAGTCCAAAAAGCGAATAAAAATGTAAATCGCTTCACTCTCACGAGAATGAAAATTACGTCTTGTAAAAAAGAATAAATTAATAAACGCTTAGTTTACAAAAAATAAAGTTTAATCTTCCAGGGACCACAGACTAAATAAAGTAGATTTAATACTCTTTTTATGAGGCTTAGAACTCGGGCGGCGTTCACGGAAACTGAACAGAACTTAACATAACTCTGTTTGGTAAAATGTTTTTGTAGCACTTCATTTAATCTGTTTACGTATTGATAAGCTTTAAAGGGATTATAAAGAATAACAAAAATACTAAAAAGCCCTGATAAATTTGAATTATACATTTTGTAATTAATTTGTCTGATGAGCACATAAAGGATCCTGTGCTAATCAGATTAGTCTTTAGATGTAGTCTGATGGGAAGCATCAAAGACTATATTATCGTTATACGTAAGCAACTGTCTAAAGCTATTACACATTTACACAGTTAATTCACATGTTTTCAATTACACAAAAAAAAAAAGTATGAAATTTTACACATTAAAGTCAACATGGGGTACGTTAAGTAACTGTATAATTAATGGCATACGCTTTACTCAATAAACGACGTCATTAAATCTACCCAGATGGACGGCTATTTATAATTAAATGACATTGAAGCCTCATAAATGATACTTTAAAGAATGGAGATAAATAAAGCAGGCTTCAACCATAGTATAAAGAGAACAAGTAGGCCGTCTCCCCACGTTTATGAGAGCACCATACCAAAACTCGCGAGGCGCAGGGTTATCACTTGTCACGTTGATATTTTAAATAATTTTATAAACAAACACCGACCCTTAACGAGAACGGTCCATGAGAAGGAACCGAGCGGCGTTGTGTGCGTGCGTCAAGCTTGCGTACGTACATGATTGGGGGGCGTAGCGAAGCGATCTGCTAACATACAAACGGCGGGATGTATCTTTGTTCGAAGATAACTTACTTGTTCTCTTTATACTATGCTTCAACGGCCTATTCAAATGGAAAAGCCTGATAATGCGGCGCATAGCTTAGTCTCTCTGATCACTGCTCACTGACCCTCTAGCTTATATCGTTAATTGAGAGTTGCATAACGCTGTTGTTTATTTCACATGAAATAAAAGGCCAGCTAAATGGAACAGCTCGTTTCGAGATCTAGATAAACTCACATAGTACTGACACTGAGCAGTTTTTCTGTAATTGAAAAAGGTAGTTTGAGGATTTTTATATTTCCCGTCTTTTTAGTTTTCTGTTTTAAATTTATTAACACCTCTGTGACGAATTATATCATGGATATATTCGCAAAAATGTGTAATGAATTGAAAGGAATTGAATGACCAGATTTCAGTTAAGGCTCCCTTTATTTTTACCTACATCATTAAAATTAATATTATAGTAGGTATAGTTGTAATTGGAGCCGTATTACCACCTCTTCTTCTTTGAAAAGGTATGCTCCATTTGGTATTGTTTAATATTATCATATATCCTTCAAACAGATAAACGATGATAACAATAAAACTCTTGGCAGCAACTCCAGTTTCAAATGCCTTCGCTCATTAGTATGTCTATTATGTTATGTGGCAGACAGCCAACAGCTAATTGCTGTAATCTATGAAATCGTCCGAAATATTAGAATTCCCTTGAATGCTGTTATGCATACTGGGAAACATTGCCAACGAACTGATTAACATTTTTTCATACATTTATCAAGTCGTGTCTAGTCAGAATGAAATATAAAGCTAGTTTTTGTTTTAAAATGAAAATGCAGATATACAGGGTGTCCCACTGTTGGTATACTAAGCTCAAAGGAGGTTATAGTTTTGCATACGCTGAGTACGTAAAAAATAATTAAAAAATTCCAGACGCATTTTTTTTTCAAATAGACGAATTCTTAAAACTCTATGTGTACACCCCTAACAAGCGAGCCGCCCAACTTTGCCACCAGCACGTGAGCTATCGTTTAAGATTATGTTTTCATAGATAAAATGCTCATATTAGAGAAGCGGTATATGCCGGCTACGTGAAGCTAGAGAAGAAAACATGGATTTTCAGGAAAAATTTAGCAAAAAATTTTGGACGTAATTTTTTTTAAAAGTATTTTTTACGTGATCAGTGTATGCAAAACTACAAGTTCCTTCGCGCTTAGTATACCAATAGTGGGACACCCTGTATAAATAAAAAAAATTATATTCATTTTAAAACCTTTATTCGCCGATTTACAAACACTCTGGCATACTAGACTGGGGTAGAAGCCTTTAAAAATAATGAAAAGATAAAAAAAATCGCAGTCGGATGAAACCCATTAGAAAAGGAGGGGAATATGATAAAAATGTAAGGAAAAATAAATTACGGTCAATCCGAGTTCGGGAAGCGGGAGGGGGGAGCTTTTAAGAGAAAAAAATGTTTTCTCTCGATTTCCGACAAAACTACAAGTCCTATATAAAAAAGTTCAATGGCAAAGTTGTAGGTAATTAAAAGTTCTACAACTTTTGTATTCACAATTTTTTCACATAACCTAAAAATTTAGGTGAAAAATTCAAAAAACCAAGTTTTTGGTCTTTTATTTTTATCTACTTCAAAATTTATTTTTTTTCTACGAAATTTGGTGTAAACTTACTTTATTATGTCCCAAATACACTGTAATTTATTTGATTGAAAATATTTATTTTTTCGCCTTATTTTGAATTAATACCAAAAAAACAACCTAATTTTCAATCGAAAAGTCACCCGTCAAAATATCAGCTTTTTTCAAAAACTTGGGGTGCCTTTTATTCATTGAAATCTCTACTTTCATATGGTGTAAAAAAAATAAACACCACCATAGTAAATGTTCTCAGGAAATGCATACAAACAGTGTGAAAATTAGCTTTTACTAAATCAGGCACACTTCTCGAACTACCTGAAATGTTTTATCGACATCATTTTTCTTTTGAATATGCTGTAAAATATTAAACTTAGAACAGATAATTATTTTTCTTTTGAAATATTACCGAAAAGCCGATACAAGAGAAGATATAGAGTTCAAGAAGTGTGCCTGATTTAGTAAAAGCTAATTTTCACACTGTTTGTATGCATTTCCTGAGAACATTTACTATGGTGGTGTTTATTTTTTTTACACCATATGAAAGTAGAGATTTCAATGAATAAAAGGCACCCCAAGTTTTTGAAAAAAGCTGATATTTTGACGGGTGACTTTTCGATTGAAAATTAGGTTGTTTTTTTTGTATTAATTCAAAATAAGGCGAAAAAATAAATATTTTCAATCAAATAAATTACAGTGTATTTGGGACATAATAAAGTAAGTTTCCACCAAATTTCGTAGAAAAAAAATAAATTTTGAAGTAGATAAAAATAAAAGACCAAAAACTTGGTTTTTTGAATTTTTCACCTAAATTTTTAGGTTATGTGAAAAAATTGTGAATACAAAAGTTGTAGAACTTTTAATTACCTACAACTTTGCCATTGAACTTTTTTATATAGGACTTGTAGTTTTGTCGGAAATCGAGAGAAAACATTTTTTTCTCTTAAAAGCTCCCCCCTCCCGCTTCCCGAACTCGGATTGACCGTAATTTATTTTTCCTTACATTTTTATCATATTCCCCTCCTTTTCTAATGGGTTTCATCCGACTGCGATTTTCTTTTGTTTCAAAAATTATCTACTCTAGTCTATACTGACATTTTCCTTTTTTACATGTTATTTCATCTTCCGTCGAAATAAAAATAACTAAACTTCACAATTTACCGACAGACTTTTTAATCCAACGTCTAAAAATAAAAAGACGTGATAAAATATGAAATTATCGCTTAAATACGTTTAACTTTGTCAAAATTTCATTATAAAAATGTAATAATCGTTGCGCCTGAAGGTAATAAGATTAATGCGTTTTTAAATGGACATGACACAATAAAAATTTCGTACCTTTTGTAGGACAGAACAGTTTCAATTTCAGAAATGTTTTCATATTATTGTTTATTATTGGCGAATCGCCAAGCAATCAGTAGGACTGCATCTGTTTACCAGCCGCCAATAAAAACCGATGAAACCTTGAAATAACATTAATTTACCTGAACAATATTTTGCCTAAAAAATATTTTTACCTACCTAGGTACTTCATTATTGTGCCGTTTATATACTCAATTATAGGCATATATATCTTTTTTATATATAGCCTATATAATTTCTATAAAAAAGAAAATTTAAAAATTTTTGTGACACAAGAATTTTTAATTCCAACTGAATGAACGTTTTAAATATAATACTGTAGCCTGTAGGTACCTAATTATAGAGCAACAAAATAATTTTCATCAAACTGTAAGATAAAATTATTAATCTCTCCAATGTAGTAAATAGTAATTAAGAGATAATTCATATTTACGTACTAAATAATTGCTCCTGGAATCTAAACGTAATTATAAAATTAACGTAATATCCAGAACTCATTGGAATAAATCCGCGTATAAGTTTTCCTTGAAAATATGTGTAAATCTTGATAACGAATTATTAATATGGTTCTTTTATATTACCAAGCCAAGTAAAAACGGAATTATGTAAGGCTGTAAACAGCCAATCTTTATGGATGCAAGCCTGATGAATAATAAATTTTGTTCTGCATGCGTTTAGTTCCGAAATGAATTTGAATAATAATGTTAAAAATAAACTCCTAAAACCTTGTTTTGTGCATTGTGAATTGAGAATAAAACACGTAAATATTTTACCATATCATTACATACATAAAATAAAATAAATATCTAATTAATTTAATTCCCTGAGCAGATTAAAGAGTCTTGAGAGAATGACCAAATATTAGATTTAGGGATCGCAGAAACAATCGAAATAGAACGTTGCAAAATGTATTTCGCGCGAAAGCACAGAACCGAAATAAAAATTACTTTTGTGCTATTGAACCATTTTTTCTAACCCTTTTGTTACGCCATGCCATACAAATTATTTCTATTGGAAACACTGTTTTAACCACTCTGGAAAATTGCCGATAAAATTCTGCGCGCCATTTTTTATTGTGCATGAAAATTGAAGATTTGTTTGGAACTGAATTTTGTAAATAACTATTCAGTTATTCATAGGGAAGTAAACTTTGTTGAAGCGAAACGTTTACAAAATATAATGTTATATACAAAATATATTCCGTGAGTTAAATATTTCTTTTTTAAATGACGTAGCCCGTGCTCATCCATACATGGATATTAAAATATTGTAATATAACAATTCAGTACCACGCAATAGACCATTATTTTATACATTAACTACTCACATTAAATTGCACTAGTTAGTAAATATTAACAGATATCAAAAGCTGAATTAAACTAGTTATAGCCACGTTGTTTGGCGCCGCGGTTTGGCCTGTTTAACGCGCAATTTAGGAGTGTTAATAGCACTTCTATCCACGTTGAACAAATACCCGTTGATAGGCTGTAAGCATCATTTACGGAAAACACTCGCTTTTATCCCAACAAATTCAATCGATGACGTCACTACGAGTGCCATCCATGCCGATGTGTTTTTTATCGAACGTAAAGGGGTCCATTTGGAAGCAATGTTTTGGAAGACATAACTTGAAGTAATGAAAGTTTTTATGCATTTGCCTTGATATTTATTTTTATGTGGATGTAACAAAAATATCTTTTTTTCTATTGGAGAGGTTTGGAAAAGTAAACATTTTTAATTGAATACAACTTTTCGTAGAAACAGAGTCTACTTGTTTTAATGTGGGTAATTATATTATATTTTTTTAAAGAATAAGTATAAATGCATTTTTTTCTTACATACGAGATGAATACGAAGAGTTTCTTATAAAATACAGTCACTCTCACAACATCTTCACATATAAAATTCTGAAAACACCCATTCAAAGCCTATGCTATATTTCTATGTACATTATCTTTAAATGTCTTCAGAAAATCCATTTTTACAACGGTTCTAAACCACAGCACTCAGAAATGCATGCCGCGTGGTATAGAAATGTAATAAATGCTTTGAATTCATCTTATTTCAGTCTTTTGATATTTTATTTTCGCTCTAACGACTCTTTTATTGTCCATCCAGTGTACGTGCTTTCGCCGACGCTTTAAGACGAATAGTGAGATTTTAAATCGAATAGAAATAATCCTACTTTGTGGATCTGGACGCTAGGCTTACAAAGAAAAAGAAATAAGAACTGAGAATATTACATTCAGTTTTATTCGAAGCTGCTTTACAAGATACAGTCGTACAGGGATTAGTTTTAAGCCTTAAGAAATGTTATTTTGTAGAGAAATATACAACGATTTATACATATTCGATTTTCACATTTAAAAATGTGATTTCCATTATAATTATTAGAGAAAATGTTGAAAAGATATCCATAATAATTACGCAAACAGCCGATGTCTTATAGAAACGTGTTTGTGCGTAAATTAAGTCAATAAATTCGTATGAATAGCTCGAAAGTGGGACAGAATCACCGTGTTTATGTTATTGAATACAGCGAGATTTGCTATTGAAATTTGAAAACATTTTATTCATATTACTGAAAAGAATATTTTGTCATACATAATATATGCTTAACTTCGTTTAGAGCTGGTAAATGTTCAAATAAATTAGGTTATATTATCTCATTTGGTTTTCGTTCTGAGGTGTTTAAACTATTGTACATTATTTATTTTTAAAATAAAAGGAGCCTTTATATTGCGTCATGAATAGCTATTCCGTATTCTACCTATATTACACTTGAATTCCAAAGTTCGATCAAAATTATTGTGAAGATATTTTGACGAAACATGTAAGCACGTGTAAAGTGTTTCATTTTAATACTTTTATTATTAATAACATAAATTATAGCCCATATAATATTATACCTTTTCTTACGTTTTCCCGCCTCTTCTTTCACCATGGTCTCAGCCTATAAAGTGAACGTGACCGTGCTTATGTTCTTCCGAATTTTGAGACCCTTCCATTGAGGACGTGTAATAGAGACGTATATATTATATCATTTATACGTAATATTTATATACTCTGACAACATAGAGTATACAAATCAAATAAACTTAATCAACTGGATTCACATTTTTCTATAGGTAATTTATTTATATATACCTATGCATATATAGAAGTATTCACCAATTTGCTTAACTATTACAACAAGACATTTTAATATCGTGTCTCGTGTAAAAATGTTATGATTCGAATATATAATGTCAAGTTCTCACTTATAATACCACAAGAGCTTCAAAATTATCGGGTATTTTCCGATAGGTTCGTTGCAAACAAATGAAGGAGTGATTTTTCCTGAAAAACTTGACGACTTTATTTGTTTGCAGGGAACCTTGAGGGAAATGCCAGATAATTTTGAAGCTCGTGTGGTATTCGGGGGATTATTTTTCCGTCCCAAATGTCGGCCAATAATTTCACAATTGAATTCAACCTGTCAGTTTGACGTCAACTACCAGAGAAATTTTTCAAAAAATTATCAGTATAATACCATGTAGGTTGTACCACGTGACGTCGAATGGTGCAATTCTATTGGTCGATATTTGGGTCGGAAAAATAATCCTTAATATACACAAATCACATTTTCCTGTACGCATGAAAATCATATAACTTATTTATTGATGAACATTTTTAAAGGCGTGTAACAATTTTATTAAAGAGCGAGCAGCCATGCGAAGCACTTGCTTGAAGCAGCTCTATCTTTGTGGACGTCACACATCACAATAAACACGTTTTAAACACAATTTCTAACCGCAGCAATCCATACACAAGCTTCCATAATGCCCATTAATCCCCAATAAGCGTGCCATGTCAAACGTCAGAAGCGCGTACAGAATGGAACGAGCTAGATCGTGTACGCCTGACACCAGTCAATGTGCACTACCGTACATAATTGGATAGGAATTTATAGCTGGAACAACTTTATTGTTTAAAATGTTTAAATATATTTTTTTAGTTTTTGTAGTTCCGCTTCTAGGCAACGTTTATCGTACCATGTTATATGATAGTGCGATGAACTTTACCGGATTTAATTACCTACCCTTTTTTTGACACGCAATTTAAGGGAGACAAGTTATTTTAATATCGAGTTTTTGCAAGGCAAGAAGTTTGAAAATTAATTGAATAGATAGACTTTTAAGCCGAATGGATTCACTTTTGTAATTAATATCCACATTATTATCCATACTAATATTATAAATGCGAAAGTAACTCTGTCTGTCTGTCTGTTACTCAATCACGCCTAAACTACTGAACAAATTTGCATGAAATTTGTTATGGAGATATTTTGATACCCGAGAAAGGACATAGGCTACCTTTTATTGCGAAATATGTACCATGGGCGAAGCCGGGGCGGACCTCTAGTCTGAAATAAACAGAGAATAGAATGTTGTCTATCTTATTTTGTACCAAATAATTTATTCATCTAAGCCCAAATCGAAAAAGAAGCTTACAACTTTTTCCCGCAGACTAAACAAAATGTTTTCAGTTACTTTTCGCTTCCACTACATTGGCAGCATATCGCAGTTTATCGCAGCCAGTAATAGACTACAGAATACTGAGTTAACCGATCGCTTGCAAATTCCGAAAGCAGATTTAAGGATTAAACTTACCGAAAGCGTCCCGCTGTCCGCGATCAAATTATTCGCTTCGAATCTCGTACAATATTCACAATTTCCAGACTTTTCGATGGAACCTCTCTTTTTGTACAATTATTCAATACTTTAGTAACAAATTGGCTGATAGAATTTAAAGTTTACCAACATTGTATCAATATTAAATGTGCCTAACTGCCTAGACAAAGTTTCACTGAAGATGGTTGTCGAAATAAAGTTTTAATCTAATAAAACAAAAGAAATTAATGAAGTTAATAGAATGTATAATTTACTTTATGTTAATAACTCATGTAACTATAAATAAATACAATTATTCATTATTGAATGAATAATTGTATTTATTCAAGCTTTCAAAAACAGTAGATACAAAAAATATAATGTAACTATTACAAACAATTATATAATACATTGTAATCGTTTTAATATTGTTGACGCAAACTGACTAATTAAGCTCTATGCATTCATGAACTGCACACAGTGCAATTTAACATTTTAATTACATTCATTTAACTTTTCAATATGCATTAAATTGCAATATATTATATTGCAATTTATGTCATTGCAATTATTGAATAACTCATTTTTTTCTGAAAAAAAGATTAAATACAAATAACTAGAATACATATCCATAAACTAAAATCACTGTCTTATTGTATCAATATTAATGTTGTCTATATATCTTACTTCGTGGTTGAAATATATCTGATTGGAATCTCGGTTGAGCTACGTTGTTTTATTATAATTTATGGGCTCCTTTGAAAAAATTCAGAGTAACGATTCTATATTGTTCAAATATATGATTATGTACGTGTTTGTAATGCAGAATTCATCAAACTTCATTATTGTAATTAAAACAATACGATCAAAATCACACGTTATTACTTTATTAATAGGTACCTAGTATTATCTTATCTGTACTAATACTACCTCAGCATAGAACTTAACAATCCGTGTATTAAGAAAAACAAATGACCAACTCACAACAATTAAACGAACCTCTTTATCCTTGTTCTTATTTAGAAACTAAAGTTTTGTTTGGCTCATTTGGACTGAGGTTTTACTCGACAAAGTACGCCGCTTATACAACTGAGTGTAATCGCAAAGTCGACAAAGTTTGCTTTTGAAATTGATCCGCTTATCCGAGTGCACGCTGAGATAACTTAGAACAACTTCTATATAATATCATAAAAATTAATGAATATCGCGTTGTATTATGATACAAGAGATGCTTTTGGCTCAGCTTTGCTTATGTTTAATGGTTGAATAGTTTACTTATAAGGTAGGTACCTTCAAATTAAAATTGTCTTCGCGATTGTAGCCCTTATATAGATGAAAAATAACAAAATTTGTAAACAGTTCGTACGAGTAGGTAACTACAACAACACACTATTCGTATATAATGAGACTAGATGAAAGAGGTCAGAAAAGTAAAAATACAATTGTAGAAGTAAAGCCTCTAAATCTATCCAAGGTCTCTGAAAGTTTTAAGCTTAATGGAAAAGTACACAGGATAATCTGTGTTATACAATTCTACGTACCTACAGCTTGACGTCTTTTTAAGTGCAATTTATATACTTACCACTATTCTGTAGATTAGAAGATATTATGAAGAAGAAAGAATGCATGCACGTTTGTCCGTTTTTAAAACTTGAATTACCGTTAAAAACTCTACTTACTTATCCTTTATGTATTTTCTATCACGAGTTTACAAAACCAACCAAGCTGTTCAAAACGCTGTTTATTTACTTTTATATATTTGGAAATAGTTCCAAATGAATAAATGTAAATAAAACTGCGCTAAAATCCTCATATTCACATCCCGTGACACCTCAATTCGAAACTTATTTAATTTGTGAACAACGGCTAACTACGCGCCAGTGCTTGTTAAAAGTTAGGAAAAATTCACTGAGTTTTATGATAATTGTTGATGTTTTATTTCCTCGAATTTTTGCATCAGATTTACGTTTTGCCTTCACATGTAGGTAAATTTTAGTGTTAATTATTAGGTTCAATTTTAAAGTAGAGGCTACTAGATTACACCAACCCAACTAAATATTTATACTTAAATGTAGTAAATTAGTTAGTTTAAAAAGTCAAAGAACAAAATTTTTATGGTATTTCTTATGCGTTTAACAAGTATTTTGATGTTTGAAATGTATTATATTCGAGAATAGCACTAAAAATTGAAATACATCTTTGTTTAATGCTCTCAGATATTTCATATTGTGTCCTAAAATAGCTCTAAGCGAAGATCTTCTTGCAACGTTCTAGAACAATCTTAAATGAATAAGTAGTCAGTGGCTATAAATACGTTCCTTTATCAAAGAGCAGGCCGAAACTTCAGTTCCCAATCCGATTAAGCAGACCCTGACCGGATCAGATGTGTTTTATTAAACACGTTCAGTAGTAAAAAACAATTTGGTAGCAGACTCTGGGTCTAATGCTGAATTAAGAAATGGTATGTACCTTTATAATTTCACTTTAATTTACTCAGTAATTTTAACTTAGCCTTACTCAGAATTAACTTCAAAAGAATTATTCTGTGATTTTTTTTATTAATTGTAATTATTAGTTAAAAACTTTTAATCTGAAATAACAATGCTAATAATATTTTTTATAACTTCAACGCAAATAAAAAAAAAATACATAAATAACCACATATAACATGAATTAATATGCACTTTCTATCGTAAAAATAACATTCAAGTCCCTATAGAGGGATCACAAAACGATGGTGACGACATTGAATAATGGATGGTACCATACTATTAGCGTAAGTGTTCTTATGTTGTAAAGATATTATCTTATTTAGACTCGAACTTGACAGGCAATTTGCATGCTCCTTATACTTTCATTTGCCGTATCCAGAACTTTTATTTGTAATGTAAATAGTAATATTTTATTCGAGTATTCTTTCTGGGAAATCTTTGCCTACAACTATCGTTGGAGTACAGCGTCAGTATCTCAGGTATATAGACCTCAATTGATTCCCTGTGCAATAAAAAGCTTTCTATCTGAGAGAGCACAAAAGGCACCACTTTCATCTAAAAAGAATATCTATATGCGAAATACGAATGCATCTGCCTCATGCTTCGTAAAAGTACTGTACGATAAGGAATAAAGAGGTATGGTAAATAAGAATAAAGTATATAAACGTTGTTTGCATGTTAAACCAATATACTAATATGTAAGTTCAGGAACTTCATATAGCATTTGACATCAAGTTTGTGCATATTTGAATCGTTAAAATGATATTCCAAACTTCCGTGAAACTTCTACCCGGTTTGGGCAAACATTAACATCCAATAAACTCAGTAATAACAGAATTTCGACAGGTAATGTAAGATCAGTTTGTCGTTGCGCAAACCTGGTCTCGAATGGCAATCGTTGGACAAAGTTGAGCAAAATACTGATGACCAAACTTTGTAACTAGTTTCCAATGACTGAAACTATCTAATGAAACACTGACCCTCGTGAAGTTGTTACAACTAGCTCCCAGTTCATTTCTTAACGTGTGAATAAATTCTATATTAAAATCTAAACGATTATTCATGTTAAAAGGTAGGAAATAAAAGTGGACCCAAATTTTCTATGTAATTTCTACTAATACTAATGACGAGCTACCTGCCTCCCTCGTGAATATTTTTAAGCACAAAAGTCGATTATTACCTACTATTGAATCAATTAAGTACATTGATGAAGTTAAAACGAACGCACACTAATAACCAAAATCCAAATAATAGCTTCGCATTAAAGCTAATATAATCATGTTTTAACCAAAATACACGATATTGTGTACCCTAATTTGCTCAACTATATGACTAGACTATATTTATAAGATTTCATATTGAATTTAGCTATAGAATCAAACATGTACATGTGTGTTTACTTACATTGTTTAAACAGCGTTATACGTAAATAGGTCATACATAACTAGCGAACGCTGATGGAATATCATTATTGGTTTACAAACGCTCTTCATATATTCGGTTTGTTTACACAGAACAGTAAAATATGCATAATCATATTTTATAAATTTATTAAAAACATATAAAACAGTTAGGAAAAATGGAAAAGCGCGAAGGAGAATAGTAATTACTCGTAGTCGAGGCTGTATCGTAATTTTTAAGTTAATTTCTTAAGAAGATGATTAAGATAAAATATATGTTTTCGAGTGTATTATTTCACTGTAAGCAAGACTTCACTTAATATAAAATTATGTTTTAAATTTAATTTCACTTAATGGATCGATACAGAGCACTTACTATAGTACTTAAAGTCAATGATTAACCTTTTAGAGACACCTATATAATCAGAAGACTATTTCTACCATAATTAAATTATCACACTCGTATAAAAGCCCTTCAATAATAATAAAAATATATACAAGGTGATATATAATTATTCATATTTATTATATTAAATGCATATTGTTCAAGGCAATCTCGTGTTGAGCGGCAGTGTTGACTTTTTAATATTTCTAATGGATGTAATGCGCCCGCCATTTGTCTGAAAGTGCAAAGGTCAGCAAGCTGGCTTTACTAGTTTTTGCTCGTGAGTCCACTTGAATTTATTAGCATTCATTAACTTCTTTCTCTCGGTATCGAGTTATGTTGTTATGCATTTATTACATTAAAATTTTCTCAACTTTAACAGAAGCTTTTTAAGTATTGCGTCTGTATTTATGAAAAAAAATATGTTTCTTTATAGATAATAAAATATAAAGAACAAAATTAAGTTGGTATTCTAATAAAAACTAAACCATTTCAGCTTAAACTTTATACGTCTAAAATTCTGAGAAAATAAAATAGGTACGTTACGTATTACATAAATGGCATTATTAAATTACTTACGAGTTGAAAATACGAGAAATATCAAGTTCGCATGTCTCAAGGTAATGCTGAAAGCTTGACAAAGTAAATACAATGCTATATAAGTGAGTTAGTCGAAATAAAAATGGTCATTACGGGCAATCATCATAAATCTATACGGAACCTTGGCCTTGGTTTATTGTGCTTTTATCACTGAAGGGTTTGGCATTTATTAAGTTAAAGGTGAGCAGTGGTGGCTCAGTGGTGAGACCTCGGACTTCGAATCGATAAGTCCGGGGTTCGAGACCGGGCGAGCGCGCAGGAAATAAATTGATTTTTCAATTTATCTGCGCATGTTGTAACATCACCACTGCTCGAACGGTGAAGGAAAACATCGTGAGGAAACCGAAATGTCGAAGAATCAAAAGTTCGACGATATGTGTCATCCGCCAACCCGCACTTGGCCAGCGTGGTGGATTATGGCCTGTACCCTCATAGGAGGCCCGTGTCCCAGCAGTGGGAACATATATGGGCTGATGATGATGATGATGAAGTTAAAGGTTAAGGTTTGTTTTAATGGATGTTGTGCTTATAGTAATGCAATGGTAAAATTAGTTTCATGAAATGGAAGCTATGGTGAAAGCGTAAAAATAAAAGAGTTAATATTGTTTAATATCATATAGAAGATTTGCATATATAAAAACGTATCATGTGTTTCAAAACTCAAAAACTCAAAACTCAAACATTTATTTATTCAATTAGACTTCTTCTAGAAGCACTTTTGAAACGTCATTAAGTACATGTTTTTAACATTTACCAATTATTTCGTTATAATTATTTCGTCCAATAGTTCAAAATAAAAAGTTTAGCGTAAAATAAAACTATTTTTATGAGTGTACACAACATTTATTGTAATATCAAACGTATAATAACACGTAGGTACATGAAATAAATCACGTAATAATGCAAAAAAAATTGGGAGGTGATAATTTTGAATCAATACTCATGAAGACTAACTAATCATAGTATTTAACATTTGTTCATTTTTATTTAATAAGCTTGTTATAATAATTATCTTGTAATCTGTCTTACTCGTATAGGAGCTACCAACGTTGACAAGTGAGCATTTTAGTATAGTTGGTTATTTGATATACTGTTCCTCTTGCTATTTCGGTTAGAGTCCGGGCTGTCTGGCTGGTCGCAGTGGTTGCGTTTTTTAGTGCGCATCTCATCTGCACAGGATAATTTCCTTAATTTAAAGTCATTTTTTAACGCGTAATTTTTAATATATTACCTTTAGATAGATCCATTAGACATAATTTTTTTATTGCAAGACGTTTTTTTCGTTGTTAAATAGGTGCCAGACGCAATTTTTTATTTCGTTTTTATAAAAAATTCAAATTATTTTAGAATGTCTGTAAATTTCATATTATGTTCTTCAAACATAATATAATCTAAAATTAATTAGCCAGACGCTAATTCGATTGTTAAGTATTAAATAATGTGTATATATAAAAAAAAGTAATGAAGCATGCAGCTCATCAGCTAGTGTATTTTAACTATGCGACAGGAAATAATTGCAAGAATACAATATTATTTACACTTGTTCTTATAAATAAAAGCTAAAATGAAAAAAAATAAACATAAAAGTGAAAAATAAATTAAAGTTACCATACATTGAAAAGAATGGAATAAAAACTTTATCAATGAAGGTTAAACAATTACATTGTTAAATTTAAAAAGCCATCTTCATAATCATCATCATCATCATCTTTCCTCACACTGTCAGAATTATTTATGTTATCGTCTAAGGAATTGTTATTGTTTTCCAATATTCCATCATCTGTAAACAACTAGAAAGTTTGTTTCAATATTGATGTACACACATACACACACACAACACACACACACCACACCACACACGACACACACACGTGAACACACACACACACTCGCATGTTTAAGTTTGTATTGAATTTAACTAAAGTAGTTAGCATGAATTTATATAGGTATACTAGCGGTCCGCCCCGGCTTCGCCCGTATGGTACCTACATGTATAAACTATCCTATCTCTCAAGTTGGATCGAACTGCACATGGTGTGCGAATTTTATTATAAGTGGTTTAGGATTCCATTGAGGACAAACATTATGACACGAGATTTATGTATATATAATAAGAATTAAGATTAATGAATTAATATTGTTATCATCATCACTACATAGTATAAAACAAAGTCGCTTTCTCTGTCCCTATGTCTCTTTAAATCTTTGAAACTACGCAACGGATTTTGATGTGGTTTTTTTAAATAGATAGAGTGATTCAAGTGGGGGGTTTATATGTATAATAACATCCATTAAATAGTGGAGAAGTACTGTTATTTTTGAGGTTTCTAATGTGATTTCGTAAATAATTACATTTTTTCCACTTACAGTGCAAACGCAGGCACCCTACGAGTTTTATCAAAATAATGTACTAACTATAGTACACATTGAAAAGGTCTACAGAAAAGTCCGTGATGGTATATGTCTATCTCTTATGGATAACCCACAATAACTTTTTTTGTCATTTACTTTTTACGACAAATAATGGCTAAGCGATTTAAGCGATTTAGCTGAAGATTTTCGAAGCGATTTTAACCAATACAGCATTAATACTTAACCAATTAAAGACCTTCAATACATTGTTCATTTAATATAGATCTATATGGCCCTTTACACCGTATGATTTAAGTGAATATTTTCGAAGATATTACAGATTTAAAAATTGCGGGACGTAGCGTTTGCGGCAGTACCAGCCGGCCGCCCGGCTATATATATTTTATACCCGTGCGAAGCCGGTCCGGGCCGCTATGTTTTTATATTCAACGTTCACAGTTTTTCTGTAGTGTATTTAGTATCAGCATTGCACCTGTGCGAAGCCAGGGCCGGGCGGGTCGCTAGTTAATATTATATATATATATTAGAAAATTTAACTTGTATTGGCAACACTGTATTTTGTCTGTGGTTCTTTTTCTTCTTGTACGCGGTGTGTAATGTGTGGTATTAGGCAATGTGCTATTGGAAACAATATAAATAAGTTTATGTAATCGCTGTTTTCATTTAAACCCATAACTTAATAGTTAAGTAATAAAAAAATTGTTTTGTATAGAAGATTGTTGATGTACCCTAATAGTTTATTTTTTAGCCTAAGGAATAAAATGTACCAATGGAAGGTACTTGTTCCCACAACACAGGGAATCCTAGAGTAGGAACAATTCAATTTCTATGTATCTTATATTTTTGAAAAAAAAAAAATTATTTTTTATTGTTATTTAATTTTCGCGGCCGACCCTTTCTATCTCTCTTGCACTTTAAACTATCTCTCCATATACACAATCATCAAATTGTTATACTTACCTACTTTCACTACGTTTTTATTTGTACGTATTTAATACTTAACAATCGAATTAGCGTCTGGCTAATTAATTTTAGATTATATTATGTTTGAAGAACATAATATGAAATTTACAGACATTCTAAAATAATTTGAATTTTTTATAAAAACGAAATAAAAAATTGCGTCTGGCACCTATTTAACAACGAAAAAAACGTCTTGCAATAAAAAAATTATGTCTGATGGATCTATCTAAAGGCAAAATATTAAAAATTACGCGTTAAAAAATGACTTTAAATTAAGGAAATTATCCTGTGCAGATGAGATGCGCACTAAAAAACGCAACCACTGCGACCAGCCAGACAGCCCGGACTCTAACCGAAATAGCAAGAGGAACAGTATATCAAAAAACCAACTATACTAAAATGACTTTTTTTTTAACGTTAATAGCTCCCGTACCATACGCTTTGGATAGTTTGTGTAATTGACACATAGAAAGAAGCAAACATTCCAGGAGTCTAGGTTAAGTAAACAGCGTTAAGAAGAAAGTAAAAAATACACAGCTAAAGACTTTAGCTTTAGCTTCCAAATTTTTTACTGTAAAATAAAAACTAAAAACATATTTGCTCCTTTCAAAGACTTTATTATTCAACTTTTTATATTTTTTACGACAAAAATCGAACGCAAATCTAAGAAACGAAGCACGTTTGTTTTACATTAGTCGAATAGAATCTTTGTCTCTTTGGTAATAAAATGTTCGAATCGATCTTGTTGAATAAAATAAGACTTTTATAATTTAAATTAGACCTTTTTGTTCAACTAATGGAATGTTTTTTTTCAATAATCAACTTTAATAGTCTACACATAGATAGCTATGTCGCAATTAAAATCTTTGATTTCAATCCTGTTTCATTTTGTATAATTTCAGTAGCTAGAAAAAACAACAATTACACTTTCATGCAAAATTTGTGTCCTTTTTCACGATTAACTGATTAAATCCACTTCCACGTACCACAAAAAGAGCAACGTATTATAATCGTTCAAACTCTTACCAAAGAGAATTATTACCCACAGTCCAAACGAACATAATGCAAACGTGGAATCGAAGTGAATAAAACATGAGATCCCAGCTAGGGAGAATTATTTTAAGGTGGACAGGGCGGGCGAAATTCAACCCTAATCTGCTCTTGTATAATGTGGCAGACGTTTATTAGTGTGGGCGCTTTTCCACTTGCATGCAGAAATGCAAATATAATAGGAATGTTCCTTTTTCTTTCGTCGGGCGATTTGAACGTCCATTATATGCATTTATGGACGTTTCTTTTACCAAATGTAACCTTCTATATATAATACAACGAAGAGTAGGTATGGTGATAATCTATACTAATATTATAAAGCTGAAGATTTTGTTTGTTTGTTTGTTTGAACGCGCTAATCTTAGGAACTACTCGTCCAATTCGAAAAAAATCTTTCGGTGTTAGATAGCCCATTTATCGAGGAAGGCTAAAGGCTATATATCATCACGCTAAGACCAACAGGAGCGGAGCAATACGGGTTAAACCGCGGAGCACAGATAGTGAATACATAAAACCAAAAACATCGTATGTATTAACAAATTACTGGTTAACATTAAGCTACGATTGCGCTACGTACGCTTCGAATTTTAAGCCTCTACGAACATCTACGAATTCAGATATTTTCCCATCACAAGCACAATTACACATTGCGGCTTTCAACATGATTTTCAAGAAATCTCAACATTTGAATTGCGATCTCTCTCAATATAAAAGGAAATGTAGTCTTATGTCCAGAGTACATTTAACCACGCTGAAATGTACATCATATATATTTTCGTAATGTCTACAACCTACATGTTCATAAAATACAGCAATAATATTTTATTAAGAACTAAGTCACAGTTTTTCTTATCTATACTTAATACAGAATAATATTATAAAGCTGAAGAGTTTGTTAGAACGCGCTAATCTCAGGAACTACTTGTCCGATTTGAAAAATTATTTCGATGTTAGATAGCCATAGCCATTTATGGGGGAAGGCTATGTATCATCACGCTAAGATCAACAGGAGCGGAGCAATGCGGGTAAAACCGCGGGGCGCAGCTAGTATATTATGTATTGTTTATTCCACTAAAACTATATGTTTAGAATAGATTACTTCTAATTAGCTGCAGTAATGTAGCAAGGTTATTAGCGTGAGACGTGACTGCTGTAAGCTCTCTAATGCTGTAGAGCGTCTAGCTTTTAGACATTCTGATGGAAAAGTTATGTGAATTTTAAAGGCAACAAATAAAGCACGATCTTGTTTTACTGATGCTAATTATTCATGATAAAATGTTACAATACCTATACATGCTTATTACTTACCCAGGTCAATGAATTTGATTTCAATTTCTATGATTAGCTATCGAAAAATAATACGTAAAATTGTACTCAGAACAATTATTCGACATTTCACTATATCGTGAAATACAATTTAACCATGACATTTCCAAATTTACGCAAGCAGATATAAGGTTACAATACAAGGGTTTATTAGCAATTAATAAAGTTACAGTGACGATTAATAATTTCGAGGTATTCGCAATCAAGATTATTGGTTGTGGGTAAATATATTTGCACACATATTGTTGTGTTCCTTTGAACTATTAATAGGCATGTAATAAAATCGGCCATGTATAGTTTAATATATTTATCTGTCGTATATGAATACATATCATTACTAATAGGTACATTAATAAACAAATTAAAGATTTTAACGGATTTATTCATTATATTACTATCCCGACTTTTCGCACACTTTTCAGCGATCGTGCCCACCTTAGCGGGGAACTGCAGCATATCAAGCGGGTAATACGCGACAACAAGCTGCAGGCGCCTCCACAGCATCACAGGAGTCGATCGAAGCCACACACAGTTGAAAGACAACTAACTTAACTACAAGATGTGACTTGACTGACAGAATTGGAAAAATTCTTAAAAAATAATACTCGTATATTATACGACGTATAAAATCAAACGCAGGAAAACAATAAGTTAGTTAATTAACCATTTTTACTACAGTTAGGATCGATTTTTCAATGCTTGGATAAAACTTATTCGTCGAATAATGTATAAAACTACTATTTTAAAAACGTATTCTAATTGCCCGTATTTGTCAGTTTACGTGACATTTTAATATTGTCGTGTAATAGATACTTTATTGGACACTCTGGTTTCCCTTCAAAACGTATAAATCTTTCGCCTTTTACTTTATTGGACGGATATGTTTTATCCAAGCATTGAAAAATCGGCCCTTATTGAAATAGTATACACTTACAAAATTAAACGCGTACTTAATTTGATTGGCTGTGAAATATAAGCTACCAAGTGAATTACTAGAGTTTGAAATCAAGTAAACTAATGAACTCTATTCAGCTCTGAGTTACAGCAAAATACCTGTTAGAGCATTAATTATTATTTGAGATTTATTCATTGAAGCCTTGAAGTGTCCGGAATAATAATTTTGAATAAAATTTACGTAAAGTTTTGATTTAACTTAATATTAGTGGTGAACACTTCAAAGGAAGCTTCAGATGGAAAATATCAGATAGTCGTTATGTATAAAAACTAAAATTTTTACAGGTACAAGTTCACGGATATAATTTTATAGGTTCATATCATTTACTTACAATTTATATTGAATCACTAAACCGTTGAATAAAGCTTCTTAGCTGATATAAATAAGTAAAATGACTAAAATACGAAAATTATGCATTTGAAATAAGTGGAAAAATGCCTTCAACTTACGATGAATCAAACCATTAATAATTACCAATCAGTCAGAATTTGACCTTTTCATATACTAACACTACCTGCGTTCCACTTCACGCAACTTTTACTACGTTGTCATTTATATGTGAGAGAATCATAACAGAGTAGTTGTTATATGGCTATACCTTCCTATTATGATGTACTCTATGGTGTACAACACAATGTCGATATTGAATTGATATGAAATGCATGGGGTTACGGGCCATGCTATGGTTTATATTCCTTGAGTCAGTAGACTCAAGGAGCTACATCGAGCTACTGCTCGATGATATAGTCTCGGTACTACCATCGACCGCGCAAGGTGTGCGCACTGAGTCATTATTTAATATTATTTCACATATCTACCTAATTATAATTAATTATGGAGAGTTATTTTAATTCTCCGACATATTAATAAAAATAAATAAAATAATATAGCCATGCATTAGGAACCTTTCGATGTTTTTGGAACGTCGGTTAAAAACGATTTATGTATCATGATGATACGTGGAGTGAAATTCCTCCGTGCAAAAAGACGACTCATGACGTATTTGATTTATGACTTTTATAACTTTCAGGTGCCCTGCAATCTAACGTACTTATGAGTTTTATTAAACTACCACCATTTTGAATAAGTAAAAACATAAAAGACACTCTTTGTATGTATGTATGCCAAACAACGCAACAGTTCTCTACCCTATTACCTATAATATAATGAGTACTAGCTTTCCGACCGCGGCTTCACCCGCTTTGTCTAAAACATAATAAGTTATATACTAAAACCTTCCTCTTGAATCACTCTATCTATTAAAAAAAACCGCATCAAAATCCGTTGCGTAGTTTTAAAAATTTAAGCATACATAGGGACATAGGGACAGAGAGAGCGACTTTGTTTTATACTATGTAGTGATTATCAGGTATACCCTAATAATTATAATTACAATACAAAAGCATCTCGATAGACTATCATGATACTAATATTACAAGAGAATAGAAACAATAGGTCCGCCCACATAATTACAATACACGATAAAACGTTGATGGGTTGTTATTATGTGATGCTAATATCGATATCGATTACCGTCAATATGAATGTTCCATAAATATTTATAGTGGTGTGCTCATTGTATCGATATCTTATATTTAGTATCGCTATTCCGAATTGTTTTCCTCGTAATCTCGGATTATGTAGCCTTTGTTGTGAAGCAATCGCTAACGAATAGATAATTGTAACAAAAACCTTCACATAAAAAGGAAATGCCATTATATTATCTTTATTAACTTATGTCCAAGAAATTTAAGTAAGTTTTTTACGCCACTATATAGGTATTTCAAATATTACCTACATATAATTTGATCAAGTTAAGTTCCCTTAATAGACAAAAATGTATTAGAAACAAATATAAATATAAATATAAGCCAAATTATTAATCACATAGAATACATAAATTTTACATGTTTAGAATACTTATAACGTAATAAGCACCTTCATTATACAAGGGTAAAATATTAGAAATATAATATCTGGATATAAAGAACATATTTATATTCTACCCCATACGTTTGATTATGGGAAAATGACAATCCTGATTATGGAGGAACCTGAGCAAAATAAGGTAATATTGACGCGATAGCCTCCATTGGCTTCATTATATTCTTTTGACAAAAAAAAATCTTTTCCTTATACAAAATTTTCCGTGTCATCAAAAATCTTATTTATAAACATTCAATGAATTGTTCACGTATAAAATTAACAGTAATTGAAAGAAAATGTTTTCGTATAAATATTTCGGGAATAATAAGCCAATTTGGAATCTGTAAGCGACGTAATGTCAGCTGCCGTCATCTGTTATTTTACAATTAACCCATTCAATGATTACACAAACGGATTCCTTTTTTATTCGAACAATTAACAATTAAAGATCGTGATTTTATTGTACCTGTAATTGGTACCTTTTATCTATATTTATTTATCTTAAATGCTTATACTTATACTTTGTAAATTTGTAAATTATAGAGAGAATTTGAAAGAAAAAGGATATACTTAAAGAAGTCGTTCTTCTAAATACAAACTGACATGTAGGTACTTACGTTCTTTCTTTTGGAGTCATTTCAAGAACTACCAAATACTTTTAAAAATAATGAGTTCAAACTCAATTCCAAATTTAAATTCAGAGTTCCAAAGAAGAACAAAGTTTTTTAATCGAAATGAACGCAGTGAATAAAAATTAGCCTACATTTTTGTGACTTTCTCCTTTACCAAGCTTATTTTATAACTTTTTAATTTCATAGAATGTTCAAATTCAAACTACTTGAGAGCTAAAAATAAATGGAACGTACCATTTGGAATTCGAGAACTCTCTTAATTTCATAAGCGCCGTTAAAATTTCCATTAAAATTTCGTACACATTTCAGAACGATTGGAAAATTTTAATCAACGATGCATACTTTAGCTCCATAGCAACTTATAGAACGTCAAGCGTGCGCATATTTCATTTAAATTGCCATTCAAAGTTGGGTAACTTTGAAATTCCGGCGTGTGTGCAACTCATTTGCTTTATGACACGTCAAATCGTTCTACATCAGTGTTCGCGACAGTCGGAAATAATTTACGTGCACCGCATTTATGTGAAACGCTTGCGAACCGCCCCCGCTCCGCTTCCGACAAAATGAATCTAGTAACGATAGGGCTGACAGACTTAGATATAACAAGCTCTACATGTAGCACTTATTGTTACAAACGTGTTCTTATAGCTATATATTATGGAGTTGAAAACTTAATCTGTAATCGATAGATAGATACAGCTATTCTAAGAATTTTAGATTTGTAGTAGATATAATACGCATTCAAAAGTTATTCCAAAAAGTCTCAAAGGATATTTAAATCATGTTATGAAAACTATAACAGTATGAAAATCAACTTATAAAGTTTTACATGAAAATTTTCAAAATATTTAAACGTACGGACGCATCTATTTTGTAATTTGACTATTGCAGAACATCAAATGCCGACATCAAATTTAATTAAGCGGGAATTTGTCATGATGTAATGGGGTTAGGTATTTCAATTTAGCATTAGTTATAATCACGTTAATTACAAATGAGATATATGACGTAAGGAATAGAAAGTGGTACTTACAATATATTACAAATACACATAAATGTAAATATACATCTGTGTTAGAAAACATTTTAACAAAGCGTTATAGAGCGCGTAAGAATTTCATAATAAGCAATAATTAATTACCAATCAAAGTAGATCATAATATTAAATTTTATTTGGTTAGAATTTCACTGTACTTCATATTATGAAGCTCACGTGTGTTGTACAATTAATATGTATCTCTATAATTATGATATTATATTACTTTTGTATTACAAAGTGTTTAATGAATTAGAATGTGTTTTAGCTACTTTAATTAAGTGATTCAACACGCACGCACGATAAAAAGAACGAAATTTTAAGTGAATACAATTAGGTTCTATTGAACAAAAAAGCTCATGGGAAACTTGTGACACGGTGACAAACTAAAAATTAATTTTATTCCATAAAACTATCTGTCAATAATTATATTCAATTTATCTTCGAATTAGGGCCGATTTTTCAATGCTTGGATAAAACTTATCCGTCCAATAAAGTATTTCACGATAATATTAAAATGTCACGTAAACTGTCAAATACGGGCAATTAGAATACGTTTTTAAAATGGTAGTTTCATACATTATTCGACGAATAAGTTTTATCCAAGCATTGAAAAATTGGCCCTTAGACAACATTTTATCCTAAGCAAATAATCCCTAGTTGTTATATCTCGAGGGTGTTTTGTTTTATGTAATTTCCTGGATTAAGGAGAAGGAGAAGTTAGATATTCTACTTCAGTTGAGAAAAATTATTCAATATTTATTATATTATAAGAATATTGACGAAAAGTTCGTCTAGATAGAAAGTTAGTTTCTTTATCATGCATGAAATTAAATACAATTGAATAAAAGCTATCTTGCTGTATTTACCATCCATATACAATACTTTTTAAACTAGTTAATAAACAGGACACATATTTTGTCTTGTCTCGTTGGATTTCTAAGAAATTTTTCGGTAATAATTTGAAAATATTATAAAAAAGGACAACTCACCAGTGTTCCATTTATCATAATCTCTACGGCCATTTAGAAATTACGTTCGCGACAATAAAAGTCACAGATATACATAATTTCATAAACATTCGAGACATTCCGCGCCTTAGAAAGTCCTTTGAAAAGAATATTCTTCAAACACAACTATAAAATTAAGATCTAAAATAGCTATTGTATACAGAAATGTTTGAGTATCTAACAGAATAAACTAAACTACCTATAAATCTACGAACAATACATAAAAGATTATTAATCAAACACTCAATACAAATTTCATTTAACAATTCTATTTACCGTTAAATATACTCGCAAAACAAGTACCAATAAGAAGGTAATAAATATGAACATAGAGAACAGGAAAATCCACGTGATTCGAATCTGTCCGGGCAATAAGATTTACAATCAACCTTCGAGTGATATCGAGGGGAGTCATCGAGTCGTGAGGGCTTCGAAACGGATTTACAGTCAAATTGGTATCAGTGACGAAGGACATTGAACATTTAATAGCTGTTGGCCCTCGTCCTGGCTTTCAAAGCTTACTTCTCTCATATATAACGCCAATTCTACACGTTTTATCCATCATGCGTGTATTTCGCAAGATTACTGTTAAATCCCCTTTGAGAAGTCAAGCGGAATAAAAAAGACACCGGGAACGACAGCTATTAAGGATAATTCGTGTATTCAATTTAGTGCTTTTGTACGAAATAACCTGACATATATCTTTCTTTTTAGTCTATTTGAGTTCATTATTCAAACTATAATGAATAGAATAGAATAGAATAGAAACACATTAATGAACTCAAATAGTCTAATAAAATGTTTATTATGTTTTAATCGTGATATTACATGAGTGCATATTTTTATGATGATAATTAATACAAAATCATTTAGTATCTTATTTATACAAAATTCATTATTATCTCACATGTGTTATTACTACGCTACGTAGCTTTGGGTCTACGCTATCTACACTTATATTAGCCTACGATCACCTATCTCCAAGCGCTTACCGCTTATTGCATTACGTTTGACGCATACATTTGATTGCCGTTATGAAAAAAACTTTCTGAGATAGATGAGTTATCTGATGAAAGCTTAAAACCCAAATTGGTGTCAGTTTCGTCGCTTTTGTGGATCCAATAAATGTTATGGATGTGTATTTTGCCTAGAAAGATTCAAACATACCTACCTGATTTCAAAAGCCACAGTGAATGGTGATGGTGTTAAAATTAAGCACTAAATTGTTAAAACAGTGCATAAAACCTAACATAAAAATCTTACCCATCTGTACTATTATAATTTAAAGACAAAATCAGTTTAAATATTCCATTTCTGTATATACGTGCTTATATTTAACGAGTCACAAAGATTTCTACTTTGTCTCCAACACATACAAAGGAATGAGAAAACAAAACCTTTTAGTGTCGAAGTTAAAAGCTAAGTGGCAGTAATGAGCCGCGACGTGACACGGCAGGCGGTTCCCACGTTTCTTTACCGTGTTTCTTTATATATACGTGAAACCAAATATTTATCAGAATTACCGTTTAGAAACGGGGGCGTACCGTGTATCGAATTACGAAGAAATGCTGTTTTATATATTGTATCTGTTTTTGTATCGCTATGAGAAGCTTATTAGGTACTAGCTTTCCGCCCGCGGCTTCGCCCGCGTTTTCAAAGAAAAACCCTTTGCCGTAGGATTTCCGGGATAAAACCTATCCTATATCCTTCCTCGGGTATCAAAATATCTTTATACCAAATTTCATGCAAATTGGTATGTAGTTAAGGCGTGATTGAGTAACAGACAGACAGACAGAGTTACTTTCGCATTTATAATATTAGTATGGATATTAGGTATTTGGATACAAAGTCTACGTGTGTATAGAGAAATTCTGTTGCTAATATTTATATTTCTGTAAATATAAATATGAAATTTTGTCGTTAGTACAAAGGAAGTTTAACTTCGTATTGAGATCTCCCACACTTATTACAATATTGAGATAAGACATATTATATCATTTATATAGATATTGAGACAACTCAAATGAACTAAATCACAAAATATAAAGATAATAAATTCTAATCCTTCTAAGAGTAGGTAGGATATTAAACATAATTATGTATTATGTATTGATTTTTTTTCAACCTTGTATTGCAACCAAAAAATTAATTATTTTATAACGTTAAAATTTTACGCATGAAAAATTACTGAATCGGCAATTTAGAAGAAAATTACTGAATTGAATGTACATTCAGAATGGAGTACTATACTTCAAGAATTATAAGAAGGCTGTTAATCAAAGCTTTACTAATTTATTTAATGCCTATGCATACAAATGATTTAATGGAATTCTTATTAACCGTTTTAATGAATAAACAAACTTTACTTTTAAAGAACAATAACCCCAAATAAAACACATAAAACAAATAAAACAACACAGTAACAACATTCAATAATTTATTTCATGTACTAATATGCCAGCTTATACAGATTCAACTTTATACATTTACGCGTAGCTTATTTACATGATTGGAATACAATTGTTAACAATTATTACTGCAGAAGCAACGGCCGTTATTAACAAGGAATAGTTTCTTCAATATTTACATTTTTTCTCTTGTGTATGTACATACTATATCTTCTGATTAGTCATGTAAACCGTCTTTAATTTGGCGCAAATATATTTCTTTATTGAGAGAACAAAAGTATTTTTTAACAAAAATATTTTTGAGATTGGTTATATCAAATTTAATTTTCAATACATTTAAATGTTGACAAATATTTTTATACTTCATACATATAATAAATACACAAAATAATCGTACAAAAATAAAACGTCCTTTAACTTACCGTAAAGATTAATATAATATGTTTACTATATTTTACATTTAAACTGCACTAACTATTAACTGTTGTTTTATTTACGATTTCTATGCAAGGATTAACTAATTTGAACATATGCAAAGCTTTAAACAGGTTTTATCTAATTCAATCAGTGATTTTTATTAATTTATTTGAAGTTTTAAACAAGACACTGATCAGATTAAATAACATTAACATGGTCTATAACTAAGTTTGTTTTGTCAACAGATGTAGTGTAACAACTAAGCATTTGACTGAATTGAATAATTATTGTTATTATATATTTATAAACGCATTCACGATTATTTATTACAGACAATCATTAAATATATAAACTTCGACATGAAAACATATTAAAGGATAAAAGAAATTTATAAAAAGTCACAAAATATAATCTCCTAAACATTCTATTCACAGATCAATCACAATATAATCAACAAATGTCTAATAAAACCAAAATTACTGATCATAAGTAATGTAGAGAAATGTTACACTATGTAAATTCTATTGGCCACTTTGAAAATTTGGATATTATAACAAACATAGTTTCATTCAAACAATAACAATATAAGTCCTCCAGTAATCCGTAAATCACTTTCACTGTACATATTTAAATCACCATTTCCAGAAACACTATTCCAAAGTAAGTATCACAATTACACTTCAGTCCTATACAAAACTATAATATTATGTCAAAGCGAGTGCATGCTAGCATCTGTATCGCTTTCCACGTTGCCTAGCAACAGGCTGGACTCGCAAGGGGCAGAGTCCCCGGAGGCTTTGGGAGGCAATAGTCACAGCTCGATGGGAGCTGCGCCCTTCCAAGTTACACCCGCCCTTAGGAGGTGGTACAGTCTTAGTACAGACCATATGCATAGACACTGGAAGGAAAGGTAAGGATGAATCCTAAATACACTGTAGTAAAACGAACGATACTTAAATAATAATAACGTACACAGTAACGGTTGCTTTGTTATCTAAATGTTATAAAATTGCACGAATTCTATATGTATAAACAAAGAAAGGGAATTAACAATTTAGTGTAATTTTATTGAACGGAAACTTAAACAGAATAACATTTAAGCATAATTTGAAAATTATAATACTGTGTAATGAAATATTACATGAAAAGAAAATTGCGTCCGCCGATTTAATACTTACGTTTAAAAATATTCTCGGTATCAAAAACGATATTTCTGCTTTACACATCGCGTCGAATTGCTGTAACAAAATATAATAATTATATTTTCATAATTCATTACCGGGCCTAATAAAACGCCCAAAGCACCAACATGGCAACAATATACAAATTAATATACGATGAAGTAATCTATTGTACAATTCTCTGCTTATATCTAAATTGGTTTTTTATTTTTCATCTTTATCCTATTACTTATGCTTCGTTCCATTTTAATAAATGAAAATGTATCTGTATTCTAGATTTACGCAACAGAAATATAAGCGGCATATTTGAAAAGCTTCTCATTTTTAACATACATCGATCGAATTGTTTTTCTTTCATTAAACGATAAAAACATGAACCCGTATGAGCATTTCGACATTGTTTTCTATTCCTAAACAGAACCCTTCCTAATTTTGTATGATAACACGAAAGGCTACGAATTGTGTATTACCAACAAAATGAATTCTTTATTCATCAAGAGGTGGGTTGACTGCTCTTAACGTCAACATTCGGTAATTGTATCCAGGATATCTCCCGATAACATTTTTCTTCCATTACGTAAACCAGTCAAAGAAATTCAGCAAATTGCTTCTAGAGCCTTCTTATGTTACTGTTGGAATATTTAAACGGCCGCAAACTCTTAAGTATTGACTGAATTATCTTTCAACATAACACTTTTTAACAATTTCGCTCGGAATATATTTAAAAGTACCACGGAAAAGTTTTAAGATGTAAGATTGATGTAAGTCTTTTGAGAGTTGTCTTATTTTTGGGGCAAAGAAATTACGGAAGAATAAACAGTCCCTGTGTTGTCGAAAATCTTATTATTCTTTCATGCTTGGGTTGGCTTCAATTTGGCAGTAATAAGATTATAATATATTAGTAATATATTTTACTACATGTATGTATAAATATTAAACTGTACAAAAATATTTTCAATTTATGAAAAATATTGAACTAATCATATCATTTGCAGGTAAAAATAGAAAAAATATTACCATTCGAAAGCCTATTTACTATGCTCTGAAGTAAAACAAATCAGATTATTATAATTTGTACATATAGATAAATAATTTACATTCCATTGTCAACAAAATCGTGAACCACACCCACGCTCGCGTGATGTTTTATTCAGTGCGTACAGCCCTTATCAACTAATGGAACTTAATTATTGTGGTCATAATATGAAACTAACACATAATGACTGTTTTTATAACTATTTATAGTACTAATATACATAAATTTGCTACATATACTTTCTTAATACTTGTTCAATGTTGAAGTGTTTAATTGTAAGAATATTTGTATTTTCTTTCCAACGTTATGATTTAACGTTTTAGATACACCATCGAATTCGATAACCTGTAGTTCCTTTAGGCTATTCCTATACCTAAACAGTATACTGTATTTCTCAACAAATGGCTTATTTTAATGGCGTCATCACAAATTCTCCAAAGATTGTCATGCATCTAGGTTCTCGGTATTTTTAAGGAATGTCGCACACGAACTCTATAATTGAATTTCAGTACCGCTACCAAGCAGGGGGTTATCTGTTTAAATTAAACACTCGTTAATTTTAATACTCTTTCATATTCTCGTTATCGAACATAAGAACCTGATTAAAATAAGTCACTACTACCAGGGTTTTAGCTAACAAATAACTACCAATATTATCATCACAAGAAACTTCTTTACATTTACCTATGTAGGTACATACTTATATAGAAATTTATTAATATTCCATATACATTATTTCAATTATTATGTTTATAAATTTACCTAGATGGATCGTTAATTAGAATATTACGTCCTAATCCTATCTAGAACTAGTGATAATATATTACTAGGCGTTAATGTTATGTGAGACTGATTAACTACGCTGTATTTCAATCCTTTGCTGAATCATACTGGTCAAGCCTAATGAAGCCATTAAAGCTATGCATATAGGTCAGAAGGATTTACAGTACATTATATTAAGCTTACATTTCATCGTTATACGGCTTAGCTGTAATAGAAATCCTGTCGTAATTTGTGTATTGTTTAATGTCGGTTTTGGAATATTATGTGTCAGTTCGATAATGCTAGCTTGGATGGCAACGAACTATTAAATATTTGATACAATGGAGAACGTGTAACCTGTTTTTTCGATACGCTAAAATACACCCAAAAACATATTCTAGATATTTTCAACGATAGTATATTATTATTTAGATACCTAAAAGGCATCTTCGTTAAAATATCGCAACATAAATTTACAATACATATTTCAAAACCATAAACAACAAGACAGCGAATAATAGAACAACGAACCTAAATTTAAAGTACGTACTAAATAACAGGATTATTCACGAGGTAACATTGTACAAACTGTATAATTTAATTATGTTCTCTAGTTATCTTAAATTGTAGCAAAGCCTACGTAATACAAACATAACCTTTCTATGTATGAGATACTGCGGTAAAGGCGACAAACCCAGGCATTAGTCGTGTTGAATAGCTATGATATTCTGGTTGCCGAAATATGTGTTACGGTTCACACGTACTTGGTCCCTCGAGCTTAGACAAAGTTGAAAGAAAGATTGAAGACGAAAAGGGAACCGACGTCACTGTCAATAAGATTGGGAGTGAGCTAAGAATAAACGTATAAGGTAAGTTCAGTGCAATTCTTCTGAAATGTGTGTTTCTAGTGCCATATATTGTATTCTTAATATAAAATGAAAGAATGTTGTATTGATTTTCATTTCAAAAAACAAATCAAACACCATTCTCGAAAATAAAACTACGTACATACGACATGCTATATCGTCGAAAAACATCAAATATCCGACTCAACTTTCACTCTCTGATGAAGTGTTGTTTATACAAGTTCTAGCACATAACAAGTGATCGCATTGCTCAGCGGAGTGGAGCCGATCTCGTTATAATCATCCCCTCATAACCTTCATGGCGATAGAGGCTGACCTATAAACGTGATCATGAACTTGTGCCTATTACGTCACACAGCCACGTGATTGCTTTTCCATACTTATATAAGTAGAGAATATAAAGCTATTCTGAAAGAGGCATGAGGTTGTGGGTTTTGAAGCTCAGATGATATTAAAACAATTTGTATGACGATAGGAAAATTATTATTATTTTTTTTTATATTTGGGATAAATTAATCGAGGCAAAAGTGGAATGATAATCTTAAAAAATATATTAAATAGGATAAATGGAAAATCCTAAAACGGGGTGGAAACTTTTTACGTGCTACTGCTACTCATATTCTCAGATATATATCTCATATCTATGCGAACTTATTTATACAGTTTGTTTGCAGGAAAGTTTGTTCGCATTTTGCTTATTAATTAATATTCATGATTGCCAGTTAAATGCTGCATATTATTATGTGCCTATTGGGGAACTATATTTTTATTAAATTAAACGAAAAATGCGTCACTAGATGTAAGTATACACCGTCCATAAACATTCACACGAAAGGCACTTAACCTAAAGTAGGATTTGGAATCAAAATGGTTCTGAGGGAAAGGTCGGCAACACTCTCATACTAGGCTTTTTTTATCTCACAAAAACACAGGATTACAAAATTGCCGTTACTTTTCTTAGACACAAAAGAAAATACATACGTGAACTGTATGAAATCTAGAAATGGATTACACTTAGTAACACAAAAGATATCTTCAATCCATCTGATATAGGTCACAATGCCGAGACAAGCCTTGACGAACTAAATAATTACGACAATTATGTGTCGTAGAACCTTCAAAGTTTCTACACAATGACTTAAGAAATTAAGTCTGTGTTATTAATAATAAATGTACTCCATACGCGTGAAGGTCATTGCAAACACGTGTCAAAGTTTAAGGTCGAGTTAATGTTATTGTTGAATATTAATGAACATCAACAGACAATCACGGTAAAAGTCGTAGTCGGTAAAAGTATAAATAAGTTTATTTTTATTTTTTAGCTGATATAAGTTATCTATTCTGTTATTTTTTATATTATTTTAATATTTTTACTATAAGTAGTATATTATTATTATTAATCTTTATATTTTTATAATGTTAAATATCAGTTCTGAACATTCCGAGTATCATGATTGCAGCCAATCAACGTCACCGGATTTTTTAAGCAGCGATGAGAATAGTTTTCATAGTGCTTCCTCTCCCCTCGCCCTTGCTCTCCCTACCCTGTTTAATAATCTTCAGAAAAATTTTAATGTCGTTCACATTAATGCACAGAGCATTCCGGCTCACTTTCCTGATATGCTTGCATCATTCGTATCCAATAATATCCATGCTATCCTGGTTTCCGAATCATGGCTCAAGCCTTCCCTTCCTTCAGCCAATTATTCCCTTCCTGGTTTCCATCTTATCCGAAATGATCGTATTGGCAGAGGTGGTGGTGGAGTAGCAATATATCTTCGGACTCATATCCCCTTCAAAATGATCCAATCTTCCTCCCAACCCCCTCCAAGCAATACTACCGAACATCTCCTTATAGAAGTCCAACTTCCTCATTCCAAAATTCTCCTCGGCGTCTTCTATAGTCCTTCTTTGACCAACAACTATTTCTCTTCCTTCGACCTTCTCCTTGATGACCTTACTCCTGAGTATAATCATCTTATTCTCATGGGCGACTTTAATACATGCTTACTTAAGAATGACCACCGAAGTAAGAAATTATACTCTCTCCTAAATTCACATAATCTCCATTTACTGCCGCTTAATCCTACACATTTTTCTCCTGGCTGCTCCCCTTCCCTTCTTGATCTCATCATTGTCTCCTCCCCCCTTTCCGTATCCAAACATGGTCAGTGCTCTGCTGATGAATTTTCCTATCACGACCTCATCTTCTTATCCTATAAACTCCGTCCTCCTAAGCTCAAACCTTCATCTATCCTGCTGCGTAATTTTGCCGGTATGGATCACGACCAACTTCGACTGGATGCTTCTGAGTGTGATTGGCAAACAGTTTTTGATGCAGATACAATGGATCTCAAAGTGAACTTATTCAACGATATTATGCTCGCACTGTATGATAAACATGCTCCTTTAAGACCTGTTAGGAAAAAGCACACACCTGCTCCCTGGCTGTCTCCAGAAATAAAATCCCTTCTTAGTAAAAAACATCGTGCTAAGACCAAACTGAAGATGGCCAAATCCACTGAGATGCAGGACAAATATAAAACTATACGTAATCGTTGCAACGTATTGTGTAGGGATGCACAAAGACGTCATATTCACAAGTCGGTCGAGAACGGCGACCCTGTTAAAATATGGAAATTTTTAAAATCTCTAGGAGTTGGTAAATCTTCCCATACTTTCCCTTCATGTAACATCAATCTGGATAATTTAAATTCTCACTTTGCTTCTTCATCTTCACTTAACGCCACTGTAAAAATAAACTCTACTCTTAATAATCTTTCTACCGCTTCTACTCCTGTTTTTCCTCCGTTTATTTTTAAACAAAGTTCTGTTGATGAAGTTAAGAGGGCTATCCTGTCCATATCGTCGAATGCCATCGGTACTGATCTTATCAGTCGTAATATGATCATTCCTATCCTAGATATCATTATTCCCGTCATTACCCATATCCTAAATTTTTCAATCATCTCCGGAACTTTTCCTAGCTCCTGGAAGGATGCTCACATCATTCCCCTCCCCAAAAAATCTAATCCATCAAACTTATCCGATTTCCGTCCTATTTCTATCCTACCATTTTTGTCCAAGGTACTCGAGCGCCTTATCCATTCCCAGCTTAGCACTTTCCTTAACATTAATAATATCCTTAGTCCTTATCAGTCTGGTTTCCGTCCTGGTCATAGTACGACCACTGCACTTGTTAAAGTTACAGATGACATTCGTTACGGTATGGATAGCAAGCAACTCACAGTTTTAGCACTTCTTGATTTTAGCAATGCCTTCAACATGGTAAATCATGATATTCTGCTGAGTTTGCTTCGTCTTATTAACTTTTCATCGACAGTTCTTGATTGGTTTTCAAGTTACCTGGGCGATCGGCGGCAGCGTGTTTTGATGGATGAAAAACATTCAACTTGGTGCGCAGTTGCCGCCGGTGTGCCTCAGGGTGGCGTCTTGTCACCTATTCTCTTTGCTATTTTTATAAATAATCTCACTTCTCAATTAACTTCTCCCTACCATATGTTTGCTGACGACTTACAAATTTATACCCATTCCACGCTCGATGAACTACCAAATGCTGTTCATTCTATTAACAATGAACTGGCTAAAATTGTCATTTGGTGCGATCAATTCGGCCTTAAGATCAACCCCGCAAAAAGCCAGGTTATTGTAGTTGGTAGTCCTTATCAAATATCTGAGGTTGACTGGGGTATATTGCCTGCTGTACATATTAACGGTGTTATAATACCTTTTAGTAAGCATGTTAAAAACTTAGGTATTCACTTAGATCAAACTTTATCTTGGTCCCACCAGATTCAAGAACTTGGTCGGAAATTTTACGCCGCGTCTAGTTCTCTACGACGTCTGCGTAACTTCTTACCCATACCGACAAAAATTATGCTAGCACAGTCCCTACTCCTTCCCATTATTGATTACGCTGATGCATGCTTTCCTGACTTAACAGTTGAGCAACTAGACAAACTTGAGCGACTTCAGAATTTCGGTATTCGGTTCGTATTTGGTCTCCGTAAATACGACCACGTCTCCTCTTTCCGCAAGAAACTCAAGTGGCTCCCAATTCGTCTTCGCCGGAATGTGCATTATTTGCTTCTCCTGTATCGTATCCTTTTTGACCCTAAGACCCCCTCCTATCTCAAAACGAAATTCAACTTCCTGCATTGTGAAAGCTATTCTCTTCGTTCGGTCGATAGGCTTGTTCTGTCTACTCCTTTTCGTCGCACACATTACTTTGGTAATTCCTTTACAGTCACTGCCATAAATCTATGGAATGAATTGCCGATAAACATCAGACAAGCCCAATCCCTAACTTGTTTTAAAAATCTCGTCCGAAATCATTATTTAAATCTGGCTTTTGACTCGGTATAGCATATTTAGCTAATTATATGTATTATAATATGTATATTATTTCTCTAATGACTCCTTGTCCTTTGTCTTTTATTATTTTTTAGGTATATGTATTTATATGTATGTATGTTTATTATATATGTATGTATGTTTATTTATATGTATGTATGTGTTTGTTTTATAGTATTTAGTTTATTAAATTTATAATCTTTATTTAATAATATTTTTGTTATCTTTGTATAACATTACTATTTATTTATCTTTGCGTATACTTTTTACCTACCTACCTCCTATTTCTAGTTTATAATTTATCCTTCTATCAGTTGGTTGCCTGGAAGAGATCACTCTTAAGTGATAAGGCCGCCTTCTGTGCTGTTTTTCTTTTAGAATAAGTTTTGTTTGTATTTTATGTATTTTGGCAGCACAATAAAGAGTATAAATAAATAAATAAATAAAGTCTTACACTAATGTTAAAGAGCAATAACGTCTGACATAACTACTACTAGTGGTACCTAGTACTAATGGAAACTGTATTAATAACATAAGTTCTTCTGGAGTACAGTTATTAATACTTATTATTAATAATACTTATTACTAGGTATAAACCTAGTCATTTTTATGCGGATTGCAGCATATACACGGCACATAAAAATTAAGCCTTTACATGACAAAATTTTGGATCATGGCGGCATGATACTTCAATTTCCACCACATCCTTGTTATTGATCCTCCTTCAGGAATAAGGGCCACGTTTATAATGAGGCAAAATTTTCGACTACAAACCTTTTTTGAAACCCACAGAAAGGCGAATTTTGTCACCTCGTCAGCGCTTGGGAATTTAAATAAACTTGCGTGAAATACTTTGATGTTATTTTTGGAAATAGAATTTGATGCAATAATATATTTTTTATATTCTTAATGTATTTTTCTTTACCCACCATTATCTACCTACACATGCATGCATTTTTTCTTTTATATGTATGCTGAACTAACATACACACTACTCAAAAATGTCACAAATAACATTAAGCTAATATAAAATCATTTCCCTTTTGGAACATATTATAACTGAAAAGTAGATTGTATATCAATTAATACAATATGAAAATCTATAAAAGAACCATATTCTCTTTTTAATATACTCACTTTATTGACGTGATCTCTTAAAATATTAGAATACACCATGGCCATCGCTTCCAAGGCCATAAACGTCATGCATCCAACCACCCATGGGACCAAAAATGCAACGTTTTCCTGCAAACATATTATATAAGAAACAAGAATAATAATCTCAAAACTTTTATCTTAAAATCGTAGTAAAAGCTTTCTTTAAAATCGAATTAAGAAGTTACTCATTTCTTTTATGTTTTAAATTAAAACTATACTTTTGTTTCATCACCTTGGAAGTACTTGCTCGAATTAAGAAACAACTTTTAACTTTTTCATATTGTATTTAATTGTTAAATGGCTCTTAATGAAGATCGTCTACATAATATTCCTGTTTCCCATTTCCTCATCATTCGATACAAATAAACCAAAACTGCCACCAATATATTTTTAAAATATAATTTGTAACCAAACTTACTTTATAAATACCATAAAACAGAAATATGCTGAGCACAATCATGAACATTTGCGTTCCTATAATTGCGAAGTATGCTATCTGTACACCTGCAACAAAGAAAAATCATTTCAGTAACCATAAAAATAAATAAATATTTCTCTAAATCTTGCAGATATATTTAAGATAAAATATTATTACTTCTATAACTAAAGCTTTTAGAAGTCCTTGCAAATTATGCACAGAATGCATACCTGTCTTGTAGCGCATAAGTTGTATATAATTTCTTATTCCTATTCTTAGAATCTGTTTGCAGTATAACATTGTAACGTTAGTATAATATTTTAAATTAATCTACAAGCATAGATTCTACACTTATTACTTTTTAGATGAGTAAGAAAAATAAATACATATTGTTTAGTTAAAATATAATTGTATTTTTATATAATATCTATTATCACCTCTAACATCGTAATTATTCTATCTTGCCTTGCAGTAACTATACTGCACAATTTTTTGAATTCTTAAACATGCTGTATCATCACAAAGTTTCTTTTCATCGTTTCGAACATAGACATATGTTGCAGACATGTTTTGGCAATCCGCAGATAAATAGAAAATTTCCATTTGTTTATTTTCTTACACAAGATCTTTAATTAGCATACATAGAGTATAAAAACAAAAGCTCGAGAGTAAACAGCTGTCTAGTTGGATATGGGGCTGAAACTAACCAGACGACCGCCCGCGGTTCGCCACAGAGTAAATAACAGGGTGGAGTTAACGTGATTAACGTAAAATACAGGGCTTTAGAGGGCAAATGGAGTAATCAATAATCGTACATGAACAGTGTATTAAACTTTGCTAGAAATATATTACATAACTTATCGTTCAACATCTGCATAGAAAAGAATAAAACGCATTACTTAAAGTGTTAATAACAGTGATGCTCATGCAAGTCATAACCATATTTTGATTATTACTATTTGACAGTCGGTAACAGCCTAACAAAGGTAACTTTGTGAGTGCTCATGGGCGGTGGTGATCACCTCGCTAGGTGACCCACCTGCTCCGTTATTCGCTCTATTATTATTAGTAAGTTTTAATATTATTGGAAATTATTGATATCCTAGCACTTTCATCTTAGACTCATAATTACAGAAAGCTGTCTTCGAGCAATAAAGATCAATTTCGAAATAAACGAGGTTAACATCTTTGTTGTAAATCGAAAGAGTAAAGGGTGGATTACAGCCTAAATATAATTAAGTATGAAAATGTTAAATATTATAGTCTGTTAATTTTCGCGATCAATTGTTTACTTCTAATAATATTTAATTAATCTAATTAGATATCGCTTGATATATACCTACTTCTTCGAAAGTGAAAATAATATTGATCTAAACTACTCGTCTATGTAATAATTTCATTAATGACACATAGGTACATTTTAATTTCTTGCCATTATGCTTTTCAAATTAAGTAGATGCACAAAGTTATATAAACAAAATTAGATGTTTACAAAATTATAATCGGTAGGCATTTGTCTTATATTTTAGCAAGATAAAATGGACTGGTGTTAATCGCACAAAATAAATCCCCTGAAAGTAACCGCAACTCAATTAAAATTTTATCTCTAAAATATCTTTGCAGTTTGAAATAATCAATATCTCATTTCAGACGCGAAAAACTGGATCTGATAATCCACCCAGAAATGATTGGTTCGAAAAAAGCTGTATTAAACCTCAAGGTAAATCTATGATGTGGAATTAATATATTTACTCTCTTTTATACTGTTTTTCTGGTAGAGATCACTCGTTAGAAATAAGATCCGTCTATTTCCTCATGGTTAGGGAGCCAGGTGCAAATTTGGTTAACTATTTCCTCTCAAGAGATAATTCGTCAGACGCATGAGAGTATAGTATTATAAAGCCTCGTGAACGTCAGCTGGCGCTCGGTTGGGGGGGTGCCTCCCACGCACATAGGAAAAAAAATACATTCATTCATTCATTTCCTCTCAGCTAAAAATTTGTCAAATTGTAGCTAACCCAATATCTCAACGAAAAAAAATAGTCAGCTGGTTACAACATGGTGTATTATACGTCAGCTGGTGTCTCGAACATGAAAGTTAAATTTAAAGAAAAATTTATTTTCCGTTATTTCCTCTCAAACAAAAATTTACCTGATGATACCTTATATGTAACTGTGGATAAATATATATGTCAGCTGGCTGTATCTTGGTGGAAAAACCGTCAGCTGATACGGGAGGCTACAACCGCTCTTCCCCCCAACCGAGCTCCAGCTGACGTTCACGAGGCTTCATAATACTATACTTTGATGCATTTTACTAATTACCGCTTGAGAGGAACTTGGTCATAAAATCTGCTGCTGGCTCCCGGACCATCAGCTATACCACGCTATACTTTGATATTCAATATCACTTATATTTTTTATTGATAGGGAATACTTTTTTCTACTATCGTTTTAGTTTGTAGAAAAAATAATTTAGTCATAGAAATTATTAAAACTTCTCGTAAGATAACAGCAAGATTTAACTACCACATTAAGATAAGTGTATGCTAATTCAAAAAAGCATTGAAATGTGTACGCTATATTTCAGCCAGTTTCACATTACCTAATTCCCGTTTTCAATTCAATTGCCTTGTGTAAATCCGAAAAAGCCGCTCAGAAAGTACAATATTTACAACCGCTTGGATCTAATTTATGCGACGAATGTCTTGGGCCCGAATAAAGTGACACCATTTACGAAGAGAATTGTTTCATTTATATGTCCCCCGCATTTTATTGTATGTGTAATTTAAACAGAATAACCCACTTAGCCCCCGAGCCTAGTCTTAAGATTTCAACATCATAAAAACCCTTTGTTATTTAACTTGTAAATAGCACTCATAAAAATGTTAAACTCTTCAAACTTTCAAGTACTTTACATTGTTAGTTGAATAGAGTTTACTTAGCTCTCTTAAAATAAGAATGATCAAAGGGATGAACCTTAGGTCCATTGTTAAGTAAACAAAATATTCATAAAGAAATCTGGGAGTATAAATCTAACACTCGATTTCATTAGGTCGAGAAACCTTCATTATAATGGAAATTAAAAAATTAGAGAAAAACATATTAGTATCAGACAACATTACGTATTTTTAAACTTTTCTTTGAATCTTCGCCGTATTTGTTCATGTAAAATTGTGAAGTAAACGAGGATTATTAATTAAGTACGGTATTTAAAAAAATGTGTCCTCTGTACTTAAATGTTTTTATATACGTACGTATATTATTGGTTTATTAATTAATATTTCTTCGACTTCAAAAAGAAATCTTTTTCTATGCAGATGATTTATAAAAGACACGATATACAAATGAATTAACAAGATCCTTCATTTATAGTACTGGCTAATGTAAAAAAATTATAAGCCCAGAATTAGACATACTTTATTTAGATAACAAAATTAATATTTTTTTAACATTATGCGATATATTTTCAATAAGCTACAACCTATCGATATAATCAAAGTATGTATCTAGTTTTTTCTGTGTACAAAAAATAAGGAACTGATTTATTCGTCCAACCAATCAATCAAAGCTTCGACACTATTCGCCAAGCTTAAAAGTCGCTCAGGTAAATAAAATGTTATAGTCAATTTATTGTCACTACCGAGGCGTTTGCGGTCGCGAGGCGTCCCGTTCAGCGATCAATTTCAACAAAGCCGACAATAGAGATCCTATATAATCCTGCAGTAAACCTACAAATACTATGGGTCCCAGCTTGTGTACAATTTACATTAATTTGGTAACCTTACTTGAAATTCAAAAGAGATTCCGACGGGAGAGTTGAATAATACAACAATATCTCGTGTAAACAATGTAAAGTGGCTGTTAGTGGGAGAAACGCTGTAGTTACATCGTACAAATGTTTAAGAGTAATGTATTGCGTTGGTACAGGTGTTTGGGAATGTTTTTCAGAACAATTAACAGAGCTTCAATTAAATAAAATCTCAAATTTATACTAAACATAGTGCTGAAAACATTGAGATAATATTAATATGGAGACGACACCGCCTACATCACTTATGTTCCACTCAACATACGCCATGTGGCGTATGTTGAGCGGTTTTTTTTAATGGTTTTAAAGTGAAACGCATCAAATATGCCTTCGTGTGTGTTACGATATTGCACAAATAATACAAATAATACGGAAAAGTGCAAAGGAATAACTTTCATCGGTAAGTACCTAACTAGATAATCATTTTTAAAACTTAGTTCGAGCAAAAAAATGGCGCACAGATTTTGTTCGTGGTGTCTCCTCCATACGTAGTAATATTATCTCAATGGCTGAAAAACGTTGTCTATTATCTACCTATGATATTATTAATAAGTAACTGCAGCTTATTGTTAAACGGAACGCTACGAATTAGTACAAATAAAATAATATTTAACGTTTCTTTTTAATCAAAATTAATTTTCAATTATCTTTGTTCTATGAACAGTCGTTGATGCGAAAAATAATTTAACTTTCCAGACTTACTGATTGCCAATCTCTGTTGGAGCACGCAAATTATATGTTTTAAAATTAACATTTTCATCCTGAAATCTCGTTTTGATTTATCATTCGTTATTTTTATCACTCTTGAGTCTGTGAGTATTTTATAAAGGTTATTAACCCTAGAAAGATAATCATATTGAGTAGTACGGGAAAGATAGTCATGCGTCAAATTTACGCATGTTTTTTAGTTCGCTCTAAGTCGAGGTATATTATTATTTTTTCCATAAATTGTAAGTTTTTATCTATTTACAGTTATATTAGCATAATTAATACTACATATAATTTATTTATTATTATTTTTACAGATATAAAAAGACGAAAACATTAAACGTCTGCATTAAATCAACAATTCTTGTAACACGTATTGTTTCTTATAAAAACTTACTTTTTACCACAATTATCAGACTTTTTTATATGTTATATAAATTTTGTAGAAATAGTTATATGAAAAATTAGTGAGAAACAACTTTGGGACATATCAACGTATGCTCACATCATAATATAACTATGTTACATTTTTTGCAGGACGCATTTGCCTTTCGTCCTATTTCAGACGGACTAAAGTATAGTAAATACGTTTTTTTTTACTGAAGGTGTCCTCAGTACTTTCTTACGATGTACCAGATACTTCATTTGGCAACAAATTGGAGATATTATCATGCAAATATCTTCTGAAAGCTGGTGATTCCAAACCCCCACGCATAAACAAAGAAGACAGTTCCAAGCTTCTATATTTCACGTTTTTTTGACTCGGATGTTTTTGTACTTTGTTATTAACATTGTGGCTATAAATTTAATATGCAATATGCAGGCAATTTTAATGATTCCATAAAATAAAGCCATTGGCCATCTCATTGTCTTCCTACTATAGGACATCAGGGAACACATTCGGTCTAATGCATCTACTCCGCCTTTTGCTTGAATGTAATATATCATGTTTTCTTTGTACCTCATCAGGAAAAGCTTCTTCTATGTCACTTTACTCATCATCTTCAATTTCGTGGTCCTCCTACCTCACTATCGGTATCTTCACAGGGACCCTCATCGCTTTGCATAAGAGCGGCCAGTATACAATATTCTTCCAATTTTCTATCCCCAATTGTTTTCTATATTTGCTTCAATATGTATAAACATAAATTTATAATTTAAGTTACAATATACAGTAATAATAAGCTAAAAATATTCAAACTACCATAGAATTCAAAATCTTAAAAGTCACGGTAAAGATAATCATGCGTAATTTTGACTCACGTAGTCGTTATATTTCAAAATCGGCTTGATTAACTTTATTGATATGTATACCATAGGATTTCTCTCAGTGAGTTAAGAAATGTCCTAAACGCACAGTTATGGATTCGCGACATTTAAAAAGATACAGCTATATTTCGAAAACGCATGAGTCATTTTGACGCAGACTATCTTTCTAGGGTTAAGTAAGTCTGCTTGACTTGACTCTTTAATATTATAATTAAATTTAAAATAATGCTTCTAGAAATGTGATTCAACAACTTAAGAAATGTTATAGTTTTCTGTTATAGTTACTGTTACTGATGTAAAGTAGAGCTTTAGGAACAATTACGACAATACAAAGGTATTGTCGTTATTGTTGTTGTGTATTACATTATAATCGTATCATATTACATTAAAACAAAATTTAATGACAACTTATCTTTACCATACCATAAACCTTTAATTAGAGCTACAGACAAAGCATCGTTTGGAAATAAAAATTAAAAAAGACTAAAGACACCCACCCACATTATCTTAGAAACAAATGAAAACTGCGAGCAGGCATAAAAATAAACGTGACATTTGCAAAGACAAAAACATAGACAGTGTTTTCCAACGAAAACTTTGCGGTAAATTATGATTAGAAAAGTTATACGCCAATGTAATCTAACTTTGATTGAGTATAATTACAGGGAACAAAATAATATGTTCGCGGAATAACTTTCGGCTAATGTATCCATCTGAGATGTAGAACAAACCGCGATATAAAATTTATCTTGTACATTGTACCGCTTATGAAGTTAAGAGTTTGAGTTAATTTTTAGTTATTATAGGTAGGTACCTACTGGCTGAGAAAAATGTACTTGGTGTATGCGAAAGTGAGGATTGATGAATGTTTGTTTCTCTTTCACGAAATATTTACGTATTTATGAGAATTTGAATGAAAGTTTACAGTAATATAGCTTTTTTTTAACATCGAAATAAGACAATATGAGCTATAGATATTATACTTTATTTTGCCCGCGGGTTTGTCCGCAATGGAAACCGCGCGGACAGCCTTTAAACTTATAATACAAAGTTTAAATTAATAGATTGGTAGAGCGGTTCACACATAACTAAACTTTTTCGATTTCTGTTTGCGTGATCATTTTTTTTTTGTTTAATCGCAGTGGAATATTTACAAGTGTAGTAGGTACAATATATACTGGTGTAATATTATATGGTATAGTTGCAACAACAATACAAATAATAGATAACTAATTAGCTCCCAAATGTTATATTCATCAACATTAACAAGATTACAATCCAATACCCACAAACATTTAAACCTTTATCACTGCAATTAAGTTTGCTAAGAAATACAGCTTAAATTAAAGCAAACTACAAACTACTCGGCTACTAATTAAAAATATCCGGGAACATTATTCATTGGCACAATAACTCACGGACAATTGTGGAACATCGATCTGCAGCTCCCGAGGGAAATAATTACTTAAGCCACGGATATAAATAACTTGACGCACTCACTCTTGATGTGGATCAACGTGGATTAATACTAGAGCTGTTTTATTTCTTTGTTTTATGTGCGATGATTTAGTAAACACTACAGTAAGTAATTGGGCACTGGTAAGTGTGTCTTGGTTGCGAAAACTACGTGACTGTATATTTATTTTTCAAACTTCAAAAAAGGAGGTTTAAATAGATTCGATTGTGTTTTTTGGCTTTGTTTACCCAGAACTTTCGACTGGTTGAACCTATTTTCATGATACTTTTTTTATTCGATAGCCGGTAGTGGGACTACCATCTAAATTTCAAAGATCAGAGTTTATTTGGAACAATTCAAAGGCGGTTTAGTTTTGTGTTAAAATAATTATCTCATGTGTTATCAAGCAAATGGAATTGTTGTTATACAGAATAGAGATAAGAAGGGACCAAGTACGGTTCCAATCATTGCGATACTATAAAACAATAGCTTTTCCTCTGTGACTTCACGTTATCGCATAACCGTTCGCCATGCAAATTTTCTTCCCCTTTTACACCAAACAAGCATTGTTTTCCTGATAAAAAGTATCCTGTGTTCTTTTACATAAATGTTTTGTAATAACAAACAGCGATACTTGTATACAAAATACACGCTTTGATTCGAATGTCTATTTTTATTTATAAACTTCCCCGTTCGAGAGTGACTAAACTTTGAAATTCCCTTAAATTAAACGCCATATATGAATAAAGAGAAACGTTGTAAAATCTCAATTTATTCTAATAATTTGTATATTAAATAACTTACCATAATAAACATCGTCCAATTCTTTATACCTCTTCGCATTTACTCCTATTCTCCAACTGTACAGTAGCACCACCAATATAGATATATTCTGTAACAAAAATAGTAATAAATAATTGTAATTAGGGTTCCGTACCTCAAAAGGAAAAAACGGAACCCTTATAGGATCACTTTGTTGTCCGTCTGTCCGTCCGTCCGTCCGTCCGTCCGTCTGTCAAGACCCTTTTTCTCAGGAACGCGTGGAGTTATGAAGCTGAAATTTATATCAATTACTCAGGTCTACTGTCCCTTGAAGCTGTGAAAAAATCAAACTTCTAAGCCAACGCAATCAAAAGATACAGCCGTTTATGCCGCAAATTTTCGACACTTGCAAGGGAATCAAAACCTACAGGGTGCTTCCCGTGAACTCAGAATCTTGAAATTTGGTATGAAGCAACGTCTTATAGCATAGATAAAGGAAAAATTACGAAAACCATAAATTTTTAGTTACATCACATAATATATTTTTTTTTAATAATTTTAAACTTACTACCACGGAACCCTCGGTGCGCGAGTCCGACTCGCACTTGGCCGGTTTTTATTTTTAATACATTTCCACATCTTTCATATTATTATATAAAACTCTAGAATTAAATAGTTACAGATATCTGATATTAAGAAACCTAAAACCTTCCTATAACTAATTCATAAGGATCTGTCATACAGTCTATTGACCAAGATCGTTCCAGTTCCTGTTTAGAATAGGAACAGAATTGACCAGAAACACAACGTACAACGTAAAAAAATTATGTTATTTCATATTATTTATGAATGTACTTGAATACATAATCATAAATTTGAATATTAATGGTACCTATTTAATTTTCTTCCCTTATCTATCTATAAATATGAGATAATTAATTCGTCAAACAATGTTATCATAGTAAACAATAGTTTAATTATTCAAAAGTGATTAAAATAATCCCGATCTTCTAAACGAGTTCAACCTTCGCCCTTATTTAAATACGCTAAGCTACACGAATTAATTAATTTGATACAAAACTCAATTTCCAATGAATAACTCTTGAGTGTCCCTTAAAATATTATTCATTCGAACGTAACTCAATTTGTTCATGTTTTTTTAATCAAATCAGTATAATTTCATTAAATACATGAACATTGGAATAAATACCTAACCTCACATTTTTTAATTTGTTTGGTTGGTTGAACGGAACAAATGTGTCGGACACAACAAACGGAACATACCTAGTAGATCTTAAATTGTTTATTTGTGTTCATTTTATTTTATTAAATAAGATTTGGAAAGAAATAAGTTACGTTATAGTTAAAACGACTCTTTTAATTAATTATGTCACAACTCACTTCTGTAGCATAATACACAAACAATGATAAAAAGCGTTTGGTTTCGTATTCGAAATCCGGTCAATAAATTCTTGAATCGAGACGAATGCTTCAAAAGCCTTTTAAGCCTTCGGTTGCTTTTAAATGGCTTGCTACCAGCTTGAGCGAGGTTTCAGATTTTGCCATAAAAACGAGACAAAATTAATCGGACTTTTTTGCTCTAATATTAATTTATGCTGGATATTAAAATAAGCTTATTTCCTCCATTAAAAAAGTAAGCGTAAATCAATTTGTAGGAAATTAAATCTAAATAAAAAAATTGAAATGAAACTCAAATTCGCTTACACATCAACAAACACCACGCTTTAGTTTAAAAGCTTTAAGCTCCAATGCACATACAAAAATACATTGAAATTGCTTTAAAATCCAGGGTTTGAATTTTGAAATGAAATCAAATACAATTAAATTAAAATACACATTAAAATTTCGATACCAAAAAGCGATTTGTCAATTTTCTAACGTTAAATCCAATTCACAGAACATTTTCCGATCGAGAACAAATTGAAAATCATTTCATATAAGCTTATCCCACGCTATCGGATTTATATCAAAATATAAGATAAATTTTAACGTTCAAATATTTTAATAAGATAGGAAAGGTATACTGATAATATTATATTCGGTATGTAAAATACTGAATGAAAACTAAATAATGCTTTATCGAATTTGATTGTTTCAGACGTTATCTTTAATAATTTTAAGCACTTACTGTAATATGGATAAATGTTATAATGATAAGTGTCAAAGCCGTATGTATAGAACACAAAATCACTTCAAAAGATTTGCTCAGAATATTCATTATAATTGTATAACTTCCATTCTACGAATTACTTCCGTGATTATAATCAATTTCCCCTGTCTGTCGACTATCTTGGAAATGTTTCCTACAGAAAAACGACGAATGTGGTGAGGTACTGAGGTGAGGTGAAGTACTATAAGGTGTCTACATATAAACAATATCATTAATTAACTATAAAAGTTATCACAATCCCATTTGTGAAATTTTTATTTTTGTACATCTTTGTCGTAGTTCGATACCCTCCTGGATTAAGTAAATACCCGTCTGTAAAGATAAATATTTCAAGAATAAATTTGTGATACTTAACACCAAATATATCTTTACTTGTAAACGTTGGCAAATGTCGCACAGAACTAGCTTTTTAGTTATTTACTTAGCTTATCAAAAACGTATTTCCTAGTTAAAAGTTCCCTTCATTTGTTCATCTAAGTTTACTCGTTACATTCACCTCGCGTATAAAACTTTTGTTTTTATTTTGACCTCAATTCTTCTTGGCATTATGCAAAGTTTAGTTCCCGAAATACCCAAAGTTTTATTCAATTACTTTGTTTTTGTTTATGAATGAACACAATGGATGTTAAAAACTTTTTGCGGTATTTTCTTTAAGCATATTATCTGTAAATGTTTTTCGAAATGTTGGAAAACATATAAATATAAATATTTTTTCCTAATACGTATTAAGAAATTTAATTCCTAATGATACTGGATACACCTAAGCGAGTGAGTACTGAGTTGGTTTTATCTATACTAATATTTAAAGCTGAAGAGTTCTTTCGTTTGTTTGATCGCGCTAATCTTAGGAACTACTGGTCCGATTTGAAAAATTATTTCGGTGTTAGATAGCCCATTCATCGAGGAAGGCTATAGGCTATATATTTTCACGCTAAGACCAACAGGAGCGGAGCCATGCGGGTGAAGCCGCGGAGCGCAGCTAGTTTAGAATATGAAAGAAGCCTCATACATTTCACAGAACTCAATACTTTGAAAAGTATGTAACTCATAAAAAATGATATAAAATATGAAGCTGATACTGAATACATCCGGAATATAACTCACTCCGTAACTTCTTCCATATAAAATGTAATGGACGCTAAGTCTGAAAGCATAACATTTGACAAAGTAAAAACTTTAACGGAACTTTCCGTCGCCCGAAGCCTCTAAGCGATTTATGATATTGGGAAATGTATTAAGATAAATTAATACTGATAGAAGGAAATTTTTAACTATCTTTATTTGACTTTTAAAACTTGTGCGGTCAAGTTTAAATTGGAATTATTACATCGCGCAGGATTTTGGCATAAGATATGCTTGTGAGCATGAAATAAGAAAAGATTAGTGATTTGCTTTTGAAAATATGAATTGTGTGAGAGACATATTATAACACCTGTTTTTTGGTATCGTAATCCTGCACGTGTGTATCATATTAGGTAGTAAGCTTATCATAAAATCTGTTTCGAATAATGGATTACTGTGAAAATGTAGATGCCTATCAACGGTGTACGTTACTGTCCATTTGCTGTACGTCAAAGAAAAATGTAGACGTAAAAGGTCCTTATTATAACGAGTCGTAATTTGACTAACATTAGAATATATTATCATCATTAAAATTAAGACACTTCCTCACTCATTTGACACGTATTGCAAATAAATCGTTTATTTTAAAGTAAAAAACCCTTTTTTTTGCATACCCTACGGCCGTGTGTAAGCGAGAGGGAATAATGATAAGCGCCGCCATTTAAGATTCGTATCTTTAATGAAACGCGTTATACATATAGACCGGGAGATACTGACACAAAATTTCGAGTCATTTGTAACAGGATGGCGGTTCTACAGGGTTCTTAGTACGCAATGACAAAAAGAAAAATGATGGTGTGAACGCTGGTACCGGCGGCTTAGTCGCGTGGGCGTTAGTCGAACTCGTCGGAAAATAGCGAAAGTCAAACGATTTGTAACAGTATGGCACTTATTTTTCCTGTAAGTTTGAGGATCAACAAATATAAATACAAAATTTCAAAGATCTAGGTGTTGGAAATCTTCACTTATATAAATTAATAATAAATTTATTTTTCAAGTATGACAGCACTTTTTCCCCCTACTAGAAGTATGGCAAATATAATAATGGTCACATTTTATCAAATACTCTCCAAAAAGCCAAATGCAATACTGGTACAAAAAGATAGGCGAAATAAAAAATTTTTGCAGATTTTCGGCGGTATGGCGACCATTTGGAATCGTCCGAAAAGTATGGCATGGCGATTTTCGTAAATGGCTGCACGACGATGGTTACCTGTGCAAAAGTTAGCTTGGTACAAATGGTTGAATAATTGTTTTTTTTTAAATCAACACATTCGCGTCGGTATGGCGGGCTGTAAGTCATACCGGAAAAGTATGGCATGACACTACCGCCTACTTCTTTTTTATGGGCTATCGGTAAATTCTAAAATTTTTGTGTTACAAATCGTTTGACTTTCGCTATTTTTCCGACGAGTTCGACTAACGCCCACGCGACTAACCCACCGGTACCAGCGTTCACACCATCATTTTTCTTTTTGTCATTGCGTACTAAGACCCCTGTAGAACCGCCATCCTGTTACAAATGACTCGAAATTTTGTGTCAGTATCTCCCGGTCTAATAAAGGTATTACCGGTAGGTAGAGTATTGTTTAACTTATACTTTTAAATTTCAAATAATAAATATAATTAATATAATTCTATGTATTACTTTGGTATTATTCAATAATAGTTATGTACTCACCAAAGTATATAAAGCGCTCGCGTACGCAGCATGTTTTACATGTAATGTGCGACAGCAAGACAACGATGTGTCTTGCTCATGCGCTGTCCACGCTTTCATCTGAAAATAAATAAAACTGTAGCTAAATATTTAAAAAACATATCTGATTTAAGGGGGCGCATAAAGCAAAATAACCAATCTTCTATTAGATGATACGTGTAATATGCAAGACCAAATCTAAAAAATAAAATATATATCAAACTAGATGATATGTTCAACGATTCTGTTCAATCAAAAACATAAAATATTAAAATTTACTCGATAAAAAAAAATCACCAAGTTAGCTCTAATTTTCACACTTTTACGTTTTCTACTTGACATGGTAATACTTATTATGATTTTTTTTTCATAAACAATTATATTAAAACATTTGCAAAATATTTGTCAGAGCATTTTGTGTAATTACTTTTAGTTTTGGTTTTATCTGCGATAAACCACTTTTATCGTGACAAAATCAAACGTTTATCTCGAGAAAAAAAGTGCGCCAAAAGTGGTTTATCGCAGATAAAACCAAAACTAAAAGTAATTACACAAAATACTCTGACAAATATCTTGCAAATGTTTTAATATAATTGTTTATGAAAAAAAAAATCATAATAAGTATTACCATGTCAAGTAGAAAACGTAAAAGTGTGAAAATTAGAGCTAACTTGGTGATTTTTTTTTATCGAGTAAATTTTAATATTTTATGTTTTTGATTAAACAGAATCGTTGAACATATCATCTAGTTTGATATATATTTTATTTTTTAGATTTGGTCTTGCATATTACACGTATCATCTAATAGAAGATTGGTTATTTTGCTTTATGCGCCCCCTTAATAAAGGGCACTACCCGCGCGAACCAACGTAAACTTCAGTTTATCCTTAAAAAAATAAATCTAATAAGCACCAACCACGCTAAACAACGCATATGGATTCTTTTGTTTCTTAGAACACAATTTCATATTTGGAACATAGACAATTCAAATTATTTTAAAGTGATGGTGGCAAAAAGTCTTTACTCATTGCCATAATAAAAAAAAACTAAAAACAAAATCGTAATTATAATTTAAATATGAAATAATACGAACAACAATTATTAAGTCTGTCGTAATGTATTAATTATTCTTCACAAAGAATTCATCTCCTACTTATGTATACAAAACAAAATACCCTCGTTTGTATTTTATGTACTACATTCATAAAATTATGAGAAAATTCCGTGCAAATCCTCGGCCTTAACCCGGCGTCTGTATGGTAGAAAATTGTTACACCGACTGTCAAGTGGGTCAAAATTACCCTGAAATGTAGAAGCCTTTATTTTGTTGAACTTTAAATATATAATAAATATATGAGTATATTTTAGTTAGAACACTAATTTTAAGGTTATGCAGCAGAAATAAAAGGCAATTTAACTAATCGTAGCATCTTTGTTTGAGTTATGAAAAAACATACAAAAATAATCAACAAAAATAGACATCCTCAGTCTCGTTACTATAAAATAACATAAATGTTCACTTATAATCTTACAATTATCGTTTTGGTGTAGTTGAAAACGAGATCTTTCAAACTTAAATCAAAATAAAAATAAAACAGTCCTAAGTTAGTCTCATTCTTGCAACATATCACAGCACTCTTTGCAGTACGGAACAATATGTTCGGGACAAATAAACTTGTGACAGTTTGTGCATGTATGCGTCGTTTTGCGATCTTTTTTGGCTGGGCAAACTTGACACCTTTTCCGTACACCTTGTACTTTTGCAGGTGGCTCCTCAGATGGTTCTCCAAGAAAATCTCTGATTCTCTTTCGCGTTTCTCTCGGCAACTGCACGACGTCTTGGCGAGTATTCAAGTGGTTATTTACGAGAGCAAGGCCTAACTTTTTGAGGAATTGGCGCCGTTTTACAATTTGATTATTATTTTCATTCTTCAGCAATCTATTTCTGATAAAGCCGACTTGGTTTGTGGCTGTACTCCTGGAGGCACTGTAATAATATTTTCCTTTCTTGTACGTCTATTTTGACGAAAAGGTTGCTTTTGCCACTTAGTTCCGTCTTTGCCAACATAATATTGTGATCTTTGTACCTGTAGTTCACTTAGAGGTGTATCATCTTCGTCACTGCTAGAAGGCGCCTGTTCTGTGTCAGTCTCTTGACTTTGAACACTGACACGATCCTGATCTTCCTCGCTTTCTGACGAAATTCCACTTTTCTCTGAATCAGATTGCTCTAAAATTGCTAAAATACGCTGCCGCTCACATTCATCACGATCCATTTTAAATTATAACCTACAAATAACAGAATACGGAAATTATAATCTTTTTACACTAACTACTAAAATGGCGCATAATTGTTACATTGACTGTATAGTTGGGTCATATTTACCTTTTTGACGTTTGCGCTCGTGTAACTCCCGGTGCAGTCGCACGACAACTAAACTGTGGCATAAAACAAGAAAGGTGATGTCTTAACTCCAGCTACTGAGAAGTACGTCAACGTAGCGTTCGATTCTTAAAAGATACAAACAATTGAAAATTGCGCGGGTCATATTGACCCAACCATACAGACGCCGGGTTAATATTTCTTATTTCGTGACAATGGAAATTTAACCCAACGACGATCCCTACCGTTTATTAAACAACCCGCGTGGATGACACCGCAAACAAACGCAAATATACAATGAATTTTGATGCCTTTGATGTCGTTGCCTCCACGTTTAATTTCATTTTAGTGTTATTGTACGGTACACACTATTGTAAGAAGCCCTCCATTTTTTATAAGGCGACGAATTCGGCGCCCAAAATTCTCCGTTGATACTGGCAACATTACTGTTATGACTACAGATTTTTTTTTAATAATATGATGACATGATGCGGACAGCATGATTTTTATTTCTTGGTAAGCTTGGTACAGAAGAAATATAAAATAATTGTATAATATAAAAATAGTGTGAATTTTAGCGATTAAGTATCAAAATTCATTTTTTTTTTGTTAATTTGCATCTTAATAATTAGATAAACGTCAAGAATTAAAGCCTTTGACAAAAACATCTCCAATGTTCGCAAGAGGTATTTGGAATCATTAAAACTATAGATTATAATTAATAAAATAATTAATTAAGTAAAAACTGCATTCTTTTTATTTTAAATTTAATTGAATTATTAAAATTAAGTTAAATTTATACGTAGATAATGCTGGCTGAATTCAAATTTTGTTTTTTAAAAATAGAACACTGGACTATTAGTAATCGAATTTTATCTGTGGAAATTTGCCGCCATTTAAAGCAGAATAGTAAATGTGCATAATTATGAGTTACCTACCTATTGTTTTGTCGAAAATGTATGCAGATTGGATTTAGATTTATACATGATGTAATCGCAATCGTATTTAAATATTTGAACAAGATATTGGACGTCATAATAATAGCGCAACGTTGGAACCACAAAAGGTTAGTAAATTTATTTGACAGATATATTAAATTATGAAAATAAAGAATCCAAATTATCCATTGTTGGTTAAAGAGTTGTCGTATGTGATATTTTAACAAAAGCACATCATAACTGAAAAATATAAAAGCTTTTTTCCATCATGTTTGAAACATCATTTGTTGTTTTACGAATTACCTTCTTCAGGTATTATGTTCGTAATAGGGGTGTTAATTTTTATTGTTATTTATTTTATATGCTTTTCTCTATAAATAATTATCTTCTAATATAAATTCTAATATAAATAAACCCCTATTTAATTATAAGTACTGATCTGCTATAGTAAACACTTTCACAGTGCTAGCAGTAGGTACATACCTATTGCGTTTATGTGTGCTTATTGTTTTTTGTTTATATATAAAATTCTCGTGTCACAATGTTAGTCTGCATACTCCTCCAAAACGGGTGGACCGATTCTCATGAAATTTTCTGTGCATATCGGGTAAGTCTGAGAATCGGCCAACATCTATTTTTCATATGTACCACGGGCGAAGCCGGGGCGGACCGCTAGTTACATATACCTACATTATAATTAATTATAAGATATACATTATAAGACAAACTCATCTATCGTAGGAGCGAATTATTATATTTGGTAAAAGTAACGACTAACGTTTAAGTACGATCTATATAATTACTTAATTTTTGTAATTCAAAAAAGGCTTCTAACAAAAGACTTGTTGAATGAATAAATATTTGATAAAGATTTTCATTTTTCATCCAAAATTCGCTGATTTAATAATAATAGAGTAAATAATTTCTCTCAAAGGAAATTGATCTCTTTCTATTACAAAATCTTGAACCGCGGAAAGAATAAAATCACAAGAATCATCTTTCATCTCACGTTTTCTAATAAAAAGTAAGTAATATTACAACGTCGAGCTGTGACTTCGTAAAAAACTTCAAATGGGTTTTTTGCACCGGTAATTTTCTAAATACGCAATTGGTTTTTTAATTAAACTACATATTATTATTATCTATAAATAGTTTCATTAATATAAAGGAAATGGAAAATTTGTTTCATAATTGTGTACTGTATATTATAATTTTGAAAAACGATTTTGTATTGCACATTTTTACTTAGATATTATTATATCAATACACCATACCCTTACATTATGTACGCATTCAAAAATTAATTTTCTATGAATATTTTCGTTATTAACAAAGTCTTCGAGGTTTTGGTTAGTTCTTGTTGTCGAGTCCAAAATTAGTAGGTTATCAATACACAATCAGTAGTTTTTCCATTTAATGTACCAAAAATAAGAAACATAAAATGGAAATATGCAAAATAATTAGGACATTATTACACAAATCGACCTAGTCCCACAGTAAGCTCAAAGGCTTGTGTTGTGCCTAATGTTATAATGTCGTTTATTAATCGAGCCCTGTGATCGAGCCCTTACTCAATTTGGCAGCTAGCTATCAATTCCACGCCTCCGTAAAATATTTTTAATAATTAAAAAAGATAGAAAAGCATACTTTCTCTGAACTTTATTAATGAAAAACTTAATTGACAAAGTTAAATCTTTGCCCCTTAAAACACGACCAAATCAGATTATTAAAAAAGTTTTTGTATTTGACACTCTAACAATTTAACCTTCGAGACGTTTGGACAGCTATCTATTTAATTAAATTTCCCCCTATAATTATGAATTAATTATCTCTTCATCTTAATTAGTAATTTATTTTATTTTGTAAAGTTTATATTTTCCAATGTTTCTATTAAATAGAACTTTCACTTACAGCTCTATAAATTGCACCTCAACAATAAAATAAACAAAACTAAACAACGAAATATTTAACAGCTCAAACTGAAAATGTAAGCTAATATTAACTTTATGTATTGATGCATTAATTTGAAGACTGTTAAATATATAAAATAATGTATCTATTATATTAAAACTATTCCAAAAGAAAAATTTTATATCATGCTTTTCCACACACCGACATGTTTTCAAAACAAACAAATTTTAATTGAATAAAAAGCAGTTAGTATTACGTATTATCATTTTAAATTACCTTTGCGTTGATGAGATAAAAATCTTCAAAACAGATTGCATACTAATAATTTCACGTACTATGTTTTGGTATCGTAAATATACGCGAGTGTTTCGCGAAGTGACGCGCTCTCTGTTCGACGGCTGCCAGCATACTGAAGTCTGAAGGCTGAATTCTGAAACTACCAAGTATGAAAGCCGAGTTGCTAAGCTTCTACGGAAAGTTTGCGTAGCTCTAGTATCAGCCACTATATCGTTACGATATTTGCATATTGTAAAGCCTCTACACTTGGGAAATAAATTCGGCAGTACATACATTACTATACTAAAATATCTCCATACCAAATTTCATGAAAATTGGTTCAGTAGTTTAGGCGTGATTGAGTAACAAACAGACAGACAGAGTTACTTTCGCATTTATAATATTAAGTATGTATCAGCCACTATATCGTTACGATATTTGCATATTGTAAAGCCTCTACACTTGGGAAATAAATTCGGCAGTACATACATTACTACACTATAATATGTGGAGTATAAATGGTGTACAGGAGTTTTTATAATTTATAATAATATGTATCGCAACAATTACTTAATAATTCATAAATTATTGAGTTTGTAAGTGTTGTTGTAATATCCATACTAATATTATAAATGCGAAAGTAACTCTGTCTGTCTGTCTGTTACTCAATCACGCCTTAACTACTGAACCAATTTGCATGAAATTTGGTATGGAGATAATTTGATACCCGAGAAAGGACATAGGCTACCTTTTATTGCGAAATATGTACCACGGGCGAAGCCGGGGCGGACGCTAGTGATCTTAATAAACATATCATTCAATGACTATATCATGTGTGATACCTATGGGTAATTAAGGTGATTGTAAAAGTGTTTTTAAATATTCTTATAGTTATATTCTATATTTTCAGGTCTACAAGTATGAAGGAATGTGAACACATTATAAAGATTGCAAACGTATCTTTCAATTTGTTAAGCAAATATTTTGCGATGTCACGATTCTCGCGGGAGGTAAGTAAACAAACCGTTACCTACTTTACCTTAATATGAGATTTATTTTATTTGCTTATTTTTACTATATCAGGTATATGGTATAACTTAAATGTCTTTAAATTAAATATATCCTATTTTATTTATGTTTCTAACAATATATAATCGTTATAACTATTTTTCTGTTCATAAGTGTGCATTCATTTTTCGTTCTTGAAAATTTTTATTGTACATGTCCACAGAAAACCTATAACCATTTGTCAAAATATAAAAGATGTAACGACCAAAGCATGTCGAACATACGCTTCAACATAATATATGGATACTAAACGTTGGTTTGATAGTTTTTAGGTTTCAGTCCAAAGATCTCACATCGTTTCCTTCAGTCGTTGCCTTGCTTATAATATTGAAGATACTTCCTTTAGGTAAATTTTGATATCCACAAATATTCTGGAGTATAAAATTAGGCTAATAATTAATTGTGAAGATTAATAGTCTTCTTTTAATGTCATTAAAATTGATACTTTGCCACTTAAAGGGTTGTATTCTTTTTTATAAACTTAAGAATCTATGTGTGACATGGATACTTTGTTAAAGTGAAACTTTTATTACATCGTCTCAAACTTTTTGGTCTGTGTAGCGCATGTCGCGTGTATCGCGGCTGCCGAGTAGGTATACCTACTCGGCAGCCGACCGTCACGCGACATGCGCTACACAAAGCAGTGTTCGAAACCGTTCGAACAGTTTCACTTTTACCGTGGTTTCATAAAACCACACAACATTTTTTATTATTTTTATTCTATTTAGCTTTTGCTTAAAATATACATACTGGTATGTCTAAAACGCCGTCACTTTGCCCGAACAGTACATCTATTATAGTAAATAATAATAATATCTTCGTGCTTTGCTCAATTTCTCACTTACTTTGTTTCGATCTCTATAATCTATATCTATGAGCAAGACTACATCTATTATAACAAAAGCAATCAAGTAGTGTATCAAAACTTTCCACAAATCTTGTGGTTATAGACCGGGAGATACTGACACAAAATTTCGAGTCATTTGTAACAAGGATGGCGGTTCTACAGGGGTCTTAGTACGCAATGACAAAAAGAAAAATGATGGTGTGAACGCTGGTACCGGTGGCTTAGTCGCGTGGGCGTTTGTCGAACTCGTCGGAAAAATAGCGCAAGTCAAACGATTTGTAACACAAAACTTTTAGAATTTACCGATAGCCCATAAAAAAGTAGTAGGCGGTAGTGTCATGCCATACTTTTCCGGTGTGACTTACAGCCCGCCATACCGACGCGAATGTGTTGATTTAAATAAAACAATCATTCAACCATTTGTACCAGGCTAACTTTTGCACAGGTAACTATCGTCGTGCAGCCATTTACGAAAATCGCCATGCCATACTTTTCGGACGATTCCAAAGGGTCGCCATACCGCCGAAAATCTGCAAAAAATTTTTATTTCGCCAAACTTTTTGTACCAGTATTGCATTTGGATTTTTGGAGAGTATTTGATAAAATGTGACCATTATTATATTTGCCATACTTCTAGTAGGGGGAAAAAGTGCTGTTATACTTGAAAACTTAATTTATTATTAATTTATATAAGTGAAGATTTCCAACACTTAGATCTTTGAAATTTTGTATTTATATTTGTTGATCCTCAAACTTACAGGAAAAATAAGTGCCATACTGTTACAAATCGTTTGACTTTCGCTATTTTCCGACGAGTTCGACTAACGCCCACGCGACTAAGCCGCCGGTACCAGCGTTCACGCCATCGTTTTTCTTTTTGTCATTGCGTACTAAGACCCCTGTAGAACCGCCATCCTGTTACAAATGACTCGAAATTTTGTGTCAGTATCTCCCGGTCTATTAGTCCCTCTTGATGTACCCCTTTCCCTAAATAAGGATTATGAAAATCTAAGTTGTAACAGATATTAAGTACTGTTTACAACGTAATTTATCGAATTTTGAACAAATACTAATAATTCCCTTTTTTTTATTACTAAAAGTATATTTTATTCTTGCCAAGTAAATACAAACATATTATTTTATAATTTTATTTACCTATATATTTTAGTGGCTAATTTATCGTCCACTTATAACTGAGTCAGAATTTTTTAAAAGCTTTTTCTATTTCAAAACGTTATTCATTTTTCAAATAAATCTTCTTGCAAAGTCATATGATTTTTATGAAATCGTTTATACCGTAGCAGTGATATTGAAATAATCAATATGCACGGTCTGCTCTGAAGCCCTCGCTTCTCTACATTTCGAATTCATGACCAGTAAGCAAAATTTTTATTGAACCGTACTTGCTTTGACCACAAATACTCCTAACATAAAATATTTCTAGAAGAGTTCAAAGTGCAAATTCTACAGTTTCCAACTGTTAAACAGCTGCGCGAAGTTATTTGAAATGGATATCCTATAACTTTTATCGTGCGACGTTGAAGTCGCAACACAACGCTGACTTTAAGTGCACAAGTTTATGAAAAATGTTTCTTTAAAAAGTTCGAGTGGAAAGGCTTGATAGGATATTATATCAGTACCCTGAGAACATAATAATACGCTACAGAGCACACTTGTTTCGAAATATGATTTCATTCTCTTGCATATTTTGAATCGAGTTGCATAATTTTCGACGCCTACAAAATTATATAGCTTTAATTTATGATGGGGTTAAAAGACAGCAATTAAGGCTGCCATATAAATAAATCCATATAATATAAGAAAATACACGTGCAACGTTTTATAGGATTTACATACCTAGTAACTTTACTAGGTATAAATGGCATTAGCTGTTGAAATGATGAATTAGTATAAGTGTTACGTGTTTGTTGAGGGAAAAAAAATACATTTAAAGCAATATTTGAATTTTTTATATCAATTTGATCATCAATGAAACCATAACAACGCAGTAATGATGTAGGAAATATTAAAGCTTTATCGAGGTATGTCTACAGAAATATCAGCTATGATGTACGCGAGTGCCGTCCAGAAAGCTGTGCACATATCAAGTTCCTCGGGGCTCTCCACGTTCATAGTATCTCCTTCTGTATGGTGAAACCAGAAGTACTTTTCATTTGCATTATGTAAACTAGCTCCTGGCACTCCAGTTTTTATAAGCACTTGAATATCAGACCCTGGCTTATCAGATTCAACTAGCGTCGAAGCGTTGATCGACTCGAATAATTTTAATATCTCACCAATAATACAACGAGCTTCTTGTGTCCCAGCAACGGACAATCCTAGTGGAGCAAATGTTCCTTCATCAGATTCCATAATAAAGTTGATATTGTGACTTTCATTTCGGTGTTTCTCTTCATATGCATAAGCTCCTATTAATCCAAACTCTTCAGCCGTCCAAAAGATAGTTCTCACTGTTCTTTTCGGTCTCAAATTCAATCTTTTTAAAATAACAGGAGCAGCCCAGCTCACAAATAAGCCACCACCATCGTCCATAGCTCCTTGACCGACATCCCAGCTATCAATATGACCAGAAACAATCACTAATTTTTCTGGATTATCCTTGCCTTTCAAATCTATAAGGGTATTTCTGGAAATTTTCATTTCATATGAACTGGTCATTTTAATATTTAAAACAACTTTTTCGCCTCTATCATGGAATCTTCGGATTAAATCTGCATCTTCCAACGTAATTGCTGCTGTAGGTATTTTTGTAATGTTTTCAGCATAATTTTGTGAGCCGGTGTGTGGTGTATAGATTGAAAACGGTGCTATTGATCTGACTAAAGATGCAACTGCGCCTTTTTCAGCGGCTTTAGCAGCACCTTGAGATCTGTATACAGCAGTTTCGCCATACGTTGTGAATACTGGGTCATATAATACTATTTTACCTTCTATGTCTTTAACAGGGGTTTCATCCAGTTTTTCAAAACTAGAAAGTACAATTACTTCTGCGGTAATTCCCTCCGGCGGGGTACTAACGCTTTTCCCGAGGCCCAACAATGCAATAAGTTTTGATCGTGGTTCCAACATAGTAATTTTTTCTTGTTCCCTGACCCAGTGAGGAACCTGCAACAAAAATCATGATAAAAAAATAGAGCAATTTATCAAATAAAGGGATTATATACTTGTTGAAGATTCGACGTGAATGATAAGTGCTATTTTATCAGGTAACCTACATAATATTATTATTATTCAATTCGAGATTTTAATAATATGGTGTCCCACAACACATTGAAGTTCTCTAAAGAGCCTCTACGTGTTGGACCTGTGTCCCCATGTAACCCTTAAAAAAGGACCGGGTATTTTCATTCCGATGGTAAATACCCGTGAATTATGGAGAGATAAAAAATATTTAAATCATATTATTTTGATGTTTTCGATATTATCAATTATATTATAGGATGTAATACTATCCGCGCTGAAATTTAAAGCTAATTACCTCAAGCTCCTCGGTTATAATGTCGTTAAGCTCCTCTTCCTTAGTCAACTCTATCATATAATCTATGGAGTCTTCGAGCACTTGGGACCCCGATATACGGGCACCAAACTTGTCCACAAATTTAGCCAATCTGAAAATATTATCGTCTTTATTAATCTAATGTATTATTATCGTAGCGAGATGATGAACATAAAAATATCTTTGTTATTATTTAACAGGCTGTTTTGAAATAATTCGTTTGAAAAAAAACTACCAATTTTAGAAGCTGTTTTGTAAATAAAATTATATTTCATTTAATTTCTTTTTTTTATTAATATATAATTCAATAGTTTCCTTTCTATATTTGTAGTAAGTAATAAGTTATTTATTTTTATAACAATATAAATTACATATACCTACACATATTGACCCAGTTATTATTTTTATTAAAACTTTATCTCCTTGAGAGCTAAATGAATATTATAAAATGAATTCAAATATGCTAAATTTGAAAAAAGGGATTGTAGCCGTACAAAAAAATCGTTCCTTATATTACTCACTCATCATAAGTTTTACTTTTAAACTCTCCTTCAAGCACATATTTAAATATCTGTTCCTTCACATCTTGGTAAGAAGAAATCTCGTTTATTAAATCATCACCCAAGAGAGACCTACATTTATCTGAACTTTTTGGCAACGACTTTGCCTCACTTATAGTTATAATAAGGAAAATTACGGCGATACGGCCGAAAGAATACATTTTTCCGCCGCCGCCTCTAAAATATTGCGATGTTGTGATAAGCAGAAAACCCTTTTGTTAAGCGTCTATCTTATCAGCCAGAAGAACAAAAATTAGAGATATCATTGGAGAAAGAGGAACGGCACTTTATAGTTAATGCCATGAAATGGATAATACAGAGATAAGTTAAGATGAGATCGAATTCCGTATATGATAGCAAGGTTGCTTTGCGTCATATAAGATTTCAATTTTAAATTATACCTACTAAATACAGCATTTCAAACATCAAGTTCATTATTATTAACATTAACAATAACAATATATTTAACAAGTATCGCGTGATAATTGAATGCGTCGTTAACAAAAGGGTCGTGTAATTTCTAAAGGTCAGTTCAATAAGTAAGAGTTATGACGTCCCATTACTCACTCGTGATATGTCTTCCCTTTGAATGGGCCGGAGATGACATAATCTATAATATCCTGAACCACGGTATCATAAGATGCTATTTCGTCAGCTAAATTGCCAATGTCGCACGACTTTAATTCGGTATAGGACTTTTTCCTTGGCGCACTTTGCACTTCACTCAGGATAATTACAAGTATCAATTTAGATATTGCTAGATACATCGTAAATACTTTTATCGTAACACGTCCTTACTCGAGGATGTTGATAATGGTCTGGTCTAGGAGGATAGTAAACAACGCAAGGATCAATTGAATGCAGTAGTTCGTAATGGATTCCATAAAGCATAATCTGCTATGAATAGTAAAGAGAATGAAGTAGAATTTTAATACCGAGTAACCGCATAAATCTTTGAGAACTAATTAGTAGTTTATAATACACTAGCTTTCCGCCCGCGGCTTCGCCCGTGTTTTCAAAGAAAAACCCGTTCCCGTAGGATTTCCGGGATAAAACCTATCCTATGTCCTTTCTCGGGTATATGGAGATATCTCCATACCAAATTTCATGAAAATTGGTTCAGTAGTTTAGGCGTGATTGAGTAACAGACAGACAGACAGAGTTACTTTCGCATTTATAATATTAGTATGGATTAATTTTATAGAATATGAATATGAAATAATTATTTGTTTGCTATATATAAATTTTAATAAAATTTCAGGTTTATTTCATTTACTAACTCAATTACTGTGTTTCAATCACTGGGAATTGTTTCTCATGTTTGAATATTTATACGTTACTCAATCAATATAATATATAAAATACAAAGATATATATATTATATGTGAATAGTACAATAACACTAATATATAAGGTCAGTACAATAAACATGGAAATCAACGGTTTAACGGTGTCATTCGAGCGAGTCTGAACTAAAATACCGCTTTTATTCGCGCTGCCTGCACAATGGCAATTGTATGAAAATAAAAATAAATAAAAGCGGGCCAGTTAAACCACTTAATCATTTTGCTAAAATATCCAAAGTTATTGTATGTATTTTTTTATATGTTTTAATCTTTGAAGACGATAGGAAATCGTCTAGACAAATTTCTTATCTGAATGGTACTACAACTTGAGATCAGCGTGGTACAAATTGGCTGTACCAGGAAGACTTTGTAGTTAACTTTTGGTATGATAAACATAGATTTATTGATCAAATCAGTAGAGTCAAGAGTAAAATCTAAGGGTAAAATAATAAGAATTATACATGGGTCTTCAATTAAGTACATAATATTACCCTTTAAGGAAACTTGAAGAGATTCAATTTTAAATTCAGATTTTCTGATTGAAAAAAAATCTTAGGTACTAACTTTTGTAACCAGGCAAATTAAATTTTATTTAATGTTTATCTAGATTGCTGTTTATCAAAATTATTTTATTACTCAGTATTATAAATGTTACTGTATTTTATGCACTTGTGCATTGCTATATTATGATCTTTTAATCCAGGAAGTTAATAATAAAATAATAAATATATTTGTAATAAATTTATTTGTAAATCTAATTTTATTCATTTGGTTTTCCTAGTGAGTATTTACTATTTACCCTCAGCCAATTTTTTATACAGTTTCTAGATGTTATGGTGACAAATAAACATTCTTTCTGTCTTTCTATTAGGTGTATGTACTATGTATATCTGTTATTAAAAAAACTAGTATATTTGCAACTTATATACTAGAATAACAAATTGGCTCTAGAAATTGCTAGAAATTACTACCCTATGTCATCAATAATACTTTCTTCCGCAGGTAAATCCGCGAGACACAGATCCCTCAAAATTGAACTTATAGGTGTGGGTATAATCATAGAAGTGAATTTACAGTTATTCGAATTACGAATCCTGCTTTGATACTATTGCACCCTATCTTTATTGTACTTCAATTTAAAAAAAATGTCTAGATTAGCTTAACTGTACTATCTATCATAATACAGTTAATAAATGCAACGGCAAATACATATGACGGCGCGCCGATAATTACTGAACTAAATAATAATTATCTAGCATAGTTGATTTCACGTAGTTAAATCGTTTGTTTTGATTGTCAATGTCAAAGTATTATGTTGTGTTGCCAGTAATGAAAATATTGTGAAGTAAGGTTGACACATGACATTATAAAAATAAGAGCGGGTAGTCCAGAATAGGGTAGTGGGTTGGCACGATGGTGACAGCTGACATTCTACTGTCAGTTGTGCACGGAGGCGCACGCGTACTAACCTATTGGCTCTTAATCTGTTTCCATCTTGATTGTTACGCAAAATTGTGAAGTACTGTAAACTTTAATAAACTATCTGATTGGCGTTTGAGAAAGTAGTGAGTTTATTTCGGTGTTCCCATCACTACTAAACCACCGCTATGTCTGATAACGGAGATCATACCGCCGAGCCTTCCGACGTTCCGTTACATATATCATTTTAGTTGGAAGCTATGGTTGGATGGAAGCCAAACTTTTGCGTGCCGTGCCGTTGAAGTTTGTATAATTGAAATATCACAAGCAAACACTAAATTCTTCCTCGCTTTTTCTGGAAACCTACACGCCATGCTATATTTTTTTTGTCTTTTTATTATGACAAGCTGGTCCGTGCATTATAGACCAATTTTTTATGTGTAAATTTGGTCCATTTGTGATAATTTGAAGGCACTTTATTTCTTTGTAAAAAACAAGTAACTCTATTAGGTTTTTTCACATATAAAAATATCCAATCTTTCCACAACATAGCTTGTCCCAATATACTGACTAGATTCGCTATCACAACAAAATGTACTTTATGGTTCGGAAGTTTATGTACCGCAAGTGCAATAAAAATCATGAAGCAATTTCGTTGTCACATGCCACAGTATAGACATATCGATCGGAGAATGGGGACAATACTATACTTTGTGCTTTCACATTTTTACCAAAGTTATTTATTGACTAGCTGAAACATGAGGCGTCTGTGTTAAAATAACTGTCCATTTTCCATGTCCATATATTATCACAAACGTAAAATGCTATTAACTTTAAATTGGTAAATTAGCTTGTAATTTTAATGCCCATAGATTTCCTTTTCTTTTGATTCGATATTAATTCACAACCCGGTGCGGTGAGCACTGAGCACATCTTGCGTCTTAATTTATAAATCTTGACAATAAACACTATCTGTAATATTTAAAACTATGACTCAAAATATAAGCGTTAAATATTATAGTTACTCAGCAAATTTTATATTATCAAGCAACTACCTTTGATTAGAATAGCTATGCTTTGTTTAATTTTAATTATAATATATTTTTGTTGTTAACGTTTTGTTGTTATTTTGTTGTTGTTATATTTTTGTTTTGTATGTCAGTATTTATACCATAAAAATTATTTATAGTTTCATGTGTTATCATTGAGTATTATTTGTGGATAATATTAATAACTAAAAAACGATGTAGCAAGTGTTTAGCTAATGGTTAATTTAGGAATTATTTACTATTAAATATTTGTAACGATTTAGCATTACATTATTTTATTTGTACGCAGACAATTATAATGTTGCATTTATTAAATAAAGACAAAAAAAATTAATTGTAGCTCAATTAAAAATGTCAAAATGTGGTTTCCTTTTTGAATGGCTCTGAATATTAATTAATCCAGACACACTCATTCAAATTCTTGCTTGTTAGCATAGACGTAGAGATAGGATATATTACAGTATAAATATAAATAAAACTAATCGCTGTTATCATAATATGAGACGTCACTGATACAATAATTTCTATAAATACTATAACGTTATAAATCATATCTCGATTTTTCATGGCTCTTATATTATGCTCTTAAATGTAATTTTGTTTCGTTATTTAAGAATACCAGGTACAGAGATAAATCTGCCTTATTCTGTATTCATTAGAGTCGTTATTGTTATCTTTGAATAAATATAATAAAACCAAAACCTTTGTTATATTACGTTTATTTCATTATTTATGTCACATGGATAATTTGTATTTTATATGGCTAGCCAGTACTAAAATTGACGTTATAACAGTGTTAATAATACAATAGGAAAAGTAACATGAGATTGATATTTTGTATTTACATTTTTATATTTTTAAATGCAGTGTCATGTAGTCGACATTTTCAAAGAGCCATACAATATACGCTTCAGAATGACTGTGCTAATTTCGTTAATGATACTTTGAGAGAAGAAATTCAATCGTATAAAAATATTGTCGAAGATATTATGTACGAAATCACATCGAATCCATTGAGAGACAGATTTTACAACCAGTAAGTATGATGATAAGTTTCAAATCGACTCTAAAGGAGTCGGTTACATACAAACATACAAATGAAGCGAATAGTGAATAAATGAAGCGTGTTAAAAATAACGTAAAATTTGATATTCGTTAGGAAACAATAACATAATTAATTCAAGCTCAAATTAATACAATTCGCCTTCGTTCAACGTCTCAGTTACCCCGTTTGAACCAACAGTACTGTGTACGAATTTGACCTCTTGTAATAATTTCACAGCATCGGTTTGAAGTTCAAAGCATAATGATAAGATACGACTCACCCACTTATTTCATTCATTATTAATTAATCGCAATACAAGTGTATCTAATGCCAGTCGTGTAGTTATGAATCTAAAAAATGTTGTATTTTATTTCATTTTATACTTCGAGACTGTATATTCATTATCAATAATAAACAGATATGATGATTGTGATTTAGACAATGCATTAATAGAAGAAATTAAAAGTTATAAAAATGTTACAATGAAAATAATGAATGATATAATAAACACTGACTTAGGAGCGAATATGTATGAAAAGTAGGTAAGTTGGATACGTTCTATTGTTTCCACAATAATTCTTATGAACATTTGTGTGTTTTTGTTTGTATTAAATCATCGCTGTCTTTATACTTATTAAACTGTAATTTAATTAATAAAATAACTCCCTTTACTAATTCTCTACGAAAACGTTAACTTTTGATCGTTTAAATTATTTAAAATCATTATAATTTATAGGTATACTGAATTCATTGACAAATTTGGTGCTCGTCCTTCCGGCACTGATGTATTGGAACAGTCTATAGACTATATGGTCAATCTAACCATTGGAGCAGGAATTAAAGATGTGACAACCGAAGAACTAGAGGTAAACAATGTTAATGTAGAAATTATTATTATAGTTTAAATAATAATTATTGTACAAAATAATTGTAATATTTACTTTTCAGGTGCCGCATTGGGTACGAGGCTTTGAATCGGTGCAAATGCTTGAACCTCGTATAAAGAAAATTGCAGTTCTTGGACTTGGTCCAAGTGTATCCACACCAAGTGAAGGTATCACAGCTGAGTTAATAGTATTAAGAAGTTTTAGTGACCTTGATAAATTATCAAAGGAGGATGTTAAAGGAAAGATTGTTTTATTCGACGAGGTTTACACAAATTATGGAGAAACAGTCATATATAGAGTCGAGTCGGCATCTAGAGCAGCCAAAAAAGGAGCTGTTGCATCACTTATAAGAAGTGTAACGCCATTCTCTTTATATACTCCTCATACTGGATACCAACACTATGAAAAAGATGTACCAAAAATACCGACTGCAGCCATTACTGTTGAAGATGCTGCTTTATTAAGAAGATTATATGAGAAAAAGGAGAAAATTGTTCTTAACATTAAAATGTTTAGTACTTATGATAGAAAGAAGTCTCGAAACACAATTATAGATTTCAAAGGAAGCAAATATCCAGATAAGTATGTCATTGTATCCGGACATATTGACAGTTGGGACGTCGGTCAAGGTGCAATGGACGACGGTGGTGGTATGATGATAAGTTGGTTTGTCCCCGTGGTGTTGAAACATTTCCAAATCCGACCGAAACGAACTCTTCGGGCTATTTTGTGGACTTCAGAAGAGGCGGGGTTAGTCGGTGCTCAAGCATATTTAAAACGTCATTTAGACGAACTAGACAAAATTAATTTTATAATGGAATCTGACGAAGGTACGTTTAAGCCTCTTGGCTTAGACGTGGGCGGCTCAAAGACAGCACAATGTATAATAGCTGAAATATTAAAACTGTTTCCAACGATAGACAAAATGACAGAGAGTGGAAGCCCTGGCTCGGATATAATACTTTTTATCAAGAAAGGAATCCCCGGGGCGTCGTTATTAAACGAAAATGATAAATACTTCTGGTTCCACCACACAGAGGCGGATACGATGGAGGTTCAGAAAATGGAGGATGTCGTTAAGTGTGCCGCTTTTTGGACAGCTATATCTTATGTTATTGCTGACTTATCGGTTGATATCCCTCGACAGTAATAGAAATCTTAACACGCGCTTAAAAAAGACACATATCGTAAATAAAATCATACATTTATTTTATAAGGTTGCTTATTTTCTAAATTCTTGAAGAAAAAAACTTTTATATTTTCTGAATTTATAATTATATGACCTTACCTAGTGCATAAGCTATTAAAAAATAGAATTCGGTCTACTGAATTGTTAGAAAATCAAGATGTCGGAAACAATACAAACTTTGGAAGTGAAAGCATTGTTCTTGGCAAGTCGTTGAATCTAGGAAAATGAATGTATTGTAAAAGCTTTCAGCATTCCAATTGATTTCCAGAATGTGCAGGAATGAAAGTTCGCAAGAACTTTTAACTTCGTAATATTCAAGAATGGCATTTTATTTGGAAATTTCCTAAGCTTTTAGGTTCATGGAATTAAAGTCCATAAATGAATTATGATATGATTATAATTCATAAGATATTGATGTTATTAAAATAACATTATTAAATTATTTGAACGGTGTACCTTAATTTATATTTAACGCCAATAAATGGTGTATCCTTAGAAAATAGAAGTGGCCAATATGTTGTTCCTATAAAGAATTTAAAAACATCAACTATTTCTCTAAATAAAAAGTAAAATTATTATTTTTTTTAATTATTAGGTCATACAGACAATATTTCAATATCCCCATTAATATTCCCAAGCGTCGACGCGCATTTAATATTGTTCGTATGAAGCTCTCAATTGTGCGTCATGGCATTCCAGTGGAGAATTAGTACCTATGATATTGCTTTATTACTCATGAATACTGTTGTATCTTAAACTTTAAATTCATTTAAAACAATTATCTTTACATATTGTATGAGTATTATAATAATTTTCTAAATAATTGCACAATGGTCCTCATTCAAATCTATTTCAATACGTAAGTAATTTGCGCAGCCGTCCTCATTGTCTATAATCTAGGTGCTTAAAATGCAAGGCTTCACATCGAGGCAATGTGTAATTTAAACCTATGAGAAGTACCCACACAACCTTCGTAGAAACTACTTTATTTTTCCTTCGTATCTTTTCATTTAAAATGCCTTTTGTGTTCTCAGAAACATTTTTAAGGGCAGACATTATTATGATGTGACGTGAACCTGTTATAAACAAGAGTAGGTATGTAAATTAATCTTAAATGCTTGACGGTACTTGAATACTAGGTTTATATTATGTTTTGTAGAAAAATGAGTATGAGTTAAATCTCTTATGCTTATGAATGATAAAAAAATATGATAGCAAAAAAACTAACTTTTCTCACTAGATGAAGTTGGTGACGTATCGATTTGTATTTGTATTCTACCTGTAGAAATTTGTTTAACTATAACTTCATTAATATGAAACCAGAACTAAGCATGTACTACTAAATATAAAATATGTATTATTATCGTGCTTCAAATATAGTTTATTAAATTATGTTTACCAATATTCAACGATGGGAAAATATGGTCATACGTGATTTATGGACGTTTGCTTTCCAAATAACGGCGAGCTATAAATCAAATCCAGTATTAATTTATTGATATTTTTATTCGTTTTTACTTTATGAATTGGGTCAGTTATGAAAAAAATTTTCATGCTCCTGCCGATAAAGAAATGCCAATATTGTGATGCGTTTATTTTTGTTTAAAAATTTTAAGCTGACGTATTGTTTTCATAATATTTTATTTTCCCTATTTAAAACGAAGTATAAAATTTTAATTAAAATAAAACGAATTATGTGTATCAACCAATACATTTAAAGAACACAGCTTAGCATGGCGTTACAATACTCGTAAATGCAGCCACGCAAACGGCAAAATACTGAAATCTTAGACTGAAATCATAACAAGAAAATTCAAAGGCAAATGACATAATTTATCCGTAACGATGTGGAACTAACGACTTTTTCGGGATGAGGACTGATGCTATGAATGATATTCGCCAGATATGGTTTATTCAAGCCTCATGTACTTTCAATAAACACAATTTTGAATACCAACGAATGAAACGAATTTCAGTGTATACCTATAACTAGTGTTGAAATATTTAAAATCTGATTGTTCAGTTCCTTACTTTAATTTTATTTTTATTGAGCAATATTATCTACATAAGTCGTAAAGACGAGATTATTATGATTGAGATGACTTATGTATTATAGAACTTTTTTTTACTATAAGTACTTGACTATTTACTGTGTTCTTTCTCATTTAAATATCTATTATTTTTTGCAAAAACAAGTACTTAGTTAGGTATTTTTCTTGACTTGTGATGTATATTTCAATCTTTTCATGTTGTTTAAATTTATTGTCTTTTTTACCTACCACAGACCATTCCTTATCATCATCTTCTTCTCGTTCCCTTTTTTCGGCTTCCAAGCTTTCCAAGTCCACAGAAAACTCCACATTCTGCATTTAAATCTCCTCACTCATAGTACTACCACAGTATTACAATATCTATACAGTACGGAAGCGAATGTACTTGTGCAGAGAAACGGAGGGGAACTGGCGGGTTGTCGGGCGACGCGGGCCGCGTAAGGCAAACACGCTTAGTTTGCCTTGCTCTGAAAGGACGACGCAGTCGTATTTTTTGTGTAATAATTTTATTATACACTAGCTGCTCCGCGCGGTTTCACCCCCGTGGCTCCACCCCTATTGGTCGTAGCGTGATGATATATAGCCTATAACCTTCCTCGATAAATGGGCTATCTAACACCGAAAGAATTTTTCAAATCGGACCAGTAGTTCCCGAGATTAGCGCGTTCAAACAAACAAACAAACAAACAAACAAACAAACAAACAAACTCTTCAGCTTTATAATATTAGTATAGATAGGTACTTACATATTCTATTATGGCGCGCACAAACTGTTCCGTTTACGGATGTAAATCTACATTGAAATCCCGTATGGAAACAATATTTCAGAAAGATTGTATTAATTGTATCTGTTGAATTAAAATCAAAGCGATGTATATGTTGTCCTCATTATTTTCTACTCAGATTGTACATCCCAATGCGAATGCATTACTTAGTTAAATGTTATAATATACAATTAAGAACATTCAAAAATAAAGTGTCCACGACCCACGTAAATAATATTTAGCAGTGCAATATCTGTAATTAATAATTATATATTTATGAACAAATAATTACATCAGATTTAATAATCGCAATTATTTTGAATGTACATAATATGAATAAATGATTTCATCATAATATTAATAATCACAATTGTTTTATTTCCCATTTGTTGCAACCCTAGTGTGGCAGCGTAAGTACCTACGCTGGTGGCGGCATCGCGCGACTTCCTTACTGTAGGAAATAATATTGTAATACTGTGGTACTACTGCATTGCAACATTGTAAGATCGTATTAGCTATTAATTATAAGATACTTATGCGCAAACGCATTAGTTTCATCCTTCGGCGTATGGCCGCTAGGCATAAAACCCAACAGCAATCGAACCGAGCGAGCAGCAGCAATTGTAACACGTAAACAAGTTATGACTAATAATTGCTATCTTTGCATATACCTACCTCGTACGGATACAGACACGAGACTCAACTACCTACTTTAATTTTTTGCTTCGGTATCTATTGTAGATCACGCCCCAAGTATTAGGTATTTAAAAAAAATTCAATGTATTTTATTATATGTATGTAATTATAATAAACGCGTTTCATTAAAAAAACGAATCTTAAATGGCGTCCAAAGCTGACTTTGACAGATGGTAGGGTCAGCAAAAAAGAAAATAAAAATAACATAAATTGATAATTATTTTATTTATTATTTTAATTTGTTTGTTTACAAACTATTTTTTTATGGTATTTGACATTTGTGTATTTATATTTGATATTTACGTATACAGACTGCAACAAAATCCCCATAATACTCGTAATGAGCCCATAAAACTGAACAACTTTTCCCAAAGAACATATTATGTCAAATCCCAATAAAATATTATTTACTATCGCATACCTCCTAATTGTCATTGTAAATGTTGGATGAAAACTATTATAGGGAAAATCAAAAACATTTTAGTGATTTTACTTTACCCTATTTTTTATGCATACCATACGGCCGTGTGTAAGCGAGGAAATGATAAGCGACGCCACTTAAGATTCGTTTCTCTAATGAAACGGGTTTTATATAGATATGGAATAGGAAAAACTATAAAACGTTGAAGCACAAGGCTCATAGCTTCATCGTATTTCAAGTATTCTCATTGTAACTCGACAGCGATTTAAAAAATTCGCAATACAATTTTCTTTCCGAGGAGCTTACGTAAGACCTTTGTTGTTTTATCTCGTTCGTAATAAATCTGAGCGAATAAAAGACGGCAAAAGTTTAAATCTGCACAACAAAAGGCTTAAGGCGTGTATCAAAATAGAAGAAGCCAGATTCCTTGCGGGAAGTGTTAGCAATGCCTCAAACGTAAGTATCATTATCAAATGATAATAATTTATGCTGGCTTGAGTTTATTACTTCTTCTTCTTGACAATTTTAATTTAATCATATTTGATATTAATGAAGAGGAACGAAGAGCTCTTAGATCGAGCCTATGCGCGTTATTAAGTACCTACTTGTTACAAATTAATTAAATTTTTTTAACGATTCCATTACTATGAGGCGCATAAGTTTGTTTACGTTGCAAAATTTCAATTCAATTGCAATTTAATAATATGGTTGTCATATCATAAAATCAGAAGATAATTTGAATTTCAGGGGACTTTTACATTTCAACCTTCACAAACTATACGACTCTTGGGACAGACCCAGTTTATCTTCATAGAGAATACGAATTCATACATATATTTAATTATGTGTAAATTCTCTGTCATGTAAACTAAGGGTAAACTGGCATATTAAAGAGATTTGACCCTTGATTTGCTTGGTTGGTCTACCCGAGATATTAAATATTGTGGAATTCATTTCGAAAGGGTTTTCTAAATATTTTGATAGCCCAAGTTATAACATGAGGCATTCAGAACATTATTTACCAGACTTTGTTTATTAAACACGTGTATATTGCCGTCCTTCAACTGAATTATGGTGTAATTAACTGAGAACGTTTTTAGTGTAACTCAGATTTAATGAAATGTGTATTTGTTCTAAATGAAATTAGAGTATTAGAATTGTAAAATATACGATACATTTAACTTCATTTTCCCCTGTTGCTTTCTACATCTAAATTCAGAATAGTTTATGTATCCTAAACTTCGTGCAAAACAATTGTTGGTCATAAAAATATATTATCCTTCTGAATTATTAAACGAAGAACAATTTGTTTCTATAATGCTCTAATAAGTACGGAACATAAAATATAGCTATAACCGTCTCACTTAGCACTATTGCTTCTCCATTATACGACTGCAGTGGATATGAATTTCAAAGCCATCTCTATTCAAATTACGGAACAATAATAAAACTGAATAGAGCGCTTGGTCGGCGACCGATTATTTTCCTGTTTGACTCTAAAAGCTCTGCACAGGTAATCGTTTACAGTTTTCATACATTTCACATATATTATTCATTATAGGCTTAGTATAATTGATAAATTCGACGAAGAACTCGGTGGTTGTCGTTGTTATTATGATATTTTATATATTGAAAATGCTGTAATTATTATTAAGGTAATACCAAAATTTGCTATAATCAGACAAGTCTAAATAATAGCTAATATTTGGATATATTCTTAGAAAAACACATTCAATCGAACATAGAAACTGCCTACACTTGCTTTTAATTGCTTGTATGTGGATCTTGATAAAAAGGCTAGGTAGGTACTTCATGTGCCATCGTCTCTTATGCCCCTATATAGACATTAATAGAAAAAAATCCTATTTGAGTGTAAATTTCATTCACATTAGGTACATATGATAAGCCGATAACAATAACAACGATAACATTATATTAATACTAATGTTATCTAATTCAGCCTAATCATTGGGTACCGTTACTCCTAGACATTAATTAGTTTCTTACCTGTATTTGCGTAATAATTGTTAGTTTGTTAGCCGCGAATTATTTGAAGTCTTAATTAACTTTTTAATATAATATAATAATAAAATAAGCTTGATTTTATCAATTGTTATTATTTTTCGTTTCTTTTTAACTTTTTGACACAATCTTAACAATCAAGGTTTTAAATGTCACACAAAATCGATCTTATCTAAATCAGATGAAATTTTCCATTAGATATGAGTTGATATCGATGTCTTAGAATCAATTCCCGGGGGGGATACATTCCAGAACAATGATTGCGAGATAGTATGACCCCTTGCTCATACTATGGAAATGTGCATTTCCTCTTTTTCCTTTCAGCTTTTGAGCTTGCAGTTGCATTAGTATCTATGATGGTCTTCTCTATTCTTCCCGATGTTTTTTAAACATTTTTGTAACACATGGTTGTGCATTAGTATGATAAACTGTATCTGTACAAAATAAAGGCATTTTGTATTTGCCTGTTATTAAATCTACATCTTATTATACATGCTTAGAATAATGACACAATCTTAATACAATTTTAAATAACATCAATAACTTTGTTTCAAGTTTTTCTACATTCTTCTATATAGGTAAGAGAATTGCACAATATTTATGCGACTGGATTGAACGTGCCTTCATTCGAACCAAATAGATTAAGCTTATTGAAAATACCTTTTTCTTTTACATTTATTCAGGACTTTATGATCCTTACAGGTCGTAGGTATAACAGAGCTAAAAAAGAAGACATAGGCATTATGCCATATTAAAAAACTTTCACGTTGAGTGGATCGGGACACCCCAAAAAATTAATTTAATTAGGTATTATTTCATTCAATTTTTTCATTTTCTAAAGTTGAAAAGAAAAAGTAGTGCTTTACATTTTTACTTACCCTAATACATAATACCAATGTCATGAACCAAACCGGTCAGCTGATAAATAAACATATAATTTACTAATAAAATAAATATAAAAATCAAAACTCCCAAACAAATTCAAAATCAAGGTCAATAAAACTACAATGAGCGAAACCGGTCAGCTGATAGGTATAACCCTTTAACTAAAACGCGCCAAAATTTCGGCAACCGCTATAAATATCACACACGCTTCACGTTGCCGAGTGAACACTCGTCTGAACGATAATATTATACATGTTGTTAAAAACAAGATAATAAATATGCAAACGTTGAGACGCGCGGTGATTTTTAACTATGCTGGAACACAAACTGTTAGGTAAGTTTTGATATTATTTTATCATTGGTTAAATATCTTCTTAACGAATAACCTATTAGGTATACTTTGCATTTAATAAATCTGTGGTATCCACTACCAAAACACATATATGTACTACACTACATAAATATATAGCCATTAGCTGGAATTTTACTAGAAGAGAAGATATGTATTGTATATATGTCGGTCTCTTCGACATAATACACCGATAAAATATCTATATTACTTTTTCATTTCTTATAATATATATTGTACAAGAGACAAAAAGCATAAATTAATGAATGCGAAAAGAAAAAAATCTTAAATAAAGTAAACCGGATCTTAATGGAACCGAATGATTATTTTATTTCATAAGTGATTATTTAATAAAATTGTTAATGGTTTTAATTTATTTAATAGATCCATAGCTGTCAAAGCAGCGGTAGTCAATGACAAAAAGACTGATATCAAACCATGGCAAGAAATTCCAGGCCCCTCTTCATTGCCAATAATAGGACAACTGCATCACTTTCTTTTTAGAAGTATGTATCTCAAGTTATTTGCTATTACTCTCAATATTGTAACAAGTCCTTAATTGATAAAAAAATACTTTTAATTATACTTATTATTTATGTTAGTTAAGGATTATCTGCAAAATGCACAGATGTAGATTGTACGCTACATCTTATATATAAAATTCTCGTGTCACAATGTTAGTCTGCATACTCCTCCGAAACGGGTGGACCGATTCTCATGAAATTTTCTGTGCATATCGGGTAAGTCTGAGAATCGGCCAACATCTATTTTTCATATGTACCACGGGCGAAGCCGGGGCGGGCCGCTAGTATTATAATAAAAATCTGTCTGTCTGAAAGTCACGGGGACAAGTAAACAAAACCTTATCAGTACAGCAAATCATTCTTCAACACCTGTTTATAAATGATTTTTTTGACGTACGAAGAAAAACGTTTTGTAATTACAAGTAGGTAAATGTTTTTCTTTGTAGGTCATCAAAATTAATCAATAAAAAATACCGAAATTAAATCCATATTAAAATAAAACAACCATGAATAGAAGAAATCAGAAAAAGTATTTAAAATAAGTATGTATAAAAACAGAATCTAATCAAGTTTTTGTTATCGAAATACTTACGCATTACATTTGGAAATTTTAGATTTTGTGAGAGTTTTGAAGATTACATTTTTTGCATATATTAGCACTGGATAAATTCTATAAAGCTGAGACAATTTTACCAAAAATGTAGAATTTTACTGTTTCTGTATTATGGAAGCTCATTGATAAGGGCAAAGTAGAGTAATAAGACCTACGATACCATTCTAAAAGGACGTACCCAAAATCATTTCGTAATATTACCTAAGTACCAATGCACTAATTATTTACCTAAAAATCTATATTTTAGAATCTTTAAGGTCTCAAAAAGAAGTTATTAAGTTTTTATACGAACAGTACGGTCCTCTTGTAAGAATGCAGTTCTTGGGACTACCGGCATTAATCGTTCATGTTACTGATGCTGAAGCAATCGAACAGGTATGGTTTTACGAAATAAAAAGCACAACTAAAATAAAATAATTTATTGTCAAAATACTTTTTCTTATCAATTTCATATTCCAACTGTATGTTTTAAGAAATGTAGTACTGGCTGGGATACCTTTCGTTGATAAATTATATTATCATGCCTTGATAATGGTAATAGATACTAGCGTTAAAATTAAAAATACTTTAATACGTGGTATTGTTCTAACCTAACCAACTTATTCAATATAACGTTAAATTAAACTATAGTTGATAATTTAATTCATGCTTTTTAGGTTCTTCGAGGGGAAGATGCTTTACCGGATCGACCCGCATTCAAATCTCTAGAATACTATAGAAAAGAATATAACAAAAATAGAAATCCATCAGAAAGTACAGGGCTAGTTACAGAGTAAGTTTCCTTACTACAACGACATACAATATATTTTGTATACATTGTATGTCGTTGTATTTCCTCCATAGTCTTATAAAAAAGTTGCATTTTTGTTGTTAAATTAATATGAAACTTAAGTATGCAATAAAATAAAAAAAATAATAATTAGCGATGTACCTACAAATGATTATTTCAGACGAGGAGAAGATTGGAAAAAGATACGGAAAAAAGTAAACCCAATAATGTTGCATCCAAAGAGAGTAAAACTTTACACAAAAATCTTAGACGAAGTAGCTGAGGATATGGTAAGCAGGTAATGTAATCATAATTATAATATACTATGTAATTATCACAAAATTTACTAATTAGAAACGGCATTAAGCTATTATTGTTATTTTCTATATTATAGACAACAGCTTAAGAGATTTTAATCTAAATTATGATAAATATTCGCTGTTCCTATTACATATAAACGTATTCGAATTTTAATTTTACGTGATAAAAATAATATGCCAAACTGTTTATTCTAGGCTGAAATCAAAACTAAATGAAAAGAAAATGGTGGAAGGTGGCATGAGGAGTCATGTAAATTTGTGGTCTTTGGAAGCAGTCGCTGTAGTGGCTCTGGGAAAGAGGCTAAATTGCTTTGATCCAAATCTCCCCCAAGATTCTCCTGTTAGAAAACTCATCAAGAATGTTCAAGAAGTTTTCCATGTGGCTGAAGAACTAGATTTAAAACCCAGTCTTTGGCGGTATTATCCGACACAAATGTTCAAAAAAGCCATGAAAAGTTACGAAGAACAATCAAAGTACGTTAAAAATTGTTTTTAATGATGTATTGCAAATACTATTTTTGTTTCTATTATATTGTTAAATTCTGTTTTCAGTCTTACTCGATATTTTATAAAAGAAAGAATAGAAGAAATTAATAAATGTCCTGTTAGCAACGATGACGATAAGAGTATCTTAGAGAAACTATTGGACATAGATGAAAACACGGCGCATCTGATGGCAGGAGACTCGCTATTTGCTGGAGTAGATACGGTAAATTCGAAATACAGTGAAACTTAGGAATAAAAATTTGTCAATAATGTGAAATGAAATATTCGTCAGGTTTTATAATGATAGAAGGAAATAGTGATGCATAACATATTTTCACATAAAATCTATGTGAAAACCAATGAATAACTATGAAACAGTGACTGTTATCAGTCATCTCAACCCAAACATAATATTAAACTTAATTTATTTTAATATTTCTCTACAGGTAGCGAATGTGATGATATCCATATTTTATTATTTGGCTTCAAATCCCGAAAAGCAAAATAAATTAAGGGAAGAAATACTATCTGGGGATCCCAAACAATCATATCTAAAAGCTTGTATAAAAGAAGCATTACGATTGATACCTGTAGTACCAGCCAATTTGAGGAAACTAACAAAGGAATATAATTTATTGGGATATCAGGTGCCAGTTGATGTAAGTTTACTTGTTAAAGTTACAGATGACATTCGTTACGGTATGGATAGCAAGCAACTCACAGTTTTAGCACTTCTTGATTTTAGCAATGCCTTCAACATGGTAAATCATGATATTCTGCTGAGTTTGCTTCGTCTCATTAACTTTTCATCGACAGTTCTTGATTGGTTTTCAAGTTACCTGGGCGATCGGTGGCAGCGTGTTTTGTTGGATGAAAAACAGTCAACTTGGTGCGCAGTTTCCGCCGGTGTGCCACAGGGTGGCGTCTTGTCACCTCTTCTCTTTGCCATTTTCATAAATAATCTCACTTCTCAATTAACTTCTCCCTACCATATGTTTGCTGACGACTTACAAATTTATACCCATTCTACGCTCGATGAACTACCAAATGCTGTTCATTTTATTAACAATGAACTGGCTAAAATAGGCATGACGACAGTATCCATAAATGATCGTATTAGTGTTTTTAAGGGAAAATGTACAATAAATAAATTCAATATAGTGACTTAGAAATCTTAAAACCATTAAGATTAATGAGATTATCAATAAAATAAAACATTGAAATCATGCAGTTAGCCATTTTGACTAAAACACGCGTGACGTCACGCATAAGTAAACAACTCGCGTCAGATGTGTTTTGTTGTTATGAATATGTTGAGAATACGCATTTTTATTTATTTTCTATTGTTTCACGTATGCTTTATCGACTCAGAACAGAAATACAATTGGGAATTCACGAATACGTGGTTCGGGGTTCTCCGCACCAACTTTATACAATCATTTCTTATTATTTCTCACTTGAAATAATTACTAACACATTTTTGAGCATTATTTTTATGTGGATTCATACTGCAATACTGCACACCACTCATAAACTTTGAAATTCGTTTATATAACACATATTAAATAAAGACTTTTTTAATTTTCTTCACAATGCGTACAAATAATTACGTATTTACCAAAGTTTGACGTCACGCCTACGCCATGACACCTGCGAGCTGTTTTGGCACAGATATTAAATATTTTTTGAAAAATGGCTTTAATCTTCGTTAAATTTAAGTATATTACCGAAATATAGGGTTTTTCTTGTATAGTAAACGTATACACACATTATGGAAGAGGATTTCAAAATCTTTCGTCATGCCTATTGTCATTTGGTGCGATCAATTCGGCCCGCAAAAAGCCAGGTTATTGTAGTTGGTAGTCCTTACCAAATATCTGAGGTTGACTGGGGTATATTGCCTGCTGTACATATTAACGGTGTTATAATACCTTTTAGTAAGCATGTTAAAAACTTAGGTATTCACTTAGATCAAACTTTATCTTGGTCTCACCAGATTCAAGAACTTGGTCGGAAATTTTACGCCGCGTCTAGTTCTCTACGACGTCTGCGTAACTTCTTACCCATACCGACAAAAATTATGTTAGCACAGTCCCTACTCCTTCCCATTATTGATTACGCTGATGCATGCTTTCCTGATTTAACAGTTGAGCAACTAGACAAACTTGAGCGACTTCAGAACTACGGTATTCGGTTCGTATTTGGTCTCCGTAAATACGACCACGTCTCCTCTTTCCGCAAGAAACTCAAGTGGCTCCCAATTCGTCTTCGCCGGAATGTGCATTATTTGCTTCTCCTGTATCGTATCCTTTTTGACCCTAAGACCCCCTCCTATCTTAAAACGAAATTCAACTTCCTGCATTGTGAAAGCTATTCTCTTCGTTCGGTCGATAGGCTTGTTCTGTCTACTCCTTTTCGTCGCACTCATTACTTTGGTAATTCCTTTACAGTCACTGCTATAAACCTATGGAATGAACTGCCGATAAACATCAGACAAGCCCAATCCCTTACTTGTTTTAAAAATCTCGTCCGAAATCATTATTTAAATTTGGCTTTTGACTCGGTATAGCATATTTAGCTCATTATATGTATTATAATATGTATATTATTTCTTTAATGACTCCTTGTCCTTTGTCTTTTATTATTTTATATGTATATGTATTCATATGTATGTAAATGTATATATATATATATATATATATATTTTTACTTATGTTATGTTTATTTTTGTTTATGTATGTGTTTATTTTATAGTATTTAGTTTATTTATAATCTTTATTTAATAGTATTTTGTTATCTTTGTATAACATTATTATTTATTTATCTTTGCGTATACTTTCTACCTACCTACCTCCTATTTCTAGTTTATTATTTATCCTTCTATCAGTTGGTTGCCTGGAAGAGATCACTCTTAAGTGATAAGGCCGCCTTCTGTGCTGTTTTTCTCTTAGAATAAGTTTTGTTTGTATTCTATGTATTTTGGCAGCACAATAAAGAGTATAAATAAAAAAATAAATAAGTTTTTATCGGATTATATTTCGCAAATTATTCACTAGCTAAGATAGCGAATATTTAAGACCTATTGTGTAATAGATATAATACGATTAAAACGATTATATGATGACATAATAAACGTATTTCAGATTTAAGAATCAGGATTGTTAACACGAAACAATTTGGGGCATAAAGTAACTAATTTTTGTACTCCTAATAGTTCATTTACATATATCATGAATTCATTAGATAGTTTTACTTTTAATGAAAATAGTATTGTTATTATATTATATGGAGATAGTTTTAAATTAAAAAAACATGACATAGATATAGGATTTCAAAAAATGTTAAAAATTAGTAGTGAGACAAAATGCAAATTTATGTTGTGTACATTACCATATTTGCCTGGTTTGACACAAAATCAATATAAATTTATCTATAATATTAACTTGAAATTATATAATTTAACAAATCATCATAGTGATGCATTTATATATTTTGACATAAATTCTTGTATTAAATCTTTTTGTTTGACAAAGAATACAGTGTATCTGCCATTTAGATATAAGAGAGAACTTGCTATGTTAATAGCATATAAAATTATTAACCAGTCTGGTACATGTTTAGTATCAGACCCTGGATCTACTATAATTTTATGTAGTAGTAATTATATACATCAACCTAGTTTAAGTGTTGACAGACAATCTAGCCCTAAGCTAGATTTAAACTAGTTTATAAGACAACAGCTAAGCAGTCTTTTTCTATTGTGCATCAAAATATTCAAGGCTTGGCTAGCAAATTATTAGAAATAGAATTATTTTTAAATCATAATAGAATTAAAATATTTTGTGTAACAGAACATTGGCTTAAACAATGTCAGTTGTTAATAAATATTGATAATTATAAATTAAAAAGTATATACTTTAGAACAAACGCTATTCATGGAGGTTCTCTTATTTTTGTACACAATAGTTTAAAATGCAAGGAACGAACTGACATTGTTAGCCTTTCTGTAGAACGGACCATTGAACTGTCCTGTGTGGAGCTGGAGCGTTATATTATTGTTTGCGTTTATAGACCCCCTTCCAGTGACTATAATATGTTTGAGACAGTCATGGAAGAAATATTAAAGCGTTTAAGTAGGAGTAAAAAAAAAGTTATAGTATGTGGTGATTTTAATATTGATATACTTTTACAAACACAAACGGCAACACGAATTGTAAATTTGTTTCAGTCATTTAATCTGTATAAACTTTTTAATGAACCCACACGAATCACACCTACTTCTGCAACCTGTATTGATAATATATACTGCGACTGCAACTGTTTAGAGAAAAATATTCTCAATACACTCACTTCGGATCACTGTGGCCAGAAAGTAGTTTTTGAATGGGATTGTTTACCTGAATTTAAAAGAATTAATGTTAGGCCTATAACTAAAAAAGGCATTAATAAATTTAGAGATAATATTAATAAAAGCCTGCCCGTACTGAATGATCAATCCTGTCATAATAATCCTTGTGAAATGTTTAAAAATCTTTTTAATTTAGTGCATAATGAATTTGAAAAAATATTTAAAGTTAAATCTTTAAATATTACCAAGGATTTACCATTTAGTAAATGGGCGACACCTAGCATACATAGGTGTAGGATCGTTCTTTATGAGTTATATGGTATGAAGCAATATAATAAAGACCCATCGTTTCTTAGTTATGTTAGAAATTACTCAAAAACTTTTAAAATCGTTTGTTTTACTGCGAAGCGTTTGTATATCAGAGATAAAATACGCGACTCCGATAATAAAGTTAAAACAGTTTGGTCTATTATTAATGGTGAAATGGGTAAAAGCAAATCAAGTAATACCATAAAACTTGTTAATAATGGCATGGTTATTGACAAAAATGCTGATGTTGCGCTTGCATTTGAAGATTTCTTTAGTAGTGTCCCTGCTAGCATTACTAATAATTTAAATTCGTCTTCAGCACTTGCAGAGACCTTTTTGAGGGACCATGTTGCGGGGTGCAGCACATTATTTGAATTGCGACACGTAACTGCTAATGATATTGTTACAGCCTTTAAGACACTAAATTTAAAAAATACTTGTGATCTTTGGGGAATGTCCGTAAATTTAGTTAATAATATAATAGAAAATATTGCGAACAATTTAGCTTTTATATTTAATAAGTGTTGTGACTATGGTACATTTCCTAATTTATTAAAGCTTAGTAAAGTTATACCTCTATTTAAGAAAGGCGATCAAGAAGACTGTAACAACTATAGACCTATCTCGATTTTACCAACATTAAGTAAGGTATTCGAAAAGTTAATATTAAACCAATTGACTAGTCACTTTGCATCTAATAATTTGCTGCACACCAAACAGTTTGGTTTCACAAAGGGGCGCTCAACCACAGATGCTGGAGTTGCACTACTAACACATATATATAAGGCATGGGAAAACTCAAAAAATGCTTTGGGGATATTTTGTGACCTCTCCAAGGCATTTGACTGCGTTGAACATTGTACCTTATTGCGTAAACTTAATCACTATGGGATTAAAGGACAAGCTCAGAACCTCATAGCCTCATACCTGCATGATAGGATACAAACTGTAGTTGTTAATGGAGAACGTTCTAGCGGTGCGTCAATTAACATTGGTGTTCCACAGGGATCTATTTTAGGACCCTTCTTGTTCTTGGTATATATCAATGATCTACCTTATTATTTACGGGATAGGTGTGAAATAGTTCTGTTTGCAGATGATACCTCATTAATATTTAATGTGGATAGGCATGACCCAAATGTTGACGAAGTGAACAGTGCTCTTTTACACATATCCGACTGGTTTACTGCTAATAATTTATTATTAAATGCCAAAAAAACAACTTGTGTTGAATTTTTACTACCAAACGTTAAAAAGTTAAGCAGAAATATTACCTTGAACGGGGAGGTATTACACCCTACAGAATCGACTGTATTTCTTGGGTTAACATTGGACGAGAAACTACAGTGGGGAGCCCATGTCAACACCGCTGCAGGTAAGCTCAGTTCAGCAGCATATGCAGTCCGAAAGGTAAGGCATCTCACCGATGAAGATACAGCTAGATTGGTTTATTTCAGCTACTTTCATAGTATTATGTCCTATGGAATTCTACTATGGGGCAGGGCAGCAGATATAGAAACTATATTTATCTTACAGAAAAGAGCCATTCGTTCTATATATAATTTACGTGCTCGGGACTCACTAAGAGATCTCTTTAAGAATACTGGTATCCTTACTGTACCATCACAGTATATATTTAATAATATTTTGCATGTACACAAAAACGCCGACTTACACACAAGAGTAGGAGATAGACACTGTTATGGCACAAGGAACAGAAATAGAATTGAAATGCCATTTTTCCGATTAGCTAAAGTTAAAAATTCATTTATGGGTCAAGGTATACGCTTTTACAATAGAATTCCTCATAATATTAAAGAGTTTAGTAGTTCTAAATTTAAAACTTATATAAAAAATGTACTAGTTCAGAGAGCGTACTACAGTATTCAGGAATATATGGACGATAAAAACCCATGGAGGGTTGTCGCGTAAAAACCACAGGACAGTTCTTTGGCATGTTATTACAATACTTATATGTTGTTACATATGTATTTTGTAAAATTGTAAAACTGACATGATTTAAAAGAGCAACTATGGAGTTTCTTGCCGGTTCTTCTCCGTAGATACTGCTTTCCGAATCGGTGGTAAATTTTAAAATATGTAATGACGTTTCAAAAGTGCTTCTTTAAGAAGTCTAATTGAATAAATAAATGTTTGAGTTTGAGTTTGAGTTTGAGTTTGAAAGAAACATGTCTTATTAAAAATAAAAAATAAAAAATTTTTGTCCTGCAAATTATCACCCTCGATCATTATAATTATAAAAGTTAAAAAGAGCGTGTGTGCCGAGCACCCGTGTCAGAATGATTCAAAGAGACCAAAATCGTCGCCTTACTCCATGCCATGACGGTATTGCCATGACGCGACGTTGATATCTTAGCACCTAAAGAAGTTTCACTTCGAAAACTTTTATCCAACTAAACTGAGCAAAAATAAAAATCGTCATATTTTTATTCACAGACCTTCGCCATACTAAACCACGAGGTCCTCTGCAAGCAAGATAAACATTTCCCTCGTGCGAGTGAATTCATTCCGGAGAGATGGATTGTTGACAAAAGTGATCCTCTACATTATAGCAGCGCACATCCCTTCGTATATAATCCCTTTGGTTTTGGAACTCGCAGTTGTATTGGTAATGTTCTAGAAATTAATTTAGGGGATAGTTAAACAGTTTCAGTTTTTAATTTGTCATTTGTGTTTTTTATCAATCCATACTTAATATTATAAATGCGAAAGTAACTCTGTCTGTCTGTCTGTTACTCAATCACGCCTTAACTACTGAACCAATTTGCATGAAATTTGGATAGGTTTTATCCCGGAAATCCTACGGGAACAGGTTTTTCTTTGAAAACGCGGGCGAAGCCGCGGGCGGAAAGCTAGTGTTACCATAAATGAAAAGTGTACTTTTTTCTCAAATATGTTTAATCTCATTAGAACTATTTTCTTTGTCAAGTATTTTATTATTGTTGCTGGAACTATTTTTCCAAAATTATCAATTTATTAGACAATACATCTGCTCAGAGATCCTGATTTTCTACTAATAAAATGAACTATTCAAAGATTTTTAAGCTTCTATTTACCTAGCTTATTTTTTTTTTCAGGGAGGCGTATAGCACAATTAGAAATGGAGTCACTTGTTCACAAAATGTTTAGTAGTTTCCACTTAGAATGGCACGGACCTCCCGCTAAAGTAGAAGTTGCAATATCTAACTATATTGTTGGGGATTTGCCTTTTACTCTTAAAGAGTTGTGAATATTAAATAATAATCTGTGATAGTTAATTTATTTCTATAAAAATAAATTTTTGCTTACATTTCTTATGAAGTGACTTGTAAATAGCTCAATAACTCTTATTTAGATATAATGGGAAATTATTTACTTATATATATTTTAAATAAATAGACTAGAGTAGATAATTTTTGAAACAAAAAAAAATCGCAGTCGGATGAAACCCATTAGAAAAGGAGGGGAATATGATAAAAATGTAAGGAAAAATAAATTACGGTCAATCCGAGTTCGGGAAGCGGGAGGGGGGAGCTTTTAAGAGAAAAAAATGGTTTCTCTCGATTTCCGACAAAACTACAAGTCCTATAGAAAAAAGTTCAATGGCAAAGTTGTAGGTAATTAAAAGTTCTACAACTTTTGTATTCACAATTTTTTCACATAACCTAAAAATTTAGGTGAAAAATTCAAAAAACCAAGTTTTTGGTCTTTTATTTCTATCTACTTCAAAATTTATTTTTTTTCTACGAAATTTGGTGGAAACTTACTTTATTATGTCCCAAATACACTGTAATTTATTTGATTGAAAATATTTATTTTTTCGCCTTATTTTGAATGAATACCAAAAAAACAACCTAATTTTCAATCGAAAAGTCACCCGTCAAAATATCAGCTTTTTCAAAAACTTGGGGTGCCTTTAATTCATTGAAATCTCTACTTTCATATGGTGTAAAAAAAATAAACACCACCATAGTAAAATGTTCTCAGGAAATGCATACAAACAGTCTGAAAATTAGCTTTTACTAAATCAGGCACACTTCTCGAACTACCTGAAATGTTTTTATCGACATCATTTTGCTTTTGAATATGCTGTAAAATATTAAACTTAGAACAGATAATTATTTTTCTTTTGAAATATTACCGAAAAGCCGATACAAGAGAAGATATAGAGTTCAAGAAATGTGCCTGATTTAGTAAAAGCTCATTATCACACTGTTTGTATGCATTTCCTGAGAACATTTACTATGGTGGTGTTTATTTTTTTTTACACCATATGAAAGTAGAGATTTCAATGAATAAAAGGCACCCCAAGTTTTTGAAAAAAGCTGATATTTTGACGGGTGACTTTTCGATTGAAAATTAGGTTGTTTTTTTGGTATTCATTCAAAATAAGGCGAAAAAATAAATATTTTCAATCAAATAAATTACAGTGTATTTGGGATATAATAAAGTAAGTTTCCACCAAATTTCGTAGAAAAAAAATAAATTTTGAAGTAGATAGAAATAAAAGACCAAAAACTTGGTTTTTTGAATTTTTCACCTAAATTTTTAGGTTATGTGAAAAAATTGTGAATACAAAAGTTGTAGAACTTTTAATTACCTACAACTTTGCCATTGAACTTTTTTCTATAGGACTTGTAGTTTTGTCGGAAATCGAGAGAAACCATTTTTTTCTCTTAAAAGCTCCCCCCTCCCGCTTCCCGAACTCGGATTGACCGTAATTTATTTTTCCTTACATTTTTATCATATTCCCCTCCTTTTCTAATGGGTTTCATCCGACTGCGATTTTTTTTATCTTTTCATTATTTTCAAAGGCTTCTACCCCAGTCTAAAAGGTGAATACATTTTTTTTAGTTTATCACTTAAAATGGTTTTACTCAAAATTTTCATCAGGATAATACAAAAAAATAGTCAGATATTATGTACCTACCTATGAAGCGCTATTAATCACGAAGATATAACTTTACATCACATTATAAAAAATATAAGGTGTATCTTTTGAAGAGCAACCAAACGGAATAAAAAATAATTAATATTGTTATCATTCATCAACTGAAGTCATACGCAAGCTGCTTAATAATTTTGTTTCCTTATGAGAACAGTTGATTCTCCTTTCTTGTGACATCTTGTATTTTGTCGCAGGCAAATTGTAATATTTTGCCGTTTACAAACGGTCGGCATTTTGTAATATGCCGAAAATTCGTAATCAGAAATTTTTGGTTTGGATAATGGGGTGGGTTAGGTTAGGTTCGTGTTTTTTAAAACTACACAGAAATAGGAGACCCACGAAGTCGGGCTCCGTCGGTTAACGACCGTCTTTTTGTAGAATTTTGGAAAAAGACGAATTTTCGGTATATTTTAAAATGCCGACCGTTTGTAAACGGTGAGATTATACAATTTTCCTGCGAAATATTAATTACATTTAGTTAATTAAAAGTGAAAAAAGATGAGTAAGTTACATTTTAAAATTTTAAAAGGAAAGTAAGCTTCATAAAATGTTTCTTCAACTAGCAAAAAGGATGCTTTTTTTGTATACAATTTGTGCCTCATTGTTTTGTTTGACTTCAATAAATGTTTTCTTCCATTTTGTCTATGATATTATTCACATTTCTGGCAATCTGTGAGAACATTATGAGGAAACTGGCATGTACAAGAAGTAAGAACGAAAAACTCGACATCACACATCTGCCAGCGAACATTTGGCCGACATATTAGATTATTGACTAAATAGGAAAAATATGGATGCTAGTAATTTGAGTATTTTATTAAGATACAATGAAACTATCAGTTATTTTAGACTTACAAGACTCTGAGATACCTATAACATTTTCCTTAGTACACATGTTTTAGATCCTATTATTTTTTATTAGCATGATTAAAATGCTAATAAAATATACTCACAAAATGAAAGTCCTTAACAGATTTTGTGACGAGACATCGAGGTAGTAAAAGCATCTTAAGTACCTCGATCTAATTTCCCTTAGAAAATTGATTTAAATTTTATTTTTATTCCTATTCTTAAATTGTTGATTTAATTACAAGTATAAAAAAATACTTTTGTCATTACTACTTTATTCCTTCAGTTTATTTTATTAAAAATACATTTTATACCAAATATACATTTTATTTCATACCAAAGTATCTGCTTAGGATAGATATAAATTTGAGATACAATTAGGCTTAAGAAAATTCGGATCTTCTTTGTAATAATATTATTTCCATAAATATTATTAAACAATATTGTGTACTCCGGTAACGAAGCAACAAATATTTGTTCTGTATGTATTTATCTATGAAATTTAATACTTGTTCAAATACAATATTTTAAAGACCTTTTAACCTTCCAGACTGTGCCTTGTAGCCTTTAGCCTTAACATATTATGTGTGCATATACCTAGGTATTACTTTTCAAAGTTTTACTCTTCGGAGTAATGGAGCAAAATTACTGAAAGTAAGTGCAATGAATTTAATAGTAAAGTTCTCTATATTCAATTCACGCGTTCTCTAAACGGTACAACCATATAAGTGTTGAATTGAGAGGAAACCACTAAATTGGATAAATAATAATGGCCAATAAACTCCTGTACTCAACGAACCTAGTATGGAATTTGCGTATATGAATCAAATTGGATTGCGACCTCGAATATTTTAAATGAGAATGTGATGACGTGCACACATATAAATAAACATAGGGCATATGTGTTAACAATTTTCCTGAAATAGTTCGGAATAAAAAATAAATCTGCCTGCTGCTTATTTAATATTATAGATAATTTTTAGGTTTCAATAATACCTTATTATTGTATGCACCCATTTTATATTAAAAAGGTACATATCTTTCTGAATTGTTTGTATTTTTTTTAACTGATATTCCATTTTTAAACATAGATTAATAGAAGGAAGATGTATGACTAATATACAACGTAATAAAAATATTAAGAGGAGTACAAGTAGTAAATGGCACGTGATATGATACTGATAAACTGATTGAAGATTTATATCTGTCTCTGTATGATATGAACTGATAACAGTAACATTGACCGACCTTCCATATTTAGAGTTTACGAAGTGATATTTGTAAATATTAAATGACAATTATCTGACTCCCAATTTTTATGCACTAATAGTACGCATTGAAATAATGATAAAATTGTTAACATCACAACATGAAAGTTAAATAATATTGTAAAAAATCTATTTGAATACATTTTTCAGTCTCTCTAGCACAGTTTATGTACTATGTATTTGCCTAGAGAAAAATTACAGTGTAGATGGTCAAGTTCTTGTGTCTAGAAAATGATACGGAACTAAACTGTACTTTGTTTGTATCTTACTATTAATAGCCTACCCCTACACTATATTCAACACAGAACTATTAGTAATACAAAAACACTGTGAAGACACAGATTTATCTCATAATTAGCTCACGTTTTATTAAAGCTCAAATATTCGCAGCACGTAGCATATCCATTTACAACTGAAACCGTCGCATCCTAGCTCAAAGTAACATCTGGGTGTCACCCACATGACCTAAGTCCTTAATAATAAATCATCTTCAGACCTTACCCTGTGTAAATTGGATACTGAGAGTTTTGGTTTTGCAACTCTTGAATATGATAAATGATTTTAATTTTCAACAATTTACTGAACTCATTCGGCTTTTAGTATATATATTCCTTTCTGAAAATATAGGATTTGCGTAAAATAATTATCACATTTTTTTAACTTACATTGCATAGTATTGGTGTTTTTACCTTTACTGGCAAGAAGTTATGACTGAAAGCGAATGTTACATAAGCAACAGACTATACGTTATACTATAAAAATTATTGGACTTGCTCCATTTTATTTTATTAATTGATTGCCTTTATATAACCGAAATAATTAAAATATTGAGTTTGTTCTATTAGTCATCATCCGTTATCTATGAGCCAATATATAACATAATTTTAAATTAGTTTTCGTTGTAAAATATTTTGTTGATGTTGTGTAATTCTTATTTGGGTTTTAATTGTTTTTCATATCAATAACAAAGTACATGAAATTATAATATCGATGCTAGTGGAACAATGCAGACTCAGCATTTTATGAAATAAAATTAAATCATATTATTTTATGGAATTTTAATAATTTTCAGTGGAAATGAATCATCAACTATTGGCGTTTGTAATACTTATATCTAATGTCTTATAATTTACTTAACTCTAATAATATGTTAAAGCCTACATTAGTCTCCTTTTCCTTATCCTTCCAAGTCCTTTCCTTTATTCCTGTCTTCAATCGTCGTCGACCGTCGTCGTCTTCGTTTGTTTATCTCATACCTTTTCAAATCAGCAATCCATTTGTAGAAGCGTAAATTCCACAAAAGACTGAACCCCTCTTCAAATATTCACGGGTGGTGGTAGCAATTACCATCAGGCTACTAGCTCCTTTGTAGACGATGACATAAAAGTTATTAGCAACATAATTAATAGAAACATTTTCAGTGATTCTAAGAGAAATACTTTTGTGGAATATATGTATTTTCAAACCCCTTTAATCTTACAGACGATTCTTTTTTAATTATCCAGTAGTTGCTTTAATTTAATCATAGGCGCCCAATATAAAAAAAATGATAGCTCTTGTAACTACTGAAACGATTTTTATAATTATTTACTACTTGAAAGCTATCAAGAAGTATAAAAGGCTCTAATTTGTTTCATAATAATTATGTATGTAAATAAAACAGGTTGCGAAAAAAAACTTTTCATCTCAAAACAAAAATCCTATCTTCGCGTGCACTGTCTAAATTGATGAAGACGAAATTATATAGTAAATGTAAATTCTAGTATTCAAAAAGATCTAAAAAGGATCTCGAGCTTATATCTCTATCTATAAAAGCATTTTCCTAAACTATAACGAACCTTTTCATATTTAAGAAAAGATTAATTACTGAAAGGTCCAAAAAATTATGTTCATGCCGGCTAATTCGCGTGGGTACGCTAGTAAAATTATTGACAGGTAATAAGTAAGCGTACTCAAATAAAATCATACATATTATGAACTCAATCTGACTTATATTATACTGAATTCATATATTTACAATTTACATTACATTTACAAAGTTCTCCGCAACCAGAATTTTTATGTGACGTGACGTGTAATTCTTATCATAGGTAATATTAAAAATTATGCATGCACCATATTATTATTTCATAATTCCATACTTCTAAAACGAAATGCACACGTGATCAAAGTTATGATCAACATATTATAATATCCAAAGTACCTATTATAATGCAATTACAGTTATAAGTATAATTACAGGTTGTGTATTATAATTTTATAGCAAATCTAAGATCAAGAACGAGGTCACTCCTTACCTCAACCGGTTGTGAAGCTAATCGCCGATATCTTATTATATCTATAGGTAATTCATGTTGTAATTTGCTGATACATTTGTTTACAAATAAAAGATGAATATGTTATTTCGATACAGTATGCAAAAATTAATCGATAACTCAATAATTGATAAAATTATCTTCGTAAGTATGTATATTAATTATAAATATCTACATGTACTGAAAGTCCTTATAATACACGTATCTATTAACTGATCCGGCAAACAATATTTGCCAAGATACCTTTAGCACATAGATTTACACTATGAAAAACAAATTACATCCCATTCGCAGACCCACCGAATACCTATACGCATAAAATTTCATAAATATAGGGCAAGCCGTTTTTGAGGTTTTAGGGCAACTAGATACACTGTGTCAGGACTATTGTATGGTTATAAACAAATTATATATCTACTTATATTTGTTCAATCGAGTTTCTATTTTGAGTATATTATAATATTGACTTAATAAATAAAATAAAACTATGAATACATATTATGCAAAGTCTCTACCCAACTCCAAAAAAGGTGAGAGAATATTTTACCTGCTTATACGCTGGAATCTCTTCAAAATAAACCAGAGCTAAAAGTGCAATAAATACAACATGAATAAAAAAGTGGCTTACGGTATTGACCGCAGCAGTACCTAATACCTGTGATTTAAATTCGTCGGACGCTATTAGATTTACAAAACATGGAACGAAGGTCATATTATTTTAGCTTCGTATTCATCTCAGTACACTACGTCCCGTCTCGGTAAATGTTCAAGCATTACACATACAAACAAATATAAATTATATTGCGAGATAATCAGTGAAAATACAGCGATATGATGACGAATGAGATAACGTGAAGCGTTCAACGAAATATTTGTGATTTATTTATTTGTTGTAAACAATCGTGTGCCGAAAGGTAAAGCGTAAACATGCTGGGTGTTGGGAAGACGGCGCTGTCTGCAGCTGTAACTAAAGCATTTATCAGGTGAGGAAAATTTTATAATTATTGATGCATCTTTTATTATTCATGTAAGAGTCCTTTATCGTGATACTCTAGAACCGTATTATGCGTAGTTCTTGTTGGAATTCTTCGTTTACGTGCACTACAAACAAATACGAATTCAAATTCAAATGTTATATTTTCAATTGTTTATTCTTACAATCCCTACTTATCTACAGAATATATTAGAATTTTAATATTTTATCTTAATTTATGGTACTACAATAAAATATTTGTCTTTAGATTTTCACAAATTATTCATAAAATTAATTAACCACAAAAAAAACATAAGTGTCAGCAATCATTAATTAGAGATATATGCCAAAAAAATAAATTGTTTTTCGAAATTTGTTTATTCTGCATTAAAAGTGCATAAGTAGTATTAATTATTTCTGTGTTGTTATTGTTCTACTTAATAATTATCTAATAATAAAGTGGAATTTGTCTTTCTTGCAAAGACATATTATCTACCGATTGCTCCGCTTATAATTTTTTATCTTAACTAAACAATTAGCTAATTGCTAAAGACATATTGATGATTTATGTGCTGCGTACTATTGGTACATTTTATATTTAATATTATGGAAAAATATCGTTCTTATATGCAAAAGAATGTATCGATTGAAATTACTTCTCTAATTGCAAATATACGAAATCTGGCATGCATGGATGGAAAACCTTTGAAAATCATTGGGCTCTAGCAAATTTTTAATATCTTGTTTCGTTGGAATTTAAATTAAAGAACGATGAGCTTTATTGATGAGATTTACAAGATCTATATTAAAATTTTAAAAGATCATTATTTGATGTTAACGACGTTAATAGCCATCAATTAGAATTATAAAAAGGCAGTTAGAATTAGTGTCGTCATCAAAATTAACAACAACGCATATAAAACGCATGTTCCATATCGTTTTGATAGACAATTATTTTATAGAAATTACATAGTATGAAAGAAACATAATTATATTTTCAGAACTGTAGCAATTAACAGCACGACAGTGAACCAAGCTCCGAATGTGCAACTTAAATCATGGAACCATCGTCTTTGCCAATTATTGGGCAAACACTGCATTTCTTGCCAGGAGGTATAATAAAAAATATTATAACATTAAGGTTTATATATATACATATATAATAATAACGCTGAATTTATATCAAATGAGCGAATGGTCATTCTAACCCCACTATGTCAAATTCTTTTAGTTTAAACAGGCGTAGAGCATTCTTTCGTTGTTCTTCTAGTGCGTTCGAAAAGATTCTATGCAATGTTTTTACACTTAACTGAATGCGAGTTTTCGTTTACACTAAAAAAATGTACCGGCTGAATTGAGAACCTCCTCCTTTTTTTCAAGTCGGTTATAAAATATCACAAAAGAATGCTCTTGCTCTAGCTCTAGCTCTATGTTCGTTTGATGTAAATGCACCGTGAAATGATTTATTAATTACTAGGTTTCCGCCCGCGGCTTCGCCCGCGCAGTCAAAGAAAAACCCGCATAGTTCCCGTTCCCGTGGGATTTCCGGGATTGCGTCATTTTCCCGGGACAAAAAGTAGCCTTTGTCCTTTCTCGAGTATCTCCATACCAAATTTCATAAAAATTGGTTCAGTAGTTTAGGCGTGATTAAGTAACAAACAGACAGACAGAGTTACTTTCGCATTTATAATATTAGTATAGATTATAATTTATTAATTATAATAATTATTTATTAATAATTAATAATGAATTTAGTGTAGCTTGGGTATTTTAAATTAAATATGCGAACGGAAATTAATGACTTGTTACATTTTGTAAATTATTACACATATAAAATCGAGAAGAATGTGCACACTAACGTAATTATCTCAGTAGCCATCATACCGGAAATCTTCTTTACTATATAAAAATAAGTCGGATCGAATCGATTTCCACGGTTTTGCATTTGTTGGAAAGGTCTCGGGCTCCGTGAGGTTTATAGCAAAGAAAAGGGCGTCTCTGGTGGCGAAACGGTGTCCGCCCGGTTTGCTAGTAATTTATACAACAAAACCGAAAGATTAAACGGGTGGAAAATTGCCCCATCAAAATTATGTTTTGATGTGAAGATTCAGTAAAAAATAAAATAAAAACCATATTAAGAGTTAATACTACGAACAGGAAATCCTTTATTTATCAACAACAATGATTAAAAAACAAATAGGTAAAGAACTATGTATATTAAATAATATTTTATTTGCAGGTTCCTTTTCTGACCCAGTAACGATGGCCGATACGCTTTATAATAGTTTTGGCCCAATAGTAAAGTTGGATGGCGTATTTGGATCACCAACACTTATTTTTATCTTAGACGCGGAAGCATCTGCTCAGGTAAATACATCATCATCCATATTTTATTTTGTTTTCTGGGCAAATGAAAATAAAATGAAACTTTATTGAAATAATAAATAGAGCTTGAATGTGAATCAATAGGCTCCTGAATTAGGAAAACACGGTGTCTCAAACAAAGATTCCTATAAGAGTCGATATAGACTGTTAAAAACTATTATATATAATTTAATTTAAGATGGTAGTCTACTTGTTAATTGATTTGGATAAATTCTTAATTGTAGGTACCACAGATTACTTATACAACTACGTTAGACTTCTGATTCAAAAACAATTAATCGGTTAAGTGTTATTGTAGAGTATATTTAAGTGGAATAACAATAATTTATCGATATACACTTAACATCTGCATTATTGTTTTATCTAGCCTAGTGTCTTGTCAGTCTGTTTGCTGTTACAGTCTGTTTTATCATTGCACACATTGCATACTGATTAGTAAGGTAGACTATATCAAAACGTATGAAGCCGCGGCATAATCCATATGTTTAATTTGGTAACTCACAGGAAAATCACATAGATTCTAAGAAAATAGCTTTTCTAAAATTTATTGTATTTTTGTTTTTTATTTCACCACTCCACTATGCTTACAAACCTAGTTAAAATCGTTAGTTTAATTTCCCGACACTCAGTGTGTCTGTAAACTTCGTCCAACTATTTTCCAACGAGACAATTCAGTTTTTGTTTATTAACTTTGAAAAAAGTAAGTTTATCTTCAAAATGGTAAGTAACCCATAGTAAAAAAAAGAAATATAAAATTCTATACAAACAATTACTAGTAGAGCCCTTATTCCGAAATAATGCCATTTATTACAGGTCTTACGTAGTGAAAATTGGATGCCACAACGGCCTGGATTCGCCAGTCTCGAACATTATAGAAAACAGAAAATCAAAGACACTCCAGAAGAACTTACTGGACTTATTACAGAGTAATTATATTAGTCATATTAAGTAGTATTGTTACGCTATACAATAGCATGTCATTGCAACTTAATAGCTGTTATTAAATACTAATAGAGTTGTAATTAAGTATAACTCTACAAAAAATCGGCAAAATTGCGGTCATTCCCTTTTATATAATAGTTTGTTTGATGGCAGCAATATTTTTTGGTTAACCTTGAGATGGTCACTTAAAAAAATACGTTAAAATGATGATAAAATCATTTAAATAGAAAGAAGACATTTTTATGATTAATAAATCATATTTGATCACAATTTCAGCCATGGAGAGCCCTGGAAAAAGTTCCGAACAACGGTAAATCCAATAATGTTACAATCTAAAACCATAAAGCTGTACAGTAACATACTAGATGAAGTCGCAGGTGATATGGTAGCTAGGTAAGTAAATGTTTATTTTATTTTTATATTTAACTAGCTGTTCCCCGCGGTTTCACCCTCATTGCTCAGCTCCTGTTGGTCTTAGCGTGATGATATAGCCTATAGTCTTCCTCGATAAATGGGCTATCTAAAACCGAAAGAATTTTTCAAATCGAACCAGTAGTTCCTGAGATTAGCGTGTTCAAACAAACAAACTCTTCAGCTTTATAATATTAGTATAGATAAATTTACCTATATCCATGTTTCACGATTATTTATCCATAGTAAACTAGAACTCTTTACATAGGTAGCGCTTTTGAATCGTCAATTTATAGCCCGTGAATTATATTTTCAGCATTTGCTTTATTTTACATTTATATTATCCCCCGTATTAATAACTCAGGCCCCGGAATCACAGACACAATAGAAAATCTATTGTGTCGTGGCCCGATCGGGCCGTTCGGGGCTCAATGGGTTTTAATAAATCATAATAAGTCATAATAAATTACAAAACCTCATTTCAGAATGAAATCCAAAAGGAACGAGAAAAACATGATAGATGGAAAATTTGATGTAGAAATGAATCTATGGGCCTTAGAGTCCATCGCCGTTGTAGCTCTAGGTGGAAGAATAAACTGCCTTGATCCAAACCTACCAGACGATTCTCCAGCAAAGAAACTGATTCAAACTGTTCATGATATATTCATAATGGCAGATAAATTGGACTTCAAACCCAGCCTGTGGAGATTTATTGCTACACCCAATTATAAAAAGGCTATGAAGTGTTATGAAGAACAGGCTAAGTATGTTGTGCAAAATATGATCAGATAAGATAAATAGTCTTTCGAACAAAATATATAGATGAATAGAGCGAATATAGCATTAATTCTATATAGAGCATACCATTAATTCTATATATACCTTACCATTATTTCTAAATAGATACCTACCTTAATTTTCTAAGAAACACTACAAGAAATTGTAATTACTTAAATTATACGAGTTATTAAACAATTTATTTATCTTAAATTTCAGTTTAAGTAAATATTTTATCAACAAGGCAATAGAAAACAACAAAACGAAAGAGAAAAGTGATGATGAAAAAGGAATCTTGGAGAAGCTCTTAGAAATTGATGAGAAAATGGCTGTTATAATGGCCAGTGATATGTTATTCGCTGGTGTTGACACTGTAAGTTTTCTATTATATTTCTAAAATAACAAGTAAATAACAATTTGAACAAAGTTTCATATATGATAGTTACACTCCGAACAGCAGTGTAATTATATTTAGTGACACATTTGGCTTTATTTATGATGACTTGAAAATTTACTGATTGTTATTATGAACGCAAAATCAATAAATTTACGAAATATTAATAAATAAATAAATATTTTTCAGGCTGCAAATACGATGATAGCAACATTCTACTTACTAGCTAACAATCCAGAAAAACAGAAAAAACTGAGAGAAGAGGTTTTATCGCAAAGCGAGCGCAAACCGTACTTGAAGGCTTGTATAAAAGAATCAATGCGTATAATGCCAGTAGTTGCTGGAAATTTACGACTCACTTCTAAGGAATATAATTTATTGGGATATAAAATACCCAAAAATGTAAGTGTTATTTGAGTAACGCGATTTATTTGTGAGTCTTATTTTGTAGGCACTTCGAAGTCCTTGATAAAGTAATTTTAGATTTAAACCTTCGATATTGCATATATTGTTTCATACGTTAACTTTACATGGTTCTGCATAATCAAAATATCTTACCAAGTATATCTTCACCATATAAGCTACAATTTAAAATCATCAGCACAAAAGATACATTATAAAACGAGCTTTCGTATTTAAGAAAAGGCATTTCTAAACGAGTTCTTATACTTAATTCTTAAACCTTCGAATTGCAGATGTATGTAACCTTCGGTCACCAATTTCTCTCCGTGACTGAACAACACTTCCCCCGAGCGAAAGAGTTTATTCCTGAACGATGGTTGGCTGATAAATCGGATCCCTTGTATTATGGAAACGCTCATCCATTCGCATACAATCCCTTTGGTTTTGGAGTCAGGAGTTGTATTGGTAAGGCTTATAAGACGTTATTTTATGATCCAGTCATTTTTAGAATGGTGTATAAAGAAATGGACATATTTGGTATACGTTACACTCTAACAGTCGAGTCAAATCTTATAAGGATCTTTTATTTAGAAAACTTTAATAACTGTTATTAATAAAAATTATTTCACCATACGATACTGGCTGAATAATTCTACATTATAGGGATTCCATAACATTTTCTTGCTAATCTGAGCATTTAATGAATAAATAGAGCAAAAGTAAAGCTCGCCCAAAATTTTAAACACTCAAAAATTTTATTTACATTTTAGGTCGTCGCATAGCCGAGTTAGAATTAGAAACGTTCCTGTCAAAAGTCATACAGAACTTCGAAATAGAGTGGACTGGACCTCCAATAAAAATTAAGCCCTCTGCGCTCAACTACATTGTTGGACCTTACGGATTTATTTTTAAGGACGTAAAATGAAAAAATACATGTGTAAATATAATAATTAATAATAAAAAATTATATAAGAATTTAAATGTGAATATATTTTAATGACCAATGACATAATTTAGCGAAACTAAGTGCACAAATGAGCTCTCATATTTTATATTATTTTGTACATTATACTTTTATTTAATTATATGATTATATTTTGTACTTTGACTTTCATTTATTCTTCCATAGATCCCTTAATATAAATCGAACTGTCTATTTCTACTTCACACCTCTACTGAACTGATTTAGACGCAATTTGGTACAATTTCATACAAAGCTATAATTTATTTTAATCTTAGCAAAACGTTTTCGCACAACTTCGTAAACACTGTATTGTTCCTATTATTTAAATAATTTATTTACATAGGTGGTTTGTTTTATGAATACATTTTCTTGTCGTAATCTAGAATACGTACATACTTAAATGAATATAAAGATAATTCGTTTGATATTAAATACATTTAAATAATCGTGAAAAATATATGATATGAAAATACTATCAAATATTACTTAATAAAAAATATTAGGTACATATGTTTCAAATATTTTCCATCTGTAAAATAGTGTATAATGTTCTATATTAATGTGTCTACTAATATCTTCACCAAAATTCACTTTCCGCTTAAAAAAACAAACATTAATGGATCCAATATAAAACCATCTTCTATTAAAAGGTAAGGTTTTTAATAATCTCTTTTTTTATTTCTTACTAGCTTCCGCCCGCGGCTTCGCCCGCGTGGTGTTTTGATAAAAGGTAGCCTGTGTTCTTGTCTAAAGATTGTCTGTGCCAAATTTCATCAAAATCGGTTGAGTGGTTTAAGCGGGAAAGCGTAACAGACAGACAGAGTTACTTTCGCATTTATAATATTAATATAGTAGGGATACTCGTAATTTAAATCATTACATTTTTTATCTCTTTTAATTTTCTTGTTTGCTTGGGAAAAATCGGTAAATCCAACTCGTTGTTGAACTTTTGGTTTTTTTATTCTAGTCTTTGTGTAAATGCAATTGTATTTCATTAATAGAATATTATATAGATAAGTATTAAGATTGCATTTATGTTATGATAATTTATATTTTAGATACTTAGCAACAACTTCGAATCAAGTAATAAAATCATGGGAAGAAATACCAGGACCAGTGTCAATACCCATTTTGGGTCAATTGCACAACCATTTACCCGGAGGTAATTAATGTTAATACAATTTTTCTGTTTCACTAAAGCTTTTAAAAGCTTAATGGTATAACATAATTGTTACACTTGCGATAAAAAATAAAGGAACAATAAGTTACCCTTCATAGCCCATTATGTCTTTTAACACCAAATAATAAAGGTATTATCAATGAAAAGACAAACATAATAACTTATAAACCCTAGTATTTTATAATATATACATTATTGCAAGTCTAGTTTTTATTTGATAACTAGTAATTAATCTGCGCGAATTTTCCAATATAACTCTAACACTCATATATCATCTCGCAAAGTCTTCCAATAACCGAACACTTACAAACTTATCTACATGAAAAACAAATCACTATATGCCTTAAAAATCAAACACATTTATTTCATATCTTCGATGAATGTGTATTATCACATCGACAATTTAAGTAACTTTTGTAGGACTACATCCTAATCAACCAAATGGTTGTTTACAAGTTGTTACAGATAGTTTTGTGTTCTTGATGTGTTGAGTACTCCAAGAACAAGACTCATGACACTTATTGTCTAGAATACCTCACGTTACTTTGTATTTGGTTTCAAACACAACATTACCACGGAATGTTCACATTGAAAACGAAATTCGAAAGTCTTCGTTTTTCAGAACATTCATTGAAGAAATACCAAACAATAAATTCTATTCATAGGGGAAATACGTATTGATTTTTCGGGTCATAGAATGTCGTCATTCGTATACACTGCACGAAAATAAGTATGTAAACATTTATAATAAGTTGAAGATTTCTCTCCAAAGAACAAAGAAGGATCTCTATGACAATTCTGTAACGAAATTGAAATAAAAGTCTCCAACCAAATCCATCAAAGAAAACGAATAAAACCGTCAAGTGTTCTTATATTCTACGAAACTATGAAAAATACCTCTTTCTTCACTAACCCAGTACAGTCTTAAGTATACTTGACTCCCGTTTGTTAGCAAAACGTTTTCAGTCAACTCATATACCTATTACAAATACAGGAAAGAAACATTTATTTATCAGGGAGACAAATAAACATGACGTGAATTCTTTTCGCTTTAATAAATTATTTTCTTTATATAGGTCTTTACCAAAAGTTCTCTGGATTTAAGCTACACCAGGAATTGTTTCGACGATATGGACCGATTTCAAGAGTTGATGGAATATTAGGTGGTCCACCTATGATCTATGTGTTTGATGCAGAGAGTGCTGCCCAAGTAAGTTAAATTTAAAATTATAAATATATAGTCTTTATGAGACATTATTAAGTGTATTTACAAGTTTTTAAATGATATTACAGGTTTTACGTGGTGAAAATGATATGCCAATCCGACAAGGGTTGCAAAGCTTAATTTACTATCGCCATGTTTATAGCCGTAAAAAGAAAAACAGCACTTACCCTACTGGTTTATTCAGCGAGTGAGTAAAGTAAATTGATAAGTTTCTTTTAATTATTTTGAAATCTTCAAACTGTGGTGTTGCTTATATACTACCTACTTACAATGATATGCTACATGTCGTATATGTGATATGATGAAATATTTAAATTGCAGAAAGTTCCACAAAAATTAATACAGGTTTGGTGTGTTACAAAAAGCAATTTCTTAAAATTGAGACTGTTGTTTGTATTATACTTTCTTTGCAATTTGTAAAAAATAATCATGAGTATTAAGAGGCATACACATAACATATTGTATTTTTTAATATATTGCAGCCACGGCGAAGTATGGAAGAAATTTAGATCTACAATGAACCCTATATTCTTAGTCCCAAAAGTGATTCAGTCATATTCAACCATTCTCGATGATGTCGCTCAGGATATGATTAAAAGGTATTTTTTAACTATTATTAGGAATTCATATATTCGTCATCAATCGTCAAGTTCATCAATGTACAACCTGAGGAAAATTGCATATTTAAGATAAGTAAGCGTTTTAAATAATATATTTTGTTTTGTTACAGCTTCACATTCAAATTCCATTATTTCTATGCCATTTTTCCTGCAAAAATTCTAACTTTTAACTTTGCAGACTAAGATCACTAAGAGACGAAAACAACAACATACAAAGCAAATTCAGTTATGAGGTTAACTTATGGTCCTTGGAGTCCATCGCGTCGGTGGCCTTAGGAGATCGTATCAACTGTTTCGATCAAAACATGGCTCCCGACTCACGGGTCAATAAACTATTGAAATGTGTGAAAACATTCTTCGCTCTGGTCCACGAGATAGATTTCCAACCAAACCTCTCGATGATATTTCCTACGAGAAAATTCAATGTCCTGATGCAAACTTATGCTGAAATAGATGAGTGAGTTTAACAGATATGTTATTTCTTGTAATAATGAAGAAAATACTTATTTATTTAATTATTTACTACTTTTGTGAAAAGCATTAATCTGCTGAATATTTTTTTATGTTCTGCGTAATTAGGTACACCGCACAAATACAAATTTGAGCGATCTCTGAATAATTTGATAATTGTCTGTTGCATTTTAACAAAGTTATCTTAAAAATTTTAGAATTTGCAATGCCTATATTAAGGAAACAATTGAAAAACTTGAAAGAAACGAACTTGTCTATAAAGAACATGGATTTTTGGAGAAAACTCTTGCAATTGATAAAGATTACGCACTGATAGTCATAGCCGATATGTTGTTTGGTGGGATTGATACAGTAAGTAAAAAATAAAAATAATATTCGACGCTATTATGTTTATTCCCCGAGATATAGCCATCTGCCATCCTCTTTGTTACCTTATGTTGTTACTTGGTACAGCAAAGAACCGAGGTGTACTGGGTTCGATTCCTGGTGGAGACGAAGAACAAATTTTTTCGGTCTAGCAGGATTAGGAAAGCTAATCACTTTTCCGTAAGGAAAATCGATCAGTGGAATAGATGCATAATGTAATGCCCCAGCATCCGAACTACAAGGGGACATATAAATTCACTTCTTACCAACTTCATTGGTATCACTTTTTCTACTCCACGTTTTACCAAACCTATAATTAAATACATATTATACACATAATTTCTCAGTCAAATGCATCGCTAAAGCTTTCTGCGAATTTTTCACACTTACTAACTAATAAACTTTTCAGGGATCCAACACACTTCTAGCAATATTGTATTTGCTTGCTAAAAACCCGGATAAACAAGTAAAATTACGAGAAGAAATAATGTCCAAATCTGGCAAGTCGTACTTAAAAGCTTGTGTGAAAGAAGCTATGAGAATTATGCCGGTCGGTAATGGCAATTCCCGAACAACTACTAAAGAATACAATATATTGGGATACAGGATTCCTAAAGATGTGAGATATTATTTATTTATTTCATTGTTTACTTGAATTAAGTTTTAATAGCACATAACAAAAAGGACAACATTTTTGGGTTGATTACCAAGAAGGAAATATTATTTGACATTAATTAAATTCACTCCAATATTATGTGTTTAATATGTCCACATTTTAAACAAGTTCAACGAAGAAACCTCCTACTTTCTTTTCTATGTTCCTCTGCATAAAAACAAGTCGAAGTCTCTGTCCAAAATAGTTAAAAGTTTAAACATGAATCAAGAAGCAACGTCTTTTACTTGACTTTATTAGTAGCACTTGAAGAGGATTTTTTTTTTTTTTTATACATCCATCCTTTCCTGAAAGCAATAATTTTAGCCGTCCCTTAAGAATTTCGCATAAAAATTACATGTTAAAGAAATTTATATTTTTATCCATCAATCCAGTGTCAAGCCTAAACCATTCTTCTCGAGCGAGGCAATTATTCGGTTATTTAATATCAGCCGCATCAATCTTGTAACTTAATACAGAACAGACGTTGTTTTAAATTTTATCCATCAATGCTATAACTTCAGTAACTTTGTTCAATCAAAAGATGTTTATTTAATTTTGTACCTTTCTATTTGTAGACATTTGAAATGCTTTCATATTTAAAAATCTCTCTGGTCGTTAATTAACCTAACCCTATCCATGAAATTACATACACTGTGACTGTGTGTATAATTATCAATACCAAAGAAAACATACTGTACCACCAATTACACTTACACGTTGATAGGTCAATATTAATGTTCAGAATCGTAATGAACGTATTTTATCTACCTGTTCCCATTCCAATGATATCAAACCTCAAGCTGTCGTTTGTTAAATAACATCATTACTTGGTAAATAAAACAACATCGATTACAGATGACTCTCTCCTTTGGCCACCAACTACTCTGTTCATTGGAGGAGCACTACCCTCGACCCTCTGAGTACATTCCCGAACGCTGGCTGGTTGACAAAGACGACCCTTTGTACTATGGCAACGCTCATCCCTTTACTCTCAGCCCTTTCGGCTTTGGCGTTAGAAGCTGTATCGGTAGGTTATGTTTGAAAAAATCAATAGAAATCATAGTATAAGAACAACTTCAATTTAACATATGCATGACATAAACAATATAGAATTAATTATTTTCATTATTTATCTCATCATTAATTTTATAAAGATGACATTAACTGACTTAAGAAGGTGACTCCGACATTGAGTAAATTCAAATAAATTTATCTGCGATTGTGTATGCAACTATAGTTTAACCATGAACATGTAAATACATTCATATAATATGCTACACTTATATTCAATTACTATTTAACCGATTACTTAGCGACATAAGCAACTTATTTATTTTCCCTGGTCAACTCAGGCGAAGGTGTTATTGCTCCAAAAATTTATATTACAAAATTATGGAAGAAGTATAAATCCGATAAAACTAAATACCATTTAATAATAATAAATTCTTTATTTATTTTGTTACCCCAAATATATTAAATTTAAATTTTTATTAATTTAAATTTAATATATTTGGGGTAACACGTATATAAATAAATGATTGTTTCTTTCGTAACAAAGCATATTATTGTTTTCAGGTCGGCGTGTAGTTGAGTTGGAATTGGAGGTTTTTCTAACGAGGTTGGTTGAGAACTTCCACATCGACTGGAATGGGCCCTCACCCGCCATTAAATATACTTTTATCAACACTATAGTTCCACCTTTATATTTTACTTTGAAAGATGTTTAATAAAGATACAACAATGTCTGTGCATTTCATTTTCATTTGTTAATATTACAGCTGAATCATAGTACAGGGTGTCTCAAAAGAAAGTTTATATTTTGTGGATGATTAAAAAAAAAGTAAGCGGTGTATTGAAAAAATGTTTATTAATTATTAAAGTGCATAATATGGGAATTTATTTATTAAAAATAATATCGTCCAAATGCAGTCCATTGCGTTCACGGCACTCACACTTTTTTTTTATTCATCCACAAAATATAAACTTTCTTTTGAGACACCCTGTATAAAGATATCTATATACTATGGCTGAATTTTGCTGTTAAAAAATAGATTATGCAATAAAATATTTTTAGTACTAACTTGTGACCATGATTCATTCGACAATCGACAATCTCCTTTAGAGTTAGGTACATAAAGTACATTTTTTCTAGAAAATATGAATCTATTCTCTTACTCTATATATTGTTTGAATTTATTTACTTTTTATGTTGTTATTTTCGCTACAAAATAAAGTTTTTAAAAAATAATAAGCTTTTTATTTGTATAACCAATATACTACTACATTCCTGTGCTTCTAGTAAAAAAGAGTTAAAGGCTCTTCGGAAAAACAAATTATCAGTCATGTATGATATGATTTAGGTATTTTTTACGTAATCAACGTATGTAAATCTAAACCAAGCGCTTCTTGTGATCGATATTTTGAGAGAATATAAATTGAAAACAATCATAATTTTATATTCTAAATGCATTTATAAAACGTGATTTATTCGTTTTTTTTATTTTTATTAGGCTTATGTTTCGGCTCTATAATTTCTAAAGCCACTGCTATAAATATTATTAATGAATATTCAAAGTCCAAATAAGTCACGTTCTCAAATTTGGTAGCCTGTTTACCACAGACATGTATATTTTAGTAGACAACGCAAGTACCGCGATCTGTATGAAAACCAAGCGTGTCATATTTTTTGTACTGACCTTGACGAGTTATGACGTCACGAGCGCTTTTTAGTGATGGTAATTTCATTTTACGCTAAATCGATTAGGACGCCACTCGCGCGGCGATTCTAGTATCGTCCTATCCCTTAGTCCTATCCCATCGAAGTAAATCGAAAGAAATCAGATCAAACGGTTCTAAGAGGTAGACAGATCTATGTCTAAGAGGTAGTTAAATAAATGAATCGTAATCGATTACTAAATCGATTCAAGACAGAAAAATGATAATTACAATAGACAGAGGAATGATAAAATAAAATTATAAACCTTTTAATATTCTAACAAGTAAACTAATGTGTTTTAGCTTTTTCTTACATATGCCCATTGAGTTACCATGTACTATGTACTAGAGAGGCCATCGAAAGAAAGTAATGAAACTGTCAATCAATCAATCTTTATGTCCCGTTGCATCGATCCATTTTTCTTTTATGTTCGGGTTACTTGGAAAACTGAAAAAACAAACATAGTCTAAGCAATAAGGAGTTTTCTTAAAAAACTCCCAAGATGACACTTAAACTAATGGCGTCCATGTCATAATATTTATTTTTAGTACCTTTGTATTAAAATACTTAAAAGTTCTAGGTCAAGTCCTATTAAATGACAAAAAAAATCTATGCCTTTTTTTCTGAAAAATTGCTACTTCAAATTATCATTTTTCTGTTCGATTATAAAATCGATTAGAATCGAGAACTGTTGCATCAAATGAACATCACTAACCACAAAATTGGACAGAAAAATGAGAACAGAAAAATGAGAAGACGCTATTCATTGCTTGTTATCATACGACGCGATCTTTACCGTGCCAAGTAAAAGCCGCAATGTATTCCGAATCATTTCGTATGAGTTGGTATCCGTGTTTGTCACGATCGTTTTCCACAGATATTCTTTATTTGATTTTAAAATAAATAGTGCATATTCTGATTAGAAAATTACTTACCGGTGGAAGGAAACATCTCTGCTAACTCGGCCACTCACAGTTGTGGAGTTTCTACAGTTTATAACGGCGCAATTCGGCATTTTACTTTATTCAGCTTCACGTCTTTCCTTGGCGAACTGCAAGCGCGGACTGAGTGTAGGCCAGCGTCAAGTAAGAGTCATAAACTTAGTTTGGACACGGGAAGTACATACACTCGCTTAGTCTATCTTGATACATGTCTGTGCTGTTTACATTTTGAAATTAGAATTTATGCAATTCAATCAATGAATACTTTATTAAATTTGTAATTTCATCGATATTCAAATTCATTCAAATTACTACTTCGTTTGTTTTTTCGTTCGTAATAAATACAAATAACATAAAAATGTATATATATATCTTTTATTGTATACGTCTTTTCTTTACTTATTTCAAAAAAAAATAATGTCAAGTATCTGGGGATACTATCGGATATAGGATCGATACTCGATCTCGATCTCTGTGTTAAATAGAGCTGTAAATATAGCATAAAATGTTACACAGAACAGTGCACAAATTACATAAGAGTCACACAAATATTAAAGGACAATACCTATATAATTTAAATTCAATTGTTTATTAATTAATCACATATTGATCTATTATGTAAACTGCAAAATTTTCAAGGCTGATAATTTATGTTTGATCAGCTGCATATAGGTTACCACTGAAAAATAAAGTAATTGTTAGTTTATTTTTATAGTTTGCAATGCAACTAACGAAATGTTATCAAGAAATACAATTTTAATTTTGTCCGACACAAAAATTTTTGCAAGGTAACCTTTTAATTTTTAATTAGATATCTAGATTATATTTATAACTGGCACTGGCGTTCTTGAACGCTATATTTCAAATAAAGAAAAATAATGATAATAATTCCAAATTCAAATCTACGCATTACCCGCCTTGTTTGTAAAATCTTCAGATGGAAGTTTTTTTTTCTTTACCGCTTTGCGTAAAGTTTAATTTACATTTTGAAAGAAATTAATTGCATATTTTACAGGACAATTGTATGTAAAGTTTCAACTAGCACTAAACATTTTCAACATTTGAAGTCATGGAAAAATATACCGGGACCATCATCCCTTCCTATTATAGGACAATTGCATCATTTCTTTCCAGGAGGTTTGTATTTTAATATTTTGTTAATAAGTATGTATTATTTTTTAATATAAGAATTAATCTTTTAACGATTGATGGTACCTACACATAGAAAGCTGGTTTTAAATTACAATAAATAGTTTTCATGCTACACTTACTCCTATAATTGTATAAGACTAGTAAATTTTTAATAATGAATGTTTCTTCGATAGGCTCTCTATACAACTGCAACGGCTACGAGTTTCAGGATAAGCTATATACAAGTTACGGGCCCATTGTGAAGCTTAACCAAATATTCGCTGGAAAACCTGGGATATTCCTCTATGACCTTGACTCGATTGCACAGGTATCAATTAAATTATTTGAACTCTAATCTCATATTATAATAAATTTAATCATGTAGGTATATCTTTGTTTTGTGTTTTGACGTTGTTTTGACGACGCGGTTGGCGCAGTGGTAAAGTAACTGCCTACTGAGCCGACGGTCCCGGGTTCGATCCCCGGTCAGGACAAAATATATTTGTGTGATGAACTCAATTATTTGTTCTTGGGTCTGGGTGTTGTTATCTATATATGTATTTATTAAATATTATATTTATCGTCGCCTAGTACCCACAACACAAGCCTTAATTGAGCTTACTGTGGGACTAGGTCGATTTGTGTAATAATGTCCTATAATATTTATTTATTTATTTATTATTTATTTATATCAATTATATTCCAAATACAGGTAGTTAATCTTGTTTAGGTATCAATGACGATTAGAACGGCTAGTATAATATTTTATCGATATTATAAAGTATTATTCGTAAGTAGATACTGACCCGATCTGATATTGTTGCTATGCTATGCTAACAAAGAAATCTATACTATTCAGGAATGACATCCTATTTTTTATCCTTGGTCAACCAGGCGAAACCAGGACAAGCTGGTAGTATTACATATGTATATCAAGATTATGTTTAATCCTAAATTTGCTGTAGATGGATTATATATTCGGAATATCTTAAGCTGATTAAATACTCTTGATTATGTAAATAATGACTTCAACCTCCTTTATCACATTCCAAGAAATATTTTGCGATGAAAATGTTATCAAAACAAAGGTATTATGTCAGTTCTAAAATTAACAGCTAATATTTAATACAGAAAATGATATTTAGCTAGCGCCAAAAGTTCGTAAAATAATAATTGCTATGTTCTGGCATAACACGCCCATATTGCAAACTGCATTCTACCTTAGAGAGTAATTTCCCTCGAACTGCATACGTTATTGCGAGATAGCACTCAAATTGCAACAAGAGTGGATTGCTTGTTTAGCTTTTCATAGCGAACCTAAAATTCATAACATTGGCTAGAACTTCGAATATTTGTACCCAATCTAAAGTCACTCATCATCATGTTGATCTTGGATATGCCGGTTTCCTCACGATGTTTTCCTTCACCGTTTCGAGTAGAGATAATGTTATCTACATGTCGACGTCCCCCGCGAATAATCCGGTAATGACCTATTACGGGGTTCTTCATGTTATGCGTTTTTCGGCATCTAGAAGTTAAAATACACCATGTAAATTTTTTTCAGAATTTTTCTATCTTTATTTACGAAGATATAAAAAACTACGCGTTTATTCCATAAAATAACATTAAAATGTATTTGAAACGAATAATATGGTTTTAGATCTTTACGAAAAATAATATCAATATGATTTGACAGTAAACGTTGTTACGATATTATTCAGGTAAAAAGTTTTCTACATTATTTAATTAAGGGCCGATTTTTCAATGCACGGATAAAACTTATCCGTCCAATAAAGTATTACACGATAGTATTAAAATGTTACGTAAACTGTCAAATACGGGCAATTAGAATACGTTTTTAAAATGGTAGTTTTATACATTATTCGACGAATAAATTTTATCCAAACATTGAAAAATCGGCCCTAAGTGCTAGTACAGGCTTATTCGGGGTTTTATTAAGAAATCGATTTCCCGCTACTTTCATTATGGAGTGCAAGTATGCAAGGTATTTTTTTAAACACTCTTTCTATTACTGAGCAAATGATTTACACAGCCTTAGAAAAAATTAAAAGAGATGAAAGTTTGATAGATAAACGAGGCAGGCATCAGAATAGACCACATCGAAACCTTCATCTTCATCTTCATTAGATGCTGGTCGTCCGACTCAGGTTCTACCTGCTGGCCAAAATAAGCCCCCATCAGTATGGCTTCATGCCACAGAAGAGCACCGACGACGCCCTCTATAGACTAGTGAGCCACATCAGAAATAAGAGGGAGGAGAAGAAGATTTCTGTTGTGGTATCTCTAGACATAGAGGGAGCCTTCGACAGCGCCTGGTGGCCAGCCATAAAGGTGCGGTTGGCCGAAGTTGGGTGTCCGGGGAACGTTAGGCGGGTGATCAGCAGATCCCTGAGTGGAAGAGGTGTGAAAGTTAGGTATGCGGGTGTGGAAGTGAGTAGAGAGACCAACAAGGGGTGCGTGCAGGGTTCCATAGGTGGGCCGCTCCTGTGGGACTTCTTGCTGGATCCTCTGCTGTGGATGTTAGAGGAGATGGATGTGTTTTGTCAGGCTTTTGCCGACGACATTGTGCTAGTGTTTGATGGAGATACTGCTTTAGAAGAAGAGACGAAGGCAAACTGCACATTGAGGAAAATTGACGAATGGGGTGTCAGAAATAAACAAAAATTCGCGCCACACAAGACATGTGCCCTGCTCTCGACACGAAAATTAAAATTTGACAGGCCACGACTTGTAATGGGGAGTGTGGACATCCAATATTTCGAAAGTATTAAGATACTGGGCCTTACTATATTGATGGCGGCCTGACGCCCATGTCGGGAGCGTTTGCAAAAAGGCAATTGCCCGTTATAAGCTATTAGCAAGAGCAGCTAAAGTAAGTTGGGGGCTTAACCCCCAAGTAGTTAAGACTATATATATATCGCAGTTATATAACCGACTATATTGTATGCATCAGCAGCGTGGGCACCCAAAGCGGAAAAGATGGGGGTCCAAAAGAGGCTTAACACCGTTCAACGGGGTTTTGCCCAGAAGATCTGCAGAGCATATCGGACTGTCCCTGAACTCTGCGATGCTGTTGGCTGGGATTCTCCCTCTTGACCTCAGGATACTCGAAGCTTCGAGGCTTTATGAGATCAAGAGGGGTGTGTTGCACCCGGCGGTGTTGAGGGACAGGGAGATGGAACGAATGGCACCCGCGATACGGACCCACATACGGCAGAGCAGGTAGAGCTGGGGTTTGGCTTGATAGATGCCTATGCCGACGTGGTTAACAGCCACGTCTTCAGGGTCTATAGGAACGGCAGCAAGATTGCGGCCGTCGAGTCGGAGCCGCCCTTTCCGGAAACCGGATTACGATCTGTGTCCTGTTTCATTCGTCAAGCTTATTTTGAGACAGGATACGATCAGCGAATGGGATAGGAGATACGATGTAGGAGGAACGGCCGCAGTCACGAAGCCCTTTTTCCCAAGCGCTGCTGCTGTATACAAGGTAGTCGCGAAAAAGTCATCACACACCACACCACACAAGTACTGACTGGTCACGGCGGATTCGCCTTCTGTGAGGTTCTGATGAGGATTCTGATTAAATTTTAACTGTAATAGGACCATAGTATAATTTTCATGATTGTGTAATCATGTGTAATAGTCGTGTTTTCAGTGCAGTGTCTATTTTCTATGATAATAATAACTATCGTGTTTTGTGAAACAATCCAAAGTTGTTTCATTTACTAAAATGTCCTGTATTTCATAAAACATAGATACTATAATAATCATCAAATAATACTTCAGTAAACTATTCGAATAAACAGTAATAGTTATAACAATAAAATGTACGTTACTGTTAAACAATCGAATAACCAAATAATAGATTATTACAAATGCTCAGTATACAAAACAAATAACACGAATATTAGCGCAACAAGATTTTACTGTTGCCGAAAATATAAATTTACACGAACAATATCGTAAGTGACATTACTGACCAGAGCTTGACCTACACTAGTATAGTAAAATGAATCCAGCTAAATTATAACGAAGCCCTTGGGACTACTTCAATTTTGTTGAAATAACCAGATAGCTGAAAAAATTAGCTTCCATATGCGATATTAAAAGTCTCTGATACTTGTTGTTTAATGGAGTTATTAAGAAAAAATGGTTTTTTATTTTTCCTGAACATTTACACTTTTACGATTACCGGATTATTCGTGGGGGGCGTCGATGTGCAGATAAATTATTGAAAAATCAATTAATTTACTGCATGCTCTCGTGGTTGCAACTTGCAAACTCCCGACTCATAAATTTCAAAGACACTTAAACACTATAATTACTCTAATATTGCCTTAAATGAGAGTGTTTATAGATTGGTGTGTCGCGAGGAACATAAATTTATGAAATGGCGACGACACCAAGTGCGAATCATAGCACATTTCTCTTTGGCACAGTAATAGGAACGTTTTAACGTCAACAGCGCGAAATTTACAGAGTACCATTTACTTTTTATTCACTAACGAAAGTTTTCATGGAAGTTAAGCCTAAAAATTTATTTGATCCTAAAATTTTAAGACCTAACTTTCAGGACTGAAGTGGTAAAGTATTTCTTTAGATAATTTAATCGTTCCATAGCTTCTACTTTTGATTTTTAAATAATGATTCCGAGATAGACAAAGGTCGGAATTGAAATCAAACAGGATTAATTCGTTATTAATTATGCATTGATCGGTTCTTAGCTAATTTTGTTGCAGAGTATAAGATCGTCGTAGGTTTTCTATTCTTTTTGATGTCAAGAAAGTAAATCCCCATTCTCAACAATAGGTACTTAAGTATTGAGTTGGTATTGAGCTAGCTTCAATGGTTTTCACAACTTAGATCGTTATTCAAACAAAACAAAACATTATTCGTTATTCTTCGTTCCATTTTCAATATTGTTCTTACCAAACAATAATATCCTTTCTAAATTTTTTCTTTTGTAGGTTCTTAGAGGCGAAAATTGGCTGCCTGTTCGACCTGGATTTCAAATTCTGTATTATTACCGAAACTTTTATAACAAACCAAAGGGAGGAGCTAAAGAGCCAACAGGCTTGATTAGCGAGTGAGTTCATATTTTTTTTACCAACCTGAAATGATAACTGATAGATTTTTTCTTATATTACTATCAGTATATTGTTAAATTGATTATCATTAAATAGTTAAAAAAAATAAGGTATCTATAGTAGTTTTAGAGTATTTTCACTTGTGGTAGACAAAATAATTTTTACGTAATCAAAATACATAAATACTTATTTCTCAGATAATAAAACAAAATTCCAGATCTTATCTGTATAAAAAGTAATTAATTCAGACAATACTCAAACCATTGCAAGTATCATTTAGCACCTCTTCTGCTTATTAAAAGTATAATCCTGCCTTTTAATAAAACAGAGCTTGGGAAAACCCTACCTTTGAATAGGGTATCTCTAAATTTGTAAACGCGGCACGTAAAGGGACTGCCTTTAATTCCCATGTAAGACTAAAATTACAAGAGACCCTTTTTCGCGGAAAATGTAAATAAGAATAAGAAACGTGGCGAGGTTTTGAATAACGTAAATAATGGTTACATTCTTATAGCAAACATCGTGTTGAGACACAAAGAACATCAATGGAAAATGCAAAAAAGGCCCGAAAATTTAAACATCCCTAATGAAAATGGTTTGCGGTTGTAAACATTATTAGTTCTTTGAAATAGAACCAAGAAAGGAATACTTATACCGTAAATAACTAAGTACATCTTGGCGATATAGAAGATTAGATTTTGCATAAAAATAGTTTAAATTTAGATATTTATTCATATGTTTTTTAGTCATGGAGAAAAATGGAAGCAAACCCGCTCCATGGTGAATCCGATCGTAATGCAACCTAATATTGTCAAACTGTACAGTCAAGTCAGTGCCGAAGTTGCTGAAGATTTGATCAAAAGGTAGTATTTCATTTAATTGAGTATAAACTGAGTTTATTTGATCAATAAGACATCAAGAAACTAATTGTTTTTTTTTTAACTTTAAACAAATTTGAAATGGGTGTCTCTACATCATAATATATTATTAGTAGAACATAATGCTCTAAGCCATAACCTATAAACACCCTAAAATTATAACTATTACAATTTACAGCATGTATTCCACTTATAATTATGCATTACATACATTATCATGTTTTATACAGGCTGCTCAATTATTGAACTTATAGTTTTTTCATACACTACTGGACATTTAGCATACCTTGTTTTTCGCGGACACTGTTTTTATAAAGGGTCCTTCAATATACCTACACAATAACTAATTTTCTTTATTTCACATATACTCAGGCTTCGTAAACTCCGCGACGAAAACAACATGATAAAAGACAATTTCGACTACCAAATGAACCTCTGGGCTCTCGAGTCGGTCAGCGCGATCGCTCTCGGAGATAGACTTCACGCGCTAGACGATACTTTAGCAGACAACTCTCCTGCTAAACAATTAATTAATTATGTACATGAGTTCTTTTCGATTGCTGAGAATTTAGATTATAAACCCAGCTTGTGGAGGTATATTTCGACTCCATCGTTCAAGCGGGCTATGAAGGTCTTCAGCAGTATTGATGAGTAAGTATTTAGCTAATGAATGTTTGTAGAAATGTAAGCTTGTTTAGGTTGTTTATTATTTAATTGGAAAACTACAATAGTCGATAGTTAATTGACTTGAATTGTAATTTTGAAGCTTTCTTCTTTTAATCTTTAAATGTTTTACTTAACTTCAAGCTGAAACAACTTAATCTTTAACACGGTTCGACCATAATGAGTTAATTCTAAAAGTGGACAAATTTCAAGAATATGAGTACAAAAGTCATGAAAGATTTCAGATCTTTTCTGATCGTATCTAACACAATATTGCAGTCACAAAGTCGAATGACTATTTTCCGTCAAAAGCTTTCATAGAATACAATACTTTATCGACAGCACCTTTCAGGATAACACTAGGCTTTGTTAAAAAGGCCAGAGAGGAATTGAAAGGGAAATGTGAAAAGGCCGAAGATCAAAAAAGTGTTCTTGAAAAACTACTGGAGATAGACGAACGGATTGCTCTCATAATGGCCAGCGATTTGCTGTTCACTGGCGTCGATACGGTACTCGATATATCACTTTAATTGTGTTCGTTTATTACAGTTTTGTACTTTTAAATTACGCTACTTTAACTGTAAACAATTGTAGAACTCTGATAAAATTGTATGTGGTTGACAACACAAGGGGAACAGCCAAAAGTCGCTTATATTTTACCATTCATTCACGTACGTAAAGGAAATAACTGCACAAATAAAAAGTAATTGGGCATTATATTAAGCCAATTACACAAAGATTTAAAACATCAATGAATAAATACTTATTTAAATTCTAGTAAAAGCAATATATTTTATGCTTAATTGAATTATTTAAATAAAATAGGAGTAATGAATCAACAGGTCGGTAACACGATGAGCGCAACCTTGTACCTCCTCGCGAGTAACCCGGAGAAACAAAACAAATTACGGGATGAAGTTCTCTCTGGGAATGAAAAGAAATATTTAAAAGCTTGTATAAAAGAGTCGATGAGAGCGATGCCTGTAACGGGAGGGAATGCAAGACTCACTACTAAGGAATATAACATTTTGGGCTATAAAATACCTAAAGATGTAAGTATGTTTTATATCTTAAATTTTAAGAAGATTAGCAATTTGGTTGCACTTTTTTCAGTACATTGACATTTTTATTTCATATTTTTGAAGTGAAACTTCTTTATCGGGGGTGGACAAAAATTTTGTGAGACATTTTTGCCGTTACGCCGCGCGCGTGACATTTTTGCGTTACGCCGTACTCGTGACTATATACATGTTATATTAAAGTGATCAGCAAAATCAAAGGGTTTGTTTTAATTCTAATTCCAGTGAATTTCTAAAAAAGTAAATAAGTAATTATATCTATTTTTCTAATACTTTGGTGTAATAATGGTATTTATTTTTCTAAGTTATTTATGATTAACCTCACTTTTTGATTGTATTTTTCAATACACTAACACGTGGGTGGAATTATGGTATCAATTTTTTCTAATACTTGAATGTTGATTGTGGTATTTATTTTTCTAAAATTGTATTTAAAGTTAACCTCAGTTTTTGATTGAATTTTTTAAAACACCAACACGTGGGCGTGATCATGTTATTTATTTTTCAAGTTATTTAAGCTTAACCTCTGTCTTAATATGTATATATTATGTACTATGTGCGTCATTAATTTCTGACTGTTTCGAGATTTGGTGCAAAATAAAACAGTGTGTAAATAAAATTAAACAATTGAGTAAAAGTATAATTTCATAGATAACACGTTGAGAAGTTCCCTGTATAAATATATAATATAGGTACATATCTTGTATAAATACATACATAATATGCCTATAGATCTTTACTCAATTGTTTTATTTTATTGATTTTTTACAAATTTTATTTACACACTATTTTATTTTGCACCAACTTTCGAAACAGTCAGAAATTAATGACGCACATATTATATATACGTTTTAATATAGAATATTTTTTATTTTACAACCTTTACAACTTGATCATTAGGAATTTATTACCTCTATTGTTCGAACAAAAATAAGTTACCGACTTTAAGAACGTGCCGACAATGTAAGTACACTATTGTTTCTTAGAAAACATTTTAGGAGTATACGATAATAAATCTATGACTCACGTAAACACGTGTTTGCTTGATTGGTGTCAGGTGTTCAATTATAATTTTATGAATTCAAAATTTATAAGAATAAACCTCAAACTCTCTGTCCAATCAAAATCCGCCTAAGTCGAAATCCTTTATAAGCTGAAAACGGCAGTGGCCGGCGTAAATATTCAAATAGGTAGCGAGGAGCGAAGCGACGACCATCTTAGGTTAACTTTTGAACTACCGCACGAGCCGAGCGAGCGAAGCGAGCGAGTTGCAGCAGCGGCCGGTGTAAATATGTAAATAGGTAGCGAGGAGCGAAGCGACGAGCATCTTAGGTTAACTTTTGAACTACCGCACGAGCCGAGCGAGCGAAGCGAGCGAGTTCCAGCAGCGGCCGGTGTAAATATTTAAGTAGGTAGCGACGAGCGTGTGACTAACGTATTTCTTTAATATTGTATATAGTAAATTATTTTTTGAAAAATAAGGACATAAAGAAGTTTCACTTCTTACGTGTGTACTCTAGTACACGCACACATTTTTATTTTAGAATATAAATAATATCGTAAATTAAATGTTCACTTACATTAACTTCAACTTACGGAACATTAGAATGGTATCAAAATCAGTAAATGAAAAAACAAACCAATTATCGCATAAAGTCGCTCTAATTATTACAAGTCTTCTAGACGAAGCTTAGTTAGTATTAATATATTTCAGTCTGACAGGATAATTAAGATCGTCGACGTGACCATAACAAGAAAATATCAAAGCAACATGCTCTAAACTAATTTACATCATCCCACTATTGAATGAGACTTCATTTCATACTAAAGGAGTTGGCTTTTTTCTAAAAATACCAACTTCATTACGCTCAAGAGCTAAGCTGATAAAATAAAGCGCTTTGTGAAATCTAAACTACATTGAATCGTCTTTAAACAATTAAGCCCAAGAATCAATTTAGTGCGGACTTCGGAGAGGTTTCGACTAAAGTGTACTCAACACTTAGTGGATGAACCCTATAGATTCAAATTGTACTTTGAGTGAACACTTGATATAACTTTTTTAAGTCCATTTCACTTAAACTTGAATATTCGTTTCACCTTTACTGACGAGACTTCTTTGTAAGATTGTTTCTTATCAACAAGTTATTTTCTTTTAAACTTTATAAAGGACCTGTCAATTTTAAAATAATTTTATCGCTCAAAGAGAGCGGTGAAAATTTAGAGGTAATATTTTCACTTCGAAAGTTTTTTAAATTATATTATAAATTTCACGTCTACTTCATTATGCAAATATATTAAGCTCTTTCTTCGCTGCGTTTTAACAGAAATATAAAAGTATTTGGTTAGTTAAAATAATATAAAATTTTGATAGTTATAGCAGTGAATTAGTATATAGTATCTATTATTAATATTATATTAGCCAGTGAATTTTAAACTAAAATTTACAACTAAAATTATCAAACGAAAATTATGTAGTTTTCATAGTTTTTCTTTCCCATTTTGCTTATAAAACTGAAAACACATTATATTTGGATGTACGTATTTATTGGCAAAATACATTTAAGTGTGATATTGTTTTTGGTATCTCTATTATTATCACTCTATAAGACTCTATGTTTCATTTCATTGAGAACCAAAATATTATTATTAAATAAATATTATTGTTTTTTACAGATGTTTCTAGTATTTCCTCATCAATACCTTGCTAAAATGGAAGAGCAGTATCCTCGAGCGAATGAATTTATCCCGGAAAGATGGATTGTGGATAAAGACGATCCGTTGTATCATGGAAACGCGCATCCTTTTGCGTACAGCCCTTTCGGGTTTGGGGCACGAATTTGTATTGGTAAGAGTACAATGAAATGAAATTAACGAAGAAAATTCGTTTATTATGGAAACATAAAAAAGATACAATGAAAATTAAATAAGTAGGTAGTTACTTAAATATACACCAAGTGTATTGCAAATTTTAATTAAAAAGATTGCTCAAAAAACAATATAAATTTAAATTTATACCCTAATAAATAACAAGCTGATCTGTCGAAATTTGTTCTACTAAATTTTCTTACATTTTTCAGTTTAATTAGTCTTGTATTTATTGGATCCAACATAAATGTTTTATTTGTTGATAAATCACATAACGTCTATCCTTTCTTAAGAGATGCATGTTGTTTCCAATCTTTTTTGTTTTCAAACGTAAACCTACAAACTAACTCAAACTATTTACATAGGTCGTCGAATAGCCGATCTGGAGCTAGAGACCCTAATATCTAAGATGGTGGAAAACTTCCAAATCAGTTGGGTCGGACCACCGCCCACCATGTACCAGAGCTCTCTCAACTACTTCAAGGGACCATTTAATTTTGTGTTTAAGGACTTGAAATAATGAACTATTATTAATTTAGTAAAGTCATATTAATTATTGATTCAATAAACAAATATTCGAAGATGACGAAATATGTTGTTTCATTTTATTATAATACTAGCGGTCCGCCCCGGCTTCGCCCGTGGTACATATTTACGTTTTCTCTACATAAAAACCATCCTCGTACTTCAAGGAATATAATAGAAAAGAATTATCGAAATCGGTTCAGCCGTTCACACGTGATGCCATGACAACGCGAAACGGGTGCAGACCCGCCGCCTTTTTATAGCTCCCGCCGCGAAGCGCGTCGAACGCGGCAACTGATACACAAAAATAATCCTTATGGCTGCATGATTCTGTATTCACGCGCGATGACTTATAGCGTATTTCATGTATAACTTTGGTGTTTCTACACCGATTTACATGATTCTTTTACTATAACCTGCCCAGGAGTATGAAGAATAATTGTGCCAAATTTGGTTAAAATCCGTCGTGTAGTTTTTGTTTCTATAACGAATATACAGACAGACAGACAGACAGACAGACAGACAGACAGACAAAAATTTTACTGATTGCATTTTTGGCATCAGTAGCGATCCCTTATCACCCCTTCATAGTTTTTTTTTAAATATATTTCATGTACAGAATTGGCCTCTCTACAGATTTATTATAAGTATAGATGTACCCAAGATATCCAAAAAGACGAAGGAGTCTCCCTGTGGAATAAGTTTAATATTTTTTATTAAATGAATCCTGAAAATAGAAAGAAAGAAAGAAAGAAATAAAGATCATTTATTTGACTCCACAAAATTGAAATAACACGATTAGCACACAATACAATTAGAATATGACAATACAATTCAAACACAGTAAAATTAAAATATATATAACTAAATTAAAAGATATAAAAGTAAGAAGTGGAGCCAAAATGGTAGCCACACAAAATACATCAATGAAAATTAGGTTAATTAATTAAATAGCATCAATATTAATTTTCTTAAAACTGTTCATCTGATTTTTCGATTTCGTACACATACATAAATGTAAAAAAAAATCATAAAACACGGAACCGCAAAGTAATCCTCTTTTAAGGGCCAGCGCTCTGAGCTACGTGATCTGTCGATATCCTTCGGGGATTGCTGTCACAACGTCATATTATTATCGATAATACTAATGAAAAAATATGGAAATACGTTTATCATTATTGGTTATTCTAATCCTCTTTATTTTTCAGTCATTTGTTTTAATGCTTGATTTTTCATTTTTCAGTAGCAATTTATGGGACTGCGCATTTTGCATATTAAACTAACAATATTTTTTATATATACTTTTAGTATAGGTATTCCTAATTCGATATTCGTTTATAAAGTGTCCTATTTGTAATCCCAGTTCCAATATATTTGCATACCACACCTTCACAAGCCAATATATCTGAGCAAACATTCGGATTAATAATGTTAGCTTACGTAATAAGATTAACATTAGCATACTGTCACCGACCCTAATCAAAATAAACAGTATCCACTTCTCAAACTATATTTAATCCTCTAGATTTATAGACGAATTTCGTGGAATCTAAGTCTCTACGCAAATTGTTTTTCTTCGTTAAATAAACGCAATCTGCAATGTAAATAACATTATAGAACAGCAAGCTTTGTGCATCTTAGAATCTGCATCAAGATTACCAGAGGTTATTTATACGATCTAATCGCTCAGCTAAACCCACCGGATCCCTCTGAGAAAACCACCTTGTTATTTAAATTATCACCCGTATTGGATAAACAGAAATTGCGAGATTTCCATTTAAGCGATTTAATTGCTTCTACTCGCTAATGGTGAAGGAAATTATAGCTAAATCATTAAGGGTTTATAGATAGGGATTTAAAGTATGGTTTGCTTACTTCTAAGTATCATAGCTTTATAACTTAATTAATTAGAACGAAGATATCTCAGTTTATGGGCTGTCGAAGTGTCGACCAACAAGTTCTGTGTAGGCTTGGAATAATCTGTAAAACCACGTAAAACTTAAAGAATCACACCATTGTTATGTGCTATACCTACATATAAAAGTTTTTAACACTGACATTGATTCATTATTCCGAACACAAAAACAAACACACAAAAAAGAACTGTAATAAAGTTCACAATTCACTATTCACTTAATAAAGGCTATTCAAATAAGACGTCAGATGACCCCATTGAGAAGTAGGCAAGACGGTTTGGATTGCAAGCGGGAATCCGTTCGAGTTGGAACGGAGCAAATAGTTCGAATAGAACTAAGACAAACAATGTGAACTGATTCCCCTTCTACCTGATTTTATGTTTTAATAGTTAACTTGGATATTGATAAATGATAAATTATTTTTGTTTAAAAAATAACTGGAGCTCTAAGTATTTTAAATAGACTTTTACCAAAGGCCTAGTTTAACAATAATTATTCTTCCTTTACCGAATACTAGGTATATAATCGAACTATCAACTCCAAAGTAAACTATGTTTTTTTATATATTTAAAAGATGAAACTTTAAATGATCGTATTCAAATTTGTTAAAGGTTTTTTGGGTTTCAATAACAATATAAAAAACGACAACATAACTTATATCTCCCTCGGGAAAGGACTTCCATTTCTCTCTGCCAGTCACTTTCCCAAAAGTTATAGGTATCGATATGTATCTGTTCCAATTCTTAGTTTTTCACAAAATCGCGGTATATTTGTGAGCATTTGAATATGTCCCAGCTGCATATTAAAAATTTTATATTTTTTTATAAATAAGGAAAATGTTATCTATGGTATATCTTAATGATAATTGTTAATCGGTGGAAAATTAGAAAAAAAATCATTTAAGATTAACATTCAGAACAAATCTGAATATAACTGTTTACATTAGCTGTTTGCGAATAGAAAGGTGATAAATATAACATGTAGAAATAAAATTAAATTCTCCGATGCAGCTGTCTGCATCTGCAGCATACTCTTATGAACAGAATAACCTCCAACATTCCGTAATGAAATTTACAACCCTTTTGAAAACTTATAATATAAATTCAATAAAGTTGTTGAAGTAGAATTTATGACTAAGCGAAGTGAAGAAATGAAGACCGCAATTTAGCTCAGACGCTCCGAGTTAAGAACAGCTATAATAAAACTTTAAACACGTATGAAGTTTCCCATTTATTGCTTACGTGCGTAGCTTGTTTACGAGGCAAGATGGTCTTCAACATATAAACATAAGGTTTAGAAGCCTGTAGTTATATGCTAAGTTGTGTTATCACGCCATAGAGGGCAAACGTTATGGCTGATACGGTCGGAAGTTCCGAGAAATCTTTGTTTATTATTTTACTTTAACGTTACTTACGTTTTACGGCCTCGGATAGAATATGCCTCTATATACAGCTTACAGGGAGGGTGGTTGGATTTACGAAGAAATAGTTACAGTAGTTACAGTAGTGTAACAAAGTGATAGGCTATAGTTTATGATACAGTTTTACAAACGATGCGCAGACTAACTAATTAAAACATTAAAAAAAGACGTCTGGCACTCGGGGACTGCCGCGGTAAAGCTATTGCATGCTATGCCTTCAAGCCACACCTCCGCGCCCGTCGGAGTGGGGAGCGTGAGGTTTTTCGTTACGAAATTTCTGGATTCGGTCCCCGCGCTCAAGGCCCGCGATAGAAGCTATGCAATAGCTTAAAAGTTATTTCCTACACAGGAAAGTAGAAGACGTGTCAATAAAAAAGGTTGTGTATTTGTGTAAACATATCATGTGCGGATTTTAATGAGAATCTCAAAAAAGCTCTCTTCAAATTTTAAAATTAACATACTTTACTAAAAGTCTACTTTCTACATCTACTAAGATGTAGAAAGTCCTTAATTTACTTAACAAGTAGGTAAGTAAAGTAAGCCATTTCGGCTAATAATATGCAGGTTAAAGTACTACAGAACATCAAATCTCGTCACTCAGCCTCTCAATAGTAAAGTGAGTGCACGTTACGCTTGTTCATTTAAAGCATCCTTTCTTCGAGACCTCGTAAATCATGGACGTGTTACCTTGCCTTATTTCTTTACTTGAAAACCAAGACACAAAGGTTATTTTTATGTAGTACGCACGTAACCTAGGTAGGTCGAGCCGCGACCGGGAAGTGTAGGTACGTATAGGTATTTAATTTGAAATAATAAAAGTTAAAGTACATAGTGAGAACTTGGTTATTAATTTACAAACTGATAATATTCAAATAAAAAATTGGTTGTCTGTAAAGTCGGTTTACTGACGATAGTTGAACGTGACAACGTCTGATTGTGCTTCTTTGTCGCCCGTTCCGCGCTCTCGCTTGCACTTCAAGCCTTACATGGAACGCCTCAGAGCGAGGTAACGCCGCATGAGTCATGTTTTTTCGTGCGTGCAGCCGGCTCTATTGCGCTGATTACACCTAACGAGTACAGTGGCGAGTCAGTAAATACGCTCTCGGCCGAGACAGTTGCCGAACCGAGTGGGTGTTTACACGTATTTCACTAGTGGCGAGTCAGTTCAGATTTGATCAAGACGCGGACGTCTGCAATGGATCGAAAAAAAAAAGAATTTAAACGGGTTTTAAATCGGCTGTTACCAGATATTATTAACGAATTGTGGGATTTATTAGAAATAATAAATAAAAATAATAATTCTTTGAAAAAATACAATGACGAAACGAACGAGTGGCGAGTGGCCGAGTGACGCGACGAGTGCGTGTTTATACCTGCCGAGCGGGATAGCGAGTGGGTACTCGGCCGAGTAAACAAATTGGGATTCTAGTGACTGTCTCGCCACTCTTCTCGGCCGAGTACTCGGCCGAGCACTCGTTGAAGTGTTTATACCAACCGAGCACTCGGCCGAGGACACTGACTCGCCACTGTACTCGTTAGGTGTAATCGCCGCATATGGAATTATAAGACGCTGTCACGTCAAAAATAAAATATTTTTACTTTGAGGGACCTATTCGTCGACATAATTCTCATCTGTGTGATATGTTGATAAAAGGTGTCGTTTAGAAGATATTCAGCAGTTATTGGATCTATTCTTACGATCTCAATATACTAGGAATGCCAAAATCTTTTCAAAAATAATTTTAAAACGCTCTTTTCTATATTACACGTTTGACTCATATTATTGTTTTAAAAATAAGAGGTAAGTATCTGGCTTTTTATTTCACACTCGCTATTGCTCATGAAAACTGTAGGTAGACAAAATCAATACTGCATCTTATGAATCCGCTCTCGCCTCCATCCATTCATCCATTATTAAGTCTTGGTTTATTAAATCGTCTGAAATTTTGCCTCAGAGAAAATTCAGCCCGCTTATTAAAAATGAAGCGACGGGTGTGTAAACATTATAAACTTAGAAATACAAATTTATAAATAGAATTTCAACCTTTTGCATATCAATTATAAATGTGCATAAAATAACATACAAACGCATTCGAATATTCCCAAGAGAAAAAATAGATTTATAACGATCACAAATATTCTGAAAACTCCACTCATATAACTTTCTAAGTTCTTAATTAAATTGTAGAGCGTCTCTTGTTTTTGACTAATTGTTTGTTTTTATCTGGTTTATATTTCTATACATTTTAATTGTCATTTTAACTGACAGATAAGCTAAACAGAATGTTATATCCAGAAATTGTGAATCTGGCAGTAAATAATGCAGATGACACAAACATATTCCAATAATCTGAATACAAACATGTGTAAAATATCTGTATAGTTTATTCCTAAGGCAACAAAGGATCCGAAATTCCGAATGTTGACAATTCACATACACAGTTAATAGAAACTAGACCTCACTATCGAAATATCCTAGGTAATATTATATGGAATAAGTTTTCTAGGGTACAGCTGTATCAAGCAAGCGTTCCATTATTAAATACAAGTTTGATATTACCCGCCCGTAATAGTTTCATATGTGAGCACACAAAGTGCCATTAAAACCTAACCAAACTTTTCGATGGAAATACTAACAATGTAACTGCAATCGTGTAGAAATAGCTTTTGTGTAGACAGTTACGAGATTGTCTAACCACGGTTGGTAAACTTCAGTTTTAATAGCCAATATTAACTTGAACTATAAGTCGACATGAGATCGAGTCAAAATCTATTTTCAGTTCAATTTACCATCTTGTTCAGTTTTAACGAGCGTGGGTGGATTGCAATGCACTTTTGTGAATTCAACTCAATTGTCTCTACAAAAGCTAGTTTTCTCCAGTAATTTGTTTCAAGTTAACGTTCAAGTATATTACACCCTTACAAGTTTATTTAAAATATATTTTAAAGACAATAATAAACATTTCTATTTTCTTCTACACTCTTGTGCGAAGTACGAGCCACCGAGGTGCGACAATAATTATACCTAATAATATTAAATTAAAAGTACAAACCCATAAAATAACCTAAAACACATTGCCACTAAGAAAATGATATCAAAGTAAGACATCAGAACTTCTGAACTAACTTGAAATATGAATACTTTATAAGCTTCGTTAAGCGAGATTACATTTCAGGGTGGAATTTTGTGACATAAATTCGGTTAGCATCAGTATTTTACTGGATTTTCATACTTGTCGTTCCAGCTCGTTGCTATCACATGAATGTCATTGCTTCAGCATGGTTTACCACCAACCACTTATTATTAGGAGTATAGGTAGTAGGTGATATACTATACAAAATATTTTATACATGTGTTATATTTTGTATTCGTATAATTTTAGGCAATTTCATATACTTACTTACACTGATTTTATGATACATATTATGATATGGATAACAACTTTAAAAAATTCTAATCCTAACTAGATACTTGAAAACTACGGTCGAAAGTAAATCTTAAATCCATTATCCTTAAATCCATCTAATAGACTTATTGTTATTGAAAGCCTACGAGACTTATAATAAGAGAAAAATAATTTCTAAAGCGCGTCACACACGGTGAAGATACTAAAACCGAACACACGGTGAAGATAGACCCGAAATTTTGTGGGTCATTTGTAACAGGATGGCGGTTCTACAGGGGTCTTAGTACGCAATGACAAAAAGAAAAATGATGGTCAGAACGCTGATACCGGATACCTTAAGATACTGTAATATAAAATATTACAGTATCTTAAGATAAAATATTATAGCATCTTCACCGTGTGTGACGCGCTTAATGCAACAAACTTATATTAATGTCACCAAATTTATGACCAAATATTTATAGATTCAATAAAAACTAACATCACCAAATTCTGCACTCCCGTAAATACTAAAAAGCTTATACACACGCTGTATGCATAAACTGCAAGTGCAGGCAATTTATGACAGTCATTATTCTCGGAGTGGTTTTCAACTGGGCCAGTACATCGGTATCTAACGGTGGAGTGTAGCTACGTAAACTACCGTTATTTCAACATTTATACTATCATTTTACAGGAGGACCTTTTACTCTAATGGGTGTTAAACTCAGTTTGTTGCAGGTTTTGGTTACAGAATTAGCGAGCATTATAAAAAGACGATCGGTTGTAGCTCATGGGTATAGACCCCCAGCTCAATTTAACGGCAGTTTGACTTAAATATAAGAATGCAAGATTAAGTTTTATGAATTACGTGACATAAAATGTGCGACCATATATTATACTATACCAACCCACAATTTTGAATGGTCAACAGTCAACACATATACAATGTGTACAGTCGAATCAAATATCGGCTGAAGATAATGATGATCGATCTCTCCTACATACTGAAGCCAAATTTCAATTGATATAGTAGCCGCCAATGAACAACTCATATTGTCATAAATGGTTTATAAATCTTTTGTCCGTAAAATATTCCCTTGAGATGAGACAATTCCATTTCATCCTGGTTTAATGCAAGACATTTCTGCATTAAGGAAATCACCCAGAATGGTACAGCGTCGGTTGTCTACGTATTTTTTATTCCCGCAAGAAATCTTTCTTCAAAATCTAATTTATTTTATACGGAACGCGTAACGGAATAAAATTTAAATGTTCCTTATTACTTTAATCTTTTAACAATGAAATATTCGTTTTAAAGAATTCTATGATTTTATATAATGTATTTGAGTTTGTTAGTAACGATATCTTATTAAATATTATTTAGTATTTTATGGTATGATGAACAAAAACAACAATAGTTTTATGCAAAGTAAAAGCGACAAACATTTTCATATTCACCCAAACAAACTTTCAGGCTCATATTAGATTATTGGAAAATTTTCAAATGAAATTCACCCAAGTTATGGTTTAAAATCTGCGTCCAAATAAATAAACATAAAACTAACAAGACAAAATTTAATATAGAAAACTTTCCACAAGATCCTAATTTAGTAAAAACATTTCATTACTTACCTGATTTCAAGATTCGCCAGACGGAATCAACATTATGCAAACGCTCTCAATAAATTAAATAAAAGTTCAAAAGTAATTTAAACTTGCCTTTCCAGGTGTTGCTGAGATAGCAAGTTACAACAAACCCATTGTATAAATGTTCTTTCTTTTTATTTTACATTGAAGCTGTAATCATTGGTGTAATCTTTTACATTTCACTTTTTGTGTTTCGTTCAAATTATTCTTAGGATAAAAGAGAAGTCGGAAGGATTTTTAAACAGATTTCGAAATAGCTTTGGTTTATTGTTATTTTACACGACAAACCATTTCATTCAATCAAGATGTCCATATAAATCAGATGAAGTATGTATAATTATTTTTCGTAAATTATATCAAAACTTTCTGATTATAATTTAAAATTAGATAATTATATTAAGTACCCTAATAAATAAAGTATCTACTACAGAACAGTTATACACATTCTAAAGTAAATATTAACGAAAATGTTATTAGTTTTCATTTGCATTAAGCAAAGTGTTCACGTTCATTGTATTTAAAATATTCCAAGTTCCAACGTTACCGTTGTTGAATACCTTCTGAAAATAAGTTAATTAAAATGATGATACATGTAGAGCTCTACGTCTTCAATATAGTTTTAATTTCAGATTTAAATGCTAGGTTAGGTACTAAACTATTTTTAACGTATTCTGTTAAAATTTAGAAAAAATATTCTTTTGTAGAGTTCGCTCTGTCACTTCATTCACATATACGGTATACAATATTGTAAATGTACGGAATCATACTAGCATGAATATAAATGATATTATCCTAATTCATTTAAGAATACTGTCGTCACGTAGACTATGATATGTATTCCCAAACAAATTTACATAAGGAAAATATGTATGGGTGGAAAAATTGAATTTCCCTCCGTGCCAACTCATACTAAACAGAAATGATTTTTTCCCTACTATCCAGGTCTCGAGGGATTTTCCGCACAATCTCATAATAGTTTTACATAATCGTATTTCTTGTCACTCAAAATTGAATGAAAGTGACGCTATTGCTTTACCTTTTTTGAATTCCTTTTTCTTCTAGCCCTTGATAAAATCATTTTTTTATCCCCGCAGTTCATAGCACAACTTTTTAACTAATAAACTAAAAATCTCTAATAACAAGTTAGAGAACTATTAAAATTAATCTTGTTAATTTGACATTGATAACTGGCAAGGACACAGTATAAGAATGTGTGTAGTACGACTAGCACGCAAGCACCATTACCTTTATCACCCTATATAGAGCCTATAAACAAACAGGGCCGGGCTACCAGTCGTTAATACAAACAAAGCCTGTATGAGACTAGTGAAATACCTCTTAAAACCTTCAATATATTATCATTTGATTTATAATCGATATGGCTATTGATAAAATAAATGTATAACTATGCCACAGAATACTTAATAGCAGCTAGTGCTAACTATATCTACAATTAGTAAAACATCTCCTCTAAATAAATGATATTGATAATTGATTTTTGATTCCTTTTAATATTTATTTAAAATTTTCTAAATCTAGTCGAATCGAATGTATATTGCCGCACTTTAAAATTAATATTACGGTCAATTTAAATAAATATTATTACAATCTTTTTGTTTTCAAACAAATAAAAACGCTGACAAGCCCTGTATCCACTATAGAAGATAAATTTCATGGAAGCCTAAGTACAAAGCTTAAGGTTATTAACAATCTATCTTAACTTCAGTTAACGTGGCGCGTTTCCCTTCATTTTACATCGAGATTTTCATCAACAAATACTTTTTCATTTAACCTTAATCACAACTTCCAATATTTGGAATCTCAAGCATCAATCTTTTTGCGTTACTAAGGAAATGATGAATTACTAAAGAAAGTGTCCATTCGTTGAAAAATATTGGATAACAGGAATCTTTGATTTTCTTTTTAATCTTGCAACAAAAAGAACATAATCAGGTTCATATTTATTTAAGCCTAATGGATATGAAATACGGATCTCATGGACTACGGAGATGGCTTATTCCACATCCCATTACCAAGATGTGCGGAAAGTAAATAAGTTCGCGCTTTTCTTGGCGTAAATTCGATGTAAGTAGTTACTGTCATATAGAGAGGCAATTTCTTGAAAATTTAAAAGGTATTTTACAGTACATCTTGTTCGAAATTCGAATATTATTGAAAGAAAGATACTTTAACTTTAACAGAATACTACCTGTGTATACCTAGGATACATTCGAAAAATATAAACCTATATTATATATTTTCCTTTTTTGTAATAATGTCCCCTTCACTATTCAATCCTATAGACAATATATGTATTAGGTATAATGCTATAATCGGAATAGTACCTACCTACTAATATAATAAAATGATTGAATACAGTCGTAAAAGAAAGAAATCACCGCACGGTATCTACCAATTATTTAACTCAAGTTGACCTGTAACTTGAAGCAATAACATATTACTGCTATGGGTACTACCCAAAGGAAATTCATAATTAATAAAATGCAAAACAAACAAGCCGACCAGTTCATCATAATTATGCAATCCGATAGGGTTCATGTAACCAAACACTGAATAATGGAAATTTAGATTCAGGCAGTCCGCAAACAGTGGAGCCGTGTAAACGGATAAATGGGTGCTGATGTTGAGGCGCTCTAAATCCGACAAATTAAAAAATAACATTATATCAGTGGCCTGCTGATGCGGAATTTTAAACAGGAATTTTTTTCTGTTACAATTTTGTGAAATATAAGATCAGGAACAAAGCCTCAATTTACTTTCTAGAAAGGGAAAAATTTGATTTATTTTTTTGGTTTTAACATTATTTAACCTTAGGAAAGCTACTACGATACATAAATACGATATATAAAACAGACCTTATTATTATTTATCGTTTTAGTAATAATACTTATTTAAAATAGCCACTATATTTTTAAGATACAATTTGAATTCAAAACCTAGCAACCCGCCATTTTTGTAGGTTTTCAGATGAATTAATTAAAACCAAATAGAATCCTTGTTTCGTAATTACGGTTTGATTACCATAACTAAAAAAAAATATATTTCATACCAGTATAATATTTAAATTCAGTTTAATGTGTGGTCTTATGGTGGTTTTAATAATTATAATAAAAAAAAGCCGTACATTTGCAAAGAAATAAAAGTAACACAACTTAGTAAGTGTCGAGCAAAGCGATACGAAACTGCAGCCATTTATTAGTTAAGCTGAAACTAAGAGCTTTGATATGTAAGTTTTAATAACCGTAATGTATACTAGTACGTGTTGAGAATCCGGAGTTTAAACCATATCACTTGAATATAATTTCCTTGCATTTGCTAACTTTGGTACAGTTTGTACCTACGTGGATTCGTTAGTTAGTCTTACTCTTGGGGAGTGCGGTCTAACTCCGTTACTACTGTCTACTGATATTATTTTGTTAAATTGAAGAACCTGATTATTTAATGACTACTATAGAATGTTTTTCTGTTTATTTGTATAAAATTTTACCTACAAGTAGTATCACGTACAAACATAACATACTTCTCTGATCTTTCAGATTTCCGAAGGTTATGCAAAATTGCTTATTCTTCCTTGTTATTTAAAATTACAAATATGGTCTTACTTATCGTGTCATTTTTAAATAATGTATTGAAATTTGTTTTATCAAAACTCAAACATTTTTATTCTGTATATTATTATTCATCTTACCATAATTGTTATGAAAATATAATATACTAGCTGCTCCGCGCGGTTTCACCCCCGTGGCTCCACTCCTGTTGCCCGTAGCGTGATGAAATATAGCCTATAACCTTCCTCGATAAATGGGCTATCTAACACCGAAAGAAATTTTTTAAACCGGACCAGTAGTTTCCGAGATTAGTGCGTTCAAACAAACAAACAAACAAACTCTTCAGCTTTATAATATTAGTATAGATTTCTTTCAATTCTTATAAATAGTGACCCACTTAAAAATTCTTAAAACTCGATCTTTGGTTTATACCATTGAGCTGTTATCGTATCGGATTAAATATCATAAAAATACTCAAATTGTGTTTGCGAACTTGCTAAGTTACATTAAAACTTTTGGATACATTTCGCCAAAGTTTTGTAAGGTCGAGTAGGCGAGGGCGTGAGAAGTCAGGATCCAATTAAAGTTGGGCCAACTTCGTCAATACTGTCCGATTTGGACCGGTCAAAATTACTTTATAATAACTTCTAGTGTGGATCAAAACTATCTTTTCTACAATATAATATATTTTCTTTGGATCTCACAATATTTCTCCATTGAGAATATTTCTCTATCAATTATATTTTATACCAGTAAAGTATTATGGAACAAAGAATTCCGGATATTCCCCTGACAGTCTAACCCTAGATATATATGAGTAGGTACCGTATCCTTTTTTCTATAAGAAACAATTCAATACAATACCAATACAACTGAGACTAACTTAAAGATATCGAATCGTTTCTTTCACGCTTCCAAAAGTTTAATTTTGTAGTTCTAAAAATATAATATATCTAAGTACCTAATTAATATTAAAACTTTTAGGTGTGCCAAGACCCAATATTTAATGCGAAACTGCTGTAATGTTGATCGACAATCGACTTATAATTAAGGAAAGGCTTTGAATAATTTCTATTTAAATTCCCCATAAAGTTAAACACGGAGGGCTTGGAAATTATGTCGAAAGATAGAGGAGTTTTGTTAAGTTTTAATCGCTGTTGGCAATCTCGACTTCAGTGGAAATAAATATTATAAAGGAAACTTCTACCTAGCCTGAATAAATAATCAGATACTCTAATATATTTTAATTTTTCTTATAAATATTAATTGCCATGTCAATTATGAAAAATTAGTATCTACCATCTACATTCGAAACAGATTAAAGCCATACCTATCAATTTCATTTGTCTACGAATATTTTTATGTAGCTTAAAAAATTTAACCTTAAATGTAAGTATGTACATAACTATAGTCCTTTTCATTTAGGATGATTCCTGTGACACTTCATCGTGTTCCGAATTACGTATTTTATGTTTAAAAAGTCAAAATAATTTTAGTGCATAATATTTTTATTTTATGGCGGCATTATTACCAAAAATATAAAAATGAAACATCTTAAGCTTATAAATCAAAAACAGTATTGTTTAGTTTAATATAATGAAAAATAAAATAAAATAACACAAAAATATAATACCTACGCAATTCGTGTACATGAAATGGATCGTTGAAAAATCATAGAGTTGGAAAATCATATAATCGGCGCCCATCTTGTGATCGTTTGTCAATCGAGTCAATCGTCTGTACGAGTACGTCAGCCTTGTATACAACTTGCATTTTTATATTGATACTTTACGTGGTATTTGTTATTTTTACTAATTGTTATTGTTGACTTTTTGTTGCTGTTGTTTGCTAAGTTTCCTTAGTTAATTGTTGGCGAAATGCCGAAAAAACTAATTTTGGTACTTTATTCAAATCGATTTCATTTCCATATAGAATATTATCGATTATCGGAAACAATTGATACGATTTCAGTAACCGACATCTCTACACGTGTCAATAATCGATGTGTCACAGAAATCATCTTAGGTGGAAAGGACTATAATAAAAGATCAGCCAGAAAGTGATAAAAACATTTATTTCCCTGTTTCTAAATAAACAGCGAGTAGCAACCTCAATATCGATAAACCCGGAAACCTATCTTGTATCCGTTACGAAATGTTAGCAATTTGAGATATTGGTAGGTACGTTTTCTTACATTATTGTTTGTTGAAAAAACAACAAAAAGATAATACCTATACATGGTATACATGGTTACAACACACAACAATTAATAAACAGCGTTAAGAAAAATAAAGCATAAAAAGCAATCAACGAGATGTAAGTAGCAGCAGAGTGTCAAATTATCCCTGACATAAAGAGACTGTTCAGCATTAACTGATGACTCACTTTATGAAATACGAAGTATTTTTTCAATGTTCCAATTATTTTGGATACGACGATAAGAGCAACAAGGAAGGACAGTTTTCTGATATTTAAGCACATATTATTTCTAGAACACGAGGATACATCGTTTATTGATCCTTTTGAGGAAATTCTACATCGTGTCGATAACGCTTACCCCTATTACCAACCATCTAAATACAAAAGAAATTGAAAATACCTTTCTGAGATCTTTGATTTTCATATTTCCCAAACCCTTATGTAACATCGTAGTGTAACATAGAAGAGCAACCATGACACATGTATACTTTTTTTTATTTTTTTTTATTCGGGATTAGGCAGGCATCCAGGCGAAGCGATGGTCACATCGCTTCGCCTGATGGAAAGCGACAAGCGAGGTCTAGGATGGAGCATGCTGACCTAATAAATGCCTATTCACTTTTTTTTTGAACAAGTCCAGATTATAATTATCGGGAAACACGGACGCCGGAAGATTGTTCCATTCCTTGCTGTATATAAACAAATTGCGAGAAGCCACAAAACGAAATAAGAATTCTGCTCCCATATCATACAAAAATAAATGATGAAGCTCCTGAATTTGTGTTGCCAACCGTACAAAGGTGACAAGCGGCGTCTTTACGTATAGATACACTTTCATTAGAGCCTCACCGACTGTAATAATAATAACACATGCCTCCCCCATATTAAAATTGCTAGGTTTGGCGCTAAACCGCAGAGTCGTTTTAATAATGACGTCTCTTCGTACGTTAAGGTATTTAACCTTTTCATCCTTAAATGTTAGCTTTTATTTTAAAGCTGTTGCCTGTTGGTAACTCGTAGTCCTTTGTTTATTTAGCGTGCAATGGCCTTTCACCTATAAGGGATTTAAAACACGCTGCTAAAAATTAAAATATGAATATTTCAAATGCAGCGATAGTATTTTTATTGCTAAGCCTCTATTCAAATTTTTCAATAGGATTTGGTTGAATTTGAAAGGGAAATGCACAGTAAATTTATTCTATTCGTCAATATTAATTTAATCACTAGTTTTTAATACTTTTACTTTTATTCACATTTTGACAATTTCTTTACCCTGAAAATAATTGTGAGAAAATAACATTACCTACCGAACACGAACATTTACAAATGAGAATCATAACCAAAACTAAATCAATAGTTGCCTGTTCATAAATTACAATTATTCCAAAAAAATAATGAAGTGTAAGTCCAGATCCATCTAGATTAATAAAAGTTTCATCAAACAGTAGCCGAAGGGCCACAGACCAAATATAACTTGTTACTGAACTATTAAGTAGGTACTACCGGGAATCGCCGGACGCCGACCCCGGACCCACGCTTGTATTAATATACTACTACTCATCCTTTTTTTTTTATAGTGGAGAATGCATTTAGGCATACCCAGAGCACTCGGGGGAAGAGCCCTGGGTTATGTCGGACTCACCCTGCTGAGTGCAAGGTCCTACCGACTAAACTCCACTGTGTTCCGCCGTGCCGCTTTATTGACGGGGCCGCGGGTATTCGGTAGAACCGCGTCCTCAGACACTACTACTCATTTTAGATTTTAATATAGCATAAGTACCACTACCACAATTAAAGGTGCAACCAATATCAATAACCAATTCTTGAAACAAATTTAATATAAATTACTTATACTATCTTTAATGAGCGTAATCAAACATCGTGCCATGTAATCATGTAAGTATGTCACCCCTTGGTCACCCCTATTTTATCAACTATGTTGTCTCCAAAAAAATAAAAAATACAGATACTTAATTAAACACTGAAGTCTGAACACAGCTTATAAAGAAACGTATAGGTATTGTTCCCGTATTACAAAATGGTAAAAAGTAATAATATATCGCGTTACGCTAGGCTTTTTAGTACATATAATAAATCCACTCGCATTATGAATTCTGACATAAAATATTATCTCCATCTGTCTTATACGATATCCTATGAGAGAAATGCTTTTTATGAATGTTTTATATGAATCTGTAACAATGTTGGTAAAATCGTTTATTATTTCTAGGAATACGTTTCTAAGATATTGAATGTTTTTTGGATCAAAATATCAGTATGACTACTACCTACATTTTATATTCTCTATTACGTACAAAATAAATAAGACAATGTTACTTACACAGGTTACTTACTTATAAATAATAAGGCGCAGCGGTCCCCCCGGCTTCGCCCGTAGCACAGTATTAAAATTCCTAGGAAATATTGTAATACGGATTTCACTCCATAAGAGCCATCCTCGTACTTCAAGGAAAATTATAAAAAAAATAATTAACGAAATCCGTTCAGCCATTCTCGAGCACATATTTTGGTGATTCATTTTTATTATATTATACACATGATTATACAGATTTTAATCACATGCTATTAGGTACCTGCACCAATTTAATTAATTAGAAAAATGTTTCTATTAAATAAAACGACAGCCATATTTTATTCATGAAGATAAACGCGATTTGCAAATCTACTGCTCCTAATTTATGAAAGGCACCACAAATTTCGAAATTTATAAAATATGAACCCAAATTCCGTCGGTGATGTTAAATGAAATTTAAACTTTGTTACAATGAAAATTGTTCCCGCGCTCATTTAATAAAGTTGCCGAATGTTCATTTAAATCGAGACATTAATCCATCAGTCCTCGGAATCACAGACACAATAGAAAATCTATTGTGTCGCGCCCCGATCGGGCCTTACGGTGGTCAATGGGTTAATCTCTCTTTTTATGGGGCAAATTGTTGTTGCAGCGAAGCCTTAATTTATTTCGATTAAATTCGATTCATTTTATTTTAATTACCTATGTTTAATACTTTCAGGAGTTAAATGGATTAACAGAATATAGGTATAATATTTCCTTTTTCTTTATGTCCAATAATTACCTACAATATAGAGTAATCATATTGCTTTACACATATTATGGTTTTGCAATTTGGGAATTCACATTAATTAAGGCTAATTCAACGAGGGAATTGGAAAACACATATTATACAAGAATGTAGTTAATTATTGTCTTCGATACATACCAACATTTTCTTTTTTTTCATAAATTTTTACAGAAGTTGTTTATAGTGAATCCTAAAAATTTAGTGTAGGTATTGAGAGTAATTTGTCTCTGAGAAAGATATACATAAAATCCGAACTTGATGGGGCTGAAATAAAGAGTGGTTGGTTTTACCCAAGTTTTACCATTAAAAAAAGATTAAAAAGTAAAAATTGAATGAAAGGAATTTTAATCTCATTCTTTCAGTTCATTCAATAATTTCACTTTTGTTTATTATCTGTCATAGTCATAAATAATGGAAATAGGTAGGTACCCCGTACCAAGGTAGGTACGTAAAGTTTTACGAGATAATTAACTTGTTAAAAATAATCGACCATTAAAACGGGCTAAACTCAGAAACATTTGTCACGTTTTCTTTATGCGCAATAAAGTGAAATAGTACCAATTTAACGATTCGGCTAATTAAGACTTTTAAGACTTAGAAATTAAGGGATCACTTCAACGCATTTTTTTTATTTCTATGTAAACTTAAAAATAATAATTTACTGAAAACGGTATCTTTAAGAAATCATTATTGCAGTGAACTGAATTCGCCTAATTCAAATTAAATGAAAATGATCCATTTGAACAGCATTATTTTTCGTGATAAAGGCACGATCAGAAATACAAACAATCCAAAGATATTTAAACAGAGTTTTTCTGAAAATGGTCATGTTCTTAACCATTATTGGGATTTGTGAAATAATATTCCACTTTCTAAATGTATTTGTTCCATTGTCTGCGTAACTGTCATAACAATAAAAGAGCTCCATAAATTTACTTTCAGTATGAAACCCAACAATTTTCATATTGTAACAAAACTTTTCGGCATGGCTTTGTGGCTTTTAGTTCCCCTCTAAAGTCTGAAAATAATGTGAGCGCCGAACGGTGAATATGGTTGCATATTATAGTTATCTATTAAGGTGATGAATTAATTTTTCTAACATTTACGGCCCTTTTCAAACCTTCGTAATTTTTATATTATTAAAGTTGTCGTGATGAAAATTCTTGACAAGAAAGTTCAATAGTAACACAATACGTCTACCGTTTTAGAAACATGATTCTATGATATTTTCTCGATAGAAAAAAAATACAAAGTTATCATTGTTATTTTTTTTTAATCTCTGGCATCTTCAAAATAACAAACGTAAAGTTACGACTTTTTGGATATTAACTATAAAATATACAACCTATACGTCTACCGTGTTAGAATTTTGAAATATGCGATGGTTTTGAAATAAACAAGAAATACTTGAAATTAGCGCGCGACCAGCCAATATAGCGAGAGCCGCCCTGTACCTTCCTACCCCGATCGCTGCACGAGTCATTCCCGCTACGGCCGTCACACGGGGAACTTGTGTCACTCGCGCAATCGTAAAAAAGGGTGACAACACGATAAGACAAAATGAGACAAATGGGGACAATAAAGAAAATAAGAAGAAGAAACACAAAGGTTGGAGGAAAAAGAATGCTTACAATTGGAACAAATTAATGAAGTTGGTTTAATTTAAAATTTGATGATAATTGTATTATAGACGATGTTTGATATGTACCCCTGTTTTAAGTACATAACGAATGTGTAAGATTTTTTCATTTATAGCATAAATAATCTGTTCAGAAATCCGGAATCCAGAAGGAAAATAAACCCACTGATTGTTCACAATGTGAATCCACTCCTTCGTAAGTACCTATATTCAGTCAAAAGTGTATGTTATCAAAGCTCTACTGGTTTTATCGCATGATTCCATTTTTAGCAAAAAGCAACAAAGTGCAAAGAAATAAAAAATCATGGTGAACTTAGTGGAAGTATGATGGACATAATATGGAACAGGAGCTCATTGGAGTAGTATTGTATTTAAAAAAAATACGAAATAATTTCAAGAATTACATTTCTTAGAAGGTGGTAGATAAGTATGTTGTATAAAGAATTTGATGTTGATATTTATTTCATTTATACTTACTACACCTGTGCGGGAAATTGCTTAGTAATAAAACAGGTTTATATTCATATTTACATAGTAATGTGAGTTTTCATTTCGAAAAATTTTGTGTAAGTATATTAAATTGAGTTCCTGGGTGATCTGGAAACACAATTGGGCCCGGAAGATGGCGCTGCAGTCACTCCTCCTAATGACATGAACCGATTTGGATGAATATTTGTGTGCACATTTCATTTTTGTGGGATGATTGGTTGATTCGCTTTCACATTAGCTAATATTATGTATTTTTGTTGTTAGAAAGTAAACTTAATTTAATGTTTATAATACATTATTATTGGTATAAATAAGCCAGTGTTCGTCTCACATTGCTGTACCTGCCTACCTACCCTACCAGGGCCTAACTTTGTTCTGGCTATTTTATTTTGATTATTTGTAATGAATAATTACAATTATAATAGAGTGCAAAAAATAAATAAAAAAGTATCCTATGTGTAAATCCAGGCAATTAGCTATATTTTATCAAAATTGGTAATGTAGTCTTGACGTGATTAAGTAACAACTAACAAAAAAATATACAAATTAACATCCAAAGTTTCGCATCAGTTTTACTGTATTAGTGATATCTTCCACTCTTGACTTTGACTGAGAAGAATTAGGGTTTATAACTTCTTTCAGAAATATTACCTTTCATTTCTGGGCATGACGTAATATCTACGTCAGCATCAAATTCTATCTAAATCCATTCAGTAGTCCGCGTAATTAGGTACCATTTCATTTTTTCAGAGTAACAATATTTTTTGTTATTTTAAAGATTATTTATAACCTGTATTATTTTGTAATAAAGTAAACATTACGAAATAATAATAATTATTAATAATGTCTAAGTAGTTGTTAAAAAGAAGATTATTTGTTTATAAGCAAGAAAATAAAACCAATAAATCAACAATTAAATATATGTATAAGAATATTATAACTGTAATATGACGACTCCATACATGTTTGTCCCGAGTCGGCCAGCGGCAGCGCGGCGAGTTTGCAAGAATGACTTCGCGCACACCCGCGTTCGCGATAGCGAGCTATTAGACTCCGCCCGCCAAGCAGTAGATTTTTTTTTGTGTATCGTCTTAAAGAACCATGTTTAATTTGTATATTTAATGGTACACTTTATTTAAAACTAGCGGTCCGCCCCGGCTTCGCCCGTGGTACTTACGTTTTCTCTACATAAAAACCATCCTCGTACTTCAAGGAATATAATAAAAAAAGAATTATCGAAATCGGTTCAGCCGTTCTCGAGTTATGCGCTTACCAACACATTTTGCGATTCATTTTTATATATAAGAATAAGAGATAACGTATAGAACTTTTCTATATTGTTCAATCACGAGGTACTGTTAGTAAAAACTTACAAATTTTATAGTTTCTTCAAATATTGAGCATGTCCTATAACATGACAGGCTATATTATATCCATACTAATATACATATTATAAATGCGAAAGTAACTCGGTCTGTCTGTCTGTTACTCAATCACGCCTTAACTACTGAACCAATTTGCATGAAATTTGGTATAGAGATATTTTAATACTCGAGATAGGACATTTTACCCCGGGAAATAGGATAGGTTTTATCCCGGTAATCCCACGAGAACGGGAACTATGCGGGTTTTTCTTTGACTGCACGGGCGAAGCCGCGGGTGAAAAGCTAGTCTATTTATAAGTTAGTAAACAATTAGTAAAGATATTCGCAATGCTATAAGGTGTGTACATTATGAACAAAGTACCTACGTATCTACCTAATATAAATTTAAAATAGCACCTGCACTCTATCGGGATCTTTACACACACAATCTTATACTTAGTATTTATTCAAAGTAAATATTCGTTGTTGACTGTACGCAAACTAATAGGTTTATTCTAATGAAAACGTACGCATACGTTCGTATCATATTACGTGTACAACGGATGGGTAGAGTGACATTTAGGTGTGGTTTAGCGTCGAGTGAGCTTATTCGACTTAATAAAAGCGTCTACCTTCCATAATAGTGTTTATGTACCTACACCGTTAACTTTTACGATTTACGCCCCCAGTCGCCTGACGTATACGGATTTAGTGTGATCCAGGGTTATAATAAAACAATTGCAAGAGATATATCTACCTACGCTAAATAATTGCCTAATAAGTCTATTTTGTAAAATAATGTATTACTTATGACTTCTTATTGGAAGTAACTGTCTAATAAGAGATAGTTGGAATACTACTTAGTGCATTTAGTCTGCTCATCTACGATTAACAAGCAACAAATAATAGATTAAAAATAATGTCAGAGAGAAAACTGATAAAAGCTGACGAGTGGAGGGTGAGTAGACGATAGAAACACCACCTAACTACACCTTAGAAATACCAAGATAATAAAAGCAACACAAAAAATCGTGATAATACTTGGTTGATACCTTTTGATGCGTCCCTAACATTCATAGATATCTATTTTATTGACAAAATAATATTGTTCAATATTTATAATAATATAATATATCCCTCATGGATGTATTTTACTTATTAAAAGCAACCTTTGTCAATGGGTGTCCTTTAATTTACTCTGGAAATAACTTTACTAAACAGAATACGATTTAAGCCCTTATCTAAATTAATGGACTTTCCTTTGTACAACACTTCACAATAGGCTTTTCCATAGTTTATAGACATTATTAAAAGTGTTAATTATAGGTATATTTAAAATATTAGTATATATGTAAAAGTCTAAGTACTGTAGAGACAATTTTTCCAAATAATATTATGCTAACCTAAGATGCTAATTATATAAAAGTGCGCTGGAGGGTCCTTAGACGGGTGAATCACGTTTCGGAGGGCCTTTCGGCGCGCGCCCTTCGGCCGGTTGGTACTGGGGTCGAGGGTTTGGGGAACGCCGATGATGGAACGGGGAACAATCAATCATCGGCGAACGGGTGGCGTGAGCTCGTGTACAGCTTGCGCCGCCCCGGGGTGGGCATTTGGTGGAGGGCCTGGAAACGGGCAACTGATGGGCGGGACATGCGGAAGATTGCAAATGTGTACCCGCATCCCGTCTAAAGCAGTGCGTTGGTACACGGTGGGGTACACGGTAAGAGTCCGACATAACCCATGGCTCCTTCCCCGGGGGCCGTGGGTATCTTTGGAAGATTTCCCCACTATAAAAAAAGTATATTATGTCACGTTAATTTATAACTTAAACAATTATTTAAAATAATAAATAAAACCGAATAGAACTTGAAAAACTAACCCCGTTTTCCAATTACAGCACTAGAGCGCATTATGCGGCATAATGCTTAGCGTTGAATGTTCCAACTACAGCAACGCTTCGCACAATCGAGCACTAGAAAAAGTAATGCGCGTGAATTGATGCGTGCAATCGATTTATCGTTAGTAATTATTAATTGTTGGAAAAAATTTAAAGCTTTCGTTTCATTGTAGTTTTTTCGAAATAATCAAAGTTAATTCAAATTGTGTTAAAAAATAAATATAAGTATGGATGAAGGTACAAACTAGGGATGTAACGATACATGATTTTGCCGATACGATACCGATACCGATATTTGTAGTAATGTATCGGCGATACCGATACCGATACCGATATCGATGGCTTGGTAGAAAAATAAATAGTGAATTATGCATAAAAAGTTACCAACATTTAACAGAGACAACTGTTAATCGTATTCTTTTAAATAAAAAAGCCAAATCAAAAAACAACAAAACCATTTATTTTAGTAGGTATTATTATTTTACGAAGTCAGTTAAACTTTAAGTAATACACATACAATCAGTACCTAATAAAAGTTTACTATAATTGGTAGAGTTTTTTCAGAAAACAAAGTGCGCACGCGCGGGCGGCCTCCCGCATCGTTCATTGGGCGCGGATTTTTGAATTATTTAATATCAAAAAAATTGGTTGTTTGTAAAGTAGGTTTACGATCGAGATGTTTACGTGATAACATAATGCAGTGGCAGCGCTCGAGATGAAACGGGAGATAGGTCCGTCTCTCTCTCGTTATACCTGCGATCGCGCTCGTGAGGTTTTGGTGTGACACAAGTTTATGAACATGTCACACGACTAAAACGATTTTAAAAACGTTATCACGTTAAAAATTTAAAAAATTCCAAATTATTTATTTCTTTCCTTTACATAAACAAAGGAGACTATTTTTTGTGGGCCCACCAAGACTCGGTAACGTATAGTCATCAAAAAAAACGTGTAAAAATATAAAATTATATTATGAATTTTGTAACTTCGTTGTTTTACAAACGAAACCGGAATCATGAAATCGAATTAAAAAGCCTTATTTTGATATCATCCCTGCTGTAGTGTGCTGTCTACAAACCAAGAACAATGGCCAACATTTAAAAAAACTGGAACGAAACGTTTTTATCGATAGAATGAAAATTAAACCAAAAAGCGAAAAAAATTGCCTTCAATAAACCATTTTAGAAACTGTTTTTATTGTTATTTATATGTAAGAATATGATTGATAGCGATTTTAAATCCTGTCATTTATCAAATAAAACAATTTGTTTCTACTCAGCTAAAAAAATCCGTGTAACGAAATGTTATATCTATTGGCTGCTTTGACGGAATATGTCAGATTCCTCCTGTCGTAGCCCCCAGCCCCCTGCGTCAATGTTTGCAATGAATGTAAACAATGTTTTTTTTACCTATTTAAAAATGATATTGCTACAACATAAGAGCGTTTAATATTACAATTGAACATGAATAATAAAATAGCTGTGCAAATGGATACCTATCCTAATATTATGTACCTACACCTAGTCATAAAATATCATCTACCTAAATACCTACTTAACTAATAATTTCTTATTGAATCAGTTTTCTCAATCGCTAAAATCGCATCAAGGTCCAGAAACTTGAGATACACCCACTTATATCTATTTATAACCAAATCGGGTCTCTGTGTTTGTGCTACCTTCGTTGTGTTTGATTTCCGAGCTTTAAATCGTGACAATGTATATGATGTTTTCTAATATTTATTTATTCATTTATTAAAATATATTGTACCCAATGATTTGGATGGGTCACACAAGACAAATCGCTCATTATCAGTTAGTTTTTATGTAGTAATGAGGTGAAAGTTTGCACACGTATTTCTAAAGATTCCGGTTAAAACATGTAAAAGTAATGTCACCACTGTAATCTGGGGACTTCAAGGAACAAATTAACACACATTTCATTAATATACGCTAAGAAATTGAGGTGGGCCTATTCTCCAAACAAAAAAAATCGTCTCCTTTGTGATTGGAACACTCCTAGTAAGCAAATAAAATGCTTGTGTCAGGAGGTTCCGCTCTTCCTTAACACTATTACAGAAACAGAAATAAAACAATATGAATGAATACAATGCAAAAACATAAAAGAAAAGAAAGAATTTAATAAAAAAATATCGGTATCGGTTGATTTATTATCGGCGATACCGATATATCGGCTTGCCGATATATCGGCCGATATATCGGTATCCGTATCGGTATCGTTACATCCCTAGTACAAACATTGAAAAAAAATGTTAATGAAAAAATCAAAATCCAAATTACTTAAAACCGTAAATATTTTTCAACCAATTATTATGTATACCACTTTAATTACACATTAATGAGGTTATTGCTAACTCTATGAATATTTTTTTTTTTCAACACTGAACTTAGCGCAACCTGCTGGTGCGTTTCACGTTCCAATTAAGCATCAGCATAATTCGGCATTGTGCGGCACTGAGTCGCATTATGCTCTGTAATTGGAAAACGGGGTCTAATTCAACAACAGGGAGAAAAAAAAATCTCTTGGCGTGAATGTGCACCATAATTGATGGGCTTGTTGATGGGTGTCACTGGGTGTCACATGGCAGCTGACAGTTCCCGCTGCCATTTGACAATTAACAAGTCAAAAATTGTAAACAGAAACATTGTCTTCTAAAAAACGACTCGGCACATTAATTATTTTGTACTAGTGAAATTTTAATCTTAAACTTACCCATTCCAAAGTTAAACCAAATAAGTCCTAATTTGTATTAAAATGAAAATATCTGAGGTAAATACAAGTGAACTAAATTATAACCTATTTCACTAAAGTATTTAATAAAATTTAACGAATGCCTGATAAATATAACACGATGTATTTTATTAAAATATACTACGATATTACAATTAACTATATTGCAAAATTATCCTCAATATGCCAATTGATATAACTTTTTTTGCAGCTTCCAGGTGATGAAAACTCTGACTTAACCTGTCGGACGTACGTTATACAGAATGAAAGTCACACCCTAGGAAATGCCTTAAAATGTATCATAAATAGATAGTAAGTACACATTTGAATCAAGATAGTAAGGAATTTTTGATGGATTAAAAAATGAATAAATAGATCAATAGACTTGTTTAGAACCGTTCAAAAACACTTTGTAGAACTCGTGAACATTGTAATATTTATAAGTGAAGATCTGACAACTTATTAATTGAGTAACTATGAACCTTGGGTCTTGGCCACCACCTCTCGTTACTTACTCAATCACTTGTTACTTGTCAACACTAATAATTTATTTATTAAGAAAATTAAAATATCATTTTCTTAAGTTTTGAGAACTTGTTTAATGTCATGAAATATTATGACCGTAATATTATATTATAAAAAATTAATTTTTATGGTCTTTTGCAGTGAAGATGTTCAATTCTGTGGGTACACATTACCTCACCCAGCAGAATCGAAAATTCATTTTAGGATACAGGCACATGAAACACCAGCTTTAGAAGTATTAAAAAGAGGACTACAAGATCTTCAGAAAGTTTGTGATCATACATTAAATGTATTTGAAAAAGAAGTAAAGGAATTTACAAAAGTTTAGCAAGATGCATTTTTTGACCACCGAGCGGCCCGATCGGGCCGCAACACCATAGATTTTCTATTGTGTCTGTGATTCCGTGGACTGAGGGATAGGTTCAACTGTACGTTGTATGCATGTATTTTCACGAGTAACCAACTCTTTTTGACCCACTTTAAAGGGACAGATTTAATTCATACTTTGTAGGTTCGCTTACCGAGTGGATAACAATACAATTATCTCATTAGTACCTTTTTGAAGCATGTAATTTTTGTTTTTACTTAATTATTCCTCAAGTTATTCTATCACATAAAAAAAATGTTGAATACAAAAAAAAAACATTAAAAGACATATTATAAAACAAGACTATCAATCCCTAGTGGCCTGTGGCAGTCTACAGCAACTGTAAGCTACAGTACCTGGCCTAGGTACTGTAGCTTACAGTTGGTGAATTTTCGATAGTTAGTTACCTACCTATCGTTTTATTTATTCATAAAAGATAGGTTTTGAAGTCCCGTGTCCCCAAGTGGGGTAAGGGGCATTACATATCTATACTAATATTATAAAGAGGAAAGGTTTGTATGTATGTATGGTTTTCACTTTTCACGCATAAACTACTGGACCGATTTTGATGAAATTTGGCACAGATAATCTCTAGACCTTGAGAAAGAACATAGGCCACCTTTTATTGCGAAATATGTACCACAGGCGAAGCCAGGGCGGACCGCTATTATGTTATACATTTTTGTTTTTAATAATTAAAGACTATATAATAGCAAAGCTAGAACAGAATTTATTCTATCTAGATCTGATAATATATTTTAATTTATAGCTTCGCAGGAAGTGTAAAATTTAATAAAATATAATGAAAAGTCTGTATGTATCTAGTTCCTTGTTTACTTTTGCTACTACATAATAAGTATAAATAAATTTTGTATCAATTGAAATGAGTTTTTATTCATTTATATTAATATTGATTATTGATAAAATAAAACAAAATAATTTAATCAAAGTGGTTGTATTTCATATTTTAGACTTTGAATTCAGAGTAGGGTGACTTGGTCAATGGGATGTCCCTCCACAAGTCGGGGGTCAAGTAGGCATAGGTCTTAGCGATGGCAGCGTATGTAGCCTTCGCGAAGTTTCCAAGTGTGCCAGTTGAGCCTCTTGCAGATGTGTAGCAGTCCTCAACACCAGCCATTTGAAGTAACTTCTTAGGGACTGGCGCAGACACAATACCAGTACCACGGGGAGCAGGGATCAGCCTTACAGTGACTGAACCACACTTGCCAGTGACCTAAAATTCAAATACAGTTATTAATATTTGAACAAAGAATTTGTTGTTATTAATAATGTTGTAGGAGATCAGACGCATTAAAGCTTCATCGGACTGGCCTCAAGTGGATACCACGAATGAAATGATTGATTAGTTTCATCATAAAAGGTTAAACTACAGTATATTTAACAATATCAATAAATTTAAATAAATCTTTACCTTGCATGGGACAGTGTGAGGCTTTCCGATCTTGTTACCCCAGTATCCTCTGCGGACAGGGAGTACAGAGAGCTTGGCAAGGATGATAGCACCACGGATGGCGGTCGCTACTTCCTTGCTGCACTTAACTCCGAGACCAATGTGCCCATTGTTGTCTCCGATAGCCACGAAGGCCTTGAAACGGGTACGCTGACCGGCACGGGTTTGTTTCTGGACGGGCATGATCTTCAGCACTTCATCGTTGAGTGAAGTTCCTATGAAGAAATCGATGATTTCGAATTCTTTAATGGGCAAGGAGAACAGGTAGATGCTCTCCAGTTTGTCGATCTTTCCTTCGCGCACGAGGCGTCCAAGTTTGGTCACTGGAACCCATTCCTTCTGGTCTTCCTTGCCGCGTCCACGGCCGCGACCGCGACCACGTCCACGTCCACGAAGACCACCACGGCCTCTATCACCCCCACGAGAACCAAATCCACCGCGGAAACCGCCACGTCCACCGGCTGGAGCTGCGTCCGCCATTCTGTAAACGGTACTAAAATATTAATACAACGAATTTCGTAACACCTTCTGATCAATTAAATAATAAAATCAGACGCGTTAAGGCCATCACCGTGTAAACACTATGGTAGATACCACGAATGAATTTGATTTTTATTTCTCATCATTGAACCACGTCAACCACGTGGTTTATAGGTTAAATTACAAAAAAGAAACATTCTCACTATAGAGATAATAGTTTAAAACAATTTACACGATATTCAGCTTATAATTTAGTTAAAATCACATTTTTAATTTTAAACTGTTATGAATTTCATTAAATTAAAAGAAAAATTGTTCACTTACGTAGAGCCGTGAGCTAAATAAGACGGTCAAATTCAAAATGGCAGAGGCCGCGAGACAAAGCCAGACGCCAATCGGCTATTGACCTGTTTCGTTCATTTCATTCACTCACATTCCACAGATTATGAAGCGGCCAGCGGGCTAGATGTTTCTGCCCACCACGGCTGCTCACTTTTTTCATTCTATCGACTTCTCAATTTTGACTGTATTTTTTGGTGATTTTTTGGCTATCTCTTAACCTGTGACTATGGGAACTGATTTTGGTCATTCTTTTTTATTTGAAAGCTGGTGCCTCCCGTCCCATTTAAATTTGGACAAGTTCTGATAATCTGAAGATATAGTTTATAATAAGTATATATTTTAAACACAGATTTTAAAGAAGCGGATATTACGTAACGTAAGCATAAATACGTGTAACTTAAGCATAATGCATGTTCTCGATTTCTCTATTCTTCTTATTATAATTGTGATTTATTTAAATTTTAAGTGTGTATTCTGGTAGATTCTGGTGCATATTCTATAACCAATAAAAACAATAAAAATCATAACAAAAAAAACGCACGTTGATATATAAAAATTTATTTACATTTTTATTATATTTTAAAAACAGTCAACAAGCTCAACTTTATGGTGATCCATAGAGTCACCCTGTACCACAAATGGGAAGGGCATGCCGCCAAGTCCATGGCAGGCAGCACCATATTTTCCATCCTTTCTTAATGCAACAACAGCCCCCATAAAATTGGGATAATATTTTGCTATTCTTTTAATCGCTACTTGCGCCGCTTCCGTAGGTAATGTTCCACGACGCATCTCCTCTACAGCCAAAAAGCTAAAAAAATTATAAGTACATTATTATTCTGACTCAAGAAGCTTATATCTAGATATAAGCTTCTTGAGTCAGAATAATAGTAATAATACCCACTGGAGATTTCGGTATGAACATTAACGTGTAACAAGAAAATATTGCCCAGTTGTTGTTTTTTATCACTTTCACACCTAACTTGGTATTGCCACATGAGTAGAAAGACGGAACAGAGACTAAGCTTCTTAAGAACGTGCAAAATTGTTACCTATTTTGGTAGGGTTGTCACAATAGGTTAAGACAAATTAAACAAAACTACCTACTACAACCCAACCTAGGTATGTACACACTTACAATACATACATACATACTTACAAATGCTAAACTTGTAATAATAATGAAAGGTAAAAACACACCGTGTACAATTCTCATCTTATTAAAAAAGGACCTAATAAAATAAACGCAAGTAGGTACTTACTTGAAAAAGTAATAATCAAAATATTTACTCACCTATTGTACTCCTTGAGATAGTTGAAGTATGATATATTTACAGTTTTTCTACTATTATTCATACACACAGTACAATAAACAACCATTTTTGACAATGAAATATTACGTTTTATATTAAAATATTCAAACTTGCAAGTTGCAACTAATAAAACAAACAACGTGCGTCGTATCAACCCTGAGACTGTCCTCTGCCTAAACCGGTTTTTTCCAGAATCGCTGCGTACGCGACAAGCGGCCAGAGTCACACACACATGGCCCCGCGTACTTGTAGTAGTGCAATCGATTCTCGCGTTTGTTTGAAGCTTAGTCTCTGTTCCGTCTTTCTACTCATGTGGTATTGCCACTGTTAATAAAGTTTTCCCAAGGCTACTATGTATGCTGTAATATTCTGTGCAAAAGGTTAGTTTTTGTACATGAGTTTGTTGATAAATTGCCAACAACGTCATTCAGAAGCATTGTTGGATGAGACAATTATTATTTATGCTAAATAAAATAAGTATCTGAACCAATTATTAAAAAGCGATACTCCCTGATTATGGGTAGTCACCATAATAAAATTGTAGCAACTCTCACTTTGTCAATAGGGCATGTGTGTCAAAAAAATTTCGTCGCTTCGAATATTTAAGTTAATATTGTTGCTTATTTAATCAATATTTTCCGAATATAAAGAATGCATTGTATTGTGCAAAATTGCAGAAGTGTTTGGACACCAAATTCTGGTATAGAATTTCACAGGCATGTGTATATTTACGTTACCTACTTACAATATTCCTCAATACTCCTGCATTTACCTGTTTAGAATCATTTCAATGGCAAAAATTGTCTAATTTAGCATCATTTTAGTAAGCAGTCATGTTAAATTTGTTATTTTCCTAATACTTTATCATTTTTCAACAAGTTTTCAATAAACAAAATTAACAAGTAAGGTAACCATGATGACGAGTTTTTATGGATAGTGAAGAGAATATATTGTAATAACAATATTATGATGAAATTTAGAACACCACTTTCGAGATTGTTACTAGTAATGAAACAACATATGACATCGGTATTGCACTCACATAAGATTGTTAGTTTTTACATTGAAATTTATACTTTTTTAACTTACCTCATTTTTTGTTTGTTTTAGGTATTTCAGCTTTCCAAAAAGTAAAATAAAAAGAAATATATGTGCCCATCAGGGGTAAAATTACTGAGGATTACGACCCAGAAAAAAATACCTTTTGAAAAATAAACTTTGTAAAGTTAGCTGAAATTTGTGCAAGGCTGTTATAAACAGTTTTTCTTTGATGATTTTGGCTTGAAATTGACCCGTCGAAGCAACGCGTTTAAAAAGAAGATCTGAGTAGCTTACAATTTAGTAAACAGCATATGATGCAAAACACAACTTTCCTCTATTTACAAAGGATGTTAATGCAATCAAATATAATTGGATATGAACCGATATAATCAAATATATCGGTTCATATCCAAGCTTTGTAGCCAAAAGTTATTTAAAACTATCATTCTATATGTACCAATTAAAATTGTATGTACCTATAAAGTATGACCAGTAATATTATAATATACTGTTAAAAATATATGTCGTTATTATTTATAGACCATGATTTTTAGTTTTTTCTATTTCGAAAAATCCTGAATATACAAACCAGCGTGGTCACTCCACAGAAAGAGACAAAAAACAACACTGACGTCATTCAAGGTTATATTTTCTTGTTACTAGTTAATGGTCATAGTGCAATCTCCAGTGTATTAGATTATTTAGATATAAGCTTCTTGTTCTGACTCAATTTCAAAATTGCATTGCACATTGCACAATTTTATTGTCTATGATTTTTATGAAATAATATACATATTATATGTAGTTAAAAACAAAAGACAAAATTTAAGAAAAATAACACCTGGGCAAAAACCTGAGCATGACATCACCATCACCAGTTGCAGTGGCTGCACCAACAGTATTATCAGCATAAGCCCCAGCTCCAGGAATAGGAGAATCACCTACTCTCCTGAAAAGATTCCAAAAATATAAGTTCATAATATTTTATAGAATCAACACCACAAGTCAGAACATACATCATACAACACTAAAGTACACTTTTTATTAAATAATTGTGTTCACAGATATTTCCTTTGTAACTATATCTTATAAAAACAAATAAAAAAAAATAGTAACGAAATTGTCTGTATAATTTTATTATTTACCCTGGAATTTTATATTTAGCTCCATTAGTTGATGTGCCTGCAGCAATGTCACCATTTTTGTCTATAGCAACCATACCAATAGTATCATGGTTGTATCTATCTCCTTTTATCATTTTACTTCTATCTTGCAAGTTTTGTTTTGGTTGATATGGTCCACAAAATTGGCTTGGATCAGGAGTGACATCCTTAGATTAGATAAAGCACTTAAGATGCACTTACTATTTATCAAGATTATTTCTAACCCATATAACTAACATTATCATTGCTACTATATAAAATATATACTAATAAATTTTGCATTTGTTTAAATCAAATAAAAAAAAGTGTTATTAGTTAAATAAAATCTTATAAAACTTCAAAAAATATTTACCATCCAAAAATTTGGCTGACAATGACCAGAATTATGCCAATTCATCCACAGTTTCTTTGAATGTTTTGTAGTTAGATTTTCTTCTTCAAAACCCATCTGGACTGCAAACTGTGTAGCGAGTTCTCCCACTAATATAGAATGCTTAGTATATTCAAGAACATGTCTTGCTACAGATATAGCTTTTTTTATCCTTCTTAGAGCACCAACTGCACCTACTTTCATTGTTTTGCTAAGGAAATATATTTTAGATAATTAAGATTAAGATTACCCCCTATGACCAAAAGGCTGAAAAGGAAGGATGTTTTCTAGAAGACAGACGAGACGCTGGTCTCGTCGTCTACATAATCTCGCGCAGGCAACACATCTGCTTATAGTCTTGCGACTGATTGCAGATTAAACGGGAAAAAAAAAAAAATTAAAGATTACTTCAATGTTTATTAGGAATATTCAAGCTACAATATAATGGTACACTTACCCATTCATTAAAAGAGCATCAAGTGTTGTTTCACCATTTTCATCAGGGCTTCCACCAAAGCCAACTGTTCCATCACATTGCTGACTTTCACAGATTGACGCCCCTCTTTCAATAGCATCTAAAGCTGAGCCCCCTTCCTTAAGCACATCCCAAGCTAAGAACAATTTCTAAATCAATCAGCTGTTTAAATCCAGATTTATTATATTATATAGAAAATATAAGATATTATCTTTTTTAATCCTTACCTCCGATTGTGGAGTTTTCAAATTTCCAAGTTGTTATAACAATAGGTATATTTAATTCACTATTTGTTTGATTTAATGCAATATATAAATAAAATAAAAGGATTAATGATTTCTTCATGGTCCTTGCTTAGGGTCCTTGTATCTCAATTTTAATGAAATTTGAAAATCGAAATTGTTGCAAGTTGCGTATCTCGCACACCACACAGCTGTTGATAAAGTAAAAACACAATATACAGATACATACAGTAAGGAAACTTCATACAAAATGTTCGAAATGGCTCCCCCCCCATCAAGTGTTTACAAGGGTATTGAGGGGGATCGATAGTAGCGGGTGACACATCCACAGATTTTGAATATAGTATGGAAAAAAGTTTAAAGTGATGTCAATTCACAATAAATAAATATCGATTGTTTCAGTTTGTAGCCCTTTCAATAAATATATTTGTAAATACCATATCTGACTACAAGTTAAAAAGAGACTATTTTTTAATTTCTATAGATATGGCAGTATGAGTTTTATATTATGTTGACATATTTTCTATCAAAATGATAGCTACAAATAGTACCTGTTATTAGGAGTCCAGTCTGTTTAAAGATCGCATCTATTTTTTACGCAATCTAGAAGAGCACGAAAATATAAAAAAAGGAAACCTTAAAAAAACCTTGTTTAAATTTATGTGCATAATTACGTAAATATTAGGGAAGAAAAAGATAGATATTATAATTATTGTATTTTTATCGATACGTGGCGTCTCCACTTTGTCAAGCACTAAGCCTGTCAAACTATTTTCTTTTTCTTCCTAAAACAAAAAGGTAGAGGTTCTATGCTCGTATAATAATAATTTTAATTTATTTTTGCATATTTTGTGTTTTTTAATTTAATTTAATTTATCGTTTTAAAAATAATTTAGTAGGTATACCTACATACAAGTATTGTAAATTCTGGTTTAAAATAATTATTGAATATATGTATAATACAAATATCAAGCATTATAAATAATTTAGGTACATTAAATAGCCTTCGGCGTCCATAACAAAACTAGATTTCGAAATATAGCACTGATAAAAACGTATTTACTTTTACAAGCTGTATTAATTCGGATTGTTTCTTCTTGTAAATTCATATTTAGGCTACACCATTTTTGTATTTTAACGGGTTTTAATCTCCAAATTACCACAAAATCAACTGTGAAAAAAAGCAAACAGAAATATACAGGCCGAATTGATAACCTTCTCCTTTATTTTTCAAGTCGGTTAAATATCAAAAAGTAACAGCCCTATAGCTATACGTCATAATTTCATGGGGGGGGCTTAGTTTCCTAACTGTATGTACGTAGTATATATCTGTCAACTGTGGTAAAAATTTAAAATTGTTTTGAATTGGTTTTGAAGGTTTTGAATAAATTAAAAAGTTATTGACATATTATTGACCAGTGACCACAGTTTATTGACAATTTAATTTAAAGTCGTTGTCATTAAAATTATGACTTAAAATTCCAATAGTGACCGCGCGTTTTTTAAATTTACATGCATGTACAACGACGTTTGTAGAACGACGCGAGAGACGAACTATATAATTACCTGAATAATTACATTGATAATTATGATTTTGTTAATAGCAAAATTATTCGACTGCAGTCATTGCTTCTGTTCCTGTGTGAATTAAATTTGTTTTACGAAAGGCTTTACAGATATACTCATTTGTGAGATAAATAATAATGAGAAAATTTTGTTTTTTACTTTTCAGTTCATTCATCTAAGTTCATTCATATGAATTATGAATGAGTAGACCATAGACACTAGTTTAATCTACACTCTATTCACAAATCACAATATTTATAATTTATCGTCAAAACTCAAAACTCAAAAGAGAATATAGAAAAGTAATACTGTGAGAGAATTTTTATAATTTTCGTTATCAACAACAACAATTTGTTCGTTTCCATTACCTATTGGCTATTTCTTTAATTCAACATAAGTATATTATATTAAATACTAAAAAATGGATCTAAATAAATTGTGTCCTGAAATGCCGAAAGTTGTAGGTTTTTTTATCTATTCTATATACCTAATATATTTATTTTATTTGAAATTCTCTTCTTAGTCTCTATCCTACAAAAATAAAATATTTCCAGGAATTACACGCTCATTTGAACGGTTCTCTAAGTCGAAAAACTTTACTTGAACTTAAACGCTGTTATGCAGATTCTGGTGTCAGCGATACAACCAATGCATTCTTGGATGAATTTCAAATAGGTGCGGGTGATACTAGAAATTTAACTGAGTAAGATAACAATTTGTACTCATTTTAATCGTTTACTACAAGAGTGGGCATATACCTTAGATGCATATACATAACTAGCGGTCCGCCCCGGCTTCGCCCGTGGTACATGTTTACGTTTTCTCTACATAAGAACCATCTTCTTCAAGGAATATAATAAAAAAAGAATTATCGAAATCGGTTCAGCCGTTCTCCAGTTATGCGCTTACCAACACATTTTGCGATTCATTTTTATATATAAGAAGATATAATAGTATTTTAATGCTTGCTTTAGGAATTTCAATTTACAACAGCATAAAAAATATACATCTTATTCTATAATATAACTTCATGCAACCTCATTTTTTAAATGAATTTGATTATGTGTTGTATTTTGCAGCTGTTTCCAAGTATTCAACATAGCACATTCATTAACAAAAACACCAGAAACATTATCATTAGCAACGCAATTGACGTTAAAGGAATTTCAAGACGATGGCTGTTGTTATATTGAACTGCGTAGCACACCTAGAGAGACGCCATTTATGACGAGTAAACAATATATTGAAACTATTGCTGATACTATGAGGTATGTTTTCAAAGTATTTGAAGTATCTGTTGTTTATCAATATAAATTCCACATACAAAACATGAATGCAATTTTTTTTATTATCATTGAGTCATAATATAAACTTATTATAACATTCCAGAAATACTCATCTCGCTATTAAATCTCGGCTCATTGTATCTATAAACCGAAGTAGTACAATAAAAGAAGCGGATACAATTGCCGATCTAGCTATCTCCTGTTACAAACAGTACCCTGATGTTATTGTTGGCATTGAACTAAGTGGCAATCCCAGTGTGGGGAAGTTTCAAGATTTTGCACCAGCATTGACAAAAGCTAGAAATGCTGGGTTAAATGTATTATTATAATTTCATCTTACAAATTTGTGTTTGAATTATTAGTTTTGAAAATCAGATTGTCTATCACATACTGAATTATATTCCTTGAGTTTCTTTTTATGTAAAGAACAAAGTTTTACTAGTTACATGTTTCAGTTATTTAATGATTTTAAATAATATCATTTCGACCCATTCATCACAAAAATGATATTTAAAATACAGAACTAATTTTATTATAAATAATTGCATGTTAAGCAATAATTTTTAAAAATAAATTGCTATATTATATATTTTATTACAGGTAACCCTGCATTGTGGTGAAGTGTGTAACCCCACAGAAGTATTAGAGATGTTACAATTCAAACCAGACCGTATCGGCCATGGGGTCTGTATTCACCCTGATTTTGGTGGCACTGAGGAAACATGGCAAGCATTGTGTAAATCACAGATACCAGTTGGTAAAGAACTAATCAATAATCATTATTCCTATAGATGGCGCGGACTGTGCCTTAGACATAAAACTGAAAAAGTAGAATAAATTTGATTGAATCTCTGGTGGGATGGGCCGTCGCCCCAGATTGGCGGAAGATGCGGGTTCGACTCTCACCTCGTAATGGAATTTTGTTCAATTATTTAAAAAATTATATTTATTATAGCATTTTGAATGCCATAAAAATATCAAAATTCAACCAATCATAAATTATTGCATTTTACTTTTTTTTTTTTAGAAATCTGCTTGACAAGTAATGTGAATACAAAATCTACTTCTGATTATAATTCACACCACTTTAAGGAGCTCTACAATGCAAATGTTCCTGTTATAATATGTGTTAGTATTCTCATTTATATGTTTTTAAGACCTAGACGAAAGAGAAGAAAACTTAGATTTTCATGAACTTAATTGCTATAAAGCTCATTATTTTTTAAAAGCTCTTCGTCCCAGCTCCACCTGGGATTTTTAAAATGTTATCAGTTAGTATCCTAATCCCGGCGGGGACGAAACCAATGAACCAAAAATCATTAAAATCGTTTCAGCCTTTCGTGTTAGAAATAGTTTAACTTAAAAAAAATTGTTTTATTTATTTATTTTATTTTTATAAAATTTTCCACCTCATGATCGAATTTTTCCTAATCTTTAAAAAATTATATATTTATTTTATTATTAAAGTTCAAGATATATATAAAAAATGTTTGGTGTTGCAGACCGATGACAAAGGAGTGTTTTCTACATCCCTATCCCAAGAATACAGAATATGTGCAGATATATTTGGATTGCAACCACCACAGTTAGCCAAATTAGCTCTTAATGCAGTCAACTATATATTTGCTGTTGATGAACGCAAAAGCATTGTGGAAAAAATGATGAATTTTATAAATAAAAATTCTTTAGAGAATGTTTTATGTTTATGCGTTTTTTATTGCACATTAATTTATCCATAAATGTTACAATTTACATAGAAATGCAATCACAATGTTAAAAACTGTTTGTTTATGAACAAGCAGAGCAAAATATGGAAAGTAACTACTTGTAAGTTGTTGTAGTTATGTGCCATATGTACTAAGTGAAATGTGGAGGGAATTACTGCACACGGATACGTTCACGTCCGTAATACTTATAATACATATTTAACAATAATATATAAACTAACGAAGAAGGTTCTTGTCCCCAACTTGTCTCTTTCTAATAAGGTGACCATGGCCAAACAAAATTAGGGACAAATTGTTTGTTACTCGAGCGTGTAAATGTCCTGTATATACTTAATTAATTAGGTAGTGTACATATTATGTTGAAATATTATGTGCTCTCCCTGCAAGTCAACGGTTATTTGGGTGATTTTTTGTATGCGGTTCTTTTAATCCCTCGTTCACGTTAAGTAATCTATTTTAGCGGCAAAAAAGTCCGCGGACTAAATTCCCTCGTCCGCGAATGCCATAAGTCTTAAATTTAAATATTTTTTATGGATACATAATTCTTGATACGGTGTAAAGTCAAACAAAATTCATGGTCATCCTATCATCGGTAACCTATTAAAAACTCGAATTTCTATTACCCGAATCTTAAAATCCCGAAAACGGTTGTTAGAACTTTTAAAAGACAGATGTTATGAATGACAACTTTTTAAAATTCCTTTTTTAATTTCCCAGATGAATCAATTTCCAGATACACCAAAACCAGATTTTTAAAAAGTATTTTTTTGTTTCCCGTATTCTCATAATCCAGATATAGTTATACCAGATTCTCAGAATACTTTTTTTTGTTTCCCATCGTACCATTTTCCAAATAAACTATTACCAACTTATCATAATCTTTTTATTTGGTTCCCATATAATCGTATAACAGATAAACTATTGCCAGATTTTCATAATCTCTTTATTTGGTTCCCATACAATCGTGATTATACCTTTTACTATTGCCTGAAAATAAACATTTCCAGTAAGTAAATTGTTTTACTTGCCCATTACAGAAAGGTTTAAGTGTCAAATTCGACTCAGTAGGTTAGGTTAGGTTTGAACTGTGACCTCCCATGCACGAGCCGAGCGAGCGAAGCGAGCGTGCCGCGGCAGCGGCCGGCGAGTGCCAGAACCGACTCGCTATTGTTTCACTTGCCCATTACAGAAAGGTTTAAGTGTCAAATTCGACTCAGTAGGTTAGGTTAGGTTTGAACTGTGACCTCCCAAGCACGAGCCGAGCGAGCGAAGCGAGCGTGCCGCGGCAGCGGCCGGCGAGTGCCAGAACCGACTCGCTATTGTTTCACTTGCCCATTACAGAAAGGTTAAAGTGTTAAAATCTATTCAGAAGGTTAGGTTAGGTTCGTGCTGCGACCCCCTGGAAGGATTTCGTTTTTCTGGATATCGTTTATTTGAATTTCAAAAATCTGGACATTGTTTGTCTGGATATCAATCAACTGTATTTCAAAAATTTGTGTTTTAAAAATCTGGCTTTCGTGCATATGGATTACGGTCATCTGGATTTTGTGCATTTAGATTTCGTATGTCTGGAACTCATTCGTCTGGATTGTAAAACGTCGTACAAATGAAGAAATGGGCAAATGAAATTCGGAGTTGCGATTATATGGCAAACAAAACTTCGAAATTTTAAAATTCGGGGTTATGAAAAAATGTCCAAACGTTTTCTGGATTATGATATTCGGAATATTAAAATTCGAGATTAAGATAGGTAACCCCTATCATCATATATTCATATCATTTCTACAATCATCAATGATAATTTGAGTTGTCAAAACATTAGACAAGGACCATTTACAGCTGGGAGACCTCTCGCTCGAACCGTTTTTTTTTAGCTTCTGCTAATAAGGAAATAGCAAGCCTTTAGCTAACAATTAATCATATTTTACCAAACTGTAAACTGTATTAACGTTTTTAGTCGACCCACAGCCTAAACGAAGTACATATATGTACTATATTTCCATGGCCCAAGCTACGAATGGAAACATTTTTTTACTGTTTACATAATTAGACTGGTAAGTATTTTTGGTAATAAGGTTCTGTTCTATGAAGCCCTGTATAATATTATACAAAGTACTCTGTGTAATGCTGTGTATTGAACTATGAACGAACTATATGAACGAAATGAAGCGTTTTCATTTATAATCTGTATTCTATAGTATAATCTGCTGTGGCTGTCCGTAATCATTTCCAATTTCTAACCTAGAAATATTAATTAATATTAAATTAATTTTTTAAAAACCCACTCAATTAAAAAAAGCATAATGACTGATTTACCAGACTTTTCAAGTTCTAAAGGAGCTGATTCTGAACTTCAGGATTTCTTATTGGTGGAAAAGCAAAAGGCTCAATTTCATGCTCAGGTATTTTGTAAAAATATTCGTTTGTTTCGTTTCAATAAAAAACTTCTTACAGAAATGCTTTTCTTGAGCCTGTTCTATTATTTGAAAACCATAAAACGACTTCGTTTTCTTCTTAACTGTTTCATAATCAATATTAAAATATGTATTGCATCAGGCTAGTATTAAATTTTCGAGTTAATCAAAATTTTACCTTTTTAAATTGATTCTTTATTCCAGATTCACGAATTCAACGACTTTTGCTGGGATAAATGTGTGGACAAACCAGGATCAAAATTAGATTCCAAAACGGAAACCTGCATCACAAATTGTGTCGAGAGATTTATTGATGTTTCATTACTTATTACAAATAGATTTGCACAAATGCTAGAAAAGGGAGGTGGCATGCAGTGAACATAAGTTAATTATCATGTGATGTGTTCATAAAACAAATGTTTATTTGAATAAATATTATTGTTACTGAGAAATTGTATTTTACAATTTCCAAATTTATAGTTATTAGTAGTGATATTGTTGCATTAATTTTGCATTTTAGTCAATAAGGAAGGATATAAATAAAAGAAGTTTTGGTTTATTTAATTTTTTATTTTCATGGCATTAGTAATATGGTTTTATAAATTAGTAAAGCATAGATTTATACAAATCAGTATTTTTATCAACATTATCTTGATGGCAGTACATTTATCTGCCAACTTTTCCCAATTTAGTGTCAGTGCGAGGATCAGCTGTTATAGTTTGTACAGCAACTAGTGCTTCATTAATCTTTGTCTGTAATTCCCTTATATCTTGGATGAACAAGAGGTTAAGAACATCTATTGGCTGGTTAATCAGAATAGCATCAGTCTTTGGAGGATCAGGATGTGGTGTGGTTTTAAGGATTTTAGCGAGAGCTGCTAAACGGAATTTTGGATCTGGGTGTGGGCCCACACCGGCTAGAGTGCAAACTCTCTCAACACCAGCCTTAAATGCGGGACTATCAACTGGAAAAATAAAAGATTTAAAATTAACCACATCTGAAGTTGGATATAAAAATATTTGAATTTTTTATATTATGATTATTTTACGTGCATATAATATAGTCTTATGGTAAAAAATTTAATTGGCCAAGGTTAAGCACCACATAAAGAGACCTATTTTGAATCAAATACTTTGAATTGTATAAATATAACTATAACCTTTTAAAACTTTCAAATTCAGGTACTTACATAGCCTTCTCACTTAAATATTTCAAAATTTATAAATATAAGTAATCTACATAATATTACTCACAGTTTAAGTTATCCAAAGGATTAGAAGACACTACATTAGGCACAGCCTGTTTTGGTTGATCCAATTTCACTTCCTTGTATTTGGTGACTGAAAGTAGATGATTAATGTGTAATAATAAACCAAAATAATTTGGAAAATCCAAAAGAGCACGCCTCATAATTTTTTTTAATAAATATTTATTAATTATTATTTTTGTTTATTTAATAACAATTAAACCACATCGAATCAGACCCTGAAAAATGAAAGGGTTCTATTCCTGAGCATACTCAAGCGTAAGAGAAAAAAAAAGACTCGATTAGTAAAGTATTTCGGTCGCTATCGTGTTAACAAGAAAAAGGTTCCGCACATACAGACACACGGACGTCCAAGACAGAACTTTTTTAAACTGTTTTTTAACTAGTTTAAATAACAAAAATGACATCAAAAATATCATGAACGTTAAAAATAGTGTTTTTTCTTAATATGTGTGTGTATGTATTATCTTACAAGTGCAATGTATGATACATAAAGACATTTTAAGTTTGAAAAATCAGATGTTTTGCGCGAAGTGACAGTAGTACCCACCTCAACGCTTCGCTTATGAGGCGTGCAATAGCTTATGTGATAAGAGTTTAATCATTTGATAGTAATAAAATTTATAGTAGCATTTTTATGTTACAGTGATCTTGAGACTTTTTTTTATTTGTAACTATTTATGTACATAAACCTCTGCTTTATCAGCCTTTACTAATTGTGTAGATATCCAGAGATCATATCTTCAAAGACCAATGAGAACAATTATGACCATTTAGAGTTTAGTCTAGTTGTACTAGTAAAAGATAAAACATACCATTGTCCGCAAACTCCAATCGCACAGCATAAGATAGTAGCCAATTCAATTGTTCATTTAATGTTCCATTTACCACAGGACTGACTAAGTCTTTTTGGTATATATCATATGCTTCTTGCCAACTATTACTGTCTATATTCCGAAGACCTTCCCTCTCCTCGATCTTGTAATGCCTTATTTTTTGATCCTCAAGCCATAAAACTACACTTCTATATTCTTTTTCATCTGCGAGTTCAATATAATTTTAAACGTAACAAAACCATTATGTATTGCAAGACATGCATGTTTTAATATGTTAGTTAATTAAAATTATAATTATAAAATATAATATTAAGACATGAACAAGAAAATGCAGTCGTACCTTCACAATTGAAACTTTCAGGATTCGGGTGGCCAAGAGCAGACAACTTTAACTTGAAGATATTGCTCATTTTGCCTTGAATTAAAACACGATGTTTTTACTTACGTTACTTTATATTTATTTTAGAAATTCTAAGTTAAAATTAATAATTTTAGACACTTAACATCTATATAAACAGCTGCCGGTTCACGGCTGACAGCTGTCATTACCTGTGATAACTCATAACCACAGACCGAAATTGGCACAATTTTGACTACACCAATGCCATGTGAAATATATAATCTGTGTGTTGTGACATATTTTATAACACAGTTTTTTTAATGTTGTGTTGTCATGTTGTGGTCTAAATTTCATGTCAAAAATTTGACAATTTTATCAATAATTATTTTCAGTCAACTATAGTTCGAATACACAGCTGTTTTGTTACATTACATATATATCCCGATTTATTAAAACTTGCGATAATTCATATAAATAAGTCTTAATTATTCTCTTCATCCAAATATTTCCCGGCGATAAAATCCCTTCCAATTATTTTATAAATATGTCAACATCCGAATGGGTCAACGAAAACTGTGTATCGTTTTTCCAACTCTTATGTATTAAAATTGTAAAAACAGGGCGAGTGCCCCAGCATATAGCATTCATTATGGATGGAAATCGTCGATATGCAAAAAAAGTCAGTGTAAAAACGAGTGATGGACATTCCAAAGGATTTGATAAACTGTCGGAAACCTTGAAGGTTTGTGTAATTTACATTATTAATATAGTACATATTTAAACAAGCTATGATTGTTTGTTTGATTAGATGGTTTTTTTTCCTTTCAGTGGTGTCTTGATCTTGGTATACCTGAAGTTACAGTTTACGCCTTCAGTATAGAAAACTTTAAGAGAAGCGAAGAAGAAGTTAGTGCACTTATGGATTTGGCACGTGAAAAATTTAAACGTTTATTGGATGCTATGTAAGTAAGATATATATTTGATTAATTTAGTTATAAATATCATAGAACTCAGTACAATAACTATTTGATTTGATTTAGAGAGGGTGATTTATACTCATTTACCTATTGATTAATGTAAAATTTTGTATAAGTATTTGTCCACAATTGTAGTAGAAAAAAAAATTATATGAATGACACAAAAATTTTAGCGATCAAATTAATGAATGGGGGGTGCGTATACACATCGCTGGAAGAATGTCCCTACTACCTGAAGACTTTCGTGCAATGGTTTCCAAAGCTATGGTGGCAACAAAACAAAACAACAAGCTTCGTCTGAACATTGCTTATGCATATACAGGTAGAGAAAAATTATCATTAATATTATAAATGAGAAGTGTTTGTTTGTATTTCTTTCACGTCACTTTTCACAATTTTATCGTAAAATTTTAGATATGGGTAAAAATAGGAAGTAAAAAAAGTGACGTAAAATAATTTTTACCGGAATTGGAATTTCCTTTTATTGTCTATAATCATAACATTTATAAATACAGGCCGTGATGAAATCAGCAGAGCAACTTCACATATAATAAATGGAATCCAGAATAATGAATTAACTCCTGAAGATATTGATGAAGACTTGGTATCTCAGTCCTTAGACCTGGGACATGCAGAACTTTTGATACGAACATCTGGAGAAGTTAGGTTATCCGACTTTATGCTTTGGCAGGTTAATAAAAATTAATATTTATTAATATGTTACAAAAATTTCACTCATCATAATTATTATGAAATTTAGCCAATATTATGGATTGTATGCTGGCAAATCTGCAGCCGGAAAACTAGTTTAAAATAAATACATGGACATGTTATTACTAACCAACTTTCCATGTATCTTTTCTAACTAATTTACTTTTATTTCAGATGCCAAACACGGTGCTATATTTCACGAAAGTTTTATGGCCAGAGTTTTCCATTTGGAATTTCTTGGCTGCAATTATACACTACCAAAGGCATGCTCCACCTTCATTACCAGAAAAAGAAAACAACCAAAATCAAGAGAAATTTTTACAAAAACTGGAAGACAGGAAGTGGCAAGAATTAAAAAAAATAGTTGAGTGTACATAGTTTATAACACAGAACAGTAAAGTAGATAGAAGTGTGATGTGGGCGTGGCCCACGTGTCACTGGTAAGGTAGGATCACCTAACTTGCTCTCAGTTATGCGCAGAAAAATATTCGAGTCGGTTGTCAGCTGTCAAACCTTTTTTCCATATTTATTCATTAATTAGGACGTGTTGTTCGGTATTAGAGTGCAAAAATGATAGCAGACGAAATAATATCAGCAATGAAGGCATTTCGTACCATCGGTAAGTCTTATTTTTATTTATTTTAATTATATTTTATGTTATAACTTCGCTTGTTGTAATTTGTCAAAATTGTATACAAATATCTAGTCAAAATGAACCTTAATACGTAAGAAATTAGTACTATTATAGATTGAACAGCAAACAAGACTTTCTGGAATATTATTGCAATAAACAAACGAATGTCGCTTTAGTGATGCTTGTGGCGCATATCGACAGTATCGATACTTTAGAAAAGATAAACATTATAAATATTAAATTTTATTTTATTTTTCCTTAGCTTTAATTTGTCCAATTTATTTATAGATTTGCCAAAGAGGCTAATTAAAAAAGAGAAATGGATAAATGCAACGTGACGAGTTAACTGGATGCCGAACAGCACTAAGCAGTCTAACAAAGGCCACCGATACAGGAAACCTACGGCAGTTCCAAGATTTAAAATAATGCATATTTTCTGTTTGTATTTTGTAAATATAGATTAATACTATTCTATTCCGTTTTTACACGCTTTATATTAGCTTCACCTGTATGTTTGTAACCGACTTCTTTGGGCGCGATTTTGACCCACTTTAAACGGCCAGATTTCGTTCAAACTTTGTAGATTTATTGAGGACCGATGACAATACACTAATTTGATAAAATTTTCTATTTTTTAGTTCGGTTTTCTATAAAAAGCGTGTTTTTTAGTTTTTTTAAACTACATATTATTTATTTAATAATAATAATATAAAAAGACGTACTTAGTAGTAATAAACATACTCCAAAATGTGACACATTATACTATACTCATATAAAAGAAAGAAGAAAAATACACAAAAAATATTTATTTGTGAATTATCGATAACAAGGCTGACATCCCTCAGGGCATAGCATCAGATAAATATCAAGTTAATGTCATTAATGCTGAGTGAAACAAATTTCAACCTTATCTCTATGTGTTGCGTTTCAAATTTATATCTATCGAAAACTAACGCCCTCTGTTGTGGAGTAGCTGAATGTTTTCGAATTTGGAATTTCTGTGCAATGAGAAACAAAACAGCTAATATACCTAGGGATGTTATACTAAAATAAACCGTAACATGGTGCGTTAGGGTACATATTGAAATGCTGAATTTATAACCTAAGTCAGTTTTTACTCAAATTAAGCTGTCCAATCAAAGGCATAGTTTACTTGTAGTGTACTGTATAACTATCGGTTTAAATGTGTGGGTTTGGCGACACTGGTTTTCATACTAATTATGACATTATAGCACTTCTATATGTTTTTACTGTTCTGTGGTTTATAAATAGCAAACGGATTTAGAATAGCAATTTTTAGATAGGGATCCTTTTTAAAAACTAAATAATACATACATTCACTTTTAAGTGTAAATAAAAGCAATATTTAGGGCCAGATATTAAATATAATTTAGGACTTCTGATCCTGCAATCAAATATCTTTTATTCAAATTTTAAAACATAATATTATAAGTCAAATCCAACATAATATTAAAGGTATTTAAGATATTTAATTGTGAATAAAATTAAAGCAGATTTTTGGCAACACATTTTATTTCCTTAACTAAATAACTTATAACACATTAAAATATACAAATACAAGATTGCTTTATAAAAGTAATCATTGCTACAGCTAAAGTAAAATTATTTTCCTTTGATTGTGTATTTGGAATATGTTTTTGTGGGGTCATATGGCTCCCATCTGGATGCAGGAAATATATGTTTGTTTCTTTCATACCAGGACCTGCAAAAAAGGTTATATTGTTTTAATGTGTAAAATATTAAACTGTTAATAAAATTTAATATTTTGTGTGAGTGTGTAAATGTTTAAATTATTTGAAGGGCATTTTAAAATGAAAATGTTTATCATTCCAATGTTAATAGTTATACCTTAATAAGACTTTCCCTGCGTGTGAGTCTTGTTTCTCTTGAGTAGCGTCATTCAATAATCTTATATCGTCAGAAGCATCAAACTGGAATAAGGGCCCACTCTTACCTCTAGCCTGTAAAATATAAATGTATTAGAACATAATAATTATTTATTATCTGTTATGTTTTTTGTTGTCTTGTTAAAACTTACCTTTGTGACAATAAAATCGTAAAAAGTATAATGGTGTGGCAATATTAAATCCTCCTTAACATACATCAGCTGATCGGCAGAAACTGTTTTCAGTTCACTAAACTCTGGCCGTAGTGTGTCTAAGCATCTTTGTAGAAACTGGTAAATTGAATTTCCTGTAATTATACAAGTAATGTTAAGAAAATATTCTGTTGTAAATCCATGAATTCATAAAATGTCTATATTTAGCCATTAAAATTTACATACAATTGCTCTTTGAGGCTGATTGAAAACAATATGTTGGTATTTAAAATGTTTAATTACATTGTATGCATTGAAACTAGAAGAATTTAAATTTACTATTGTTAATTCTTAGCTAATTATGAATTTAAAAAAAATTGAAATTTTATGTATAGATTAATAATTATTGGTGTAACACAAACCTTTTTTCAAAGTAACATTCTTTCTATGGCCAGAACCATCCCAATAACTAAAAGTGACCGTAATTGGCTCATCTTTCAGACTTGCTTGAGTCATGACCCATTCTAATCTGAGTTCCTCCCTTAATTTTAGATCTGCTTCTTCCCTTTCTCTATCTGGTAAGAATGATGTATCCACATCTGGATTTTTCTTAATTTTTTTAACAGGCTGGACATAAAAAAGCAAAATAAATTTATGTATCACATATTTGATAAAGGAAAGATTATATAATTTATTATTGAAGTTTGGATGTAACTATAATATACTCAATGAAATGAAAAGGTCTTAAAGTCTGTTACTGAAGTGAAACTTCTAAAGACATGTTGAGAGTTAGATTTCGGTATCTTTGAACCTTGCCAAAGATGTTTCACTTCTGACACATATGGGCACACACACTTTTTGAAGTGAAAACTTCTTTAGCAGTGTTGAGCACTTTTTCTGTTATGGGTATAAAATCTTAAACTCGTGTCAGGACACGTGACCTGATCGAAAAAGCGTAAGACGGATACCATTCCAAAATATCAAACATGCTCAACATTAATAATCAAGTTTTCACTTCTGGCGGCACTCCCGGAGTGCAACCCGTCTTTTTTTTTTATGTTGTAACACATCATTATAATTTATTTATAAAATAGTTCACTTTATTTTTACCAGTTGAACATATTCACAGTCACTATAACTAAATTAGAACCTTACCACTTCATCCCTCTCTTTCCAATTTAAATCAGGTTTTTCCTCTTCCTCATCATCATCATCATTTTCTTCATCTTCATTGAGATCAAACGATAGAGCTTGTATCTGAAAAATTATCAAATATTGGACTTAACAAATAAAATATATACATATTTTTAGGTAAAAGTAATGATTTATGTTAATGCTGATTTGATTTAATCCATCAGGCCCCGGAATCACAGACACAATAGAAAATCTATTGTGTCGCGGTCGGATCTGGCCGATCGGTGGTTGAGAGGTTAAGCAGAATGATTGAAAGGACTAAATACCTGTCTCTTTTGTTTATTTTTTTGGGCTTGTTTAGCTTCTATTTCTTTTTGTCTTTCTTTCTCTTTTTCTGCTTTCTTTTGAGCCAATTTCTTCTCTCTTTCGCGGACAATATGTTCCTGTTTCGCTTTCATTTCATCAAGTGTTACCAATCCAATTGTGGAACTTTTCAATTGTTGTTCCACAGCATCATAATGCGTTGCAAACTTATTTTCAATATTATCAATTTTTAGATCCTCCTCAATTTTCTTCTTTCGAAGCTCAATCTCTTGTTGGGCTTTTTCCCTTTTCTTCATTAGATGCATAGCTCTCCCAGCTTCAGACGCTGCACCCTTGTAGTGGGCCATGGTGCTTTATTTAATTATCTTCTTAGAATTAAGAAATAACTACTTATTTATTTTAATAGAAGTATTTTTCTAGAATAATCACAGAACACAACTCGCAAACACTTGGATATTTACTTTTTTGACATTTGACAAACATCAATCATTGTGTCATTGTGTCATGTCATTTTTTTGCTATAAGAAGATGTGTCTTTTTGACAAAGTTTTGACATTAGAGTAGTGCTGCATCTTCACATTCATGGTTGCCATTCACCTCTTCACTCTACGAATCATTCGTTCCTACAAAAGAGTGTCGTCGCTTGGTCGTCGCAGACGGTTCACACTGTGGAGTGTGGTTCACACATTACATTAATTAAATACCCTTGATTGTGTCCAAAAATCACTTTTAACACTAATGTGCAAATCTCAAGGTGACTAACGAGTGCACTGTTTATATAATAAGTTCGTAATATGTCCTCGTAAATCGCCATGTTATTCGCAAGAAAGAATTCGAAAAAATTAAATTTAACACTAGATAAATCCATACTAATATGTCTGTGCTAATATTATAAATGCGAAAGTAACTCTGTCTGTCTGTCTGTTACTCAATCACGCCTAAACTACTGTACCAATTTGCATGAAATTTGGTATGGAGATATTTTAATACACGAGAAAGGACATAGGCTACCTTTTATTGCGAAATATGTACCACGGGTGAAGCCGGGGCGGACCACCAGTAATTTATAAATATGAAAGAGGAGTAAGTATTAAATATTACGTTCATATTTTATAAATTGATAATAACAGCAAAAAAAAAAACGGATGTCTTTTATAAACACGAAAGCCTTTGTGGCCTTACCCATGTAGGTATTAAGTGTTCGCTTTATTTCATCTATACTAACCCTTATTAAAACGCTGGGAGCTATACTTCCCACGTCTCAGATTGAAGTAAATCGTGTTTTATTTTTATATGCTTAAACCTAATGCAGTGTAATATTTATCTACGCAATCTTAACATTTCAGAGAACTTTTTTTCATGGAAACACTTTTCAGAGAATTATTACATGTCGTGGTAAACACACGTCAAAGTCAGGCGACGTGATTTTGCAGCCGAAAACGACCGTTATTTTTTAGTTTTTGGTGTAGTGCTCAAAAAAAATTAGATAAGTAGATTTGAGTTCTAGCTATGTAAACTAGACTATATTACGGTTGCGTGAAACGTAAAAATATGCCCAGAATCTTTCGTTTATACCTTGGTAGAGTCGATTGAAATTAAGTCTTTAAGTGGGAAGATATTATCCCAGTGTTCGTCACTGCACACGACATTCGGAAATTCTATATATAAAATCTGTGTGTCTAAAAAATCTTTTTTAGTTGGTATAAGCAACTTATTTATTGTTATTCGTTATTTCCTGATCAGATAATTAGAAATCTTAACTCAATACATTAGTATTTACCTATTGTTTTTATTTTGTTTTAGAAAAATGCCATTTTTATGTTGAAGTCATTCATTTTTCAATTCCCGAATTCTTCCCTCAGTGAAATAAACTTGCATTGATGAGTACTTTCACCTCCTTTATTAAAAAACTTGATCTTTATATTTTTTTACGATAACATTAAATTCACAAGTGGAGTCAGGGCAACTAACTAGTGTTTTAAAATATTGATGTCTGGAGTGGACACTGGGAGCTATAGTTCCCACCTATCCAAACTTTTTACAAGAGAGAACAGATGACGGGATACATACTTCCCACCGAAAAAAGGGTACTTCCCCCCCACTAACCCCTTTTTTGTGTGTATTTTTGAAATCTACGACCCAAAATTACCCAGGAACGTATCTTACTTTTTTGTTAGCTCCTCCACAGGCTCGCGTTTGAATAAGGGCTAATAAGATACTAATATTCAAAGCTGAAGAGTTTGTTTGAACGCGCTAATCTCGGGAATTACTGGTCCGATTTGAAAAATTCTTTCGGTGTTAGATAGCCCATTTATCGAGGAAGGTTATAGGCTATAATATATAATTACGCTACGACCAACAGGAGTGGCGCCACGGGGGTGAAGCCGCGCGGAGCAGCTAGTATTTAATAAAGTTTAAATAGCTTAATTATTTTTAATAGCATCGAGAAACTGAAACGTCGGCCCCGACCGATAAGAAATAAAAAGCAATACCATACGAAATTAAATTTATTTTATAAAATCTTTAACCGTTAATTTTCACTCGAAAATATTAAAACCACAGATTAAAACCAATAAAATAGTAGAATTTTGTTTGCTCTGTGGTGAAAGCCATTAACAACATATGGGAATGACTTATGACAGAGACATTTGACATTTTTCTTTAATGAAATTTGAAAATTGAAGGCCGGCTGTGGTGTACTGTGCGTTGATCAATTTATACTTTCCGTTTAAATAAGAAGCAAACCGTTGTTCTGAATAGATTTTAATATGGATGATACAATCTTATTTCCTTCGCCAAATTGGTTTCAAACATCAGGCATTGCTGTAAGTCCCGATGGGTGGCTCATTTACGGAGGTCCTAGTAAAAGCCTTTGTGTGGTAAGACCGGTAAAAAAACCAGAAAATCTCCATCAATCTTACCAAGCACATGTCTTGAACAGAGCGCACAATGAAAAGTAAGTGAAGTAATATCCTAGACATGTGTATTATTAATTCCCAAGTAATATTCCTCGCCGTTTTTGCATTTTTTTCTTTATTTATGTAGCTAACTTTTATTTTTCTTAAATAATTGTTTAATTTAATTTTTAGAATAGTCAGTGTAGACTTTACACCAGAATGGCCTGAAAAAAGATGTGTAGTTGCTGGCAGTGCTGATGGTATAGTGAAACAATGGTCCTTAAGTATAATTGATAATTCAGTCAAAATTAAATTTCAACAAAGTCATGACATACACCATACTGAAAAGGAGGTAGGTAACAATTTATTTATTTCTTACTATTGAAATTCATCATCAATTATTAATCGGAAAATTACATAAATTATTTGAATCCAGAATGATGTGTAATTTTATAATTATTAGAGTATATTGTTTTATATCATTTAATTATTAAGTATGTGCTACTTAGATTTATATGCAAAAAAGAAACAGTTTAAAACAAATTTATTTGTAGAATTTATGTTTATTAAATTGTTGTGGAGTGGTACTAAGTAGGGCTAAGATTTAAAACATATTTATCATTATCAATGCTGATTATCTAATTATTATTAATAGTTAATACAAAACCAAACAAATGATAACAATTTTTTTATATAAGTAAAACTAAAAAAAATATTTACAGGAAGTGGTTGGTGTGGGCTATAGCAATGAAACATTTGTTGTGACTATTGGCAATTTTGGTAATATTGTTAAGTGGGATGTATCTACAAATATCGCTAAGTCTTTCAACACATTCCTTAAAAGTTTCAAACCAACATGTCTTGCATGTTCACCACACATACTCCTAAATGTTGCAGTAGGAACTAAGCAGGGTGTAGTTTTTGTAATTGATCTAAACGGTGAGTTTTTTTATTGTAATTTTTATTGTTTCAGTCTGTTAGTACAATGTTATTAAAAACAGATTTGCTATTTATAATAATTTTGTAATTAAAATTGAACCTCCTAAATTGATAGGTACTGGAAAGGTTTTATACAAAGTCAGAGGGCAAAATGAAGAAATTGTAAATGTATCATGGTGTCCCAAGTATGAAGTTTTAGTTAAGAAATCTTTAGAGGAATCTCAGAAAAAATCACATCTATCCGATAGATTAGCGAAAATAAGACTAGAAGGTGAAGTGGCTGAGGGTTTAAATAAATCTGGTGTTACCAAAGATTTGCCTGATGATAGTTTTGATGATTCCATTGTGCAAGAAGACGACATGTTCGATATTTACAAAGATCATGAAGAAGATGAGTTTGGCCACAGAAAATATAAGCCTGAGATGATTGTCGTTAAAACTAAGAAAGAGAAAAACAATGATAGCGATTTTCTAGCTGAATGTATGAAGTTAAAAGAGGATTTGTTGAAAATTAAGAATGCTCCGGAAGATACAATTGAAGATCTTGTAGATGCTATGGATAAGGCACATGTGAGTCAAGAAATTAATGAAAAAGAAATTAATGAAACAGAAATTAATGAAACAGAAATTAATGAAAAAGAAATTATTGAAAAAGATTTACCAAGTGAAATTCAAGAGAAACCTGATAGAGTTGAAGTGAGCTGTCATCCACATAAACATCTTTTGGCGTCCATTGGAAAGCAAGGGTAACTAAATAGAAATATATTTTAAGCATTGAACATTATAAAAAATTTTGTTTGATATTAAATTTAAAAAATTAAGTACCTATACAACTATATCGAACTAAAAACATAATTTTCTTTCATTTTCCTAAATCATATCTAGTAAAAATACAATTGATATAATATTTCAGTGGTGTTCGGATATGGTCAAAATCAGGCAAGTTGGTATCAAGTTGTGCAGTTGCAAATGCAAGTAAAAACCAGAAACATAAGATTCCAGCATGGGCAACCCTGCTGTGGTATAAACCTGAAACTTTACTTATTGCTGATGGAAAGAGCCAACTGCTTACATGTAATCCACTTAAATTGGATTGGTATGTATTTCAATTAATATTATATTATATGTATATTATTATAGCCCAGAATAATTGTTGTCTAACCATTAAATATAATATAAAATTTTGTATCTCATACAAAAAAATAGAACTCGAAATGAGGGCATAATTTATTTCTTTGATTTTTTTCTCGTTTTTTTTTACGAGACATTTATTCGTAATGTTATTAAGACGCATTTAAAATGCGTAACGATTTTTGTTTTTATGTGAATTTCAACGAAAGAGCAGGCGACCCACTCACTTTCTGGAAGCTCATCGTCGCCCATGGGCCATGACCATGAGCGTTCGCATTGTCGGAGACTACGAACGTTTTGGCCTTTCAGAAATTTGAAAAATTTGTTAAATTCTAAGTTCACAAAGACTTCTGTGACACCAAAAACTATTAAACACTAATTTATTTCTTCTATTTCAGTAAAAATAAAATGAAATGGAAACTGGAACACAGCTTACACAAACGCGGCCTGTTTTGCATTGCGTCTAACGCACCAAAAATACAGTCACCAAACGACAAAACTACTGAACATTCAACAGATCATTCAGACAATGCATTCAGTGAAATAAATAATTATAAAGTAAATGAAGAGGATTGGATAGTCTGGTCTGCGTCACAAGATAGGAATTTAGTTTGTTATTCTGTGGAAAAACATGAAACACTAGCCGTGTATAATTCATGTGGAGGATATGTTTATACAATTGAATCATGTCCATATGATGCCAGACAGTAAGTAATTAATAAAAGTAGTCTGGCAGGAATTTGTTATTTGAGCTTATAATATTAACTTTGTATTATTAAGCAATACAAACTACTAAAGAGCTAAGACTATTTAAATTATGAAAGTCATCTTTTTCCAACATCAAGATGAAAAACAATATTTTTTTGGCCTTTAATTTTGCCCGGGCTCAGTTGTATATTCTACATAATATTATATTTGTATTCAGGGTTGCCATAAGCGTAGGGGATGGAGCCGTAAGAATATGGGAAGCCGATATAGATGAGGATGATCCAAAACTATATAGAGGGACCGTACATACATATTGGCAGAATGTTCAAGGAAAAGTTCTTACCGTTACATGGCATCCAACTACTGAAAATCTATTGGCGTTTGGTACTGCTGAGTCTAGGGTATGTTTTGGATTATTAATAAATAGCAGTGTTTTAAAATTATATATAGGATTCAGTTCGTAATTCAAAACTAAAGTTTTTGTGTTTCACAAGTGAAAGATAAATGTGTAGGAAGAAAAGAAAGAAAATAAATTTATGAATTTAACAAACAATGAATTTCCATGTTAAGTTTCCTTTTAATAATTAAGTAAAATATGTACTCATAAAAATAGTACATTCAATAATTTTCACTGCAAATTTCAATGCAATTCAAAAAAGATATGATACACTTTACAATAAAAATTTTGGCTATTCATTCATTAATTCAATGAAATAATTGTTGTTGAAACATTAAGTTAACCCATTGAGCCCCGAACGACCCGATCGGTCCACGACACAATAGATTTTCTATTGTGTCTGTGTTTCCGGGGCCTGAGTTATTAAAGGTTATTTAATATGTTATCGATAATTTACCTTAACAGGTAGGTCTAATAGACACGGGCGGTAAAACTGAGAAGCCAGCGCGGACCTTAGTACCAGCGTTGCGTGGAGGCATATATTCTATGTGTTGGGGTCCTAAAGATTGTTTGTATGCGTGTGGTGGGGGTGAACTTGTCATGTATCACACTAAGAACGTTACTGCAGGTAATTAGTTGATATTTGGGTAGATAAAACGATAAAATATCGAAATTTTATGCAGATTTTAAATAATTATTGACTATAGCTATTTATGTTCTTACTACTATTCTTTGATAGAAAAAAATGTGTTACGGTTTTTTTATATGTCCATAAGAACTCTCTATGATTATGTTAAATGGCACAAGTAATTTGACGGAAAAAAGGATTCCAAAAAACAAGCATTTCCGAAAAAAAATTCCAGTATGATTTATATTTCAAACTGCTACGAATTTAGTAAAAAGCTGTTATAGCATTTCCGAAAAACAATAATCCAGTATATTATACTTCAAACTTAATCCTACGAATTTAGTAAAAAGCTTTAAATTTTAATATTACGAACAGACACGCCAATTTTATTATTATAGTAGAGCCATTTTAATAGGCAACATTTGACAGTTCAACAAAATTCAACAACGTAACCTAGTAACGACGACATAGAATAACATGATATTTCGTTTTGTTAGAACTGCACATTTGCTTAACTTTTTTCAATTACGATTACATATTTATAATAATAATGACCGATGCAACTAATTTTAGGATTTGATTTTACTGATAAACCATTCTAAACATAATAAACATTTTCTTATTTAAAGAACTGACGTCGCTACAATTTTGTGTCAATAATCCTTTTTTCTTTTTAAATACCAGAGACGTTACTCTAAAAATCGAAATCTGACATCTAGAATCGAATGCATTGATTACTTGGGAATAAAAAATCATCATAAATTATTGATATGTGTTTCAAGTTCGATTGACAAATGTTTAAAGTCCGTATCGATTAATTCGCTTTAATCGATGTTTTTAAGCAGGTTACCACCCTATGAAGATAAAATTGATAGACGTCAAATGTTGCCTATTAAATTGGCTCAACTATAGTAAACATACATAATTAATTCTACTTTTTTACTTATGTTAATAACAAAATATATATTTATTATCCAGATCCAACCCCAATAACGGTAGAGATAGACGGCAAGAAGTGGGACCTATCAGCGGTGCGGTGGTACGAGCGAGGCATTCTAGTTGGTAGCGGGCATGGTGCGGTCGCTATGTTGAATCATGCACACAAACCGATTACTGCTACTTTTCTGTTTAGGTAAACATTGAGTGTTATTTGTTATTAATATGTGTGTACTAGATTTCCGCCCGCGGCTTCGCCCGCGTTTTCAAAGAAAAACCCGCATAGTTCCCGTTCCCGTGGGATTTCCGGGATAGAACCTATCCTATGTGTTATTCTGATGTATAAGCTATATTGTGGTAAAGTTTCATTCAAATCCATTCAGTAGTTTTTACGTGAAAGAGTAACAAACATCCATACATCCATACTTACAAACTTTCGCCTTTATAATACATAGTAAGTAGGACTTATATATAACTTACTGTTGTACTTTGCTATGCAATGGCAATTAGTGATAACTTTGCTCATAATTTTTACCAGAAAGATAATACAACCTACCTGAAAATCGGACAATATCTATTTTTCATACCCCTTAATTATAAGAATAAGGCAGGACACCTTTTGCCAGGACAGCTAGAACTCTTCGAGCTTATACTAAATTGTAATTTTATATTCATAGATTTTTTTTAAACCAAGCAATCTGCATCTAAAATTTCTATTTATTTTTTATTAAATACTATTCCCGTGAAAATATATTGAATTGCAGTAAAATGATACATCACATGGACTGGCACCCGCAACAAACGTCAAGCTCAAATGAAGAATCTCCATATAAGAATCTCATAGCAGTCAGCTCACTGGACAAACAGAATAGTATTGTTATCCTGGAGTATGACGAGAAAGAAGGTATGATAATATGAAAAACAATAAAATTAATTTTAAAATTGATACTACTGGTAACATTTTAAAATGTGTTGAGTGGATTTTCTTACACCTAATAAATCTCAATATTTTTGTCTTTAGAAGAATTATGCTTATCACTATAGTCACTTTCCTCATTATAATACTTGCTATTATGTATTGAATTTAGTGATTTCATTTGAAATGTTGTATTAAAACATTCTATATAAGTTGTAATATTGTTGCAGAAGTGCCAAAGTTGCAAGTGTGGAAAACACTAACAGGACACAAAGGTTCTGTGTTGCAAGTAGCATGGAATCCTCATATAGAAGAATTGTTATTGTCTACTTCGCAAGATTGCACCGTGCGTGTGAGTAGATCATTTATTATAACTGTAAAATACAACATGCCAAAATATATAAGTAATAACTATTCGCAAAGCTGTGAAGTTCTTTACATATATCATCACACCATGTTGTGTGCACGTGTTTCTTTTAATCGTTTCTTGAAAACTTAAAAAAAATCTCGGGGGGTAATGGGAAAAGTCCATAAGCTATTGCAACTACGAGTGCGGCACCGGTGGGTCCGTGATGTCATCTAGACTTGATAGCCGCCGGGTCGCACGTTCGGTATCCTGATCAGAATTTACCCTAGTTAGTTAGTTAGTTACCCTATATATGTGTGCTAAATTTCATTGTAATCGGTTCAGTAAAAAAATTTGGCGTGAAAGAGTAACAAACACACACACCCACACACACATCCTCACAAATTTTCGCATTTATAATATTAGTAAGATTGTACATTGGGTTTTATCTTATTTTATAAATATTTTAATTGGTTTTAATGTACAAACGGCGGCCTTATGGCTCTAAGCCATGTCGGTGTTTGAATTTCTGATCAAGAAACCGAACGTATGCGCCCGGGCTACGTCCTTTGATTTCTCTTCTGTAGGGCGTGCCTGGCGCACCTCTTATTTAATTCCAAACAATAATTGTATATATTATATTATCGCTTTTATTTATTTTTTTTTCATAATATGTACACTGCCACTGTCAGGATGTGGTGTCCACTGAAAATCAGTGGATAATCTAAGTGTCTTATATGTCCTTAGATTCTCAAACCACTGAGTGGATATTATCCATTTTGTGCCGTTGTAACTAGTTTTAAGTTAATTTAATTTATTTTTGAAGTGAAAACTTCTTTAGCGGCGTTGAGCACTTTTTCTGTAATGGGTATAAAATCTTAAACTCGCGTCAGGACACGTGACCTGATCGAAAAAGCGTAAGACGGATACCATTCCAAAATATTAGACATGCTCAACGTTAATAATCAAGTTTTCACTTCTGCCGGCACTCCCGGAGTGCAACCCGTCTTTTTTATGTATTAATGTGCATCGGTACAAATAAATGTATTTTCTTTCTTTCAATTGTTTCACTACTTTTCCACCAGGTGTGGGACATAACCTCGGGCACGTGCACGCACACAATGGGCTCGCACGCGCACATGTCGCTGGGCGGCGCGTGGAGCGGGCAGCCGGCGCGCGCGCGCACCGCGCTGTCGGGCGGCGGGGACTGCGCGCTACGGGCCTGGGACATCGACTGCCACCCGGCGGAGCACTTCCGAGGTATATATACCAGACCACCAGGTGTGGGACATAGCATCGGGCACGTGCACGCACACAATGGGCTCGCACGCGCACATGTCGCTGGGCGGCGCGTGGAGCGGGCAGCCGGCGCGCGCGCGCACCGCGCTGTCGGGCGGCGGGGACTGCGCGCTACGGGCCTGGGACATCGACTGCCACCCGGCGGAGCACTTCCGAGGTATATATACCAGACCACCAGGTGTGGGACATAGCATCGGGCACGTGCACGCACACAATGAAAACTTGATTATTAACGTTGAGCATGTTTGATATTTTGGAATGGTTTCCGTCTTACGCTTTTTCGATCAGGTCACGTGTTCTGACGCGAGTTTAAGATTTTATACCCATTACAGAAAAAGTGCTCAACGCCGCTAAAGAAGTTTTCACTTCAAAAAAAACGATTACACCCTATACGGCGGTCGATTCGTACGCACTGAGTTGGACTATTAGATCTCGTGGATCGGTAGCGAAGTATATATGTTAATAATAATATTTATATAATTCACTTGCAGAAGTTAAACATGAAAACCAGAAAGACAAAAGGAAGAAGAAAGATAAAAAAATTGAAGAAGATCTGACGGCAGCGATAGTTTCAGAAAATATTATAAAACCGCATAAGAAATTCCTCTTACCGACTATGAATAGTCAAATGTATCCTTTGACTGGGTTGAAAATAAGAAAATTAGCGGAAAAATACTTAAATAATCCTGATATTGCAAAAGGTCAACCAGAGTTGGAGACTGGAACTGACTTTCTAAAAATGTTTGGCACCACCAATGATGTTAATGCTATCTTGGATTTGGAAAGTGAGTATTTTTAGTTTTGAAAACATGTATTATACAGGGTGGCCCGTTTATAGTGGTCCAAAAATTTTTTTCAGCTTGAGAGCATCATGAGTAATCATTTAAAACAAACTTTAGTTAAGCGAAAACTTATGGTTTAGAAATTATGATTTTTTTTATAAATAATCCGGATTTTCAATATTTTTGTCACAAAACCACTCTGTTATGAAAACTACTGGACCGAATTGAATGAAATTTGGTATAGGTATAGCGCAATAACCTACCTATCGCACTATTGGCTCATCTTGTGTAAATAATTAGACTGAATTTTTTTATTTTAACTTTTTCTGTAGTTTTTTGAATTTCTCGGCAAAATATGGAATTTTCGAAAAAATCCTGTGAAAAAAAAATGTACCACCAAGATTTTGCTGGTACTGCTAAAAACTACCTTAACATAGGGTTATTCTTGACACAAAAAATCATAGTTGTCCTTCGATTGTAACATCTTCAAAAACAACATCATGTACATTAACACATGGAATTCGAAAAATTACGAAATTTACCATAATTTAATTTTAATCATTTGGAACGGCCAATTTTTGATTAAAGAACCATTTATTGCCATAAAAGTCATTACAAAACAGTATTCACATGGCTATAAAACTTAAAATGAATGAAATAAAATTTTTACCTGCCAGCCAAGATAACTTAACTTTATTCTAATGTCAATTTATTGAGTTTTTTGTGTTGTTTAGTTTTTATGTTTAAATCTTAATAAAAGGTTTGGAGAATTAATAAAACAAAATAAATATTAATTAACATATTGTTTATTTTTTACAAAAGGTTTTCAAAATGCCGTCCGCCTTTCGCTAAACATAATCTGCATCTGCGTAAGAAATTTCTTCGCAGCCTATTAAATGGCTGCCGGCTTTCTTTAATGGCTAATTAATGGCCTATAAATAACCATAAATTCATTATACATAGGTACATTTGTATACCAATTTATGGTATTATACCATTTATTACCATAGGTTCATACCTAAAAATTCAAGTGGATATAACAGCCATTAAAGAAAGCCGGCAGCCATTTAATAGGCTGCGAAGAAATTTCTTACGCAGATGCAGATTATGTTTAGCGAAAGGCGGACGGCATTTTGAAAACCTTTTGTAAAAAATAAACAATATGTTAATTAATATTTATTTTGTTTTATTAATTCTCCAAACCTTTTATTAAGATTTAAACATAAAAACTAAACAACACAAAAAACTCAATAAATTGACATTAGAATAAAGTTATGTTATCTTGGCTGGCAGGTAAAAATTTTATTTCATTCATTTTAAGTTTTATAGCCATGTGAATACTGATTTGTAATGACTTTTATGGCAATAAATGGTTCTTTAATCAAAAATTGGCCGTTCCAAATGATTAAAATTAAATTATGGTAAATTTCGTAATTTTTCGATTTCCATGCTTTAATGTACATGATGTTGTTTTTGAAGATGTTATAATCGAAGGACAACTATGATTTTTTGTGTCAAGAATAACCCTATGTTAAGGTAGTTTTTAGCAGTACCAGCAAAATCTTGGTGGTACATTTTTTTTTCACAGGATTTTTTCGAAAACTCCATATTTTGCCGAGAAATTCAAAAAACTACAGAAAAAGTTAAAATAAAAAAATTCAGTCTAATTATTTACACAAGATGAGCCAATAGTGCGATAGGTAGGTTATTGCGCTATACCTATACCAAATTTCATTCAATTCGGTCCAGTAGTTTTCATAACAGAGTGGTTTTGTGACAAAAATATTGAAAATCCGGATTATTTATAAAAAAAATCATAATTTCTAAACCATAAGTTTTCGCTTAACTAAAGTTTGTTTTAAATGATTACTCATGATGCTCTCAAGCTGAAAAAAATTTTTGGACCACTATAAACGGGCCACCCTGTATAAATATTTTTCATTGTAATAAAGGTAAATATATTTTTTGCGTGTTCTGAAACAATACCTGCTCTCATTGAATTTCTCTCCGTACATCTGACAGAAAGCCACTTGCATAGGGGGGCTGGTTGTCTGGAAGAAATCGCTACATATAATAAGATCGCCAATTGTTTAAATGTATTCTTAGCTAAGTTTTATCGTAAATTCTAACAATAAATAATATTTTATATTATTTTCCAGTGAAAAACCATCGAGAAAACGATAGACCTGAGTCGTGGATAATGATGTCGATATTCCGCGGTGAAATGGCCGCAATGATTCAGCACGCGAACCAGTCGGATTTCTTGTGCCCTTTCCTTGTTAGTTTGGCGCCTTGCGTTTCGTTCAAGTAAGAAATAATTGTTTATTTACTCTTAATCCATAAAGTGAAGTCCCATGTCCCCTTGTGGGGTAAGGGGCAGATGCATTACGCAATATGATCCTGACTGATCGATTTTCTTTAGAGACAAGTAGGTGATCAGCCTTCTGTGTCCTGCCAGACCGAGACATTTTTTTTTCTTTGTCTCCACCGGAAATCAAACCCAGGACCCTCGGTTCTACGCTCATGCGTCAACCACTGTACTAAGGACTGTCACTGTGCGGTCTTAATCCATACTTTTATATAATTATTGATATATTACTTTTATATGATTTACGGAGCTATTTTTTTGGTGGAATTTTTGTGTGTGAAATTAGTATGTTGGTTCAGGTTCATGTAATTGTTAATTATATTGGGGGGGCAAGTATCTCGCCTCGCGGCGGTGCTGAAAATAAAACTCCGGCTGAGTGGCCAGACGGCCGGAGTCTAGGGCGACTGAGTGAGGAACCTTCGGACTATCCGAGCGTTATCCAGAAGGACTGCCCGCTGTATCCCCACTGTCATGGGCTTTACCGGTAAATCCAACCTCCTTAAATATTGTTTTAAGGAGGCAGGAACCAGCCCATTGGTGGACACAACTATAGGGATTATCTCGGCAGACACACCGTCCCACATCTCGACAACCTCGTGCGCCAGATCCAGATATTTTATATATCCAGATATTTATTATATTAATTATTATTGTTTTCTATGTTTGCAAAAACAAATATTTTAATTAAACACCCTCGCTGCGAATTGAGAACTCGCCATAGTTTTGGGAATGACTGTTAAATTAGTAGCTGTTAACGAGATTCGTAACCACTTAAAATCAACATCATTTCGTGTGGAAATGATACATATATGGATCTACATATTTAGGGCTGATTTTTCAATGCTTGGTTAAAACTTATTCGTCGAATAATGTATAAAACTATCATTTAAAAAACGTATTCTAATTGCCCGTATTTGACAGTTTACGTGACATTTTAATATCATCGTGTAATACTTTATTGGATGGATAAGTTTTATCCAAGCATTGAAATATCGGCCCTTAGGGTATTAAAGCCATGCTTCATAATAAAGTTTTAATAAATGTTTTCATTTTAGATATTGGAAGGACACAATGCAGCTATACTTAGCTCAGATAGACAGGATGATTGCCAAAGGAGAAAGAGAGAAACTGAGACGTATGTACTTTAGTATTAAATTGAAGTTCCTATTTGTCATCATTATTATTTATATAAAAAAATGTGTGCGTGTACTAGTGTACACACGTATGAAGTGAATCTTCTTTATACTTAACCTTATTTTTCAAAAAAAATTTACTATATGCAACTTGACAGAAATACGTCAAATCACGCGTGGTAGGGATAAGAACAAGATAGGCGCGTAACGGAAAAAGTCACGCGTAACGAAAAAATGTTACACTAAATTTTTTTCCAACCCCGATAAAGAAGTTTCACTTCAATAAAAATGAGTCCCCAAATGTTGCTAAGCGGAAAACTCGAGAATTGCTTGACCACATCGGTTAATTCTTTGTTAAGGCGAAGGTTAATTACAAATCATTTTAAAATTACATTTAATCACAAAGATTAGCTTTGAAAATTCAATAAAACACGAATGTTTACTATTATTATAATAAAATAACTATTGATTTCAGCTAACAGAGAATATGGCGGAATAATATTGAGGAAAACAGCGTTGTTACTGAGCGTACACGATGTAAAGAAGGCAGTACAAGTGCTCAATGAGGCGAGGCTTTTTAAAGAAGCCTATTTATTATCGAGAACTAGGTGTGTAGTAAAATGTTTTATTGATTATTTCAATGGAGTATTTTAAATCTTACTTTAAAATTTGATTAAAACATTAATAAGAATTTTCTATAAACTCTCTTAAGGGGAGGCTCCCTAAATTTTATGTGAATTTGCATTAATATTCTGAAACAGGCACACATACAATCAAAATGGAACTTTAGTATATAATTTATTGGGTCTTTTTCTTTCGATGTACAAGACAGTTACGTTATTGTAACATTTTCGCTCGATTCATTTTTTATTAAAAAATTATGCCTTTTTTAAGGATTATTACATTTTTTTAAAGATTTACTTGGACTTTATGTCTAAAATAAATGTTAACAGTAAGAAAATAGAGTTTACTATTGAATACCAAGATATTTTTTCTCTAGATCAATTATTACTTTAGTTTTAAACGAAATAAGAATTGAGACTTTTCGAGCTCGAACACGATCAAAGAGCGCACGCGATATTCAACTTTATTACGGCTGTGTTAGTGTCTAGTACCTTAACCGGTCTCTCAGTGAGAGCCTCCTCTTAACTGATAATTTTACATTATGAGTAACATCTATTATTACTATTTTAGTATTTTCTTGTGTTTGCTTTTCCGCGAGTATGTATAATACATTTATGTAAAGTGTGCGAAATGTCGGGTTTATAATAATATAATGAATAAATCGCGTTTAAATTCCGCCTGTCTTTAATTTCTATAATATGTTAGATTTTTTTTACAAAAGTAATATACAAGTCTTAACCACATTTTTCGTTGTAGGCACATGGACAGTATAGCGGAAGAGACACTTAAACTGTGGGCTGAGGACAGCATAAAAAATGGAATGTACCCTTTGGCTAGTGTCTGGTAAATATATTTAATTTTGTATGCATGCAATTTATTTATGAATGAGAAAACAAGATGTGTAGCTTCCAAGTAAAAAAAATACATGGTAATGATTAAAGCGTATAAAAAAAGAATTAAGAAATTTTAAAGACAAGAAAAAAAATCGATCACGACTTGAATGTTCGTAGGCAAAAACGCGGGTTCTAATCACGCTTCGTGGTCGAATATTACTTATTATTTTAAAATTTCTCATTTATAAAAAAAGCTATATAAAACTAATATCATAAATGAATTAATATTTTTCGTTGTTTGTTTTCAGTTACATAATACTAAATGATCCATACCAAGCTGCAGTCGCGCTGTCGAAAATAAATAGTCAAGAATATTTGAAACTCGCGGCTGATTTAGCTAAAATGGCGGGTCAAATGAAATTCGCAGAACACATAGATGATAAATTACAACAGATAGAAAATACAAATGATGAAGAAGAAACAGAAGACTTAGAACCTTTGCCTTCTAGGGCGGAGTTGTTTACTGAATTAGCCAGTGTTGAAAATGCCAAAAATGTTAATGTTGCTGTGTAAATAAACGTTTTTATTTTAATAATAATATGGCTTTGATTTCCCCAAATCTTGATACGGCATTTAGTTGTTATTTATTGGTGGAACAGTGTCAATTCTCCAAAATCCTTCCTCTTGACCGCATTCAACGTCGAGCAGCTCGAATTGTCGATGACCGTAGGCTTTCCGATAGGCTCGATGTCAGTGCGAAGAGACGTTGCGTCTCTTTTTATATTGTACAGAATCTACTAAGGGGAGTGCTCTGAGGAATTGTTCCACCTATTACCAGTCGAACACGAACACACGAACGCGAACATGAACACACGAACACGAACACAAACACAATCACCAAACACAAACACCAAACGCTAAACGCCAAACGCCAAACGCCAAACACAAACTCAAATTCAAAATTATCTCTCCTTGAGTCAAATGCTACGCCAACAATAAGCACGAATGTAATTACTTATCTACATTTTAAGAAGTTAATTTTAAATCACAATCAAATTCCATTGTTAGATTTCCCTATCTATTAAAAAAAACCGCATCCAAATCCGTTGCGTAGTTTTAAAGATTTAAGCATACAAAGGGACATAGGGACAGAGAAAGCGACTTTGTTACTATGTAGTGATTACTGAAACTTCGCTGTCTGTCTGTCTGTGCGTCTTTCAATAGGCCGTATTGAGATACGACGACGGGAGCTTATCAACCAATAATAATGCACGAGTTTTAAAGAACCAATAGAATCGTTTCATTTACTTCGGCTCGCTCACCACAGCTCTGGTGGAAACGGCTCAGCGGTTCTAGGTTTGCAAACCTGCTTCAAACTAAATTAAGCGATATGATTGATTCTTTGAGCAATAGACGAAAATTCACAGCTTCACAAAATCGACAGCTTTGCTAGACATCATCGCACGAACATTCTCATCGCAAATTATTTGTGGAAAACCTGTGGCACCCTAAGCGTAGCGAAAATCAAAATCTTTGGAGCAAGAGTACACTAGCGACCATTTCGAGTACTTACTACAGCATTGTTATAAAAATTTAAAGTTGCCAAGTGAGAGTAGTGTCTTTATGGTTATATTTTATTTTGTTTCATTTCGGATCAATACAAACGGAGCTGGGGCAAGTGGCTAGCCTAAAATAAAGTCCATTATAAGAAAAAAAGGGGTCCGATGAAAATAAAACAACAACATAAAAAAAATAATTAATTTATTGAAATATTATAATAGGCACCATATCAATTTATTACAACCATTCTATAGATTACAAAATAATTGTCAAACATTAACGATATTTGGTACATTAGTCATTTGTGCATTTTCTTAAGTGATCATCAACAAGATACGTATTAGGTTAATCAAAAATAAACCTATAGTTATCACATTATTAAGTACAAGCATAATCATAATACTGCTTACTAAAGTTTCATATAAATATACTTCGAAGCCAGGCATACAATCAAATAATTTGTTCTATAAAATGGCACCAATCGTTTTTTCACTCACTATACAATCACAAATGCTTTCGGAATGCTGTGCTATTTCAGTCTTAATCGGTCACAAAAAAAAAAAAACAAAACGCTGGCCTCAAACAGATAATAAAATATAAATAATTGAATTCGTCGACACAAAATTATTCTTCATAAAATAATCATTTAAATTGCACAAAAATTAAAATCTATCCTCAAGTGAAAAAAAAAAAAAAACAAACAAAAGACCAGCTTCTGATTGAAACTAGATAGATAATAAATAATCATCATTATTATTGTTAATAGTAATATTATTTATTAGTTATTATCGTCAGCGGGATCCTCATTTTCCTGGTTAGTGTTACTTGGTTTGCCTTTCTTGCATATTCTCACTAATTTCGCGTTAATCTTCTTCAACTTTTGATTCTCTTTCATCACGTCAGCAAATTGTTGATTCTGAAAAAAATAGAATAAATATTCAGGATTTTCTATAAACAAGTCCATATAAACATTTTATAGTTTCGCTAAAACCGACAAAATGATCTGGTAATGTTTTTTGGATAATGATGCATATCCTATATAATAGGACATTAAAAAATCGAGTTGCCTTACTAAAGGATGTATCGTATTATTTTGTTGTGGCTACCTTAAATAGATCAAGATTCGTCATCAGCTTTTGGACTTTTGTTTTCGTGAATTTATTTATAAAAAAATACGTGTGGCACTCGAGGACTGCCGCGGTAAAGCTATTGCATAGCATCGCATCGTTGTGCCGGTTGGAGTGGGGGGCGTTAGGTTTTTTCGTTACGGAATTTTTACATTCGGTCGCCGCGCTCAAGGCCCGCGATAGAAGCTATGCAATAGCTTAAAAATTATAAATTTATACTAATATTATAAAGCTGAAGAGTTTATTTGTTTGTTTTAAAGCGCTAATCTCAGGAGCGGAGCAATGAGGGTGAAACCGCGGGGCACAGCTACTATAAAATAATAGCACCTCCATCCTCTTATCAACGTCTGTTTGAGTAATCTCAATTTTCGATCTATTATACATTCTTTAAATAATAACTTACTAGTGGTCCGCCCCGGCTTCGCCCGTGGTACATATTTCGCAATAAAAGGTAGCCTATGTCCTTTCTCGGGTATCATAATAAATCCATACCAAATTTCATGCAAATTGGCTCTGTAGTTTAGGCGTGATTGAGTAACAGACAGACAGACAGACAGAGTTACTTTCGCATTTATAATATTAGTATGGATTAATCATGTTTTCTAACCTGGACAATAGCGCTTCCCGTGGCCACATAGAGCGGTGCAGCAGCCGATGTAACTGCCAACTGTTGTTCCAGCAATGTCTTCTGTTGGGACAGCCTCTCGAGCGCCTGTCAAATCATAACCGAATTAGATTTTTTGACGTGACAACGTCTTATAATTCGATAGAGCCGGCTGCGCGCGCGAAAAAACATGACTCATGCGGCGTTACCTCGCTCTGAGGCGTTCCATGTAAGGCTTGAAGTGCAAGCGAGAGCGCGGAACGAGCGACCAAGAATCACAATCGGACGTTGTCACGTTCAACTGTCGTCAGTAAACCGACTTTACAGACAACCAATTTTTTTAACATCATTTTAATTATGAAGTGTTAAATATTAAATTAGTATAGAAAAGAAAAACAAGGATATGTTATAAATAAATATTTCGGGACAATTTTCACACACGGCACGATCTGATCCCATACTAAGTCTTAGCTTGTGTTATGGAAACCAGATGGCTGATAAACATACATATATATAATTTTAAATAAATACTTATATAGATAATTAACACCCTACTACTATAACTATGTGTCTATTTATTAAAAATAACTTAGATAACGGAAGAAACTAATGAAACGATTATACTACCAATTCAGGTCATTTAGTAATTTTACTTATTGAGACATATTGAAGGGGTTCCGTTTCGGCACTTGCAAAATGTCTGCAAAATATCTATAACAAGTGTGTTTTCATTACTCACAATTCTAAGTCGTTTCAACTCCTCAGCATGTCTCTCGTTCGACTTTTTGCATGTTTCGTCTCTTTCAACTTGATAACTCAGGAAATCTGTGGAAGTGTATTTTAAATTAAAAGCAATCGAATCCAACATAATGAAGGTAGTTAAGAAATCTTTAGTGTCATGCTAAAATCCAAGTTTCTAAGCCTGAATAATAAAATATAACATTCATTTATGTGTCGAATCGGCGGGTGTATTATACATTTTTACACGAATTATAAAGATGATTTATTGCATTTTATCTTGACGTTTCAAACGTTTTATAAAGACCATGGCCTCGGGACGAGTTTTTGTGTCAATCCAACTTTCTACACTACCTTTTACTCTCGTCTCTTAAATACATTTAAAATAAACAGCTCTTTCCAACTATCTTTCCATATTTTACTGCTAGTCACAAATAAATAAATAATAAAACAAATAAACAAACATACCATCACTAGTTTCCGTCGCCACATCGACTCTATCGGTTTCAGGCCGTCGGTTCTGATCGTGCAATGTCTGCCGCCGCTTTTTGCGCACAGACATACATACACTGCTCTCTTGGTATTCTAGTAGTTTCATCTGTTAAACAAATACAAAAATATACTTTCATAATGTTATTAATAGATGTTTATTGTAACGACACTCTGGTTTTTACTTAGAAACAAAATGCTTATCGAAGAGAGCGAAAGTCTATTAGATTTAAGGCCACTTCTAAATATGTTCTGTCAAGTTTATTCATCAGATAAAATGGCCAACAGTGTCTAGGTCTATAAAATTTAAAAATAACTAATATAAAATAAAAAAATCATGTTCTCGAGTTTTCGAAATCATAAGATGTTACATTCCTTTGTAAAAGAGTATTGAAAGTCTCGCTTGCGCAGTTTTCATTTCATTGGAATAAATGCAAGTTGCTGTTGCAACATTGTCAAAAGAACGTTAAAGTTCGCGAAATATTTTAGAAAGATTATTCCTAGCTCTTTCAATTTTTGTTAATAAAATTACAAAATAGTTATAAAATTATAACCTTGCTTTGCGTTGCGAGGAATGTATTTGTAAAGAATCAATCATATCGCTTCATTTAGTGTTTGAAGCCATACTTAATATAGTTATTCGTATTATTGAGTAATTTTTACTACTAAATTTCCCACAAACCTCAAGCGAAGTCTTAGCCTCTTTAAGTCTCTGACACTGTTCGTCCCGCTCCTTGAGATACTCCGCGCACGTGTCGCACTCCTCGTCCAGTTCCCGACATCGCTCTTGGACACTCGAAAGCTCCTTGTTGACACGCTCTAGCTCAGATTTTGTCGCTTCTAATTCCCTATAGTTTTATAAATAGCGTTAGATTGTATATCTATACTACTGTTATGCTATATACTCCAGTCAGTCAAGACAATCAATTCACAATAATTCCAAAAGTTTTCAAACTTCGGTCAAGTGAATGGTACATTGGGACGACAATAAATCTCATTTTGCAACCTTGTCCGCAGTCCGGAACATTGTTAAAATTGCAATTAAATTATTTTTTGCTGTATGGTCGTGAAAAAAATTCCAAAAGTTCTGCAAGTTTTCGATATAATATTTCATATCACATATTAAATTTGCAACCAATATCCAGGATTTTTTCAGTCAACCCATCTTTAATAGATTTTTTAATAGACTACATTTATTATAAAATTGGTCTCATTCTATTATCACGCCGGTGCAGGTCGACCTATATTCGGATCTTAGACCATTACGCTCAGACAATAAGAGCAGAGCAATGCGGGTAAATCGGACGGGCACAGCTAGTAATGTTGATAATTTTAATTCTAAACTAGTTACGGATTGATGAAAATTGAAACTTATTACTATTGCATTCACATTGTTAAGATTTAACAAGAGTCTAATGTAAAGAGTTGTGATTCCAACTCTTTAGATAGAAATGTTATGTTTTAAATCAATATGTACACAAATATATCTAATCATACTACTTCTACTACATATAAATATAATGACAAATCTTTAGAAATATGCCTTTTATTTATATACTTACTTGATGATGTACGCATTTTTATCAATGGTTTTCTGCATTTTGCTAATGGTAACTTTCAATTCTTGTTTCTTATGGCGCAGCTCTTCAACGAGTTTCGTTAACTTTTTGTTTTTGTCCACTTCTGCCTCATAAGACAACATTGCAGAATGTAATTTTGCCGAGTCTGAAAGTTTTTAGTGTATAAATCGGTATATTAAAAATTAAGATCAAAACTTATTTAAAATACTGATGGTTAATGTTAAAAAATATATGCTGAAAATATAAGTTTATTTATTTATTCAATTATACTTCATCTAGAAGCACTTTTGAATCGTCATAACTAATAATATAATAATATAGTTATACCTTCATCAGTATTGACTGCTATATCCACTCTGTTGGCCGCCTTAAGATTGGCATTGTGAACTTTTTGTCTCAATTGTAGGTTTTCATTCTGTAAAAAATATTATTTTGGTAGCACACTTGTATTTTAGCTAGATATATGTACCTATAAAAACATAAAAAAACTAAACACTGTCCTCAAATATGTTTGTGAAATTCAATCAGAAAGATACAAATATTACAGTAAAATAAATCTTAAATATTCATAAAATATACAAATAAATTTCAACCTTATTCAGATCAATTAAAGTCGTCTTTACAAAGTATAAAAAGGTACTAATTATGTACATTTTTCATGTGCGCACTACAAATGTGTAAAATTTACTACATATTTATATAATAGATACCACAAATATGTAAGATTCTTGTTAAGAACTGTTTAAAGTTCAGTAACGGACAAAAACCTACCTCCAGTACAGATTTAGCCTCTTTAAGCCTCTGACACTGTTCGTCCCGCTCCTTGAGATACTCCGCGCACGTGTCGCACTCCTCGTCCAGTTCCCGACATCGCTCTCGGACACGAGACAACTCCTTGTTGACACGCTCTAGCTCAGATTTTAACGCTTCTATCTCTCTATAATAATAATAATAAACATTTTTTGCACACACAAACAAAACAAAATCAAACAAAAAATACAAAGTAATATAGAGCGGTACAAAATAGACGGCCTTATCGCTAATAAGCGATATACTGTAAGCGGTTAATAAATAAAAATGTTACAAATAAAGCATCACTACATAGTATAAAACAAAGTTGCTTTCTCTGTCCCTATGTACGCTTAAATCTTTAAAACTACGCAACGGATTTTGATGCGGTTTTTGAAGTGAAAACTTCTTTAGCGGCGTTGAGCACTTTTTCTGTAATGGGTATAAAATCTTAAACTCGCGTCAGGACACGTGACCTGATCGAAAAGCGTAAGACGGATACCATTCCAAAATATCAAACATGCTCAACGTTAATAATCAAGTTTTCACTTCTGCCGGCACTCCCGGAGTGCAACCCGTCTTTTTTTAATAGATAGTTATTCAAGAGGAAGGTATATAATTTATTAGGTTTCAGACAAAGCGGGCTAAGCCGTGGGCGGAAAGCTAGTTTATTATATCTTTTTGGACAAAAATCCAAACACACAATCTTCAAAATATTTTCATAATTTTAAACACAAAAAAATCGATCATGAGGCTGGATTCGAACCCGCGTCTTTCACCATTTCCTTTCGGCCAATCGTGATCCCACCAGAGCAATCGATTTTTTTCTCTATTCGACGCGGGTTTGAATCCCGCCTCGTGATTGCATTTTTTAATTTTTTTTTTAAATTAAGGGGCGATTTTTCAATGTTTGGATAAAACTTATCCGTCCAATAAATTATTACACGATAATATTAAAATGTCACGTAAACTGTCAAATACGGGCAATTAGAATACGTTTTTAAAATGGTAGTTTTATAAATTATTCGACGAATAAGTATTATCAAAGCATTGAAAAATCGGCCCTAAAATTATAAACATACTTATGCGAGTGTTTGTCTATGGCCTTTTGCATCTTGCTCATAGTGTTCTTCATCTCTTGTTTCTTGTATCGCAGCTCCTCTATGCATTTAGTTAATTTCTTATTTTTCTCGACTTCCGCGTCGTAAGACATTCTGTCCACTACCACAGAGTGTAGATTCGCCCAATCTAAAAACAAGTTTGATTTAGATTTAGTAAATGCTACTTGTATTCCATATAAGGCATTAGAGATGCATATGTCGCCGTCATCTGGTTGAATCTGCTATTTAATTGAATGACTATACCCGGCTCGGCGAATGATGATCCGTATGACAGTTCGTCTTAGTGATTGCTCGTATGATGGGTCGTGTCGATACTTTACTATTTTATAGGCAAAGGCGTGGTTTGCATTCAGCCACGTCGGTAAACATAAAACTGAATTTTTAACTAAAATTTTTAACGTCTATTATGTTGTTGTTGTATTAATTTAAGTTTTTTAGCATAGATTAAGTAGGTAAGTAAAACGAAAGTTTTCCAAAACATAAAAATGCACCTTATCATTTTCACGTAATTTTTAACCCGTTTAACACAGCGTAAATTAATGTAAAATTATATACTTTTACTTCTGTCTTACTCTTTGACTTTGAGTCATACTCAATCTAAATAAATATTGTTTTACAGCCAATAAAATGCTGACTTTATTGGAAAAAGCTTGCAGTGAAGTCACTCCGGATAATTGGAGGAAATTCGTAGAATATACTAAAAAACTTTGCTATGATGATTGGGATCGAGATGTGCGATACGACACCATTGTAGATCAACCGCTATTAATAAACGTAGGCGACAGCAGTTGCAGTTCTGATTCTGAATTAGAGGCGCAAGCACTGATTTCATCAGATTCAGACTAAAATATATTTAAATAAAAATAATCGTTAAACAGCTTTTGTTTAATTTCGTTTTGTCCTATAGTTATTATTTTTTTAATTTTCTTGAGTATGCAATTGTTGTATGCTGCGATCTTCTGTTCCACTCAATTAGTGAATGAACTAAAGCTTAAGCATGGAAAAAATGTGAACTCGTTTCCATTATCGAAATTTGTTTATCGATACTTTCCGCACTAGTCGATAAATGCCGACGATGTACGTTTTGTAGGACGTAAACGGAAAGTCAGATTGATATAATTTCTCGTAAATGTTAAGAATTGTTATAATTCCAACGGAATATCATTGTAGGGGCATAAAGCTACGTAAAAATTAATAAATGCTATTTTTAGACGCCTCCAATAACTTTCTAATTTAATGGTGACGCCATTACAAGTTTGTCTCTTGAGAACTACTGTCAGTGTCATAGGGATCATCCAAGAAGCTTATATCTAATACACTGGAGATTGCACTATGACCATTAACTTGTCACAAGAAAATATAACCTTGAATGACGTCAGTGTTGTTTTTTGTCTCTTTCTGTGGGTGACCACACTGGTTTGTATACTCAGGATTTTTCGAAATAAAAAAAAACTAAAAATCATGGTCTATAAATAATAACGACATATATTTTTAACAGTATATATATTATAATATTACTGGTCAACTTACATGAATAATTATCATCTTTATAGGTACATACCATTTTAATTGGTAGAGAATCATAGTTTTAAATAACGCTTGATAACTTTTGATCTCATACTACGATTTTTTAATTAAAATGAGTGCTATAGGTATATTAAGAAGAGCTGGAACGTCAACACATTTACACATTGCACATGTTAGGCCGGGAGATACTGACACAAAATTTCGGGTCATTTGTAACAGGATGGCGGTCTAGAGGGGTCTTAGTACGCAATGACAAAAAGAAAAATGATGGTCAGAACGCTGGTACCGGCGGACTAGTCGCGTGGGCGTTAGTCACACTCGTCGGATAAATAGCGAAAGTCCAACGATTTGTAACACAAAAATTTTAGAATTTACCGATAGCCCTTAAAAAAGATGTAGGCGGTAGTGTCATGCCATACTTTTACGATGTGACTTACAGTCCGCGATACCGACGTGAATGCGTTGATTAAAAAAAAACAATTCAACCATTTGTACCGGGCTCACTTTTGCACAGGTAACCATCGTCGTGCAGCCATTTACTAAAATCGCCATGCCATACTTTTCGGACGATTCCAAATGGTCGCCATACCGCGGAAAATCTGCAAATTTTTGAATTTTTTTTTCTCGCCAAACGATTTGTACCACCCTACATTTTTTTTTCAACAACTCCTGAATGATTATAAATAGAAGTGTGATAATGCCATACCTGTTGGAGGTGGCGAATGTGTATAAGATTTTTTTCTTATTGTAAGATTTTATTCGTAGTTTGAACGATTTGTAGCAGTATGGCACTAATTTTTCCCTCTATTAAATGTATGGCAAATACATATAATAATGGTCACGTTGCATCATATACTTTCCAAAAATGCCGTACTGGTACAAATCGCCAATTCTTTTCATTTTTTTTTACGTTTTGGCTTAAGTCTTACAATCATCCGCCCCATGTTTGCAATCTGCGATATTTTTTTCTAGGTAGAATTGTATACAAACAAACAGAATATAATGATCCCATACTGTAAAAAAATATTTTACGTATTGTACAGTCGTATTTTTGAAATGTGACGAATAAATTAATTTTCAAGTATGGCAGCACTTTTTCCCCCTACTAGAAGTATGGCAAATATAATAATGGTCACATTTTATCAAATACTCTCCAAAAATCCAAATGCAATACTGGTACAAATTGTTTGGCGAAAAAATTTTTTTTTTGCAGATTTTCGGCGGTATGGTGGCCATTTGGAATCGTCCGAAAAGTATGGCATGGCGATTTTCGTAAATGTCTGCACGATGATGATTACCTGTGCAAAAGTTAGCCTGGTACAAATGATTGAATTGTTTTTTTTTTAATCAACGCATCGCGTCGGTATGGGGGGCTGTAAGTTACACCGGAAAAGTATGGCATGACACTACCGCCTACATCTTTTTTATGGGCTATCGGTGAATTCTAAAATTTTTGTGTTACAAATCGTTTCACTTTCGCTATTTATCCGACGAGTTCGACTAACGCCCACGCGACTAGTCCACCGGTACCAGCGTTCTGAGTTCTGACCATCATTTTTCTTTTAGTCATTGCGTAATAAGACCTCTGTAGAACCGCCATTCTGTTACAAATGACCCGAAATTTTGTGTCAGTATCTCCCGGCCTATGTATGTGTCATATTTTGCAATTGTTTATAAATACAGGGTGATGTAATTGGTGTAGTACGAATATCTAAAAATCTATGAAGAATTTTGTGATACAGTAAATGGAAGAATTATAGACTATTTTACAGTATTTAATAAAATCATTTAATTTTTTGTTCATTTTCATTAGAAATGTCAATTTTTCTCACTAAGGTGGAAATTTGGATGATAAGGATCTTGTTAGAAAAATATAAATTTTGACTAAAATCGGCATTTTTTTTTCAAAAATCAAATTACTAATTAATAATCAGAGTTATCACATTATTAAAAAACGCCCGTTATTTAAATCATTATCAAAACAACCATCCGTGTGTTGGGAGTAAGCGCACGTGTTATTTGTATTGTTTTTATGACCTGAAATTTAATTATTATTTGATAATTGAATGATTATTAATACCTTTATCCAATTGATTATTATTAGAATAAATAATTAACTTCATCAATTGATTTACTTTTAAATTATAATTTTACAGGTAAATTATGAGAGCTTTCATAAGTAGATATGTAATTATATTTGCATATATTTATCTAAAACGCACCATTTTACAATTCAAGTCTAAAATGAAACTAGAGTCGCATTTATTTTTGAACATACTGTAAGTGAAATTGCATAAGTGTGAGTACTGTGAACATGCCAGCTTTCCTTAATTGACCGATACATACATTAAAACATCGTTTTGGTTACTCAAGCTTCAGTCTAAAACTTTTCAATATTCCACAGGGAGAGTTGCATCGCTAGTGTTGATGTGTGGTAACGATATTACAGTTCTCAGAAATTCGTATGTCTTTCAGGAGCTGTACTTACGGTTACTAATGGTTTCATGGTGGTTAATTATAATATAATTAAAATTACTTCATCAGTTGAGACGCATTAACAGGAATGTGGTAAATAAAAAGGTATAGCACTTTTCAAAAGGTATTTTTTTTCTGGACCGTAATCCTCAGGCTTAAAATGCAAACTGCATATTCTGGCATGTTGATAAATTTTACCCTTGATAGGCACTATGGACAGCCATTTATTTCTTTTTATTTCATTTTTGGAAAGCTGAAATACGTAAAACAAAAAAATATTAGGTTAAAAAGTATAAATTTCAATGTAAAAAAGAACAAACCACAATATGTGAGTGCAATACCGATGTCGTGTGTTGTTTCATTACTAGTATAAAAATTTTTAAAATGGTGTTCTAAATGTTCATCATAATATTGTTTAGCAATATATTATCGTCGCTATCCGTAAAAACCCATCATCATGGTTACCTTACTTGTTAAATTTGTTTGTTGAAAACTTGTTGAAAAATGATGAAAGTATTAAGGCTTTGTCAGGTAGGACGCGTATTTTAACGCTGCGTAGTAGCGCTACAGCGTCCTGTTTTAACGTCGCGCGAGGCTTCGTCAAACAGAACGCTTTAGCGCGCGTTAGGACACAGCAATTGATATTATTAAAGCTGCATGTTGTTTACATAATTATTACTTACGAACAAAACAAGGTACAGCGATATTAACTCCGGAGTCGGAAGAATTTTTTACTTAACAGTTTCATTAATTTCTTCTCCAATTTGTGCCCACAATTTTGCCTTCATTGATATATATTTATAGTTTATATGAACTATCCTTCGTATTTTATAAGCATGGATATTTTCTAACCAATTCTATCAAATTTTTGGTCATTATGCAGTATTTTATTATTATTTTACGCCTATTAACTCCGACGCTAAAATAAAATTTGTAAAAAAATACAACACCCGACGTTAAAGCGTCCCAACGCCGCGACAGAGCGTTGCGTACTGCTAGCGCCGGCGCTCTGTTTGACGGTATTCTACGATGATAGTAGAACACATCTTAGCGTCATATCGCGGCGTCAACTTAACGCTCTGACGCGCGCTAAGTACGCGTCCTGTCTGACAAAGCCTTTAGGAAAAGAACTTATTTAACATGATTGCTTAGTAAAATGATGATAAATTTGACGATTTTTGCCATTAAAATGATTCTAAACAGGTAAATGCATGAGTATTGAGGAATATTGTAAATAACGTAAATATACACTTGCCTGTGAAATTATAAGCCAGAATTTGGTGTCCAAAAACTTCTGCAATTTTTCACAATGCAATACATTATTAATATTCGGAAAATATTTATTAAATACGCAACAATATTAACTTAAATATTCGAAGCGACGCAATTTTTTTGACACTTATGTCATATTGTCAAAGTGAGAGTTGCTACAATTTTATTATGGTAACTACCCATAATCAGGGAATATCGCTTTTTAATAATTGGTTCAGATACTTATTTTATTTAGCATAAATAATAATTGTCTCATCCAACAATGCTTCTGAATGACGTTGTTGGCAATTTATCAACAAACTCATGTACAAAAACTAACCTTTTGCACAGAATATTACAGCATACATAGTAGCCTTGGGAAAACTTCGTATTAACAGTGGCAATACCAAGTTAGGTGTGAAAGTGATAGAACACAACAATTTTCTTGTTACACGTCAAATGTTCATACCGAAATCTCCAGTGTATAAGATATAAGCTTCTTGGGATCATCATTCGCCGAGCCGGGTATAGGCCGAACGTTGATGTAACAAACGTCACTCAACGTCTAACTAGTAAGCGGATTGTAACATAACTGTTTGAAAATATGGTATACATATAGTTGAAAGACTAGCGTGTTCATTGAATGACGGCCAAATGTTACATTCAACAACCTGACGAGTTTTCCTTTAGCCATTCAATGAAATAGCAATTCAACAAGATGACTGCGACATACACATTCGTGCGAATAACGAATACGCGAATGTAAACAGTACGTGAGTTCGTGTTAAGAGCAGTTTTTCTTATGTAAAAAGAAGACGAATGTGTGAATAGTGTTTCGCGAAGTCAATCGTATACGAATGTTAAGTGTTAATAATGAAAATAATCAAACCTTCATCCGTATTGACCGCCGCATCGACAGAACCATTCTTGAGGACGGCATTTGGATTGCTCTTTTGTATTTGTTGTTTTAACTCCAGGATCGCGCTCTATAACAAAAGTAAAAAAATAGTAATATTAATGTTACTTTATGAGTTCTAGTTAAGAAAGAAAAAAAAACGCGGTAAAATATAGAGACCAATTAACATACATTTCATAGCTCATTAGCATTGGTAAATACATAATATCATGTACTTTTCTTTGAGTTTGAAATATAAATATTTTCAAATCTTTATGAACACTTTCACCTATAAAACTAAACATTAATACTAAACTATAGCAAATAAAATAAAAAAAAAGACGTGTGGCACTCGGGGACTGCCGCGGTAAAGCTATTGCATGCTATGCCTTCAAGCCGGTGTGGCTTTCCGCGCCCGTCGGAGTGGGGAGCGTGAGATTTTTTCGTTACGGAATTTCTCGATTCGGTCCCCGCGCTCAAGGCCCGCGATAGAAGCTATGCAATAGCTTAACACTTATTCACTACCCACAATTTTTTTCACTATACACATACCTCCATCTCCCGTTTCTCCCTAACAAGCCGCCTGCACTCATCGTCCCTCTCTCTCAAGTACTCCGCGCACGTTTCGCACTCTTGGTCCAAATCGTTGTACTTATCGCGCAGATCCTCGAGTTCCTCTTGACATGCCGCTAGTTGTTTACGCAGTTTCGTTATTTCACTGAAAGAAATAATAGTAATATATCGTCACAGAATACATAATAGTAGCTAAACGCTACAGAACGGACACTCTCCGCCTCCCGCCAAAATTAAACACTTACCTCACCCCGCACGATCAGTCTATTAGATGGCCCGCATTTTTTACGCAACGAAGATTGACAACCTTAATCAAATTGACATAAGTAATTTTATTATTTTGGATTTGTGAATATCGTATTTTCGTAGAAAATGGTTAGATATTGTGCTGTTTACGGAGGTATTTCATCAGAAAAACGCGAATTTCTTTACGCTAGTCACAATTAATGTGCGAACCCTAAAGCACACACACATTTGCACTCTCTACAGTGTGACTGTCAAAACGATAATTTTGTATGGAGTGTCCTGGGTGTGATATCGTGTTATGGGCGTTACTTATTGATGTAAACTATGAAACTGTAAATTCAATTGCGATAGAGCGGTTTCAGACTAGCGTTTTAGTTTGTATTTGGAAGCGCATGTAGGAGCGCTTTTGGCACACACGCAAGTCGTACAAGCGATTACGCGCACGTATGGAATATCTCTCTCAGTCGATGGCGAATAAGTAAAGCAAATAGCAATGTTTTTTCCTTAGAATCCAAGTTAGGTAAAACACGAATCTACAGGTAAAAACGAACACACCTTAATACGCCCGTTTATGCAACTACGCTTTATTGAAACGCGTAATGTAATCGAAACGCTCAAACGACCGTATACATAAAAAATACGCTAATCTGAAACTGGCCTTAATATGTTTTTTGTGCAACAAATAAAAATAACAATACGTATGCGCGAATTTTTCATAAAATTAAAAGATGTAATCTAGGCCTGCAAATCTTAACATAATTATTACGTACCTGTTAGTATCACTGCCAGATGAATCGTTGTTACGATCAACACTGAGTTGACGGGATGTTTCTGAAAGGATGATTAAGAACATCACTACATAGTATAAAACAAAGTCGCTTTCTCTGTCCCTATGTCACTTTGTATGCTTAAATCTTTAAAACTACGCAACGGATTTCGATGCGGTTTTTTTTAATAGATAAAGTGATTCAAGAGGAAGGTTTTAGCATATAATTTATTCGGTTTTAGACAAAGCGGGCGAAGCCGCGGGCGGTAAGCAATTTTAAACAGTAAACTAGGTTTGTTGGCTATCCTTTTAGTAAACGTTCATACTTCATATTATGTCGTCAAGATATATTTTGGAATGGAGCAGCAAATAGCAACGTTGTCGGGAAAGAACACGATGGTGCGAATACAACATCTGTACTCTAATACATTATACATCTCTGAAAGTCCCTACAACATTTGAATCGGATTATAAATATGAAAAGACCCTTTTTAAACTCTACTTCACATTTATTGAAACATGACTACTAAATAATTAGGATAATATAATAAACTAGTGGTCCGCCCCGGCTTCGCCCGTGGTACCTACATGTTTAAACTATCCTTTCTCTCAAGTTGGATCGAACTGCACATGGTGTGCGAATCCATACTAATATTATAAATGCGAAAGTAACTCTGTCTGTCTGTCTGTTACTCAATCACGCCTAAACTACTGAAACAATTTTCATGAAATTTGGTATGGAGATATTTTGATACCCGAGAAAGGACATAGGCTACTTTTTATCCCGGGAAAATGACGCAATCCCGGAAATCCCACGGGAACGAGAACTATTCGGGTTTTTCTTTGACTGCACGGGCGAAGCCGCGGGCGGAAACCTAGTTTTATTATAATCGATTAAGTGGTTTAGGAGTCCATTGAGGACAAACATTGTGACACGAGATTTATATATATTAAGATAAAAGATATAAACTTACCAAGCGCACTAACACTCCTGTGCGCGTCGTGTATGCTCTGCCGACGACGACGAGAAGCTTGCGCACTGCTGGCACGAGATCCTTCTTCTTCACTCTAAATTAAAAAAAAAATTGATTGTTTGTGAAGTAGGTTTACGATCGAGATGTTTACGTGATAACTTCTTATTGGTGGCAGCGCTCGAGATGAGACGGGAGATCGGTCCGTCTCTCTCTCGTTATACCTGCGATCGCGCTCGTGCGGTTTTGGTGTGACACAAGTTTCTGAACATGTCACCCGACTAAAACGATTTTAAAAACGTTATCACGTTAAAAAATATTTAATAATTATTATAACATTATTTGTACTACACTAATATTATTGAATACAAGCTGCTTTCCCTGGCTTCAATTCGCGATAAAAAATGTGGTGGCTAAGAATTTTCATAATCGGATCTGTGATTCCAAAAACTACCTCCCTATGTACATGCAAAGTTTTAATTTACATATATCTCTTTAATATTACAACTCCAGATTTAATTTAACATACCTGTTCGTGTCGCGACGCTAAGCTCTCGCGCCTAAAAACAGAAATATACAAACATTAATTTTATGTAAAAAATATTACAATTTAGTGTCTGTATTATAAATTTACAAAAATATACTTTGAACACTGGAATATATTATGTAATATATAAAATATTTTAAGTACAATTATGTTTACACAGTTAACTACGATAAAAAAAAACAATACAGGGTGTCCCACTATTGGTATACTAAGCGCGAAGGGACTTGTAGATTTGCATACACTGATCACGTAAAAAATACTTAAACAACAATATTACATTAAAAATCTTAAATTTTTCCTGAAAATCCATGTTTTCTTCTCTAGCTTCACGCAGCAGCTTGTGTATGAAAACATAATCTTAAACGATAGCTCACGTGCTGATGGCAAAGTTAGGCGGGTTGCTTGTTATGGGTGTATACATACAACACAGAGTTTTAAAAATTCATCTATTTGAAAATGCGTCTGGAATTTTATAAGTATTTTGTACTCAGCGTATGCAAAACTATAACCTCCTTTGAGCTTAATATACCAACAGTGGGACACCCTGTATTTTTTAATACATTACAATACTTAAAAAATCTTCAAAGATCATCTAAATTCCTTTTTAAGCTACAATAAGTTATTATACAAGCTCACCCTTTACTCAATCGTACGGGTGTGCTTCTACTGGAACTATCGTCCACGTCCATAAACAACTCGTCGCATTTGACTCGAGATTTGAATACAGCTTCTATTTTCCTTTGATCTGAAATTCAAAATGTACAATAATATAGCTGTAAAACAATAAACTGTATTTATGATTAACGAATACATATTATTAAGCATTTAATTTGAAACATAACACATAAAAAATCGTAAATTTTTAATAATAACCACTACAAAAAATGTATTTACCTTCACTATTATCAGAGAACATCCGCATTGAATCGTACAAGCTTTGTCGCCGGCTTCTAGAAGATTCTCCCGCCTCTGTGGACGATCTGGCCTTCTGTATTTCCACCTCTAATTCGGAAACACGCTCCTTAAAAAAATGAAGGTATTCATAAATAAAATAAAATATGCGTACTACAAATTATGTAAAAAAAGATTAAGATTTCAGGTCTTTTTTACTCAATCGCGTCAAAAATTTACAAAATTTCATATTAATAGCTAAACTGAATGAAGTAGTCCTACATGTAAATATTTTTTTTTTTCATCTTGCACAGTAATATATTATAAGAATATTTTTCAGAGTGTTTAAATTAATTTACCTCAAGACTTTGTTTAATGTTTTTCAGAGATTCAATTTCTTCAACATATGCCTTATTCTGGTCCATATCATGTTGAATTTCGTTTAACTTCCGTGATAACTCCTCTAATTGTTTCTTATGTTCACAGTTTTCTGTTTCCACTTGCACCTTTTCTTTCTGTAGCCTGTGGATAAAATATAAATTTAATGTTTAAAGTTGTTTAAATAAAACAAAAAAGCGATCACTTCTGTTACATAAAGTTATGAAATCCATACCTGATAATCATTTTGCTCTGAATTTCTGCTGTTTTTTGGTGCGTCTTAATATTCATTTCGAGACGTGAACATTCTTTCGTCTTGTCTTGGATTTGTTCCTTTAGTGATCCATTTTGCTCAAGCAATGTTTTAGACTCCAACCTTAAATTCTCCAAAACATTCGAATTTTGATCAACGGATTCTTTCAAAACCAACACATCAGACATCATTTTCTCCATTTCTAGTTTGTTCTGTTTTATTATACTGTTAGCTTTCTGTAACTCGTTAGATGATGTTTCTTTTTCTTGCAGTAGAATTTGATTAGCAGATTTCAAAATTTCCAATTCCTCAGTATATTTTTGTACTTTTTCAGTCATTTCTAATAATGTGCTATCATTATGCGAATTTTTCAATTCTTTATCAGTTTGTAATTGTGTCTCTAATACCCGAATAGCGCTCTCCTTTCTTTCAATATTTTCTTTAAGTATTTTAACTTCATCTGTAAGTTTGCTAATTATTACGATATTCGCCTCATTTTCTTCAAGTTTCTTTTCATATATGTCTTTAAGAGATTCATGTATTGATCCTAGTTGTTTAATTTGATCTTCTTTTCCAAGTAATGACTTGTTTGTTTCATTGTGTATTTCCTTAAGTTTTTCATGTTCTTCTTTGAAGGAAAGTAACTGTTTGTTCTTTTCCTCGAGTAATGATTTCAATTCATTTATTTCAACCATAAGATTATCCCTTTGCTCATTATTTGTGGTGTTAATATCTTTTTGTAATATAAAATCGAATAAAATAGGTAATATTTCCGATGTCGGTAGATTCATATCAATTACTTCCGCGTGAATAACTTTTTTGTCTAATAGTTTCTGATAAATATTTCTAACCAATGTTCGCAGCTCTTCCTCTTTTTTTACTATATTCAATGTAACAGCATTACTTATTTCGAACATTTTTTCTTTCTGTTTTGTAAGAAGATCGTAATCATTTTCTTTTTCTGCTAATTGATTCTGTAGAAGACTAAACTGAGAGCTAACTTGTTTAAACTCTTCAGATATCTTATTTGCCTGATCTTGTAACGATTTATTCTCGTCTAATAATTTTGTAGAATCTAAATTATATTTTTCTTTGATTAGTTTTAAAACAGTTTCGAATACTTCTAGACTAGCCAAACCAAACTCTTTATCAATAACAGTGAAAAAATTGTCTTTAAAATAATCAATTGTTTCCAGTATATCTGAGTCCTTAGTTGTATTATTGATAAAAGAAAGATTGTTCTTAATTTGAGAAACGATTTTAGCCATTGTTTGGAGATACATATCTTTCTCTTCTAAATCTTTGTTTAATTTTATTTGACTAGCTGTAACATTACTTAATTTTGTTTCTAACGAATTCTTTGATTCTTCAAAGTCTCTAAGTTTATTAACTAAGTTTTCGATCTCATTACTATGCTTAGTGATAAGTTTATCATAAAGCATTCTCATCATTTCAATAATTTTCGTATCGCAATTGAAGTTTTCTCTATCGACACCAATTTTTTCAACGCAGTAATTAACACAATCGATTTTATCTAAAGAATATAAATCTGACGGACGCTCTTCGGGTATATCTGGCATATTAGACTTATCGAATAGACTTTCATCATTACATTCTTTATTACAAGTGAATGATTGGGAATCACCTATACTTTCATCTAAATCCATAGCTTGGTCAATAGATCTATTGCTCCTTTCTAAATGATTTTTAATATTGGTAACTTCATTTTTCAATTCATTACAAGCCTCTCTTCCTGCATGCAGCTCATTTTGAAGTGTACAAATTTTATTATAGCGAGATGAACTATCTGAATCACTGTAACTTCTACTTAAACGTTTGTGAGGTTCAGCAACCAGTTTACCTTGTAATGAACTGATGGTTTCATCTTTTAGGATACATTCTGGGCATATCTCTTTTTGTTTTTCACGTTCTGATTGCAGGTTTTCCAATTCTGTGATTTTATTGGTCAATTCCGTGTTATCATGCTTTAAACAATCAATTTCTTTTCTTAAATTATCACCTTCATCTATATTTTCCATTACTTGATTAGACAAGGAATCATTTTCATCTTGTAAATTTTTTATGTCTTCATTTTTCTTACTTAGAGCTATTTTAAGTTTATCAATTTCAACAGTTTTTAAACTATGATCTTTTTCTAAATTTTTCAATTTAACTACTAATGCATCAGTAGCAGGAATTTCTAGTTTCAAATTATTGTATTTTGCTTCTAATTCATCTTTTTGTGCTGTTAATTCAGTCAATTTTCGTTCTTGCAGGTCTTTTTCATTTAAAGTTTCGATTTGAGCTTTTAGTTTTTCCTCATAATCCATACATTTCTCACATGAAAGGTTACTATATACTTTATTTGGACTATTAAAAGGACTGTTTTGTGAGTCGACAAGATTAGGTTTGTTCTGTTGGTAGTCGTCTACCATAGTTCGTAACTTATCATTTTCAACTTTCAAAGACTCCAGACTTTCCATTATACTTTGCTTTGCATTGAGGTCCATGTATGGAACCTGTAAATCATTACCATTGTTTGTTTGACAAGCTACTTCATTACAGCCTTGTGTTACATCGAAACATGTTTGATCATGGCCTGTCAAAGTATTATCACATGTAGTTAGAGTTATATTGGTATCTAACATGAGGAGATCACCATCTAAAAGCGATTCATATTTTAATGATGTTTGAATCATACTGTTCTCTAATGCGTTTGGCAATGAAAACCTTCTTAAACTATCATTCGGACGTGGCGAATGATCCGATTTCAATAGTATCATAAGGTCCTGCAATTGTCTCTTAAACTCTGGAATGTCTTTTTGGCACGCTTTATAAAAGACACTGTGATAATATTGAAGAAATTTAAGCTGTGAGCTGAGTGACTTATTTTCCGCATATGTGGTTGCTGTTAAAGTAGACAGGTTGGTTCTATGACTCGTTACTTTTTTTTGCAATTCACATGCGGATTCCAAAAGCAAACGTATTTCATTGCGAGCCTCTTCCTGCTCTTCTATTAAATGCTTATTAAAATTTTCAAGATTTTCAATTTTCTGTTTTAGTTTAGTGTTTTCACAGTGTAGCATTTCAATATCAGATTGTAACTGACTATATTTATAATCACTTTGAAAATCTGAATTGTACATTTGCGAACTGGTAGCACTAGTGCATTCTTCATTTTCATATGGCTGAATTGCTTCCACTATTCTATTACAGCAAATTGTAAGGAGACTAGGAGGGGAAATTAATTCCATTTCATTTTCCGACTTTTCTTTATTACTTCCGTTAAGATAAGAGTTATTTAAATACGGTTTACTTGATTTTCTATCCAATTCTTCTCTTAGATTTTCATTTTCAAATTCTAGCTCACTTACTTGACGTTTCATTAATGCATCAACATTTAGGAATTGTTCCTTCCAATCTTTTGCTCTATTTTCAATGATTTCTATTTCACTTACTTTTGTTTGAAGCTCTTCTCTAAGCTCATTTAATAATGTATCACTATGATTTAAATCATTCACTAATCTTTGTTTAAAATCCTGAATTGTTTCAATTTCTTTTGTTAAAGCATTCTTTTCAAATTCTACTTGTGATATATCATTGCTTAATTTAAGATTTTGGTCAGTAAGTTCAGATATATCTTTTTTAGCTTGAGCCAAAATAATATCAACGTTGTCTATTTTTTCATTGTTTTCTAAGACCATGGATCTTATATAATTTGATATTGTATCAATCATAAAATTTATTATTTCAGATTTATAGGAATCACTGTTAATATCACAAGGGACTATACTGAATTCAGATATTATATTATGGAGTTGAGTACAAATAGTATTTAATAAGTTTTCCCGTTCATCTATTATTTCTGCCATTTCCTTAGATACAGAAGATAGTTCAGTAGATTTAGAATGTAATTCTAATTCTTTGTTATTAAGATCAGAGGTTATTTTACTTATTTCTGCATTTTTCTCATCTAGGTTCTGAATTAGATTACATTGCATGTCTTTCATTGTGTTGATATAACTTTTAATTTTGCTCTGTAGATCATTAGTAGGATATTCACTTGTGTCTGGGACCACAAAGCCTTTGAAATCACTTGTTACTTGATCCAGACTTTCTAAAGCATCATTTAATGTTTGTTTAAGTTTTGATATTTGACCTTCGTAGTCTTCTATTAAAACGTGATATTTTTTCCTTTCTTCTAAACTTTCTTTAACTATTGTTTCTAATAAGAATAATTTTTCACTCATTATTTTAAACACTCCAACAAAGTTATCAATAATATCTGGAACTTCTTGTATATTTCCTGTTAACATTATTATTATTTCCTGTACTTTGTTTAAAGATTGTCTTGCAGCATATAAATTCTCTTGCGATTTATTATCTTCAGCGTTAAGCGAAGTAATAAGTTGATCCTTACTTTTAATGTCATTCTCAAGTGAGCTTATTCTTTGCGACATGGTTTCGATTTCGACATTTAGTTCTTTTTCACGTATTTGGAATTTTTCTTTTTTTTTGGAAGACAGTTGATTATAAAGGTCTTTTAGGCTTTGCAATTCCATTTCACTTTCCAAATTAAGTTTTTGTAAATTATCTTGATAATTTTTAACTTCCGCTAGTTTGTCTAAAAGTTCTTGTTCTGTAGAAGCCAATTTAGTTTTTTCATTACAGAGGTCTTCAATAACTTTCTCCTTATCATCAAGTTTACTTTTGAGCCTGTCAATTTCTTCTTGGAGCATACTTAATTCAACTTTAGAGTTTTCGATGTCAGAGGAATTATGTTTAGAATTTTCTAATTTCAGTTTCTTTAGTTCTTCAGACTTCAAATCCAAAGCAGACTTCAATGTTTGAATTAAGTTTTTCATATTTTCGTTGCTAGCAATAAACATTTCTTCATTTGAAATCATTGTTTCGATATCACTATCTTCCACAATCTTTTTCTTTGTAAAAACATTATCAGCTAATTTGATTTGTAATTCTTGAATTACACTATTATAGGAATCTACATCAGCAGAAGCAGATTTGATTTCTGCATTTTGAGTTTCAATAATAGACGATAGGTCTTTAACTTTGGAAGCAAAAATAGCATTCTCATTTTCTAATATTAAAACATTTTGTCTATAATTTGTGAGCATTTCATTTAGTTCTTTGTTAACGTTTTCGATAGTATCAACTTTGTCTTTTTGTGCTGTTACAGCAGCCTGTAATTCTAATATTGTTTGTTCTTTGAACGTGAGTTGTGTTTGTAATTCGCTAATTGTATCACTCAAAGTTTTCACCATTAAATCATTCTCAGAGTTTTCATTATTTTTTTGTATTCTTTCCTCATTTACCTTTATAATTTTATCGTTATGTTGGGAACCCATTGTACCTGAAAAATAGGTGTAAACACGTTATATAATTAGTAAGTACATGAAAATATGTGTCAATCTATCTCAACATGCAAAATTGCATGAAAATCTTGGTAAAGAGCATGTCAGCATGAAAATAGTTACATATAAAAACCTTTTACTGACATATGATATACTTGTTTATTATTTTATAACTTGCAATTACTAAATTAACAAACCATTTGTATTAGAACTTTGCCTAGAATTCTGTTCTTCCAGAAGTGACAGGAGTTCCTTTTCTCTTGTTTTATATTTTTTCAATAGAGTTTCGTAACTGACCTCCCAGTCCGTCAATTTGCTTTGATACTCCTTACAGCGAACTGTTAAATCGCCCTAAAATATAAATTATCAGGTATTAAAATACGAACTTCACTTTATCTACTCTGTTGTTTTAGGAAAATGAGAATTAGTTTATACTTATTTTATTCAACATTAATTAAATGAAGCAAACCCGCTTCTAGATTAGTTTTTATACCTTACCTTATCAGTACTAATACTTTGTATTTCACCTTCTGCTAAACTGATTTTATTTTTTAAATTTTCTATCTCACTATCTTTTTCTCTACATAATGCATTTAATGCAACTATATTGTCATCTAGTTTAGTTAATGCTAATGATTTCTCTTCAAGTTTTTCCAATAATTCAACCTAAAATATAGTGAATGAATGTGAATGATAGAAGACAATGGGAATGAGATAAATTTAAATATCTACATTAGACATGTTTATTAATTAAAATTATACACAATAAATAAGCATTACGATTAAAAGAAGTCAAAAACAATTGTCACACTATGTAATATATTATTAATTACTATTTTATTGTGTTAGATTTTACTACAACGATTTATTCATTATTATTATCCCGACGTTTCGGACACTTTATTTTACTGCATAAAATCCTTAATTTCTCAATTATTATTAATAATTATGTGTAACATGTTATAAATACATTAATACAAACCAATCATAATTAAACACTTAATAATAGTTTATCTAATGTGACAATTGTAAAGCTACAGACAGGTATAGCATGATCATGGTGATAGATATAAGTAACACTATAGTAAGTAATTAAGGCCAAGACCAAAGCACTACGATTGAATAAATATTGCGTTTATCTTATGCATGAATGAATTTTATAACGCTAAGGGCCGATTTTTCAATCGCGAGATAAACAGTCTAATAACTACCCCTCGAATAGATTTATTCAATTATTATCTAACTCATTACGGCTCGCCTATTTTTCAATCGTGATTTATTTGATGAATAACTATCTGACCAAATATTTCCATATTGGCAGCACTGCTCTCGGAGTGGCGAAACAAACATATTAAATTAGTCAGGTTAGAGCGGGATAGAGTCAAATCTTGCAATTTGTCAACAACCGTCATTATGACTCACGTCAGGAGTGCACTTGTCTTCTATGATTGTTGATTGTTGTTTTGATTCGAGTAAAGAGTTTGGTTAAATTTGTGTTTCAATTTATATATTTTACGATGGAAACGACATACTTAAAGGCAGCGTTCGGCAAATTTTCAATGGCATGGTCATCAGTACTATCAAAAACATCAATTTCAATACGATTTTAATTGATAATAATTATATAGAAAGAGGTTTAATTGTTAATTATTCTACGCTCTATGTTATGACATACGAAAATATCTCAAATTTGACGCGTCAGTTGTCAACTCAAACGCCTAACAGTCGAATAGCGCGCTATCTGGCCGTTGGAGCGGCAAATAGATTTATTCCTCAAATAACGTAGTTATTCGATAGATAAGTCCTATTCGTCTATTGAAAAATTGAATATTTTGTTAACTGAAGAATAAAGTCTATCTAGCTGTTTATCTGGGCATTGAAAAATCGGCCCTAAGAATGCTAACAAATAATATAAGTCAGTGGTATTAGATACAAGAAGCTTTAAAAGTTAACAACCCCACTTTCGTTATTTATCTAATAATAAGAATATATAAATACCAAGTAATAAGGATACATACCACACTCGGAGAATATTGTTTCTCTCTTTCGGTCAATTCAACTATTTCTTTTAGATTCTTCTCGGCTTGTTTAGCTTGCTTTCGTAATACGCACGGTGGAGTTTTAGATGATTCTGTTTTAATTAATTGAAGGCTTAAGTCCACAATAAAGTTTTTTTTTTAAACTTATTTGTTAAAAATTAAATAGCAGTTATTTTTTTTTGAATGTACAATCCTATCCTACTAATATCATACATGCGAAAGTTTATGAGGATGGATGTATATATTATGTTACTCTTTCACGCAAAAACTACTGAACCGATTACAATGAAATTTAGCATACATCTCTATATGTAAATTGGATTTACACATAGCATAGGTTTTATCCCGGAAATCACACGGGAACGGGAACTTTTCAGGTTTTCTTTGAAAACACGGGCGCGTGCGGACGGCTAGTAATATAAATAACACCGTAAACTACGAAACAAAATTTAGGATAAATTCTACCTTTTCTTAAAGTCATTAATTTGCCTGAATCTATATTTTACATGTAAAAGTAAAAACAATTATTAGGTAACAAATACATACTGTAGCATTTATGATATGGCGAACAAGGTACGTCTGGAGTATTCTCGTCGTCACTATCTGAAAATAAAATTTATTATTAATAAATTAATAATACCATATATGTAATTAATAATAAATTTAATTAAATGTTAAATAAAATGTTTAAACATGATAATTGTCCAAGAAATGAACATGATTTGTATAAGCTTATAAGCTTACACATTAAAAAATAAAAATAAATAATCATTATAGCTAATGTATCAAGTATTAAGCTAATGAATGAAATTAAAAACTACTTAATCAATTTAATTTTAAAACTAGTTTTGACGACGCGGTTGGCGCAGTGGTAAAGTAATTGCCTACTGAGCCGACGGTCCCGGGTTCGATCCCCGGTCAGGGCAAATAATTGTGTGATGAACTCAATTATTTGTTCTTGGGTCTGGGTGTTATTATCTATATATGTATTTATTAAATATTATATTTATCGTCGCCTAGTACCCACAACACAAGCCTTAATTGAGCTTACTGTGGGACTAGGTCGATATGTGTAATAATGTCCTATAATATTTATTATTTATTTATTATTTATTTATTATTAATTTTGAAATTTCTCCCTTGTATAGGCAACAATCGAACTTATTTACGACTAGATATTAACATATATTTTTAAGCTATTGCATAGCTTCTTTCGCGGGTCTTGAGCGCGGGAACCGAATCCAGAAATTCCGTAACGAAAAAACCTCACGCTCCCCACTCCGACGGACGCGGAGGTGTGGCTTGAAGGCATAGCATGCAATAGCTTTACCGCAGCAGTCCCCGAGTGCCACACGTCTTTTTTATTCGAACAAGAGCATTGTTTATACACAGTGACCATTCTTTTAGTAATTAAAGACTTTTTAACGGATTATAAACGCGATTTATTCATTCTATTATTTTCCCGACGTTTCGAACACTTTACAGCGAGCGTGGTCACGGGGAGTCTCCCCGTAAATAAATAAAAAAATCCTCCTAAATGTATAATAATCGCGTAAAATCAAACATTAGAAAATACAAAGTGACCATTCTTACCTAAATTTATAATTTCCTCGGTAAAATTAACATTTCTTTCCGTGAGAGGCGGTGTCACTAGCCTTGGAGTTTCCTCTTGAAGGCTGGATAGAGATGCTGTTCCACTTATGGGTGTGAAATCGGAACTACTCGGTATGTGTAAAGGACTAAAAATGAAGAACATATTCTTTACCATACAATTTAGAAAATAAAGACTATTTTATTATATTATACTAGCTTACCGCCCGCGGCTTCGCCCACTTTGTCTAAAACCTAATAAATTATATACTAAAACCTTCCTCTTGAATCTCTCTATCTATTAAAAAAACCGCATCAAAATCCGTTGCTTAGTTTTAAAGATTTAAGCATACAAAGTAACATAGGTACAGAGAAAGCGACTTGTTTTATACATGTATAATGTAGTGATAATAATTGAATGTGAAATTTATTATTATAATTCAAACAAATAACTATTTGTGGGTGATACCTATAATAAGAATTTCGTCGTTTCAATCGGAGGCGCGTAAAAATTGATACAATCATTATTGATTATCATCATTATTATATTAGAAATGAAAATAAGGTTGAAACTATAACAAAACTATTGTATTATTTTAAAATAAATAAAAAGTAAAACTAAAATTGAATGTCTATTTTGACATTGACGTCACAATTATTTTTTTTAAAGTCATCAAGAATTTTACATTTTTTGCAAATTCCAAAATTCAAAAGGCGAGCACACATTACGGATACGAGAAATGTTCTATAAACTGTAAACATTCCTATATGAATATCACTACATAGTATAAAACAAAGTCGCTTTCACTGTCCCTATATCCCTATGTCCCTATGTCCCTTTGTACGCTTAAATCTTTGAAACTACGCAACGGATTTTGATGCGGTTTTTTTTAAAAGATAGAGTGATTCAAGAGGAAGGTTTATATGTATAATAACATCTATTAAATAGTGGAGAAGTACTGTTATTTTTGAGGTTTCTGTGATGTCGTAAAAAATTACATTTTTTCCGCTTACATTGCAAACGCAGGCTGAACCCTACGAGTTTTATCAAAATAATGTACTAAGTATTATACACATTGAAAAGGTCTACAGAAAAGTCCGCGATGGTATATGTCTATCTCTTATGGATAACCCACAATAACTTTTTTGTGTCATTTACTTTTTAAGACAAATAATGGCTAATGTTCGAAGCGATTTTAACCAATATAGCATTAATCCTTAAAAAATTAAATACCCTGCAAACATTGTTCCTTTAATATAGATCTATATGGCCCTTTACACCGTATGATTTAAGTGAATATTTTCGAAGATATTACAGATTTAAAAATTGTGGGACGTAGCGTTTGCGGCGGTACCGGCCGGCCGCCCGGCTATATAGGTACATATTTTATACCCGTGTGAAGCCGGAGCGGGCCGCTTTGTTTTTATATATGTTACGGCTAAAGGTAGGTGAGAACATAAACTTAAGATTAGCCGGCTAAACTTAGGTTTATTTTCGACGAGGTGTTAATGTTAGTTTGTTCTATCTTTAGCCGGCTAAACTTAAGTGTAACCGCAGGCCCGTGGCTAAAAATGTCGGGGTGGGTAGATTTGGTTACTATAATACATGTAAGGAACAGGGCGAGTGTTTTCTGGCACTTCGCCGGCTGCTGCCGCAGCACGCTCGCTGCGCTCGCTCGGCTCGTGCGGGTCTTAAGAGTTCTAACCTAACCTAACCTAGCCACCAGCTTTCTGCCCTGAGTCGGGGTGGGTAGATTTGGTTACTATAATACATGTAAGGAACAGGGCGAGTGTTTTCTGGCACTGTGCGGGCCCCTCAAGCCCTCCACCGGCCCGGCGCTAACCAAATCTACCCACCCCGACATTTTTAGCCACGGGCCTGCGGTTACACTTAAGTTTAGCCGGCTAAAGATAGAACAAACTAACATTAACACCTCGTCGAAAATAAACCTAAGTTTAGCCGGCTAATCTTAAGTTTATGTTCTCACCTACCTTTAGCCGCGACATATACAACGTTCACAGTTTTTCTGTAGTGTATTTAGTATCAGCATTGCATCCGTGCGAAGCCGGGGCGGGTTGCTAGTGTATTATATATTGTTATCCTTATACACACACACATTTATTTTTATGATAAAAACGACACTATACTTTGTTATGTTATTACTATACATTGAAATGGTCATTTAGAATGATGTAGGAATGTTACTTTTCCCATTCAAAATAGTTTACTGTTTAGTTTAGCCAAAATTATTGCAACAAAAATCTTTACACCCATGAATTTTCAGATTCATATTCACACAATAAACAATAAATTTAACACATTTTATAAGAATTTTCTAGCTTTCCACCCGCGGCATCGCCCGCGCAGTCAAAGGAAAACCCGCATAGTTCCCGTTCCCGTGGGATTTCCGGAATAAAACCTATGTCCCGGGGTAAAAAGTAGCTGTACTTTCTCGGGTATCAAAATATATCTATATGGTTAGGGAGCCAGGTGCAAATTGGGTTCATTATTTCCTCTCAAGAGATAATTCGTCAGAAGCATCAGAGTATAGTATTATAAAGCCTCGTGAACGTCAGCTGGCGCTCGGTTGGGGGGGTGAGCGGTTGTAGCCTCCCACGCACGTAGGAAAAAAATACATTCATTCATTCATTTCCCTACAGCTAAAAATTTGTCAAATTGTAGCTAACCCAATATCTCAACGGAAAAAAATAATCAGCTTGTTACAACATGGTGTATTATACGTCAGCTGGTGTCTCGAACATGAAAGTTAAATTTAAAGAAAAATTTATTTTCCGTGATTTCCTCTCAAACAAAAATTTACCTGATGATAGCTTATATGTAACTGTGGATAAATATATAGGTCAGCTGGCTGTATCTTGGTGGAAAAACCGTCAGCTGATACGGGAGGCTACAACCGCTCTTCCCCCCAACCGAGCTCCAGCTGACGTTCACGAGGCTTCATAATACTATACTTTGATGCATTTTACTAATTACCGCTTGAGAGGAACTTGGTCATAAAATCTGTTCCTGGCTCCCGTACTAATACCAAATTTCATGTAAATTAGTTCAGTAGTTAAGGCGTGATTGAGTAACAGACAGACAGACAGAGTTTCGCATTTATAATATTTGTATGGATGAAACTCACTTGTACTTTAAACTGGGCGTACAGAATTTAGGAATGTTGCTAGGCACAGTGTCTTCTTGTATGGGATGCAATGTTGATATTGTTATACGTCTTGGTTGGTGTAACTTCCTCCGAGCTCCCGTTATTAAATCCGTACTACTTCTTTGGTGGAAACCGTTTATAATTAGTTTCTGTAGGTGCGCTATTTGCTTTTGCAGGTTGCAGTTGTCTTGCTGTAATTCGACGTAAATTTTGATTAGGTATTAATTCTATTTTTGCGCAAAATTTATGCGCATAAGTTCCGAAAACATCCACGACATATAATTACTTTTATTTACACAGATTCTTTTTTTCGTTTCCTGGTCAACAAATATTGGAAAAAAAAATATATAAAAAATAAGTCACAGCCATAATCATTACCTCTACATTCTTCTTATTTTCCAGCGCAGTCTTTAACATGCATAACTGTTTCGTTAAGTTTTGTATCATACTTGTGTTGGTTGCAACTGCATTCACGGCAGGAGTGTTTTTAATGGCTTTAGCTCTATTTGCAAATCTGAAATTGGACAATATTATAAAGGAAATGCCAGAATTGTAACAGAAATCTTTCGTCTAGCAAATTCATGATATTTAAAATTAAGATAATATGGCTGTAAATATTGAATACAAATTTAATATGTAGTTTCGATTCCACAAGGACCATAAGCAGATTTTCTTTTGTTAAAAATCATATTTTAATCTACTATGTATATAAAATTGAGTCGGGTTTTCTTTCCTGACGCTGCAACTCCAGAGCGCACGAACCGATTTCCACGGTTTTGCATTCGTTGGAAAGGTCTTGGGCTCCGTGAGGTTTATAGCAAAGAAAATTCGGGAAAAATTTCAACAGAAAAGCGGAAAAAAATGAAATGTTACATAAAACGAAGGCATCTGGTAGCGAAACGAAGTTCGCCGGGTTTTCTAGTTATAATATAAAGATGTTAAGAAAACAGTCATAACACCTTGACATAATATTTTCTATATAGATTGCATGTAACTTACTGTAAAGTGGATATAGTTTCTTCTACACTTGCGGGTGTCACTGCACATATTATACTAGTTTTGGCATTGCCACCAAGTGAGTTTTGCAAGATCCGCGTCAATTTACTATCGCGGTAATTCACGTGTCTGAAAATATGAATTTGTATAAATATACTTTACTACAAAGTGGTAAGTAAACTAAGTTATGAAGTTAGTTTTTTATCAACTTTGCAGTTAAATATGTTTTAGAATCTAAACATGTTGTATAACACATTAATATTGTGTATGATGTAGAAATCAATTTAAATGTACCTTTGATAAGATAGATAGGGTTATCTAATAAGAACAGAATGAACTATTCAAATTTCTTTAAGTAGGTATATCAAAAATTGATAAGTTGCATTGATTAGTAAAACATTTGAAACATAATTATTTTATGTTATTTCAAAAAATTTTGTTTGTAAGAATATAATGAATAATAATCTTGATATTTATTTATTTAAAGCGTTTATATAAGCCTTTTTGCTTATATATTTGTCATGAATGTTTTAATTTGACTTAATTTATAATACATTATTATTCAATTGATCCGTTAAAAGAAAGATAATCACTTTAAACTTAAGATTTAAAAAATTAATGGACTAGATTGACTAATGTTAATACCAATGAAAAGATAATAGTAAATGAGGTTCTACTTAAAATTCTATACATACTTGTTCTGGTCCTCCGACAGTTGTTTTATAACTAAAGCTAGAGCGGACAGGGACTTATTGATATGAGTGCCCTCTTTAAAGCGCAGTCCTGTTGCACCTGTCTGTCCCGCACGCTCCGAACCAGCTAAATCTACGAGATTCAGTTGTGACACATGTACAGAACCCACTTCTTCCTCGCCCTCTATGTGTTCACGAGATTCTATTGTCTATGGAGATAAAAATACAGTCTTCCATTTATTATAGTTCAGAAAAGATGCAATGAATTTTATCAATACAAAAATGTCTTGATAAAATTCATGAGTTTCTTGCCGATTCTTCTCCATAGACTGCTTTCCGAATCGGTGGTAAATGTTAAAAATACTTATGTAATGACGATTCGAAAGTGCTACCAAATAGTAGTCTAATTGAATAAATGAATGTTTGAGTTTGAGTTTGAATGTACTTCTTTTTTGAAAACAATGGGATCAATCAGAAGTACATCTATGACCATTTTTAATTAAAACCTAAACAAAATATACAAAAAATTTGTAAATAAGGTTTTAAAAAATGAAGAAACATTTAAATTGAATGCCTCCCTTTTTTGTTATTTTACCTACATCTAAAAAGAATAAAGCCAAATAAGTTTATTTCATGAAGATAATTTTTTTTAACTGTGCAAGTCTGATTGCACTTGCCATTTTTTTTTGCAGTTGTCAATGATTATGCACTTCTGTATTTAAAAAATTATAGAACACTGATTCAATACAAATGCCTATAAAACATTTTCACACATCACGTCACACACAACTATGAGGTATATGCAACAACAAGCAATAAGTAATCTTGTAAGAAATCGCAGAGTAAATAAACTTTGTCCATGACATCTTTTTTTGTTTATTATATTTTTAGCACATGTTGGTAACATTATATCATGCATTAGTTACATAAGTGTTATTACAACTTTTACTTACAATTTGGAATATTGAATGAGATCTACTACTTTCATCATTCATATTTGTTGATGCTGTTTGTCTATTTGCTTTGCCCTGAAAATTTGTAAAAAGTTCTTAAACAGATTTTTCCTTCAGATGCAATGAAGGAATCAAATAACATTTAAAAAATTGAATGTTCTCATAATATCAAAATTTTTATTTAAATTACCTACCTGTCCCGGCAAACATTGTTCTGCCTTACTCTTATCATTTAGGGGTAAGAAAAATAGATATTAGCTGATTCTCAGACCTACCCAATATTCAAACAAAATTTTATGAGAATTAGTCCAGCCTTCAGAGGAGTTCAACTTTAAACACAGCAACATGAGAATCTTAATCTTAATATATATAAATCTCGTGTTACAATGTTTGTCCTCAATGGTCTCCTTAACCACTTAACCGATTATAATAAAATTCGCACACCATGTGCAGTTCGATCCAACTTGAGAGATAGGATAGTTTAAATATGTAGGTACCACGGGCGAAGCCGGGGCGGACCACTAGTTTTATATATAAGATTATTTATGTACTTTTATATTATAATCAAATGTTATTTCACCTGCATCATGATCTCAAGCACCTCATCAGGAGAAGTTGTTAGTTTTTCTGTTGCATCAACTTTTATACCTTGTATTGTTTCCTGTATCTTAACAACTTTTTTGTCAGCACTAAGCAAGTCTGTTAACGTTTCATTATATATTTCTACAAATGAGACTCTGCAAATAGTTGTTTTATGAATTTGTTAAGGAATTTTAGTCATTGTTTCAAAGTAAAATAATTTATAAAATTGCAACAACTGCAAGTTAAAATTGTGTAGCAATGATTAATATTTTTTAAGCTTGTACAATAAAAACAGAAAAAAAAATTATACCTTATGAGAAAATCTCTGTCAGGAATATTTTTAATAATATCAAATAAATTTAATACAGCTAGCGGGATAATCCCCGGAGATTCTTCAGTGCCTGTCATGGTATAAGTTTTGCCAGAGGATGTCTGTCCATATGCAAATATAGTACCATTGAAGCCAGCAGTTGCTGCCTCCACAATGGGTTTGGCAATATCATTATAAACATCATTCGTTTTCGTGTCCTTATCATAAACTTTGTCTAAAAAAATACACAACATGCATCATTACATGCGGCCTTCACAGCGCCTTGAATGTACATATTTGCATTCGAAGCAATCTTGAATAACAATAAGCGACCCACTCATACCTACTTCAAACTTTTTTATTAACCTTCAAGATATAATTACTTACCAAATGTAAACGATGGACCGCAATCCCTACCGCTTTGGTCGATTTGGTAAAGTGTATTGTTTTGTACGCGCCATTGGTAGTTTAGTTTGTCTTCTATTTCTCGAGAAATAAGAGGCCGAACTTTGACAACTACCTTTATATTATCACTCATTTTGCTTATTTTAATAACTTAGATATATTGGACTCCATAGAAAAAGATATAGCTTTGATAATTTTATTTTTACCATAACGTGTTTATGTCTTTTGTTATTCTGGGTTATTTTTTTAAACCTCTACTCTAGAGCGACGCAACGAAACTCCGTGATCGACACAAAAATAACCGACAGAAAATTTAAACTATAGACAATCAAAACTGACAGCAGCAAAATTAGGCCGCCTGTCCATCTGCAAGAAAACTTCCGCAAGAAATGTCCGACAGTCTGTCTGACAGTAGCTTGTGTGCGAGCTAGTGTGCGAGGAACTGATGGTTAGGGAGCCAGGTGCAAATTTGGTTAACTATTTCCTCTCAAGAGATAATTCGTCAGATGCATGAGAGTATAGTATTATAAAGCCTCGTGAACGTCAGCTGGCGCTCGGTTGGGGGGGGTGAGCGGTTGTAGCCTCCCACGCACATAGGAAAAAAAATACATTCATTCATTCATTTCCTCTCAGCTAAAAATTTGTCAAATTGTAGCTAACCCAATATCTCAACGAAAAAAAATAGTCAGCTGGTTACAACATGGTGTATTATACGTCAGCTGGTGTCTCGAACATGAAAGTTAAATTTAAAGAAAAATTTATTTTCCGTTATTTCCTCTCAAACAAAAATTTACCTGATGATAGCTTATATGTAACTGTGGATAAATATATATATGTCAGCTGGCTGTATCTTGGTGGAAAAACCGTCAGCTGATACGGGAGGCTACAACCGCTCTTACCCCCAACCGAGCTCCAGCTGACGTTCACGAGGCTTCATAATACTATACTTTGATGCATTTTACTAATTACCGCTTGAGAGGAACTTGGTCATAAAATCTGCTGCTGGCTCCCGGACCATGAGGCGATATCCAAAAATTAAGATTTAAGAAGTTCTTAGAAATTTTTACTAAACATTACGAAAATGGTTTATATAATTTATAATTAACAATAATAATTAATAACAATCCAAATTATATACTGAGCTGATGACTATTCATTTTCATAAAGTTTAGCATTATTATTTTTATAATATGAATAATTTATATACGTGTATAGTACGACATAAAAGAGATGAAATTAATTATTTTGGAACTAATTCGTTTTTCATTACCTGGCAACCCTGAATTGGCAATGTAGCTGTCAAGTTGAATAAAAATTTGTTGTTTTTTTCGTGAAGTGGGGAATTATTGAGATCAAATTGTTATTTAGAACAAGAAATTTAAATAAAAAAGGAGACATCATGAAAAAGGTTAAACGTAGCGGTGTCCGTGATGTGGTGTATAAAGTTTTTATTCGGTGTTTGTCCGAATTTCAAGCTGGAAATTTATTGACTGATTTGGAAAACGTTTACAAACGTACAGCAGAATATACCGGTGAGATTCCATTTATTTTTGCTCAGTACTACGTAAAATAGAATATTCCATTAGTAACGAGTGTTTAATGTATGTATGTATGGCGATTATTATGTTTTCGCAAATTAATTTGAGGTTATTTGTATGTAAACAAAAACTAGTTTTTATAGTGCGACCAGCACAATTTGAGTCAAGAAGTTATATCCAATCCAACCAGCCTCAAATAAAGTACCTAGTTTAGATTTTACTACATAGTATAGTGATAACTGTTTTCATACAGCTATCTATCTATTAATCAATCAAACCATAAGAAAAAAAATCATATTTACTGTATCATATTTACAGATACTGAAGATGCCCCGTACCCTCTTGCCAGTACTTCGAAACAGAGTGATGATCAGTCCTTTGAAGGAGTAGAATATTTAGATTTTGATGAATTATATTAATGTACAAAATTTATCTACAAAAAAAATAAAAATATGTGGTTTTCAAATCGCCTTGTTTTTTTCTACCCGACGGACCCAGAAAGAGTGTTTGAGCTGCATGTATGCTTGTTTGTTTGTATGTTTGATTCTATGTGCGCCTCTGCAGTCTAAACACTTGACCGATTTTTATAAAATAACTAATTCCAAATACATTTAAGTAAAATTTGACCTAGGTAGATCAATTAAAATACTAATGTATTTTTGTCTTAAATTACACTATTACTACACTGAAACAATTATAACGGTTTAAATCGCGGTATTTATTTTAGATTATATTATATACATTTTTGGATTTTTATTCTATAGTATCAAGATCGTTTGCGTCGCAGTATCAGTGTTGCTATATGAGCGACGGTGGCGCCCTCATTTATTTTCATCTCTTTTGTGTCGCACTGTACACTGTAGTCCTAAATTTAATAATTATATTCTTCCACGTGCAATTTTTCTTATGGATAAAAGTAACTACGTTAAAAACAACCGACTTCAAAAACGGAAAAGTAAAAAATGAAAAAGGTTGCATATTACTTGTTAGATTTCAATAAAGTCATCGAAATCGATGAACATACATAGAAAAAAAAAATTACCGGCCGAATTGATAACCTCCTCTTTTTTTTAAGTCGGTTAAAAAGTGGACATGATGAACGTAGAGGGAGAATGAACTTATTCTCGCTCTACGATAATGAACGATTGTCGATTGATGAACGATCTAAATTATTAATTATAATACGTTCCTCTGTTATTTATGAACACACTATGGATTATATTTCATCTGTAGTTCTTTTACGCATATACTCTGTGGTCTAACTATTGGTGTTGGTGTTGACTGCGAAATTCCAATTTCCAAGGCGAAATTGGAAATTGTCAAAAATGTCACTCGGTCAAGTCGGAAACATAACCACGTGAATATTACATTTATTAAACCTTGTAATTTAAAATAATAAGTATACGAAAAAATGCAGCACGACGATGTAAGAATAAAAAATAATAATTTTATATATAATCGTTATGTTTGTTGTGATTAAAATTCTAATGAATCTTTATATTATTTTAGGTTGTGTGGGCTATTATCAACAAAACTCATTGTTCGCATAAAGTAACGTAAGTATATTATAATAAATGCTTTAATAAAAATATGTTTTAGAGATATGCACCATCAATGAGTGTTTCTTCTTTTTTAGTACGAAGACGCAACATTTTTGCCGAAATGAATATAACCTAACAGGTTTATGTAGTCGCTCTTCGTGTCCTTTAGCCAACAGTAAATATGCAACTATCAGAGAAGAGAATGGAATTATATACTTGTATATGAGAACAGCAGAAAGGTAATTAATTTACTTTATAATGTAAATTATTTATTGAACATAAATTTGAGTTAATAATGATTGTGAATTTTTAGGCTCATGTTTCCAGCAAAACAATGGGAAAAAGTGAAATTATCCAGGAATTTCGAAAAGGCCATACATCAAATTAATGAAAATTTACTTTATTGGCCATCCTTTATAAAATCTAAATGTAAACAAAGATTTTTAAAAATAACACAATACCTCATACGCATGAGGAAGCTCAAACTTAGGAGAGTGTAAGTATAATATACTTTTTTTTAATTGATTTGGGTAAAATGGTTGACATATTGTGAGTAAAAAAATTAAAAACAACAGGTTTTTGTTATTGCTAAGGACTAATAAAAAAGTTGTAGTTTGATAGGACACAGATTTTTTTTTATAACTTTTTTACACATATAATATGTAATATCTGCTTTACTAAAAAATTTGTACAGTGTTAATGTATAAGGGTAGGTACAATATTGATTGAGTGTTCATTAATTTCAACAATCAACATCCATACTAATATTATAAATGCGAAAGTAACTCTGTCTGTCTGTCTGTTACTCAATCACGCCTAAACTACTGAACCAATTTTCATGAAATTTGGTATGGAGATATTTTGGTACCCGAGAAAGGACATAGGCTACTTTTTATCCCGGGAAAATGATGTAACCCGGAAATCCCACGGGAACGGGAACTATGTGGGTTTTTCTTTGACTGCGCGGGCGAAGCCGCGGGCGGAAACCTAGTTTGCTATAAAATTTCTAGAACAAAAGATGTAAATAAAAATACTATATTACTGAATATAATGTTTGTTACAGGAAAGAATTAGTTCCAATACAAAGAAAGATAGAGAGGCGTGAAAGGAGACGCGAGGAAAAGGCATTAGTTGCAGCGAGGATAGACAACGCAATAGAGAAACAATTGCTTGACAGACTGAAGAAGGGAACTGTAAGTTTATATTGGAGTATTGATATTGTTTTTGTGTTTTTGTGATTTATTGAAGTGAAACTTCTTTATTGGGGTTGGACAAAAATTTAGTGTAACATTTTTGCGTTACGCCGTACGCGTGACATTTTTGCATTACGCCATACTCGTGACATTTTTAAGGTCATAAAGAAGTTTCACTTTTTACATAAGTACATTTTTTATTTTTTTATTTCATAATAACAAGTAATTAACAGGTTTTACCCCAAAGAATTGTAGTTTAAAATAAAATATTAAAAATAGAATACAATTTTCATTAATTATTGTCTTGATAATTTAAAAACATTTGATTTATTCATATTTAAGGACATATTAAATAAATCTGTCTCGGGTAACATAGCAAGCAAGTTGTTTACCAATTTTACGGAGCGCGCCGACTGGGATATCCAAATAATCTGTATGACTTATGAATCTATAGTCACTCATAAGGCCATTAATAAGGAAATTAAGGGCTATATTTTCTCAAGTTTGCTGATAAATTATATGACGGAAGAAGGGGCCCGAAGGCTATTTTTAAAAAGAGTGACGTCAGCAATTCTGACGTCACCATCATCAGGGCAGGCGCTCACACTCGAAGTAGAACGCCCGTGGGTATTTTTACTGCCTTTTTAATCTACGTGGAAATTATAGTGAGAGCTCCGAACGCTCCGACGGCCGGCGAGTGAATGTGCTCTGTGCCGTCGGGCGCTTGCATTTAAAGCAAACCATGACTCACAAGAATTAGTTTGAGTGTTGCCACTCGAATTTTACAATGAATTTTCATCAGTTTTAACAAACATTAATTATTTCGTTAATTTAATTATTCCATTAGTGGTTGATTAATGAATCAACCACTTATTTAAAAAGATCAAAGTAAACTTTAGCTAGTTATAATTATTTAGTAGTTTGAGGGTAGTCGTTTATCGTCGTTGCGCCGACACGGCCATACTGACAGGCGGTGCGCGCTCTGCACCAGCCTCGTTGTAAATGTCTCGTTGTAAAAGCAGGTCATTAATGCGCTGGACTGACCAAGTGAAATCTGCTATAGGAATTTGTGTATCAGACTGCACCAGACAGTCTAGTAACAGGAAGACATGGCGGGAGATCGTGCGGAAAGCTGTGTCCGCCTCCACTACCAATGTGGATGTCTCAACGTGACCACGATCACTCTGCCAAGAGTGAATCGACAAAGAAGAAGAGAAAGATTCTCGGCGTATTTTGTGTCGGTTCTTGGAGAGTCTCGAAGGTTCTAGATTTCTCGGAGGGTCTCGTAGTTTCTCGGAGGTTCTCGAAGGTTCTCGTAGATTTGAAGTCTAACACGGCCATATTGACAATCGTACGTCCTCGTACGCCTTTTCTCGTATTACAACACTACGGTAGTTCATCTCGGGATTTCAAAAACACACTGCCTCGGCCACGCTGACCTTTCAGAATACTGAACACTCCACATGACAGACACAGTCCGTTCGCGTATCATGTGATCAACACCTACTCATTTGTGATATAGGCAGATTCTCGAAGGTTCTCGTAGATTTCTCGGAGGTTCTCGTAGATTTATGCTTATCACAAAGAGAGGCGCAGCTCAGATAACACACACAATTCCTTCGATGAACTACACTCCCGTTACAATAATCCACGTAACAAACTTTTACTTTACACAACGCACGAAAAAACACAAACGCCAGTATGCCGTTACAAAACTACGTAAACGTTTAACATTTAAAAAGAGAGAGCTTGAATTCTATCCCACTTCTGATGACGGAAGAAGGGGCCCGAAGGCTATTTTTAAAAAGAGTGACGTCAGCAATTCTGACGTCACCATCATCAGGGCAGGCGCTCACACTCGAAGTAGAACGCCCGTGGGTATTTTTACTGCCTTTTTAATCTACGTGGAAATTATAGTGAGAGCTCCGAACGCTCCGACGGCCGGCGAGTGAATGTGCTCTGTGCCGTCGGGCGCTTGCATTTAAAGCAAACCATGACTCACAAGAATTAGTTTGAGTGTTGCCACTCGAATTTTACAATGAATTTTCATCAGTTTTAACAAACATTAATTATTTCGTTAATTTAATTATTCCATTAGTGGTTGATTAATGAATCAACCACTTATTTAAAAAGATCAAAGTAAACTTTAGCTAGTTATAATTATTTAGTAGTTTGAGGGTAGTCGTTTATCGTCGTTGCGCCGACATATATAATTAATGTATATGTAATTCTTCTAGTATTGTCATATTTTTTGTCTTAATTTAAAATACGTAAACCTGGTTTGTGATATGTGGATGACTGCTATTCATTAACATACATAAATAACAACTACACTCACAATTATTTATTAAGAGCTAGCGCGCACGAGCAACTTTTCTCCGCAACTATTTTGTCTCCGCAACTATTTTGTCTCCGCAACTATTTTGTCTCCGCAACTATTTTGTCTCTCCACCCATGGGCTAGTATGAAAGTGCGCGCACGTAGCGACGCAACTCCCCATACAATTGATGGGAGAGACAAAATAGTTGCGGAGACAAAGTTGCTCGTGCGCGCTAGCTCTAAAGGTTTATCAAAACTGTTTAGGCAGTTTTGCATAAAACATTCATTTTTTTTTTAATAACATAATTGACAGTTTACGCCTTATTTTGAGGCAGTAATGTTCAATGTTTATAGTACAGCTCATTCGAACACTGCCTAATGCATGCATAGGTAGACTTTTAAGTCGGACAATTTTTGATTTTAAGTCTAGTGCTCTTTTTCTTCAATGATACTTTTTCATTATCATTTACTGACCGGTTGGCTTGGTTGGTAGTGGCCCTGCCTTCCAAGCCAGTGGTCATGGGTTCGTTTCCCACCCAGGGCAAATATTTGTGTGATGAACATAGATGTTTGCTCTGTATCTGGGTGTTAATTATCCATATATGTATTTATTTAAAATTATATATGTATGTTTATCAGCCATCTGGTTTCCATAACACAAGCGAAAGCTTAGTATGGGATTAGATCATGCCGTGTGCGAAAATTGTCCTGAAATATTTATTTATTTATAATTATGTTAAAGATGATCTGGTTATAACTTTGATGTTATTTTTCAGTACAATGACATTTATAACTTCCCGCAAATGGCGTTTGACGCTGCGTTGAAAGCAGAAGAGATCTCCGGCGAGAGTGAGAGTGAGAAGTCGGACGAAGAAGAGAAAGAGATGGAAATAGAGCCAGAGCTAGAACAAGAGCTGCAGAGGACAGAAGTGGACGAATTTGTTGAAGCCGACAGTGATATGGAAAGCGATGGGGTAAGTTTTTCTGTGATTGTTTTGGACTATTGAATGAATATATAATGGACATTACTGATTGTTTTGGACTATTGAATGAATTTAAAATGGACATTACCGATTGTTTTGGACTATTGAATGAAATATATTATGGACATTACTGATTGTTTTGGACTATTGAATGAATTGAATGGAAATTACTGATTGTTTTGGACTATTGAATGAATATTATATAATGGACATTACTGATTGTTTTGGACTATTGAATGAATATTATATAATGGACATTACTGATTGTTTTGGACTATTGAATGAATATATAATGGACATTACTGATTGTTTTGGACTATTGAATGAATATATAATGGACATTACTGATTGTTTTGGACTATTGAATGAATATATAATGGACATTACTGATTGTTTTGGACTATTGAATGAAATATATAATGGACATTACTGATTGTTTTGGACTATTGAATGAATATATAATGGACATTACTGATTGTTTTGGACTATTGAATGAATATATAATGGACATTACCGATTGTTTTGGACTATTGAATGAAATATATTATGGACATTACTGATTGTTTTGGACTATTGAATGAATTGAATGGAAATTACTGATTGTTTTGGACTATTGAATGAATTTAAAATGGACATTACCGATTGTTTTGGACTATTGAATGAAATATATTATGGACATTACTGATTGTTTTGGACTATTGAATGAATTGAATGGAAATTACTGATTGTTTTAGACTATTGAATGAATATTATATAATGGACATTACTGATTGTTTTGGACTATTGAATGAATATTATATAATGGACATTACTGATTGTTTTGGACTATTGAATGAATATTATATAATGGACATTACTGATTGTTTTGGACTATTGAATGAATATATAATGGACATTACTGATTGTTTTGGACTATTGAATGAAATATATAATGGACATTACTGATTGTTTTGGACTATTGAATGAATATACCGGGTGTCCCACTGTTGGTATACTAAGCTCAAAGGAGGTTATAGTTTTGCATACGCTGAGTACGTAAAAAATACTTAAAAAATTCCAAACGCATTTTTTTTCAAAAAGATGAATTCTTAAAACTCTATGTGTACACCCCTAATAAGCAACCCGCCTAACTTTGTCACCCGCACGTGAGCTATCTTTTAAAATTATGTTTTCATAGACAAAATGCTCACATTAGCGAGGCGGTATATGCCGCCTGCACGAAGTTAGAGAAGAAAACATGGATTTTTAGGAAAACAGTAGCAAAAAAAATTTAACGTAATTTTTTTTTAAAGTATTTTTTATGTGATCAGTGTATGCTAAACTACAAATCCCTTCGCGCTTAGTATACCGATAGTGGGACACCCTGTATAATGGACATTACTGATTGTTTTGGACTATTGAATGAATATATAATGGACATTACTGATTGTTTTGGACTATTGAATGAATATTATATAATGGACATTACTGATTGTTTTGGACTATTGAATGAAATATATAATGGACAATATTCATGTTATAGCAATTGAATTTATTTCAAGTTATAGCTATTGTAAAGTTACAAGTTGTATATGTTGTACTTTATTTTTAACCGACTTCATTTACTTTAGGAAAGTGAATCCGGCAAAAAGGAAGATGCTGATGTTGGAAGTGATTTCGAGTCTGAAACTTCAGATATTGAGGTAATTATATTTTGATGTATAGAAAACGTCAATCATTTTTATTTTTTTTGTCAACACCAACAACATTAATAAAAAAAATTGAAGTTAAAGTTTTCTTGGTAAAAAAGTAAAGCTTTATTTTGCTTAATTATTTGGTATATGGAATTTATTAATTTATAAATATAAATTATTTGGTGTAAATAAAAACGCCAAATTAGCCCTATTGATATAACTATGAAATATTTCTTATTCTTAATAATTTAGATATTTTATCCTATTCCCACCAATATTAATGAAAAATTATTATATTTATTTACAGGATATATCAGAGAAATTGGTGAGCAGAAAGAAGCCGCGCGTCGAAATAGAGTACGAAACAGAACCCTCAGTCAGTATATCGAAGAGGAAAATAAAGCATTGATTTTTATTTGTCTTTATTTGTTTTATTTACGAACTTTATATACTTAGTGGTTTGAGTTGATGTCCAAGTAGTATAGCCTTAAATAAAAAGCAATTACTACGTTAATAAGTAAATAAAAGAAACTGTGAAACTAGATACCAGATAACTTTTATAGATTTTTGAGAAATTAATAATTTACACTCCGTCCGTCACGGGCTTTGCCCGTGGTGAATAAATACTGCATATGTATATAGCCAATAGAACTCCACTTTTTTAAATCGGTCCAGAAGTTCCTGAGATAAGCGCATTCAAACAAACAAACTCTTGTATTTAATTCGTACCGAAGAAGTAGAGACTAGATACCAGACAACGCAACAAAACATTTCTCACAATTCACAATAAGCACCAGATACCGCGCTTTACATTCAAGAAAAAACTCGTAAAATAGTCTATAACATTTTACAATCACCAAAAGAAACATACTCAAAGATAAAATTCGTTAGATTTAATTAACTCTCTTCTTTCAGTCCAGTGTTATCTTAGGTATTGAATACGAAATGATTTTCAGTTGAATAGAGCGCCCCGCCCGTAATCTTTGAGTCGGCGCGACACTGTTCCCAACTTAATTACACTCATCCGTTAATTAAGAAAGTTGTTCTTTACAATCTCAGCTATTCTACACTTCGACACATTGAAATTTAATTAAGTTTCTTTGCAATTGATCAATGTTATTCCCTGTGGCCCATTGGTCAAATAACATCTGCCAAGTGGTATTGCAATCGGGAAGAAATCGGCAACTGCAGAATACGTTATAGGAACCTGAATTATTACATTTGGTTTTAAGAGTGCTTCGACGTGGAAGTAAGTATAAATTGGCCTTATTTGAAGAATTTAAAACCAGCGAAACATAGTCTGTACTCTGTAACTTTTCAAAATTCTAATACCTACCGGTAGATTATATTTCTTCAAAAAATTATATCTGACGGACAATGAACATAAAAATGATGTTAATTAGGTACTGATAATTCATTCTCAGTACCTAATTAACATCTTCAAATAGATATCATTTTAGATTAAGAATTTATAACACCCGAATAAAACGAAATTCTATCAAACTGTTAATTATTGTAATACCTACTGTGCTATAACCTTTACCGTATACGGCGCGTGACCCAATTAGTTTTGAAGTATGCTTAATTCTCACTTTGAAAGCGTAGGTAATGTATTTCCAGCTAACGTGAGTTTTTGATTTTCACACTTATTTTTTATAAAATGTATATGTACGATAAAACGCTAATGCACTCGGTCTCTGCTTAGTGAGATCCATTAGCTGTGTATTTCGATGGTAACAAATAACCAGGTAAAGGAGTATAATATTTAGAATCGTGAAAATTGTTTCCGGGTGTTTTTTTCCATCAATAATGTGTAGCGAGGAATGTGTTTGTAAATATAACCAATAGTATTAATAGCGCCCGGCAAACCTCTTGGCCAAAAGTAGCGTGGTGGGGGAAGCTTGCGCATATAAAAATGTAGGTACCTACTAAAACTTGACGCGCAAACTTCCCCCACCACGCTACTTTTTGGCCAAGAAGTTTGCCGGGCGCTTCAAACGCTAAACGCTTGAAACTTCAAACTTAATGAAGCAATAATGGAAGCAATATGATTGTTTATTTACAAACACATTCTTCGCTACACATCCTCGTAAATCATTGGTGGAAAAAAACACTAAAAAAGTTAAATGTCTAAAATACTTTTTGACACCCTGATAAAAGGGGCACGAATCAGCCACCTATTATCTTTTATTTGGAAGCTTTCCCAATAAGTAGATACCTATAGCTGATAACGTTGTTTCTAAAATAGTCTGTTGAATCGAAATTAAGTTAAAACATAAGAAAAAAAAAAAATATTAAAAAAGTTAACTATTTTTATTAAAATTATATTGTCGCATGAGATTAAAAATGTTTAAGTACCTATAGTATAAAATGTGTAAACGCTTTATTACAAAGAGAATCTTAGAAATGCAATGAAAGGCGAGACTGGAAGTAAACATACTTCTTGAATCAACGCCACCATTTCACAAAATAATATCATTAAAATACAGTAAAAACTACAAGTCAACACTATTTATTTTTCAAGAGAATGCAGAGTTTAAAATGTTTTGAATATTCTATGCAGTAAACCTCGGTTTAAAACGATTCAGGAGCGAGTATATTTTCAGACGGCTACAACATAGGTTGTTTTTTATAAACCGCACGCAGATGTGTTTAAAATCCTCGCATTTGTTTGAAAAAGTCAAATATAAAGCATTCCGAATTGTACCCAGGTTCTCAAGGGAAGCATAAAAAGAATGTTATATGGAGTTCAGCTGGCGTTATGTTTAAAAAAAAATAGGTACCATCATTACGGTGAATATGCGAAATTCTAAATCGATTATTTTTAACAATAACCCATTAGTAAACCTATTTGATGCATAATTATTAATGTAGATACCTGCCTATATACATTATATATCTCACCTAATACTAGAATAACACATAAGCTGTAAAAATATTTGCTTTTGACCGCGGATTTGTCCACAGATGAAACCGAACGGCACAGTTTATTCGTTCATTAAATTGTACTCAAATTGAATCAAATAATATGACAATAATTTACTTATAATTTATTATTAATAAATAATTTATATTCTAAATTCTCTGAATACACTGGCAAATTGAAATATTCTAAAGTCGCCAAGAAAAATTCCATCAGCGGTTACATAAATGAGGTTTGGGCTTTGAATAAGCTTTGCGCCTAGATATTTGATTGGCTATTCAACATTAATTAAATCATTTCAGTTACATTGAAAATTGTGTAACTAATTTATTAAAATTATTTTGTTTGATGGACCGCTAATTTTATGTTTGTTTAGAAAAGAACAATAAACTTTCGAGTTTTGATTATTAATTACGCTTTATTATTTATTAGACACTCGCTACTTGCTTTTCATTTTTTATCTGTATTTTTGATTTGAAACAGGAAACGGGAAATTTTGTAGAAGAATATTTTTCTTATTTAAAGTTTGATTGCATGCGCTTGAAAATTTATGAACACAATATGAGGTATGTTTCAGGCATATGACGTATAGGTTAGTTACAATAGTTCATAGCAACTCGGTTTTTGTAGCGGCAGGAAGAGGCTAATATAAATCTAGTGATTTACCTATAGCCAGTCAGTCACACCATGTTATCAGACCACGCAGTCAATGCTTCCCGGGGGATGTTCCGACATTTTAAGTTCGTCCCAATATTTGTGACGTATATTGATAGAAGTGATCGATTTATGACCCATTATGGTCAGAGGAGGTGGGCTGTTCATAGCCACTTCAATAATGAGGGACAGAGAAAGAACGTTTATTTTTCGGTATAGCGTGTAGTAGATGTAACAGTTAGCACCCCAGCGAAATATCCAGTCTTGTTAAGTAATCAGAAGAATACGACTTACGAGCACCTCATTTGAGACTCCTCACTCATCATTTGAAGTTTGTTTGAAGTGAAAGTACCTATGTAAAAATAATGGAAAAAAGCTAAGTGTGATTAAAAAAAAAAACTAATGGTACATTCAAAATTCACATAAATTTGAGACATTTCCTACATTAGAACATTCCTGCAGAAACTGCTTTAAGATTGAACACTAATTATAGACAATGATTATAATAATTATTCTCTGTTTATTGAGAAGCAGTTGTTTATAAAGTTGTAAGTCTAGAATATCCGCAATGATTTGTAATCGCATTCCCACAGTGGATTTCATATGTGTCCAAAATCGCTGATGCTACGAGGTCCACTATTTATGAGTATACTCGACCGTAGGCCGGGAGATTAATATAAACTTATTGATTTATGGCTATCCGGTACGCCGCGTTATCATGCAATACACTCCCAACATGTTTTGAGTTTTCCTTCATATTTGTGCTCTATTTACAAGTAAGTATTTCAGCGTTTTACTTTTCTTATAACAGAGCAATGGCCAGCATTTTTATTTTTTTTTGTTTACTACTAATAAATAAAAAATCGGTTATTTAAAATTTCGTGCACATAAAAGTAATCAGTATGCTACATCTTTTTGCAATGTAGGTATCTATTATGTGAAGAAAGGTGTAATTTCCGATCGCTCTAGTCACTTCCTTGAATCATGAACACTTTTGAAAGTGATACATTAGGTGTGGTTCGGAATTACAGAGCTCTTGATACTCAGAAGACAAAAAAAATGTGTTTCTTTTATTAAAACAAAAAATTATTTGTTTGATTTGACGTAATTGACATTCAGATTTTTCAAATTTAAATATTTGCTACCCTTATTATTCAGGCCAGGTTGATAAGAATCCCGATTATTACTTATAGTCATTTAAATGCGTTAATTTTCCGTATTTCACCCTCTAATTTTATGAAATTTACCTGAGATTTTAGCTAGGCTAGAGCTTCTCCCTAATCTACGTCTAGGTTGACGACGTAATTTTTACAACTTTTTGATTGTTAAATTACTTGTCGGTGTAAAGGACGACATACGCTTTTTTTTCAATTTATAAAATATTGATTATCAGATTCACACATTTAAGCCTACATGTCTGTTTGTGAAATGTGAGTTCCTCATCCACTTCACGTGGGATGAAAATTCGGCTTTCAGACAAGTTAAATATTCTGTTTGGAAGTAATTAAAAGTGACACGGCTGAGAGGCGGTTGTAATGAACGACTTGGGTATTACCTCAGTTTTATTGATGCGATACAAACAACGGTTGACCTCAATCCAGTGAACAGATTATGTTTTTAATTTTTTTTATTGCCGTCTGTTGGATAAGTCCATGTACCTAGTTACTTTGATATATTTTATAATTCTTGTTAAAGTATTGATATAACTTTTCTGTGCATGTTGACAACCTAAATACCTAGGATCTATTTGTAAGTAACTACCTAACTAGTTACTTACTATAGTAAATGAATTGCTTCATTTTCATTTCTATCTATAGATAGAAATGAAAATGAAGCAATTCATTTTGACAATAAGTAAGAAAAAATATATAAGTTACTAGTGTGTATTTTAGACCTATCACTCCAGGAAAGTAAACTAGTTAAAAAATTGATTATACCTACATCCTTCTACATCATAATATCAAGAACCAACTCCCTTATTACAATAAACAACGTCTATTGAAGAACAATTATTTACGAGGTTAAAACTAACAGGATCAACAATGAGTAATCAATTAAAAAGCAAGGGGATTGTTACAAATTGAGCCTAAATATTTGTCGGGCATTGCGTTTAATTGTTGCAGGGTACTGATTGATATGGTGTATAAGGGTTATCCGGGTGCAGGGGGCACCGCCCGGATGGACTTTTTATATCCCCCATACTCGTGGGAACAAAAATGTCTTTTAACCCGGCCCCATTTAATAACGACGACTCTAGCAAAATAAATTTGGACAATGATAGGCAACACGACTCGGATGACGCAAGGACAAGACGGACGAGAGCTGGGGGGCTTTCTAAATCAAGCTCAGCCAACAGCATGGTGGATATGCAACCCCACGAAACGGGAAGGCTGTGGCGGAAGAGGTCCCTAGATAGGAGCCGCTCCGGTTCGGATTCGGAGGATGGGTTTGGGGGTTCAAAAACCCCCTGCCAAAAAACATCCAAAAGAGGGAAGGGCCGCACGCCGGGTACGTGCGCCGCTCGGCGCGCAGCCAAACTGGACGCGTCGCGCAAACTGGAAACAGAGTTGCAGGCTGAGCAGGAGGTCGCGGAGTGCGCTGAGCGCATCGAGGCGATGCGTGCTAGCGCTCCCCTCCCCCCCATTCCAATAGAGGAAGGAAACACGGCGGAGGCTCTTAGCCTCCGTATTGCGGATAGCTTGGCCGCCATTGAGAAGGTGCGGTCCAGGTCAAACAATTTGAAGACCACTTTCAAAAAAGTCCTCAAATTGGCGCACGATGACATTGAACTGTCGGTTGCACAATTCAAGCGGCTCACAGTCTCAGAGGAGACACGGCTTCTGCAGGCGGACAACTCCCGCCTACAGGCCGAGATCGACTTCCTCAAAAGGGAGCTCGAAAAAGTGAAGACCTCGCAAAGCGTTCAAGTGTGTCCTCAACCGCGGGAACCAGATGCTGATCTGGTAGCTTCCATTTTGCGCCAGGTTGGAGACATGATTAACGCTAGGTTTGAGGCCCTGGAGGAGCGTCTGCCGCCGGCTAAGCGATTAAGACCGCCGCTGGCGGCGGATAACAGGAGAGCGACAGTGGAGGCCGTCCAACAGGCGACCCAGGACCTTGTCCCTCTCCCACCACCAGCAGAAAAAACATATGCAATGGCTGCCTCGGTACCGCAACCAGGCATATCGGCGACGGGGTCCACTCCAAAACGGGCCGTGAAGCATGCTGCGGCTCCGGTCGGGAAGACTGCTTTAAAGCAGCAAGTGGCGGTACAGGTTGCAGCGACGGCCATGAAGCCGAAGCCGAAGGCCAACAAGAAGAAAAAAGTGGCGTCGAAAAGCGCGGCGAACTCAAAACCCGCCAGCATAGTCGCGCCCTCCACATCAGCCCCATCGTCAGACCCCCTCCCGCAACAGCAGCCAGAGGAAGGATGGACTGTTGTCGGGAAGGGTGGGAAGAAAACAAAGAGGGCCAAGGCTAAGAAGCCTGCGGCGCAGTCCCGCAAAAAGCGGCACAAGCTCCACGTTCCCTCTTCCTCGGCTGTCGTCCTGACCCTTCAGCCGGGAGCGGAGGAGCGTGGCATAACTTATGCCAAGATCATGATGGAGGCGCGGCGTGGGATCAATCTTGGGGAGATGGGCATCGATGCGATGCGCTTTAAGCGTGGTGTTACCGGTGCCAGGATATTGGAGATACCTGGTGCTTCCAGCACAAAGGAAGCGGATGCTCTAGCCGCCAAATTGCGGGAGGTATTAGGCGAGGTTAATGTGAAGGTGACCAGGCCAGTGAAGTGCGCAGAGCTGCGTATTACTGGCCTGGATGACTCGGCCTCTGCTGAAGACATTGCGACCGCGGTCTCACGTGCAGGGGAGTGTTCCGTCGAGCACGTAAAGTGTGGTGCCCTGCGTTCTGGCCCGCGGGGCGCAATGTCAGCCTGGGTAAGCTGTCCGGTGACCGCGGCGAAGAAGGTGGCGCAGGTGGGACGCGTTCTGGTGGGGTGGGTTTCCGCAAGTGTCTCATTAATCGAGCAGAAGCCCCTCCGCTGCTTCCGCTGCCAGGAGATAGGCCATGTAAGTGCTACGTGCTCATCACTTGCGGATCGGAGTACCATTTGTTTCCGCTGCGGTGAAATGGGCCATAAAGCGGGTGAATGCTCTGCTACCACTGCTCACTGCGCCCTTTGTGCAGAAGCAAAGCGACCAGCAGAACATCGGCTTGGAAGCTTAGCCTGTAAGGCCCCCAAGCCAAAAAAAGGCGGAATGCGGAAGCTAGATGGTGCTCGGGCTCCATCACGCTCCGCTCTGGTGCCTGAGGTGCCGCAAACGGAGGCAGCAATGGAAACGCAGTAATGGCCCCACTGCGTTTCCTACAGGCCAATATCAACCACTGTGCTAGGTCCCAGGATCTTTTACTCCAAAGCCTGGCAGAGTGGGAGATTGATGTGGCGATTGTGTCTGAGCCGTACAATGTCCCCGCCTGGGATAACTGGGCGGGTGATCTAGATAGCTTGGTGACACTAGTTGCACAAGGCGGTACTCAAATAGAGCAAGTGGTCAGGCGACGGGGCTGCGTATCAGCGGTAATTAACGGATACACCGTCGTGGGGGTGTATTTCTCGCCAAATCGCTGTCTCGCTGATTTCGAGGAGTTCCTCGTCGTGTTGAGAGATATGATCGACCTCGCGCAGCCACTGCCTGTTCTTCTGGCCGGGGACTTCAACGCCAAGTCCGTGTCTTGGGGTTGCCGGGCAGGTGACGTGCGCGGTACTCTGCTTGCAGACTGGGCGGTCGCCTCTGGGTTAACACTTATTAACCGCGGAACAGAGCTGACATGCGTGCGACAGAGGGGTGGCTCTATTGTAGATGTCACCTTCGCAAGCCCCCCTCTCGCTCGTTGTATTCAAGACTGGAGGGTTCTGGTGGACGTGGAGACGCTTTCGGATCACCGCTACATCCGGTTCAGCGTCTCCACGCCCTCGACGGCTAACAGTCGATTCCCCGCTGGCGAGCGCCGTCCGCGCTGGGCGCTTGGAACCCTTGATAAGGAGCTTCTCATAGAAGCTGCCATAGTGCAAGCCTGGCTCCCGACGCCGCAGGGTGACGATGTTGATGTGGAGGAGGAGGCCACTTGGCTTGCCAACGCAATGGCGCAAATATGCGACGCGAGCATGCGGAGAGCGCGGTCAGTCCCGCGAAGGCGACAAATGTACTGGTGGTCCGCCGATATCTCCCAGCTACGCGCTTCTTGCGTAGCCGCGAGGCGGGCGTACACCAGGCATAGACGCCGTAGACGGCGTGACGAAGAGGAGGAGGCGCGGTTATATGCCGTCTACAGAGACTGTATCGTGACTCTCCAGGACGCGATAGGCACAGCAAAAACTCGCGCATGGGAGGAGATGCTCGAGGATTTGAACCACGAACCCTGGGGTCGGCCTTACAAGAGGGTGAGGCAAAAGCTTCGCCCTTGGGCCCCGCCCCTATCTCAAACTCTGGAGCCTCGATTTCTGGAGCAGGTGGTGACGTCCCTGTTTCCGAATCGGGGAAGACATTCTCCCCCGCCGATGGCATCCACAATGACTGTGCAGGAGGAGTATGCTGATGGAAATGTCCCTGTGGTCACGCGTGACGAGCTCGCAGTGGCGATGGAGCGGCTCAAAGCAAAAAAGACCGCTCCCGGCCCTGATGGTATCCCAGGGCGGGCTTGGGTACTGGCGCTAGAGTCACTTGGACCCAGGGTGGAACAGCTCTTCACAGAATGCCTCCAACAGGGCCAATTTCCCCGGAGGTGGAAGACCGGGAATTTGGTCCTGTTGCAGAAGGACGGACGCCCGCGCGATTCGCCCTCGGCTTACAGGCCGATCGTGCTGCTCGATGAGGTGAGCAAGCTCTTTGAGCGCGTTTTCGCAGCTCGCCTCATCGACCACCTGGAGGGAGTGGGGCCGGACCTGAGCGAAAACCAGTTTGGATTCCGCCGGGGGCGGTCCACCATTGATGCGATCGCTGCGCTGCGTGACCTCGCAGACAATGTGGCTGATGAAGGTGGAGTGCTTTTGGCGGTGTCTCTTGACATCGCCAACGCTTTTAACACGCTACCATGGAGTTGCGTAATTGAGGCGCTCCGCTACCACAACGTGCCCGAGTACATGGTGCGATTGCTGCAGTCCTACCTATCAGAGAGGGCGGTGGCGTACCCCGCACGCCGTGGATGGATGGAAAAGGAAATGTCGTGCGGTGTTCCACAGGGCTCGGTTCTTGGGCCTCTCCTGTGGAACATCGGTTACGACTGGGTCCTGCGCGCCACTTATCCCCCGGGTGTAAGCGTGCTTTGCTATGCGGATGACACCCTGGTGACTGCGCGTGGGGCCTCGTATAGGGACGCGGCCCTCCTTGCGACCGCAGGTGTTGCAGAAGTTGTGCGCCGGATTAGAAGACTTGGTCTAGAGGTGGCCCTGGACAAGTCAGAGGCGATTTTGTTTCGTGGCCGTCGAAGGGCGCAGGCTGCTGGATCAGCCATTCAGGTGGGCGGTGCGTCCATCAGCGTTGGTTCCACGTTGCGCTATCTGGGCATCGTGTTGGACAGCAGCTGGACATTCGTGGAACACTTCCGTCGCCTCGCCCCCCGGCTTGTTGGGGTGGCCGGGGCACTTGGAAGTCTGCTCCCGAATCTTAGGGGGGCTGGGGGCGCGTGCCGTCGTCTTTACACCGGCGTCATTCGCTCCATGGCCCTCTATGGTGCGCCCATTTGGGCTGACTCTTTGAGTGTCCGTACCAGACCCCTATTGCGTAGACCGCAGCGGGTCATGGCGCTCAGAATCGTGAGGGCATATCGCACGGTGTCCTTCGAGGCCGCGTGCGTAATGGCGGGGACGCCCCCGTGGGACCTGGACGCCGAAATGCTGGCGGACGTCTATCGCCGCGTCGCTGCGTCCAGATCGCACGGGATCAACCCATATCTGGAGCAGGTCCAGCAATGGAGGGCTGATGCTCTCGAGCGGCGATTCAGTGAGTGGAAACGACGGCTCGAAGAGCCCAGCGCAGGAGTAAGGACGGTCGAAGCAATCCGACCGGTCCTACGTGAGTGGTGCGACAGGCGGCATGGGGCCATCACCTTCCGCCTGACACAGGTACTGTCCGGACACGGATGTTTTGGGCGGTACCTGTGCAAAGTCGCCAGACGGGAGCCGCAAATGGCTTGTCATTGGTGCGACTGTCCGGAGGACACGGCAGACCATACTCTCGCCGTGTGCCCCGCGTGGTCAGAGCCCCGAGCTCGCCTGGTCGCAGTCGTCGGCCCTGATCTCCCCCTGCCTTCCATAGTTCGCGAAATGGTTGGCGGCGACAGATCGTGGTCCGCGGCTATCACATTCTGCGAGTATGTGATGTCGCAGAAGGAGGAGGCAGAACGGGTCCGCGAGAGAAACCCTTCCGCGGATCCGATCCGGCGTCGTCGTCCTATTGGGCGTCGTCACCGTGTCGCGGCCGCTTTACACGGTCGCGACCTGCCTCCCTGATGATGGGCACCGGATGATGGAACGGGGATATAATCCATCATCCGGTGCGGAGAGGCGGCGTGAGAAGTGTTCCACTCTCGCCGCCCCCCCAGGAAGGTAGACCTGGCGGCCTCCCGCCACATTCGCGTTGGGCCTGGAGATAGGCTGCCGCTGACGGGTCTGCGGATGCGGTTCTACCGAATACCCGCGGCCCCGTCAATAAAGCGGCACGGCGGAACACAGTGGAGTTTAGTCGGTAGGACCCTGCACTCAGCAGGGTGAGTCCGACATAACCCAGGGCTCTTCCCCCGAGTGCCCTGGGTATGCCTAAATGCATTCTCCACTATAAAAAAAAAAAAAAAAAAAAAAAAAAAAAAAAAAAAAAAAAAAAAAAAGGGTACTGATTGATAGAAAGGATTTGTTTAAAGCGATCCAGTCGGAAGGGTTGTTAGCGTTTAGGAGGATTAAGATAAATAAGATGGAGCGTAATTACGATCATTTGAACGATGTTAAATCGTTTGTTTATGATGAATCACCGTTAAAACAGGATAAGGAATGTTTTTAATATTAATCGTAGTCACGTTCTACGATTTTTTTTTAATTCCTTGTTATGGTTACTGCGTAGAATGAAATTTAAACGTATTTTGTAAACAATTTAAAATAAAACAACGTTCATCTATAAATAAATGTTGAGCGGAATTTTGTTTTACTTTCCCGTGTCTCTAATTGATTTTCGATTACAAATACATTCCATACTTAAAATGAAACTGATAATAGAGAAGTTACAAAACAATCCCTATCCATTTTATCATTACTACGCACACGAACAATACATAACAGTAGGAGTATAGCGAAGGTTCTTCAGAAAAGGTTTGTATTCTCTATTAAGAGATAGTCACGTTTTCAGGTAGAAACCTTTTGTAATTAAGGGCGATATTAACACGGAACTAGCGAGCAAATGCCGTGGCGTCGGTATTCCGATATTGCGGGCCCATTTGCGATCGTTCGACTGATACGAAATATTCGGCATAGCTTGCTACGTATGCCTTCTAGTCTATTAACGAAGTGATATTATTCTTCGGTATATACCTTGTATATACACTCATGTGTTATCTGTTTATTGTGACGTTAAGAGGTATTTGTTCAAGGAAATTCTGAAAAAATAATACAGAAGATGAATGGAGGTTGAATGAGACTGAAAATTTACATGATTATAGTTTATCTTTGAATTGAATAACTTGATAAGTTTATATGTTGGTAGAGCTACATGATTGAATTTTTAAAAATTATACTATGGACAGTATCTTGCCAGTAAAATGCTTGAAAATTTTCTAGCGTACAACGTCACTGAGAGCTAGGTTCTCTAGGAAAGGTTTTTCACGAAAAGTTTTATACATAGTTCGATATAGACTACGTAATTTCCTGTCGGCTCTATTTTTGACTATTAATTCTTGTAGGATTGACTTAAAAAGGCCTTTTTCTGGATTCAACTCAAATTAAAAAGGTGAAGAAGATATTGAAAATATTGACAATGTAACCATATCAAAAGTTGAAATGAAGTTCACAAACCTAAAGAAACATATTAGTCGCAATATTGTATGAAACCTTGTGAAAACAACAGTCTGCTAAGCGCGGACAGTATTTTGAAAATATGACAGATATAGCATGATATTAATGGTGATAATATTTTGAGTCTTTGCCACCAAAAGTTAGGTTTCTACAGGCTCTCAAAAATGATTAAAAAGATTGATACTAAACTGAGGCATGTAAATTCACAGCGGTAAATACGGTTTATTTGGGTACCAAAACTCGGTGAAATGTGGTTATACGGCAGTTGGTATCGAGGTTTGACCACCCCGGGGATTACAGTCGAGACGATGTATAATAAACTCGACTCCTATGATCTATGGAACATAGCTTTGTAATGCCTATCTTTGAAGGTTTCCTCAAGAGAGTAACTTCGGGTAAATGATTTAATTCTTCGGGGATGCCATCAACAAGTAGCTACTACTTATCTCGTACAATAGTAATTAGCAGACCTAATAACAGTTAAGTTTGAAATAACGCGTCGTCAAAAATGTTGTTATTGACATGTTATTGTTCAGTAAGTATTTTTTCTTTGTTGCTCCGCTCCTGTTAGTCGTAGCTGGATGTTTTAAAGCCTTCATTCCGCCTTCCATTTATGGACTATGCAACTAAAATATTTTTTTCAATTCGAACCAGGAGTTCCTAAATATGATATGTTTCTTTGGTTAACATAATATTTTAGATTCCTCTTTTAAATAGGTATTGATCGCATTTCACTATAGCACTAGTTATTTAAATCAATTGTCATATCTGCCATGTAGCTATCCGCAAAACAGAAAAGCGTAGTCTCATTAATAGCGTTGTTAGCGCTTAAATTTTAACAAGGCACCCTTATGACGTCCCTGGTCAGTGAGATGTATAAAATGTCTCCCTACATTTTGGTTTGATACTCATCTCACGGCGCGCCGCGTCGCCGCGTTCCCCAAATTAATTACTTCCCACGTTTATTGCGTCACCGGACGACATTAAAACATGTCTAGGATTTATGTTGATAACTTTAGCTTCAGAGATTAATCAAGAAGCAATTGCGAATATAGCTTGTAGAATAAACTCATGTAATAATTGAAAAATTGCCTCATTCACAGTCAAATCTTTTAAAGTTCTAAAAGTCTGCTATTATATTTGATGGAAAAGATTTAGGTAAACTATAAGAGCTTTAACATATTACATAACAGTTAAAGTTAAAAGCAAGTATAATACGACTTTGCCAAAAACATTATAATTTGAAGTCCCAGGTCGATCCCCGATTTAATTTAACTCAAGCGTTCAACCCATTTGGGAGTTTCAGTCCCAAATATTAATCGTGCACAATAGAATTGAAATTAGGCCTTAATTCTAGTTCAATTGCTGAAATTTTAGCTCAAGAAAAATTTTATATCTAATGAAATGGAAACGAGATGCCGAATATTTTATTTAGGTACTCATGACTTTAATACTTACGTTTACAGAAAATAACAAATACATAGGTATTATGTACTCTGAAATGAATATTGATTTTGCAAAAACCTGTAGGTACTTATGTAAAAATGAGAAAAAAGTTATTCTAAACATGTTCTAAACGGTATCATAAATTTATTCCCATGACCCATCTACTGTCAGTAATAATTAAGTTTCATTTCGCAATGTTATTTTTTTATAAATTCATTTACGTTTTGCCGTTGCTGCGTTTGACGAATCGTTTAAATGTATCAATTTAGAAATTGCACTAATAAATCCTCTTTTTATACTTACAAGGATGACGTCACATTTTCTAGTTCATTGAGCTGAAAAATATTCTCAAGCACGCTCATGGGGATATAAAAATCTTTATCCTATTTACTATTCTATCGAGGTAGGTTTTCAGAATTCGACAATCGTTTAAAAATGTGACACGATTTTGAAAAAAAGAAAACTAGCAGAGTATCCTGGAATAGTTTATTGTTAAATATTTGTACCTATAAGTAATTATGTTTGTTATACATCTGTATCTGAGTTTAAAAATTTAATTACTATAAAATATATAGTTACGTTTTACATTCAAATGTTAAATTTAGAATTTTTTTTATAATGAGATAATTTTTCGTAATAATTTTTTTCAATGATTACAATTTGGTTTTATCTGTGCGGTGACGTTAAATTAAATTAAGAACGTTCATAGCAGATTTTCAAGTGTCAAACTGCCAAAACTCAATAAACGATTTCCATTCAATTAATTAAGTTAGTAACTTGTCAAAAGTAATTTATTGACCATTGATAAGTACATAATTATATTGTCCACTGCTTAGTCATAAATAATTTAAAAGTCCTTTTTATAATGTTTTATTTTTAAAGTGAAACTTTTATTACATCGTCTCAAACTTTTTGGTCTGTGTAGCGCATGTCGCGTGTATCGCGGCTGCCGAGTAGGTATACCTACTCGGCAGCCGACCGTCACGCGACATGCGCTACACAAAGCAGTGTTCGGAACCGTTCGAACAGTTTCAGTTTTACCGTGGTTTCATAAAACCACACAACATTTTTTTGTTTTGTTAGGAACGATTTACTTTGGGAACTAACGACGAGCAGATACACAATTGTTACAGAAAGCCATGATTTTTAAATGTTTTTTTTTGTTTGATTTTAGGCATAATTTTTCTTTGACTTCGACATAATGTAGCTCTGGAGAAAAGGACCCTATGTTATGTGAGACCGCGGGTATTGTAACCCCGCCAGCGATTTCTCATCTTTAAATTTAAGTAAGTAGAAATATCAAAATAGGTATAACCCAAAAGGTAATTAGGTTAGGTAATCGTCTGCGTGAAACTTTTCATTGTTAAGCATGAAATACTATCGCAATATAACCGCTTTGAAATAAGATCCTCTAGCGAGCATCGAAACTACTCAAACTATATAGGTACACTTCGCTTAAGTTTAATGGGCAATTTCTATGAATACTACGTTCGGTAGGCTTATTACTTAATTTCGTCTAACGTGAAGAGTTGGTATAGATAATTATAATTTGTGTACGCGCAGTTACCCCGGCGACTGTTAGTTCTTGGGAGTTAATTAAGTTAGTTGTAAGAAGGTTTGAATTCGGGTCTCTAATTAAAACTTGGCTAAATTAATATGAGTCACGTACGTTTGTCGAGCGACTTTTTGAATAAGTCGTTTGTATACGGGTTACCTAATTATTGTGTGTGAACGAGCGGAAACAATGTGAATATAACGAGTTAAAGTAAACACATTTTGTAGTGAGTTTTAAGGAGAGTTAGCTTGAATACTACATTAATGAATATAACTGAAGAAAATTTGCGTACTATAGTTAATAATACAGGTTACTTATTACTAAGGTACTTAGGTACTTAAATTTTGTAGTTAATTTCAATTTTATAAAAGAGTTCAATACACAATAGAGCCCCAATAAAGCTCTAGAAGCACTATTTGTATACCTACATACAACAACAAAAGTTTTCAAAATAGACAAACGTAGGCAGCGTAAAAAGGTTAAATACGTTCACGATACTAAATTCCTCAGCGATATATAATTTAGAGGCGTTGGAAACGGTCTTCCAATAGCAAGTGCAGGAATGAATGCTTTTATGGGTCGTAAATAGAAAATTACAGCTTGGCCGGGTCATTTTCACTGGACGTTTGTTAATATTGAACTGCGAATCTGGTCCCATCGCTATTTGAACAGTTTATACTTTTCTCTTAAATAGTCCGCTGTTTTATTGAGACCTTTTCGAAGGTTCACTTTGGGTATGGAATGAAGTCGTTACTGTCCGTATAATGTGCGTAATCCAGAGAAATATTGAGGAAATATAAAATATCATTCAAATAACGTAATAGTCCATTGAATGAGTCCCTCCAAGGGGGGTCTAGAGCAGAGGCGGCTCGTGACAAAATTTTATGGGTGTTCACTTGAAATAAAACACTGAAAATACATGGTGTAAATCAGTACAATTTATTAAAAAAATATATATATAGATTCCGGGATTTAGGGATTCCGAAGACTCATCATGTCCCCATAAAGCAATTTGAAATGCACCACAAAATACGACACAATCTATTAACCTTCGTAAAATATGTCTGTTTTCATCGACACGGTCATTGAACTCGCGTATTGACTTTCGGTACCTACGCGGAATCTAGTGCTTTACGAATGTCTTGTCGTCCGATAGACGCCAATTGCAGTTCATTCAACAAATGGTACCGAGATTGTGAATGTTTTTTCATCTTGATTGAAAGATGAGCTAAGTCGTCAACGCCCGTTTCAGTCCAAGCACTCTCACCTCCGCCGGCCGCGCCCGCTTTAAATAAAAGACACGGAAAACAAAATAGTTTGTTGCTTTCATCACAACCACACAACCACGGTGTTTTCACATATTGTTCAGATTTAAACACACGCGTATATGTTTTCGTTTTTGTCGTACATTTTTGCGTAAGATCAAGTTCAGGCCGTGGCGGTCCCTTATTAGCTTCTTATTAGCTTTACATTCAAGCCGAATTTGTAACGTTTTAACACACTTTTTAATGAACGCCACATTATAATTATTGTTCATTTTAACACTCACAAGTAATACTGATAACTACAGGCTATTTCAACACGTATTTTATAATTTTAATTAGAAAATTGCATGAATCGCGCGCGAGCATTGAAGTTGACTCGAGTGTTTGTTTATTTATATTAATAGAAGTGGTAACTGGCAACGTCGCGCCGCGCCGCGCGCGCTATCGCTGTCCTGCCGGGCGGTAAAAACGAACCGGCAACGTTTGCGGGTGCGCCGCTCCGAATTTTGCTACTTTTCCATAGAAAATCTTTTGTTTCACGCGCAGGGCTTTGGCAAAACCCTCTCTTTCACTCCTATTGGATTTCGTATTAGGAAATGTACTAAATCTTTTTTCATTGGAGCGCAATCGTGAGCGCACCGCTTCGCGCGTTACATTAATACAGTAGGTATTATACAGGTGTATGGGATGATGGAATGATGGATATATTCATTGGTAATAACAGTAGTTTTAAAGATTACGATTGATTTTAAATAGTAATAATTAATGTTAATAATTAAATTAAGGAGTATGATTTTATTATAATTATTTATGGGAGTTCACTGCACCAGCGCTCCTTAGGGCGAGCCGCCTCTGGTCTAGAGTGCGTGAGTTAGTAACGTAAGATGTTTCTTCGGAAACATGTCAAGAGTCCCTAGGTAATAAACATACTAAAACCCCGGGCCACTAGGAGGAGCCCCGGAGTGGGGGGAGGGGGGAAATGGGTCCATTTTTTCATTTTTCGCTTAAATCTCAAAAACGGTACATGTTAGAGAAAAACTTTCAAGGAAAAATTGAAAGGCCATAAAATTATCTACAAGTTGTACCTGAATCATTTTTTCCTATATCCTACCGTTTCTGAGTTATACGCAGTAAAACATGATTTTGGCTCAAACAATTTCAACATCAATCGATCAAAAAATATTTCTTTCTTCCAAAAAACTCAAATGTGCAACTTGTGACCAGTACTGATAGATTGCTCTTAATTAGTTCTATAATTGGTAAAATAAACACATTCCTCCATGGAAGCCTTTAGGAGGAATCGATTGTCAAAATATTATATTAGGGCAGTTTGAGTTACTGAACTTGATCTTTTTATTTTTTTCTTCCAAAAAACTCAAAAGTGCAACTTGTGACCGGTACAGATAGATTGCTCATAATTAGGTCTATCATTGCTAAAAATACCAGATTCCACCACGGAGGCGTTTACGGGGAATTGAATTTTATCAGGGTAGTTACGATACATGAACTTAGTATTTTTTTTCTTCCAAAAAGCTCAAAAGTGCAACTTGTGACCGGTACAGATAGATTGCTCATAATTAGGTCTATCATTGATAAAAATACCAGATTCCACCATGGAGGCGTTTACGGGGAATTGAATTTTATTAGGGTAGTTAGTTAAAAAGTTCATGTATCGTAACTACCCTAATAAAATTCAATACCTCCTAAAGGCCTCCATGGTGGAATCTGGTTTTTTTATCAATGATAGACCTAATTATGAGCAATCTATCGGTACCGGTTACAAGTTGCACTTTTGAGTTTTTTTGGAAGAAAAAAAATAAAAAGTTCAAGTATCGTATCTACCCTAATAAAATTCAATTCCCTGTAAACGCCTCCATGGTGGAATCTAGTATTTTTATCAATGATAGACCTAATTATGAGCAATCTATCTGTACCGGTCACAAGTAGCACTTTTGAGTTTTTTGGAAGAAAAAAATAAAAAGATCAAGTTCCGTAACTCAAACTACCCTAATATAGTATTTTGACAATCGATTCCTCCTAAAGGCTTCCATGGAGGAATGTGTTTATTTTACCAATTATAGACCTAATTAAGAACAATCTAACAGTACCAGTCACAAGTTGCACTTTTGAGTTTTTTGGAAGAAAAAAATAAAAAGATCAAGTTCAGTAACTCAAACTACCCTAATATAGTATTTTGAAAATCGATTCCTCCTAAAGGCTTCCATGGAGGAATGTGTTTATTTTACTAATTATAGACCTAATTAAGAGCAATCTATCAGTATCGGTCACAAGTTGCACTTTTGAGTTTTTTTGGAGAAAAAAAATAAAAAGTTCAAGTATCGTAACTACCCTAATAAAATTCAATTCCCCGTAAACGCCTCCGTGTTGGAATCTGGTATTTTTATCAATGATAGACCCAATTATGAGCAATCTATCTGTACCGGTCACAAGTTGCACTTATGAGTTTTTTGGAAGAAAAAAATAAAAAGATCAAGTTCAGTAACTCAAACTACCATAATATAATATTTTGACAATCGATTCCTCCTAAAGGCTTCCATGGAGGAATGTGTTTATTTTACCAATTATAGACCTAATTAAGAGCAATCTATCAGTACCGGTCACAAGTTGCACTTTTGAGTTTTTTGGAAGAAAGAAATATTTTTTGATCGATTGATGTGGAAATTGTTTGAGCCAAAATCATGTTTTACTGCGTATAACTCAGAAACGGTAGGATATAGGAAAAAATGATTCAGGTACAACTTGTAGATAATTTTATGGCCTTTCAACTTTTCCTTGAAAGTTTTTCTCTAACATGTACCGTTTTTGAGATTTAAGCGAAAAATGAAAAAATGGACCCATTTTCCCCCTCCCCCCTCTCCGGGGCTCCTCCTAGTGGCCCGGGGTTTTAGTATGTTTATTACCTAGGGACTCTTGACATGTTTCCGAAGAAACATCTTACGTTACTAACTCACGCACTCTAGAACTTTTTATTCAATGGACTATAATCCAAAGTAGGTATATATTTCAATTTATTTCTATTATTAAATTAAAACTATAACGAATTTAACAATTGATGTGTAGCAATAATACACTTGATTGATTTGTTCAACATGATGATAGAAAAAGTCTCCGTAAAACTGATTTCAATTTAGAATCTATATAATTGGAAAGTAAGGAATTAATAACACATGCAGCCGTCACCCTGGCACATGCCTCCGATGTAATTGAGGCTCTGGCACATGATATTACACGCAATTACGTCACAGGTTCGAAGGGAAGGTTTTTCTTCTACATCTGTAACAATATAAGTAATTTTATTCTTAAAATAAAATATTGTAAAATATATTACAAGGAGTAGGCATGTCTACGATGCCCACAGAACACACAAGGTCAGGGTCGGTAAATAGTTCGATATAGAATAATTTTAATAATATTCTGCAGGTATTATAAGAAAAGTATGGAATTCTTAATATAGAAACTTCACAGTAGTTCCGAGATGCCTCTCCTTTTCTATTTAACTGCACGTCGGAACAAAACATTCAATACATATTACCCACTTAATAAAAATGGATCTCAATATTTTAAGACATACTTAGAGATATAATAAACCGGGCGGGATGTCTAAATTGAAAACTGAAAGTCATAAAAGGCCAATTATAGCCCAGTAAAGATAAATGTAGACCATGATCTGTGCCCCCTAGACGACTTACGAATAGCGCGGTAACCCCGTGAAAGCCAAGTTGGAAAATGCGCTGGGGATATCACCATGCAATAAGACTGGCGATGTTATCTTGATACTTAGATCTATAGATGTTATTCCATTTATAAGATTGTTATTCTAATTACCTTCCATATCACAGTAGCATTCGTTCTCTATACACAAACCACTGGTCAGCCCCTCGTATTTGCATGTCGTTTGACACACGGTCGAATTACATTTCATGACTTCGGGAATGTTGTCTATCGCGCTTGTTGTCGTATCTAGAGAGTTTAGTTTCTTGTTAAAACATAGATACTGGAACTGCCGGTCGGTTAATGATGAATTACGTACATACGAACTTGAGAATATAATGCTACTTAGAGATAAATGCATGTAATGGCAAATGATGTTTTTTGACTTAAATGTGCGAATATGTAGAAATTGATATACGTATTAATTTTGCTGATAGTTTGGCATTTTACATTGGACAATACTTTACAGAATGATACATATCGAGAACTGAGATCCTACTATTATTATCCTCGCATATCTCGATATTAATTTTTAATTATTACACGATAGGCAGCCCTAGCTGAACCTATTTTTGCACACAAGAATTTTTTGAAGATTCTTAAGTAAATGAACTACATTTACCATCAACGCTTAGTCGGAAATTGTCGCATTTGCATCTGTTATTCACACAAGCTCCTCCGGGAAATTTGAGACGGCGGCATCTTCTGTCGCACTCTCGGTAATTACAGCTGCTATATTCACTATTGATTTTAGCTGAATCTAGACGTGATGGAGAAATAATAGTGTTTATATGGTTGGAGTACTAAGTACGACTATGTGATTAACAAGGAATAGTTCATTTCGTGATGACATGTTTTTTTGGTTTTGATAATGCATCATAGTTCTGTTCCTGTTACAAGACGCTTTACAGAACTATTTTTCTTACTGTTAACTGACTTAACTATTTCACTATTAAATTTGTTAGACTCTTCCTAAAAGTGACTTTTTAAAAATATGTTTTGTGTTCATTACACATCTTTTAAAACCTTACCAGTTATTTCAGGTGCTTCAGTCTGATATAATATATCACATTTGCACTTATCGCCAACACACGCACCACCCGGAAAGCCGAGCATTCTACATCTCTGATCACATTCTTTGTAGATACATGTTGTTAACTCGCCAGATGCATTATTATCATCAGTATCTTTAAATTAAAAAGTCAGTAGTTTGAATATATAAAGTTAGCAAGGACTGATTATTATTAATTAATATAAGTACTTCCTAAAAAGATTGCATTGCAAAAATATTTTTTTACAAAAATCTAAATCGCCTTCAATGGTCAGAATTTGACCAAAATTAATTAAATTCACAGGAGAGGTTTCAAATTAATAAAAATTTTTTCAAAATCGATTCATCTAGTCGAAATGTTAGTGGTGACCATGTGGTGACAAACTTAAAATAGACAGTTGATTTGAGAACCTCTTCGTTTTTGAAGTCCGATGAAAATCATAGCGGCATAATTTGACAGCAAGATTTTAGAACACTACTTATAAAAATTGTGATGAAAATAATGAAAGAATTACTTTCATCAAATGCGAAATTATCACATTTGCATTTATTGTTCACACACACGCCCCCAGGGAATCCAAGCCGGCGACATCTTTGATTACATTCCTGGTAGTTGCAACTTCGAATCTTAGATTGGTGAATATCTGTAATTAAGATGGAAATTGTATTAAGTACGTATTTGCCAGTTCATAAATGGTCAGTTTCATAGCTTCTCGATACATAAATCTATATTTTAGCATAAACATCTTTTCAAATGTTAAAATACTTATGCCAATATCAAGGTTTGTTATATTCTCAGTAACTAATAATATTTAATTTGAAAAAAAAAAATACCATCAATAGCTTCAGTAAAGACATTGCCACACTTGCATTTGTCTTCCACACACATCCCTCCCGGGTATCCAAAGCGACGACATAGATGATCACATTCTTGGGAGTTACAGCTATGTATATCACTATTTACTTCAGGTTTATCTGTATCTATAATGAAGAGATTGTACATTTAGTTATAAGTCGTATTTTGCAGTTGAAGTTTAATTTTCAAAAGTTTTGTGTTAATTAAAGTGGTCATTTGTTAGAGGCATTATTCTTTACTTCATACTAGATAAGAAAAATGCGTATAGTTAAATATAAATATATATGTTAAGTATAAAGAATACCTTTACTAATTTCATGGTTGAGGAAATTATCACATTTGCATTTGTCACCCACGCAAACGCCTCCAGGGAAGCCAAGCCGCCGGCATGTTTGGTCACATGCTCTATAGTCGCAGCCGCGTAACGCTGTTTGTTCATTTAAATCTAAAGAATAATTAATAGTAATTTCTATAGAACATCAAGATCAATAGTAGATCAGTGGTTTAAACTTTAATCATCAATAAGTGGGAGATTCGAAAGACGAGCGTGCAAAATAAAATTGATTGAAGGAAAACATTCTACCAACTTACGAAAACTAATGGATGAAATGCCTAATAATATTTTTTTTTTTTTTTTTTTTTATAGTGGAGAATGCATTTAGGCATACCCAGGACACTCGGGGGAAGAGTCCTGGGTTATGTCGGACTCACCCTGCTGAGTGCAAGGTCCTACCGACTAAACTCCACTCTGTTCCGCCGTGCCGCTTTATTGACGGGGCCGCGGGTATTCGGTAGAACCGCATCCGCAGACCCGTCAGCGGCAGCCTATCTCCAGGCCCAACGCGAATCTGGCGGGAGGCCGCCAGGTCTACCTTCCTGGGGGGGCGGCGTGAGTGGAACACTTCTCACGCCGCCTCTCCGCACCGGATGATGGATTATATCCCCGTTCCATCATCCGGTGCCCATCATCAGGGAGGCAGGTCGCGACCGTGTAAAGCGGCCGCGACACGGCGACGACGCCCAATAGGACGACGACGCCGAATCGGATCCGCGGAAGGGTTTCTCTCGCGGACCCGTTCTGCCTCCTCCTTCTGCATGCCTAATAATATGTTTTAAATATAATTAAAACAATGTATTTCTTTTTCAACGCACAAAAATTTTTAAGGCTCTCAAACTCTAAATATCAGTATTATCCCCAACAAAATAAAGTCTTAGTTATAAGCAAAACGCATAACCATAATCCATTTATCTTTAACGATATAAATGAACACTTACGCGTAATTGCAATGAATGTAATCAACACTAACAAATAGTGCTCCCTTGAGAGGGGCACGGTTAGTATAGGGGATTTTTACGATTCAATTCTTTATTGCTATGTTGTCTATTTATTTTTGAAGTTTAATTTAAGATTCACATATTTATATAATTATAATATATAATTTGTTTGATTGTTTTTTAGATTTTTAGCATTTAGGCAAATATTCTAACGGATTTGTAATTTTGTATTATTTATTTTATTAAGACCTACTGAATTATACATATAAGAGCATTATGTTTTTTGAATGTATGTATATATTACTTCTTTGACACGCCATACAGCCAGGTTACCTATCTTAATCTCGAATTTTAATATTCCGAATATCATAATCCAGAAAACGTTTCCAGGACATTTTTTCATAACCCCGAATTTTAAAATTTCGAAGTTTTGTTTGCCATATAATCGCAACTCCGAATTTCATTTGCCCATTTCTTTATTTGTACGACATTTTACAATCCAGACGAATGAGTTCCAGACATACGAAATCTAAATGCACAAAATCCAGATGACCGTAATCCATATGCACGAAAGCCAGATTTTTAAAACACAAATTTTTGAAATACAGTTGATTGATATCCAGATAAACAATGTCCAGATTTTTTAAATTCAAATAAACGATATCCAGCGAAACGAAATCCTTCCAGGGGGTCGCAGCACGAACCTAACCTAACCTACTGAATAGATTTTAACACTTTAACCTTTCTGTAATGGGCAAGTAAAACAATAGCGAGTCGGTTCTGGCACTCGCCGGCCGCTGCCGCGGCACGCTCGCTTCGCTCGCTCGGCTCGTGCGTGAGGGGTCACAGTTCAAACCTGACCTAACCTACTGAGTCGAATTTGACACTTAAACCTTTCTGTAATTATTATTTTTATTATTTATTTATTTCTGATTCCTTACAGCTATTCTTACAATAATTACATAATAATTGAACAATACGCCAATAAAAAGGAATTCCATTAATAGAATTATCATAATAAACATGTGTAAAACAACAAAGAAACTTGAGTAAGAAAGTAGGAGGAAAAGATATACGTTAAAATAATAAACAAAATACTATTGTGATGAGTGTAGGTGTAGGTATGGTGTGTAGTCTGTTGTGAGTGAGTGTGTGAATGAGAGTATGTAAGTACATAATATATACTTTAAGTAACTAAAAATTAAGTACTGAAACCTATATTATATATAATAGTTATTATGAATTATTGGAAAAAGTGATTTCTTTTTTAAAATTTGAGCGAGATGTCTTAAATATGTCCACATTAGAAAATTTCTTATTATATATGTCGGAGAATTTAAATAACTCTCCATAATTAATTATAATTAGGTAGATATGTGAAATAATATTAAATAATGACTCAGTGCGCACACCTTGCGCGGTCGATGGTAGTACCGAGACTATATCATCGAGCTACTGACTCAAGGAATATAAACCATAGCATGGCCCGTAAGCCCATGCATTTCATATCAATTCAATATCGACATTATGTTGTACACAATAGAGTACATTATAATAGGAAGGTATAGCCACATAACAACTACTCTGTTATGATTCTCTCACACGGCCATTCTGACAACGAGCGCGTTCTCGCGCGAACAATTCGACAAGTAATTTTGCAAATTACTTACTGCGTTGTTATTTCATTTGTTGTATTCAACTCTTTTCCCTTCACGGTTTGTAACTTTTCACACCGACTCACAAATTATTACTCATCATCGTCATCATCGGTGATATCAACAACTGCTACTGTCGCCTAAAGGCGAAGCTTTGAATGTATTGTGTGTGTGTGTATTATATTGTAAGTGTAGAGCTCTGAACAAATACTGGAACTACATGCAGCGCGGAGCCTGCCATGTACTGTTATCACAAGGAGCGCAATGCTACCCATAACATCTGGAACTACATGCAGCGCGGAGCCTGCCATGTACTGTTATCACAAGGAGCGCAATGCTACCCATAATATCTGGAACTACATGCAGCGCGGAGCCTGCCATGTACTGTTATCACAAGGAGCGCAATGCTACCCATAACATCTGGAACTACATGCAGCGCGGAGCCTGCCATGTACTGTTATCACAAGGAGCGCAATGCTACCCATAACATCTGGAACTACATGCAGCGCGGAGCCTGCCATGTACTGTTATCACAAGGAGCGCAATGCTACCCATAACATCTGGAACTACATGCAGCGCGGAGCCTGCCATGTACTGTTATCACAAGGAGCGCAATGCTACCCATAACATCTGGAACTACATGCAGCGCGGAGCCTGCCATGTACTGTTATCACAAGGAGCGCAATGCTACCCATAACATCTGGAACTACATGCAGCGCGGAGCCTGCCATGTACTGTTATCACAAGGAGCGCAATGCTACCCATAACTACACGAAGCGCGGAGCTTCCAATGTACAATATGACATACACGCCTTGCTTTGTCAAACACAGAGCTATTATTGAGCTATTAAAGTGTGGTGTGCATGTGTGTTATGAAACTTTTGTGTATTACTTAGATTAACTATACGGAACTATGTAACAACCGAGGAAGTAAATAGGTAAAAATAATAAAATAAAACAAAAATAAAATTATACGAAGTATTTATTTTTTACAATACTTTATTGTACAAAACAATGTAAGAAAATCTAGTACAAACTTATAAAGTAAAAATATTTTGCACAATATGCGGCCTTATTGCTACACAGCAATCTCTGCCAGGCAACTTGCAAATTACTGGAAGTAAGGAGTAACTTTTATGGAATACATATTTATTCATTGGCTCACTTTCCAACTGCTTAGATAAATTTAGAAGTTCTTAACACAAATATGTACTGAGCATGACCTCCAGTTTGAGGCTCGATTCGATACCTCTCGTTATCGCAAAGTTGAGATTATTTTGTATGGACTGGAGAACTTTTCTCCTAACTTAGTAATTTACATCGTATGACACGCCATCAAATCGTCGTCCAGTGACATATCTAGTGTATTTACAGGAATACACAAAACCACCTTGCACTTATACCTTGATGTATGCTAGGTATAATAAGAACACTTTACGGGGCAGATTAACAGCTAATAATTAAATTACGAGGACTGAACCAGGTTCTAAAGTCACACCGACTTCCATCATCCATTTACCACTACCGACGATATCACATTTTCATAGTCTACCTTGAGACAATTCAATAATCATAAATGACCGCCAAAACAAGTAAAATAATATTGATGTTACAATCGGCTTTTCTTTCTTACTAACACAATATCATCAACATTAAATAGAATGTTTTTTTTTTTCAATACGAGCCTTGTATACGTACAATCGCTCGTCCATCCTGACTTTGCGTTATTTCTAATTTCAAACAATTTAACTACTAAAGTGTAGACACTCGTACTAAAACATTATTACGCGGTGGACTTGCAGCCTATAGACAATTGCAATGGGCTGTCGCCAGTGCTGTGCGTTTCTTTCATACAATACAATTCAAAGTAAGTTGAATTTCGCCAATAATTGTAGAATACCAATATCTACGTTCATGACTTTCAGCGATACTGAAAGAACAATGAACTTAAAAACAGCATAAACCTTTAAAATAACCCGTTAGCGCAACTCATACCGCTTGTAATTTTGTAAAACTCAAAAGAACACTGTCAACACAAGTCTATGAGTTCGCTACCTGCGAATGACGTAGCTTGATCGGCTACTATTCCTTTCAGCGCCTTAAATAAGATAACAAAAACAAAGTGCTTAACATGCTCTTTTTTTTTTGGAGACACATTTTTAACAGGAGCTAGGTGACAATATATTTTACCAGTAAATGCGTCAACAATTACCAATGCGCATTCTATAAAGCTATACCGCTACTCGTAAGTGCCATTCGTATCGATGGTAATGTATGAAGTGGTTTTGATACATTTTCTATCGGATGTCAAGTCAACTGTCTAGCTCTAGAGGGCCTTTTATTAACTTTGCAATCTAAAAACGTTCAATGTACGTTCTAACGAACTAAGTACACAAAGTTTGCAGGTTTTTCCAAACTAAAATGTTTCAATGTTTCAAATAATCATGAAATTATTGTATCAATAAATGAATGATAACACTTCGTTTGCACCAAACAAAAGAAAATGTTTATACAGCAAGCATTTTTTTATCATATGTGACACCTTAAATTTAAATCAATAATATCATTTTATCGGCTTCAATTACTTTACTTAATATGTTCGGATCAACAACTTATGTTCGGCTTGTAGTCGTCGCGAATCTTTACTTTTTTTTTTTGCCCAAATTGAACATTATGTGAAGACAACTAGTTTCTACTAATAAAATCTACATGCGGTATTCTTGGACCCTTGCGTAGGTACCGACATCGAAATGAAGAACTTGTATGTAAGCCCATTATCTATGAACACGAGGAGAAAATCTTTTTCTTATGACATGATGCTTTGAGACTATTTCAGTCTGTTAATATTTTAAAATGTTAACGCTTAATTGATTATGCTTGAGGTCTTCTTAAACCTTTTAACTCTATTCAATAACTATGATAACAACTTTCTGTGTCAGTGATTCTTTGATTATAATATTCGATTTTTAAGTTGATCATTACTTTCTTGTAGAAAAACTGAACCATAATAATCTATTGAACAGGAATCTGTGTGTACTTCAACAACGATGAACGAACGTCATTATATTTTGTTTTTACTTTAATTTCTCCGCGGGTGGCTGTCCGTATGCGAAGTGCACCAATCCTACTTTACGTCTTTTTTTATTTATTTCATACAAAGGGGCTAAGACTTAAGAAAAGCTAGGAGTAATCTCTCTACAATACCTCACGAATAAATATCTCTTATTTATCTGACGAAGCTACCGTTCGATGTTATGAAACCTTGTTGTGAATACCTATTCAATGTTGCAACAGCAACTTGCATTTATTCCAATTAAATGAAAACTCTGATCAAGTGAGACTTTCAATACTCTTCTTAAACAAAAGAATGTAACCTCTTATAATTTTGAAAACTCGAGAACATCGTTGAATATAAAAAGTAGCTATGAAGTCACATAATTTATTTAGTCCTTGGTTAACAACAAGGGCATTACAAAGCCTTATAAACGTTGAAAGAACTATAGATTGTGCTAGTGTTGTATTCACAAGTCTTATTTTCATTTCACAAAATTCGTGCTTTACTTTCAATAATGGATCTCACACGATGAACATAATTAAAATCATTCGAATCCGCGTCTATAAATTCAAAATTATTGTCCGCAAAAACAAATATTTTTTATTTTAAATTCACGAATAATTTGACTCCCATTGTTATTCATAATCAAACTACGTCCGGCTCTAGTAAAAACATCTCAACCTGTTACTTCATCCCCGAAAGTACTCGAAAGTCTACAACAACCAAAGCTCATAATATTTACATCATTAACAGTTATAGGTAATGTTGTACGGGCGAATGAATAGGTTGATACAGTGCCAATTCTTGTTAAGCGAGTGTATACAAACTCTAGAGGCCTGGTCATGTTATCCGCGGCTATCCTTTTACAAAGAAAAAAAAAAAACAATCGGACCCGCTGTCAATAAGGCACTTGAACTTAACGCCGGCAACATCTGTGACTGTAAGCAGGGTATCGTGCTGTAAACACACATTAACAGGGTATTGTTTCTTAAAGAGCGTGCCGCCCGTTGCTTAGAAAAACAAACCTCTTCTATGTGACCAAATTTATGACTATAAGTGCGTTGTTGTACTATTTCTTAAATATTCAACGGACCTTTGTTATTCTTAATGATTAAACTAACTGATTTTGTTTCATAGGCGAGATTTACCGTCACGTTTGTAATGACATGTGAACACACAGTTATAGCAAGCAACATGCGACGCTTTAATTGATTTGTGCCAAAATGTCTATCAAGACCCACAAAATCAATCGGCGTGTATCATAATAAATCAGATCATACCTGGTCATCTGCAATACCTTCTACCACGAATTTACTATATTCGCGTAGTTCCAGCCCCTTCGCAGCCGGTCGGTTAGCAACAACTTTGTAGTGGAGCACTCGATGTATGTTGAAAGTTGAAACTCGATCATTTTTTTACCATACCATATCTCGAAAAAGGTATTTCCTCTCGCTTCTTAGCTTCTTTCCAAGTTAAGAATAATGTCCTCACAGGTAGATAAAGGCTGGCTTCGTAGTCGGTCTAGGAATCCGATGATATTTTATTTCGTTACACCATTGTGCTGCCGTAAACTCGCTATCATTCGGGTCGTACATCGGTATGTAAACATCATTATAGTTTACCTTCCTTAATTATGCGTTAGACCCGGAAACAAAATGTTTCGTTTCGGGAAAGTGTATCTGCCATTTCTTTTAAGAGGGATGCGCACGACATGATGATTGCGAAACCCACACACAACTTTGTCGTTGTCGTGCTAACATTCTCATGATTAATTGGTGTAAACTGTGGTTCTTCTCGAACCTCATTAACAGGCTATATCTTCTTGAATCTCACTAACACTATCACTCGTTTCACTCACTTGCAGATTTGCACCGTTTAACAAAGTCTTATTCGTATTGGAATCGGAGGTAATAAGTGCCGATCCCAACGCTGCTGTCGGAGAATTTAAATAACTCTCCATAATTAATTATAATTAGGTAGATATGTGAAATAATATTAAATAATGACTCAGTGCGCACACCTTGCGCGGTCGATGGTAGTACCGAGACTATATCATCGAGCTACTGACTCAAGGAATATAAACCATAGCATGGCCCGTAAGCCCATGCATTTCATATCAATTCAATATCGACATTATGTTGTACACAATAGAGTACATTATAATAGGAAGGTATAGCCACATAACAACTACTCTGTTATGATTCTCTCACATATATATCTGGCAAACGAAAAAGAGCTGAGTGTTGCAGATGCTTGGTTGATGCAAGCGGTACTCTGAATAAGTGTGTGTGTCTAGTGCGGAGCGATGGCGCCTGAATAGATATATTGCTGAGAATATTCGGGCAGTCCAACTTATTGTTTACAATGTCATAAAAGAGCATCATATCAATAATATCCCTTCGCTGTTCCAAGGTATTTAATTTGTGGAGTGCACAAGATTCGAGATAGTCGGCTGGATTAGCATGACATAAAAAATTTAGCTTTTTTACAAAGATTTTTTGAATTTTTTCTAACCGTTCAATATGACAACGATAGATTGGACGCCAAATAGAACTCGCAAATTCGAGCACACTACGTACATACGCGAAATACAGTACCTTTAAACATAGAATGTCATTAAATGCATCACTAGTGCGAAGTAGTAATGGGCAAGTAAAACAATAGCGAGTCGGTTCTGGCACTCGCCGGCCGCTGCCGCGGCACGCTCGCTTCGCTCGCTCGGCTCGTGCATCGGGGGTCACAGTTCAAACCTAACCTAACCTACTGAGTCGAATTTGACACTTAAACCTTTCTGTAATGGACAAGTAAAACAATAAATTTACTTACTGACATGTTTATTTTCAGTCGATAGTAAAGGTATAATCACGATTGTATGGAAATCAAATAAAAAGATTAAGTATGAAAATCTGGCAATAGTTTATCTGTTATACGATTATATGGGAACCAAATAAAAAGATTATGAAATTTGGCAATAGCTTATTTGGAAAATGGTACGATGGGAAACAAAAAAAAGTATTCTGAGAATCTGGTATAATGAGATCTGTATTATGAAAATACGGGAAACAAAAAAATACTTTTTAAAAATCTGGTTTTGGTGCATCTGGAAATTGATTCATCTGGGAAATTAAAATAGGAATTTTAAAAATTTGTCATTAATTACATCTGTCTTTTAAAAGTTCTAACAACCGTTTTCGGGGTTTTAATATTCGGGTAATAGAAATTCGAGTTTTTAATAGGTTACCATACAGCCAAGCCAAGCCAAGCCAAGCCAGCTTGGCGGATTTTGATTTATGAGATGTCGTTGCAATCATCGGAATTGTGGTAGCTACATAGGCTACATTAATGAACAGTCGAGTTTTTTTCACATTTATAATCTTATTTTTTAAATTATTCCTCAACAATTACCATATGGCAACACCTACTACTTGAATAAGACACGTCGTAACCAATTTAGCTTTCATATACATACCAGAATCAGCAAGAAGTTTGTCGCATTGACATCTGTCGTCAATACACTCTCCACTAGTGTATCCCATCCTCTGACACAGTTGCATGCAAGTCGCTGGGTTGCAGGCCTCAACTTCTTTCTTAATATCGTCTGCATCTATACATTGAATGTTACGTGTTATACGGAACATCCAGTTTCGTTAAACTATTAGGCATGTCGGTACATTTATCTATATGTTTTTTTGGTTTATGTTATTGGTTTATTTGGTTTATGTTAGTGTTTCTATTGATTATTCTAACTTTATGATAACTAGTATCAATTTTCCTTAATACTTGCAGAGTTCGATTGTTTGAATGAGTTTATCTCAACTACATGTTCGAATTCATCGAAAAATGCTACGCTACTACCAATAGGCGCTATATGTGGCCGCTTTTGATGATGCCAAAAAATTTCAAAAATGTTGCAAGAATGGAAACGAATATAAATAGACGTTTTCATCACTTGATATAATTATATGCTTAATAGTAACATGATAATAACGGAAACCCGATGTTGGTTTGAAAACCCTGACCAATTTAAATGGTCTAATTATTATTAATTGTTGATATAGGACACCTTTATTTACTGATAGAGCACATAATAGGTTTTTATTTTAGAGTTAATTAAACTTGTTAAACAATAAGTTAATTATATATGTATTTATCAATTAACAAAATGGGTTTTGTTATGTACGTTAATGACGTTCGTTAATACATTATTACAAAAGCGATTTGTTACTTGTCAGTTAATCAGAATATTAGTAAGATTTAGGATTAACAATTTCATTGTTATATAAGATAGTAAAATATATTAGATACTTCTGGAACCTTGAAAGTCACATTTGCAATGGTCGTCAACACAGCTTCCACCGTGGTAGCCAAGTTGTTGACAGAAGTCTCTACATAGGTATGTCATATTTACAGTGATTTACATTTTTTATTGTTTTTTTTATTACCCCACCTACGAATATATGATGACTGGTTAATTTATTAGCCTAAAAACTGTTTATTCCTTTTTATATCACGCAAATACAGAAACATAAGAAAAACAAGCACCCCTTCTTAAATATATCGTGGACGATTGATATTTTTTAAGCTACCCAAGAAAATAGCCATTTCCTTACTTTCTAGTTATAGTACAAACCTTCATAGATATTCACAGTCACGTATCCATTAACGGTGAATAAGAACAAAAACAAAAAATAAACACTGGAAGTAGCCATTCTAATAAATACGCGACACTCGACAGGAAGAACTGAGACATTATAAATGTACAGGAACTTTATATAGCATTCGTTCGGGACTTAACCTGATGCTTAAATGAATCATAGACATTGTGTTGTTTGTTATTGTTAAATTGAAGTATTCCTGGAGAAGGAAGCACCGGCTAATTTGATAAGATAAACTTATATAGGTTGATTTAGTTATATCGTGCGTATAGGTATGTAATACCTAGAGTCGTGGTTATTAATTTTCTGACTCGTTAAACTCGCGTTCCTACGTCTGGTTATCCTGGTATTACTTCGCATTATTAATTGATTAAAAAAAAAAACTGTTAACTTATTTAAATTTAAACTAAAATAAGCATAATATGTAACAACAAGCGAGTATGCAGAGCGAAATACAGCAACAGCGAATTGTATATGCTAGCTAGTCTTTTAACATACCTACGTACATATGCACGTTAGAACCAAGAAAGTTTATTTGGAAAGATATAAATAAGTTCTCCTCTATTTACATAATATTAATAAATAGATTATATATATTATATAAAAAAGCAATTAGTACTTAATAGATGTTCGTGAATTCATTCTATAGTTACAAATCATATCATAAGTTTTTAGTAGTTACATATCTTCCTCGAAATAATACATAAGTTAATAATTCTAAGATACATATTCATTCTGAATAATCTATGGTACCATTGGTACCGACTAATAATATAATGTGATGGGTATCTTACAATCATTACTTAGTACGTATATTAATTTTTACTTTGAATAATTAACTATAACTAATACTATCTAATAAAACCCCCCTAATGAGTGGTTTCAGTGGGTTATTTGTCAAGTTACAAATACTTAATTATATTAATTCTTAAAAAGTCTACAAGATGGCGCGAAAATAAATTTTCAAAGTCATTAAAACGAATCACTGCATAATAACAGTCTTATCAATATATAGTCAATAAATCGCGACGTACTGTGAATAATTCTCGTATTATTGATAAGGCAGCATGCATCAGTTAAAAACAATTACTGGTGTAAAATGAAAAGCAAATTGTTTTATAAATAAATAAGTCTGCAAAATAAAAGTATTGTGGACAGTGGTGTGCAACATGGCTTCGTTCACGAGACTTTTTTTCTTCATATTTATTGTGATTTGTGCATTATCAGGTAAATATTTTTTATACATACATTATATCGTGTTTATATGAATAACATTATTTCCAATATAATAATACATATTACGAGATACGTGTTTATAGGATCTATTTATCACACATCACATATTTTGACAATACTTATTACCCTATTTATTTACGAATTAATATATTTTAAGAGTTCAGTTTATCTTCGTACAAGATAAAACACTTAAATATAACATTTGTTCCCGGCAAGATCTTAAAATACCTTATTATCAGAAATCGAATAATATTCGGCAATTACCTACCTTCTGACTAACACAAAGGTGCGATTAGAATATCTGTGTGTATAAAATTCGAATAAAGGATGCATTGACATTGCATTAATATTTAAAAAAGCCATGTTATACCTAAACCCATCATATCTATATAGTCACAATAAAACCCGTAGCTCGGAATAAAGCGGTGACTCAACGCATTTTTATTAAATGTTTTCCTTCCTTCATTCCATTTATATATTAGCGTATTATTTATTGAGCGATGGATAAAATCGGTCGTCTTTAACAGACCCAATATGTCATATTTATGGCTCTCACACTCGACAAAATAGATTTTACGATCAAAAACTGCACACCAGCATTTAACCCTTGGGGAAAATTATGCGTAATTTTTAAGACTTTGCCCCCGATATATTTGTTTGAAGGACTTGTCCTATTTCTTATTTGTGTAAACAGAAATGTTCTCATAGATGTTTGCTAGTGATCTCATTTCATTGTTCTAATAAGCCTGAAAAGATATGCAATAAGTATTCTTTATGTTTTCGTACCTATTCATTTTGTGAATGCTAAAATTCGTTTACATTACTATTAATTATAAAATTATTAAAGAAACTAATACCTATGGTGGATATCCACCATAAGCATTAGAGAACCCATTTTAACTAAGTAGATACTTAGTTAAGTAGAATAAGTAGATACTTAGTTAAAATGGGTGAGCTGAAACAAGTCATAAAGTTGAAAGAGTGTTGAGTTGATAACAACTAAAAATAATAAAAAAATATGCTATTTTTATAATGGTACACCGTACATCTGATTACTAAAAACGTCACCTTGGTTATCATTCATGCTAGCCATAATATTTTATATAGATAATAAATTAGAATCAAAACAATTACAAAAAAAAACTAAATGCAATCGTTTCATTACGTAGCTGTAGGTACGTTGTAGAGTCCTACTATGGTTCTACGGTCCAAGCGTTCCTTCAACGTTCAAATTAAAATTAATTGTAAATAGCCAAATAGCTAGTAAAATGTAGGTCCAATTCAACAAATATTCTATTAGAATTCAGGGCACGAACATAGCGACGTAATTAGCTAATGTGTATTAAATGTTTGTTTCCAGTCGAACAATTATCGCTTACGAGCACGAGCAGTAATGGCATATCCCCCCCGTGGTCCAAGCCTTGTCGCGGCGGAGGGGCTCAGTAGCTTGGGGTGCAAGCCAGCACCTTGAGTGAAGCGAATATGGACCGAGCTGGTTGCTCTCTGTACCTCTCTCACTAGAAGAGTATACAAGAGATGCATGGCGCTTTGGCGCGTGTCTGTGGCTCAAAGGGGCCAGCGGAGCTTCTGCTCGCAGGATGGCAGACAGGGCCGGGAGTTCTTCGGGACTGCGGGGAAGACAACCCCTATAAAAATTACCCCAATCCTAAGTCAGTGACACTCGGCGAGAGGATGAATGGTCGGTGGGAATCCGGCAGATAGAGATGTCTCAGGGGAGCGCCCCCTGGTTAACAAAAAAGCAAAAATGGAGGTCAATAAAACTAAAACTACTCCAGGAGGGTACCACCTCGCTTCGAGTGTGGAGAATCCCTCACGGGACTGTCCCGACGGGACAGTACCGTCAGCCCCATCGTATTCTGGAGGGGGCACTGGCCATCATACGGGTGATGCATCAGGCCCTAATGCTACTGAGCAACTGACCACTGGCAAACGACTAACGGATACCGATAAGCTTAGCGAAACGGAACGCGGGGTGGAGGCGCGCACCCAAACGGGGCGCGTTGAAACCAGAAGAAGGAAGACTGGACCCAGTGGGCTGTCCACGGCAACGTCCGTAGATAGTCTCATGACGGTCCAGTCATATGAGGAGGATAGACTGTGGGCCAAGCGAAAGCGGTCCTCTGGAGCGAGCTGCTCAGGCTCCTCCACGGAGGAAGGCCGAACGCGGCAGGCCAAGAAAGCCTCGAAAAGGGGCAAAGGGCGAGGGGCTGCAGCAGCTGGGTTCTGTGCAGGTACAGCCTCTGCAAGAAAGACCTTAGCGGACATGACAGCCGCTAGGAAGGCCTTGTCGCGCGTACGGAGGGAATCGGAGCTCGAGGCTAGCGAGGAAACGCAGGTCTCCCGAGCCTCTCGAGCTGGTACCTCTCGCGCTGGAGAAACTGGGGACGGACGTCTTGCCGACGATTCTACCGCGGCCCTCCAACGCCGTATAGAGGAGAGCCTGGATGCCATTGAGCAGGTGCGGGCAAAATCGACCAACCTAAGGGTGGCGTTCAAACGCTCCCTCAAGGATGCCTCGGACACCATTCAAGAAGCAGCGGTGCTTCTTGCACAGCGTACCGCAACAGAGGAGACGCGGCAGCTGCAAGCTGCGAACACTCAGTTACAGGCGGAAATCGCGGGCCTCCGAAAAGAGATGGGAGAGCTGAGGGCCATCATAGGGACCGCACAGCCCATGCAAACGCGAGTGGACTCCGAACTGACCGCGGAGATTTTGCGGCAAGTTGGGGGAATGGTGGACGCCCGGTTTGAAGCGTTGGAGGAGCGCCTCCTTCCAACGAGGCGTGTAAGGCCTCCATTGGCGGGGGATGGCAGGGTTGAGGGAATGGCGGTTGGGCAAGCCCCAATCGAGGACTTTCCTCCTCTTCCGCCGCCAAAGCCCCCTAATAGGGCGCCAGCGAAAGGTGCTGCCCCAGCAAAGGCGAGAAAACCGGAACAGCCTGCTGCGAAGCCTGCAAAACCGGATTCAGCTGCAAAAGCCAAGGGGAAGGGCAAGGGGAAGGCTGCACGGCAGCCGGAAAAGACCGAGTCAGCTGACAAGACTGTGCCCACCACTTCTTCTGCTCCCCAGTTGCAGCAACGTCTGGAGCAGGAATGGACGGTCGTTGGAAAGAAGGGCAAGGCGAAAAAGAAAAAGGGGCCGGCGCGAGTGCGCACGAGGGCGCAGAGGTTGCGCAATCCTTCGTCCTCGGCTGTCGTAATTGCTCTGCAGCCAGGCGCAGAGGAGCGAGGCGTCACTTATGCCTCTATAATGGCTGGATCACGTCAAAAGATTAATCTGGCGGAAATCGGCGTAGGTGCGCTGCGGTTCAAGCGTGCCGCGACTGGAGCAAGGATTTTAGAAATCCCTGGTGCCGCAAGCTCGAAGGAGGCAGATGCTCTCGCTGCAAAGATGCGGGAGATTTGGGACGAAAGCACCGTCAAGGTTTCCAGGCCGGTGAAATGCACTGAAGTGCACATCATCGGCTTGGACGACTCGGCGGCGGTAGATGATGTCGTGGCTGCGATTTCTCAGGCAGGAGAATGCCCTACAGAACACGTTAAGTGTAGTGGACTGCGCATGGGCTCTCGCGGCTTGACTTCAGCCTGGGTGAGCTGCCCGATAGCCGCGGCAAAGAAGGTGGCACAGGTGGGCCGTATCCAAGTAGGGTGGATCTCTGCAAGTGTCACGCTTGGCAGGGTGAAGCCGCAGCGTTGCTTCCGCTGCCTAGAGGTGGGGCACGTAAGAGCCACGTGCAAGTCGCCCGTAGACAGGAGCAACGTCTGTTTCCGATGTGGAGAAACAGGCCACAAGGCCGGGGAATGTTCTGCCTCCGCCGCTCGCTGCGTTCTATGTTCCGAGGCCAAGCTACCGGCAGGCCATCGGCTCGGGGGCCCGGCTTGCAAGGCTCCCAAGCGGAAAAGAGGAAATCGGGGACGCGATGGTCCAGGTACCACGCCGTGTCCTTGTCCCGCGCCCGTCGAGGCGAATGTGACGGTTAGCGAAATGGAAACGCAGTAATGGCTCCCCTCCATTTCCTCCAAGGCAATATCAACCACTGCGCCGGAGCTCAAGATCTTTTGCTCCAGAGTCTGGCGGAGTGGCGGATAGATGTGGCGGTGGTGGCTGAGCCCTATTTCGTGCCGTCCCGGGACAACTGGGCGGCCGACTTGGATGGACTGGTGACGCTAGTAACGCAGGGCGGCACAGTAATGGAAAGGGTAGTCCGGCGGCAGGGTTGTGTCTCGGCCTCGATCAATGGTAACACAGTGATCGGGGTCTACTTCTCTCCCAACCGTAGCCTGGATGAATTCGAGCGGTTCCTGGCAGATCTTGGGGAACTGATTGACCTCGCTCCTTCGCAGCCCGTGCTTCTGGCCGGAGATTTCAATGCCAAATCAATGGCATGGGGATCATCGGTGAGAAATGCGCGGGGTGCGGTGCTGCAGGACTGGGCGGTCGCAGCTGATCTCTCGGTCGTAAATCGCGGGAGTGAGCTAACATGCGTGCGGCAAAGAGGGGGCTCCATCGTCGACATCACCTTCGCTAGCCCCCCCCTTGCAAGGCGAATTAGCGACTGGAGGGTTGTAACTGATGTGGAAACGCTATCGGACCACAGATACATCCGCTTCAGCGTCTCTGCGCCATCCGCGTTTCGCGGTGAGCCTTCCCTAAATGGTGGACGTCCACGTTGGTCGATTCGTAGTCTCGATAGGGAACTCCTAATTGAGGCTGCCATAGTTCAGGCATGGATCCCTGCACCGCAGATCGCAACAGTAGAGGACGATGCAGCATGGATGGCTGATGCCATGGCGCAGGTGTGTGATGCGGCCATGAGTAGAGTTCGCTCTAATCCGCGCAGAAGACCGATGTATTGGTGGTCCGCCGAAATTGCCCAGCTGCGCGCATCCTGCGTGGCTGCGAGGCGGGCGTACACCAGGCACCGGCGACGGAGTGCACGGGACGAAGTGGAGGAAGCGCAACTGTATGCCTCCTACAGGGAGTGCGTTACCTCTCTGAAGGAGGCAATCAGCAGCGCCAAGGATAGAGCATGGGAAGAGATGCTCGAGGGTCTGAACCGAGTGCCGTGGGGTCGGCCGTATAAACGGGTGAGGCAGAAGCTCCGCCCGTGGGCTCCGCCCCTGTCTCAGTCTCTCGAGCCCCGTCTGTTAGAACAGGTTGTGGTGTCTCTGTTCCCGGACCGGGGAAGATATTCTCCTCCGCCGATGGCGGCGACACCTGCGTCACAGGAGGAGCCTGCAGAAGAAATCCCTGCCGTTACCCATGAGGAGTTGGAGTCGGCAGCTACGCGGCTTAAAGGGAAAAGCACTGCTCCTGGACCTGACGGTGTACCTGGCCGAGCGTGGGTGCTAGCGTTGGAAGCCCTCGGGCCCCGGGTGGAGCGGTTGTTTTCGGCTTGCCTTGAGCGGGGCCAATTTCCCCGCCGGTGGAAGACAGGGAATTTGGTCCTGTTAAGAAAGGAGGGGCGCCCGCGCGATTCTCCCTCAGCGTACAGGCCTATTGTATTGCTTGACGAGGTGAGCAAGCTTTTTGAGCGCGTTTTCGCAGCTCGCCTCGTCAACCATTTGGAGGGAGTGGGACCAGACCTCAGCGGGAACCAGTTCGGCTTTCGCCGTGGTCGGTCCACACTTGACGCGATATCTCGCGTGAGAGCCACCGCAGAAGATGCGGCCGCTAGTGGAGAAGTCCTCCTGGCGGTGTCTTTGGACATCGCCAACGCGTTTAATACCTTACCGTGGGACAGTATTCTGCAAGCTCTCCACTATCATCGCGTGCCGGGCTACATGGTGCGACTGCTGCGGTCATACCTATCAGATAGGACTGTTGCCTATCCAACCCGCGATGGATGGAGTGAGAAGGAAGTTTCGTGCGGTGTCCCACAGGGGTCAGTCCTCGGGCCTCTTCTGTGGAACATCGGGTACGACTGGGTCCTGCGCGCCACTAACCTCCCAGGTGTTGGCGTAACTTGTTACGCCGACGATACTCTGGTGACTGCGCGTGGGGCCACATACGAGGAGGCAGCTTTATTAGCTACCACGGGAGTTGAGCAGGTGGTGTGCCGCATCCGGCGGTTGGGACTACGGGTGGCGCTGGAGAAATCCGAAGCCATCTTCTTTCCCGGTCGTCGGAGGCTACATAGCGCAGGCTCAGAGATCCGGGTGGATGGGGTAGCGATCAGGGTCACCACCACCATGAGATATCTAGGTATCGTGTTGGATAGCCGATGGAGGTTCACGGAGCACTTCCGTCGCCTCGCCCCCCGTCTTGTAGGGGCGGCCGGAGCACTGGGAAGTTTGCTGCCAAACCTTAGAGGTGCTGGGGGTGGGTGTCGCCGGCTATACACTGGCGTAATCCGCTCCATGGCCCTCTACGGGGCCCCCATCTGGGCAGACACCCTGAGCGCCCGTACCAGACCCCTCTTGCGGAGGCCGCAGCGGGTCATGGCGCTCAGGGTAGTTAGGGCATACCGCACGGTGTCTTTTGAGGCTGCCTGCGTAATGGCCGGAACGCCGCCATGGGATCTGGACGCCGAGATGCTAGCGGACGTGTATCGCCGCGTCTCGGCGTCTAGGTCACATGGGGTGAATCCTTCCTACGAGGAAGTAGAGGAGTGGAGGGTCGAGGCTGCCGAGCGGCGGTTCCGGGAGTGGGAACGCCGGCTCGAGGAGCCCAGCGCGGGTGAGAGGACAGTTGCGGCCATACGTCCAGTCCTCCAAGAGTGGTGCGACAGGCGGCACGGGGCCATAACCTTCCGCCTTACGCAGATACTGTCCGGGCACGGCTGCTTCGGGCGGTACCTGTGTAAAGTCGCGAGGAGGGAGCCCAGCATGGTCTGCCACTGGTGTGCCTGCCCGGAGGACACGGCAGATCACACTCTTGCCGTGTGTCCCGCGTGGGCCGAGCCCCGTGCTCGCTTAGTCGCGATAATTGGGCCGGATCTCTCTCTACCCTCCGTTGTTCGTGCAATGGTGGATGGCGACAGATCCTGGCGTGCGGTGATCGCATTCTCGGAGAGCGTGATCTCGCAGAAAGAGGAGGCAGAGCGGGTGCGCGAGAGGGATCCTCACGCGGACCCGATCCGGCGCAGACGTCTTATTGGGCGTCGTCGCCGTGTTGCGGCCGCTTTACACGGTCGCAACGTGCCTCCTTGACGAAGGGCGCCGGGCGGTGGAACGGGGAATGTAATCCATCGTCCGGTGCGGTGAGGCGGCTTGAGACGTGTTCCGCTCATGCCGCCAACGGGAGGGAAGAGCAGGCAAACTACCTTTCCTGTTCTTGGCTTGCGCCTGGCCTGGAGATGGGCTGCCGCCGAGGGGGTCGCGGAAGAATTCCAACAAATACCCGCGGCCCCATCATTAAAGCGGCTCGACGGAACACAGTGGGGTTTTAGTCGGTAAGAATCCGACATAACCCACGGCTCCTTCCCCGGGGGCCGTGGGTATCTTTGGAAGATTTCCCCACTATAAAAAAAAAAAAAAAAAAAAAAAAGTAATGGCATATCGACGCGATTCATCATTAATATTTGTTGCTGTTCATATTTTGTTAATGTGAAAGCTGTTGTGATTCATAGTTTGTGGGAAATGCGATTATGTAAATGTTATTTTAAAGATATCGTACATTTGTGTATTGTTAAGCTTGTTGGCGGTTTAACGATTATTTTCAATAAATGTATAATTATAATCTACAGTCTATACAAATATTATAAAGCTGAAGAATTTCTTTGTTTGCATGAACGCGATAATCTTAGAAACTACGGGTACGATTTGAAAAAATATTTCGTCATCACGTTAAGACCAATTGGAGCGGAGCAATGCGGGTAAAATCGCGAGTACAGCTGGTAAATTATTATGTAGTAATTTTACTCGTGTTTTGTTTACCTCCGAACTAGGTCGCAAAATGATTAGCATTCTTAGTAAACACCAGCTGAAAACCAATATTATGTAAAATTAGGCCGTAATAAGAATTGAAATAAGTTTTTACAACTGATTCGTCTCAGCTTTTTAATAGATAATTAATTAAAGAAAATAAATGAATAAATTTAAGCGTATAGGGGATTTTTCTGCGAACCAAAACTAGTTCACTATGATGTTACTAAGAATCATTATTGGATTTTTGAATAACCTGTGAAATAATTTATTTTTACCTGAAATACTCTCACTTTATTATATTAATAAAGGATTTAAATAAATTGAATCTTAAAAATAAAAATTGTATCTACTTACTATAGAATTTCAATTGGAAAAGGAAAGCCGGTATTTTTATAAATAGATTATTGAAACCCACATACATAGCCTTGGGATTGATTTTGTTTACGCTACCCATCTTTCTTTGTGTATGCGATTCCTTTATCAATTATCAATCAATGTATATGACATGGATTAGAGCGAAAAGAAAATAAATATTAAAGCACATATTTTTATTTGAATGAGATATTATATGGATAGAATGAATGGATATTTATTTGCATTTTATGATAATTATGTTCGATTAATAATTATTTATATATTTTATAAATTAATAGAGATGAATTATAATAATATACCTAACTGCATCAATTATTATTTTTCTATTATGTCTGAATGTCGTTTGAATGTTATTTGCGTGTCGTTTATTAGGGTTCCGTAGCCAAAATGGCAAAAACGGAACCCTTATAGTTTCGTCATGTCCGTCTGTCCGTCTGTCCGTCTGTCCGTCTGTCACAGCCGATTTACTCGGAAACTATAAGTACTACAGTGATGAAATTTGATGGGAATATGTGTTGTATGAACCGCTACAAAAATATGACACTAAATAGTAAAAAAAAGAATTGGGGGTGGGGCCCCCCATACATGTAACTGAGGGATGAAATTTTTTTTTTCGATGTACATACCCGTGTGGGGTATCAATGGAAAGGTCTTTTAAAATGATATAAAGTTTTCTAAAAAACATTTTTCTTAAAGTGAACGGTTTTTGAGATATCAGCTCTCAAAGTCGTAAAAAGTATGTCCCCCCCCCTCTATTTTTATAACTACGGGGTATAAAATTCTAAAAAAAATAGAGGTGATGCATGCTAATTAACTCTTTCAACGATTTTTGGTTTGATCAAAGTATCTCTTATAGTTTTTGAGATAGGTTGATTTAACTGTAATTTATTATATTTGCTGCTACGGAACCCTTTGTGCGCGAGCCCGACTCGCACTTGGCCGGTTTTTTTTATTACTTTGGTTAAATCAAAAATTTACAATTACCTAAATAGCATTTTTATACTGTGGTACTCTTTTAGGATGTAGGTACAATTATTACCCTTTCGATTGGTAAAATAAATCACTGTTAAAACACACTACGTAACTTAGACTTAGACTTAACAAAAAGAAGTTTATATTCGTGAGAAATAATCTTAGAGTTATATTACTTCCGAGTAAAAGAAAACACGCTATTTTTGTAATATAACACAAAACAAACAAACAGTTTTCCGGTACACTTCCATAAAGATTATCTTACATGTCCGCTTAACAATGTTTATCGAGAGTACTATGGTGAATAACTTTTCATTATAAGTGATAAGGGCTTTTGTTTGTTGTTTCGTTTAGTTGGAGTTGTGCAGTTTGGTGCAAAATGTATAAATTTCCTGTTATTATTTTGAACTTTGCCAGGTTGTGTACACTATATTTTGTAAATGCGCAAGCTAGTTTTTTAAAGTGAAACTTTTATTACATCGTCTCAAACTTTTTGGTCTGTGTAGCGCATGTCGCGTGACGGTCGAACCGTACGATAATTATCGTACAAATACGATAATTTTGTGCCTAAGTTTCACTTTTACCGTGGTTTCATAAAACCACACAACATTTTTTTTAGTATTTGTATTAAAGTTTGTCTGGTATCCTACCGAAATGTATATTAGATATTTAGTTTTACACCATTCAAATGCTTTACGAATCCCGCCTCGCAATCGAATTTTTTCGATTTAAATATTTTTCAACATGTATATTTGTTTAATATCTTCACGTCCATTACATTTAGTACAGAGCGTAAAAAAAGAGTGTGTGTGCCGACTGCCGAGCACACATGTCAGAACGTTCAAGAAACTTCTTTAGCAAGATTCAAAGATACCAAAAATCGTCTTTCAAACAAATACAAATAAAAAACCTTTAAATTTTACTCTCAACGCCCCTAAAGAAGTTTCACTTCAAAAAATATTTAATACGTTTTATCAGCTAAATGATAATGGTTAAAATATGAATTCCAGTGAGCCAAGCAAGGATGATACAGGCTTCATGCAGAACGGACTGTAATCTGTACTGCAACACAAGGGGCTGGAGCACGGGAGCTTGCAGGAATGGCAAATGTTCCTGCGATAGAGGTGTTGGACCTTAAACAGTTTACTGATGAATAAAAATAAATACATATTTGTACACTTTATTGTATGTTATTCATATATTTGATACCAAGAAGCAATAACCAAAATGCTATACAGTTCTATAAAAATATTAGGCCATAATATGGTTTTATATTAAGTAAATATTTATTTTCTTTACAAATAAAGCACCATAAATCAATGTATAAAAGTAGTCTATTAAAATTTGTAAATTATTTGAGGAAGCTAAAAATTATAATATATATATCTATGTTTTGATTGCTCATGTTTCTATTATTTCAAAACACCATACCTAGAGTACGATGATATCTTATCTTTACTTATTTTCTATATGTTTTCATTAAAGGATGTCATTTTCATCTTAATTGAAGAACATCATTACTTCATCACTAGAATATTAATGTGTTTGTTTGTCTTTCATATCTGTTTAATTTCGTTTGTCCACGGCGATCGAAGACGCCGCTTACGCTGCGCTAGTATCTATACTAATATTATAAAGCTGAAGAGTTTGTTTGTTTGAACGCGCTAATCTCAGGAACTTCTGGTCCGATTAGAAAAATTCTATTGGTGTTAGATAGCCCATTTATCATGGTAGGCTATAGCATTATCACGCTAAGACCAAAAGTAGCAGAGCAATGCGGGTAAAACCGCAGGGCACAGCTAGTTAAAAATAATCCATACTTAATATTATAAATGCGAAAGTAACTCTGTCTGTCTGTCTGTCTGTTACTCAATCACGCCTAAACTACTGAACCAATTTGCATGAAATTTGGTATGGAGATATTTTGATACCCGAGAAAGGACATAGGCTACCTTTTATTGCGAAATATGTACCACGGGCGAAGCCGGGGTGGACCTCTAGTACCTAATAAAAAGAAAATAATCTTATAAATTTGTACCCATTATATTGTTAAGCAAGAATACCACTTATTAAATAGAATTATGTTACACTCAGAGGATTGAAGTTGTGGAGAATGCTTTTAAAAAGTCCATTAACGAAATTCAATGTGCATAATTGTGTTATACTTGTATTCAGTATTCGTTTAGTTTAATTAAGTATAGTTTTAAGATGTCGTTGATGTTATTCTGACCATTATAGAGAAAGACTTTAAAAACAATTTAGTTTTTAACAATAGCAAATATAAATATGAAATATGTAAATGCATTTCGTTTTTCGATTAGAACTCATAAACTACGCACTTACAAATTTATTTTTTATTTTGGTAGAATAAGACGAAATTTCCTATGAATATATTCTGACCACGGAATTAAACCTCCATTATTTATAAAAATTTCGTCGCAAGCGAGACTTCTTCTTTTTAAAACATGTCTACGGAATATTTTTATGTATTTAAAATATTCTTTTTTCTTTAAAAATAAGTTTAAAATTCAATGTAATTAAACTTTGAACTTTATTGTAAAAGGATAGGTACCTTGACCCATGAATGATTTTTTTACGTTTACCCTTTTACACAACTAAACATCAATTTCAATTAATCATTTCTCAATTAATTCAGCCTGTTTTGCATAACACCGATATGATCACCTAACAAAAGTAAATATAGTGATTTGTTTACAAGTCCTGCGCCACTTATATTTGCATATTTTAGGCATATAATCATCTGTTAAGAATAACCTAACCTAATGGCGCAGTTTCATTAGTCGTTAACTCGTTCGGTATACAGCATACGGGGAGTCCCCGCAGGAGATTTTACGTTCAATCATAATGTTTTACGTAAAATGGAGGTTCTCCCTACACCCCGCATGCGGGCCCTATCGACTAATGAAAACGGTTCCCCGAATGCTGGCCCTGTGGCACGCGTTCCAGAAATCTCTCGCACCCCGCATGCGGGCCCTATCGACTAATGAAACTGCGCCATAACTGGGTTAAGCATTGTTAATGATAATTTATTTTTAAACTTTTCGTATTCTAAGTGAAAATTACCTGTGAAATCATAATCACGTTGCCCGAGTACGAGAAATTATTTTATATCGCATCATGAACACATTTGCATAATATATAAATAACTATAAACTTGTAACTATATTATTGAGATATTCGAAGTAAATGGCGTGGAAATGGAAGTTATAAAAAATAGTTACCTAAATACGAGTTTAAAGAACAACATTGTTACAATATAATTATAGACTATAGACCAACTGAATTTCCACGTAGCTCTTGGCAGGAAAGGAAAAAAAACAACTTTCCTTGGCCATGTAGGTCGCGTTAGGCCCAAACCACACATTTTAACTAAGGTGTAGAGTTTGTTAAATTAAGGCTTGTACAGATAAGTCGTGTCTCTACAAGCGGGAAAAGCTTGGCTCTACACGAAATCTGATAACTTTTTAATAGTACAACTCCTATAGACTATCGTGTAGTCTTGGCAACATTTTACATGAAATATTTTGGTTTGTATTACCTAATTATCATAAGTCAAAAACGTATCTATAAGTACTACATATTATTATGTTTACTTTAGAAATAACAGAGTAAAGGCTGAATACAATAAAACGTTAGCCCAAAGCCACAGTGCTAATAAGTTATCGTAGATGTATTTTATATATAAAATAGTCTCTCAAATACACAAAAAGTACCAATTGATACGACCAGTTTAGTTTGCACCATTCTGTTTCAAACACAAAAAACGTAGGTACATTCTATTATTTTCGACTTTTATCTTTCATTAAGCACTTCGTAAGAACAAGCGATCAAGTGATAAGCACTAGGGTTAGTCTAACACACCTTATCAGAATACCAACGAGTTACATAACTACTGAATACCAAACTGGATACTTAATTTAGGGTCGACTCGCCTCGAGCCAAAGCGACTTGGCAGTTACATCCCAATTCTTACTTTTGTAGTTGCGACTTTCGGGCAATGTATTTAGCAAACGGCAGCCTATTTTATATCCTATTACAATGGTACTAGAACCACTTTACCGTGCAAAGATTTTTATTGTTTAACCTCAGACTATTCATGTTATCTACGCTATCAAATTGACTGGTTTAATATGGATGTGGTTTCATATTAACCCTTAAATTGATTTCGTCCGTTTTAAAGGACATAGTATTTACACACATGCTGGCGCTGTTATAGCAGACCTAAGCTTTGCTAATCCATTTATTGGGAAGGTACTAGCTATGTCCTTCGCGTACATGCAGGTTTTTTTTACCAAAGCGAAGTACAGTCGCGAATGGTGACCATTTGAAAATTGCAAAAAACGGATCTCTTGACTCTCCTGATAAAATTGATAATAACTGTAAGTGTTTTGGCTATTTTGCTTATAATGTTATATTATTAGTTAGAATACGATTGTAAGTATAGTATTTTGACATAATTTTTACATATTTTACAATATTTGGAATACAAATCTTAGTTTATATACGATGTCCCATAAAACGGACGTTGACAACTTGGAGTATATACTAGGGTATTCTTCACATGTCCTATGTAACGGACGTTGCCAATAAGGCCATCCATTTTCAACGTCATCATTTTGATATATTTTTCTCTATTTTTAATATGTTTTAGAGGAGCATGACTTGGCAATCAATAAAAAATTCCCTACCTATCTCTGGCGGAAGCTGAAGAGTCTGGCGTTGAGTTGAGATGACGATTTTGAAGGAAATGTAGACCTACGGGAGTGATTTCACTATGATAACAGTGTCAATCATTTACCCCCAGCACCATACCTTCGGAATTATACGACATATTGATTTGAGACACAATGAAGACCCAAAAAGTCAGAATTTTTACCATCAACAAAATATTATTGCTGCAGAATTACAGCCATTACATGCGGTGCGAGATGAATCTTCCCTACTTCTCAGTAGTTCTTCTGCCACAGCATGATGTTACTTACCAGAAATACCACCCAATGTTGAAAAATTAAAATAATAATACCTTACAAATTAAAAAACTGGCAGAAAATGGATATAATATATGCCAAAGAACCCAAAAAAAAGCGATTTAAATTTCCTGTTTGTTTTGGTACTTCAGGCATGGTATACGACTTCTTTGCATACGATGAAGCAAACACATTTCAATCTGTACAATATAAGGAATGGGAAGAGGACTTTCTTGGTGTATTAGATAAGTTCTCAGGCTATGTAATACTATTTATATTCCAATTCTTAGCATATTCTTAGGCTGTGATTTTTGGTAGTGTCGTTTTTTAAAATCCATTATTTTTAACGATATCGTTAAAGTTTTAACCAACATTTTAAGACAGATGTTTGAAAAGCTTATTCTAGATCGTCCATAATTATAATTTGATAATAATTTTGAATTACAGAGTTGAAAATGTGCATTGTATTCATGTACCACGGTTGCAGGAATAATGTGCAATGTCCGTTATATGTGACGGTTCGAACATGTACATATAATTGGCAGTGTCCGTTTTATGTGACATAGTGAAAACAATAGAAAAAATTAAAATTTTTAGTTTTTTTTTTCATTTTCCTCTTTTCTATCCTAATTCCAACACATCCTCCAAATTTGGACATAATAAACACAAGCTATCTAGGGGTGACAATTTAAGGGTTAACTACCTACGCGTGTCAGATTTTCTTTATTTTGGAAAATTAAGTCCCCAATACTCAATAAGTGTTAATCGTTATTATACATTGTACTTGAGGATAATCATTTATTTTTACGATGAACAAAAACAATGAAATTTCCATAAACATAAATTAAACATAGAAATATTAGCCAGCTTTTCGGTGTTGACATGGCCGGATAGGAGCTTGTTCCCTTTATTCAATATAATATCTTTGTTGCTGGCAACTCGAATATTTTCTATTTTGCGGACAATAATTACAGGCTCTCTAACGAGACGTGCTACAAAGCGACCGTCGAGAGAATAATCAATATCGAAAAATATCCTTTGGAAATATTTCAAAGGGCGAGAAATATCTTCTGAGTCTTCGGGGAGTTCACTTCGTTAAATGGCAGCAAGCCTATTAATTATTGCGAGTGGCTCATTATGAATAACTTCGGAGTAGACCTAGTAGTCTTTGTGAGGAAAATAACTAAACGAAGCGATAACAAGCGACATTTTGTCAATACTGTCAAGGAAGGTGACGTTCTTATAACTGGCAGGGGTGTCGATTGCTGAAGCATACAGCTATATAAAAATTGAGGGTCTGTATTTGCGTTTTTCCTGTAGTCAGTTTTCTTTGCGTGTTTTTCTTCGACAAATATACATTTTCGTATAAATTTGCTTTTTGATTCTGTTGTCAGTGCTGAACAGTTGTTATTTTAAGAGTTGAAAACAGGAGATAGCTGTATTTCCAAGTCATAATAAATTTTAATGTGCAACCTAGAAATTTTTTTTGACCACAATCACGAGATGGTTGTACCTATAAACTAGACAATATTTTTTTATTATTAACAAACATTATAATGGACGATAATAGAGGTATAATATTATAAGTTACAATGGGGAAAAACAATGATTGAACACATCCAGGTGACTTTTTATTTTACATAATAAATCTATTCATAATAAAATTAGATACCTAAATATATGTGTAGTAGTTTATAAATGTGCATAACCTAAATAAGGACGACAAACTCAATGATTATATATTTTTACAACATTAAATTATTATATATAGGTATAGTCTTATTCATAAAAAAACAAGACACTATCGCAAACAGACACATCCATTAATGGTACAGTATCCACCACTCCGATGGCCACGCTGTCTGCACTGAGCAATGCATTCGTAAAATATGCATCCAGGCGGGGGCTTCACGAATATCGTCTGGGGCTTATTTATCTGCCGCTTCTCTATCAGGTGGGGACCTGTTAAGAAAAATGTATTTTGTATTTAATGAAGAAGATAAAAGTAAAGGATCTACTTGTAATTAAGTTGTACATAATATATAATATATTCTGAGTTGAGAAGTTAGGTCAAACTTATCTAATTTGAAAATGTAAAGTAAATCGGAACCTGCTGCTGTGTAAATAAAATAAACCACCAATTCATTGAATTGGTATGTTTGCGAGGTTTAGGTACATGAAATTAGGAATTTCTTGGATGGCAAGTAAATATTTAACCTAAGTGATGCTACCACTTCCACGTTAAAGCTTCATCCAGCGAAATCTGAGTAGAAGTAAACTTGATGCGATTTAAATAATGAAAAATAAATATTAGAATATACATAATTGAACTAACTGGAAACGTCCTCAGCTTCCAGCGCCGCCACAAAAGAGATGACAACAAATATTACTACCAGGTATGTCTTCATGTTGGAAACCAATTCAATTCTATAAAATGACGGCCCAGATTGAGTTATTTATACACCTTCCATACTCTCATGCATTGCCTTATGACATGCACCACGACTGAACTACACAAAATTGTTCAGCAATAATTTCACAACCCATCCATACATTGCTCGATTTGTGAAGAAATGTGAGACATGTATTCCTACAAAAGGAGTAATGAATTGCGATTTACTCATAACTTCGGTGTATGGTGCGTCCAACCCGCTGCAAGACGAGTGTATAAATATTGGATGTAGAGGGAATACCCGGAGTCAATTTCTCTTTTACTGTAAAGCAAGTAGATAAATCTATTTGTTACTCACGCAAATATGAACTTTATAGCTGCTAAAGCAGAGATGTGTGTTCTCTGAACATTATGTGCTTTTGTTATACTTGGAAATACTTCAATGATAAGAATATTATTGAAATGTTTACTAAAGAACACCACTTTGTAACAACGCATTTACTTTGAAGTTATTGAAATTAGACAAGAACTGTTTTCAATGTAAGAGATTTTGATATAATTTTATGAATAACTAGAGACAACGCAGAATAAGATCGCATAAGTAACTTTTTCCTCTTTCTTTTAATAATATATTATTAGGAATTTTAAGCTTACCTTAATTCTGCCAACAAAAATAAAGTGTTACACGAAACCTTTCTATGAAAAAGGAAAGAGGATTATTATTTAATTTTTATTGTAAAATATATAACATTAAAACATTTTATTGTAAAATATTAACATTAAAACACATTGAAAGTAGTAGTAGTAACCACAAACACCACAACTGCAAATTACTTTACAGAATTTCATTTAATATTGTGTAAATTAATCTTTAAAATTGGAGCAATCTTTATGACGGCTACAATTTACGCAGATTAAAAAAGATATGAATGTAATGCGAACGTGTTCTCGATTGATTGTATTCAAATTGTATTTATTTTTAACATTTGTGACTTTTTAGTTTTGATTTTAAAAATTATATTTTATTTTCATTAAAAAGGCTCTTTATGAAACTTTAAAAAAAAGGAAAAGTAAGAATATCTATAATTATTTTTGAGTGTCCATTAATATGAAATGTAGTCAGGAGTTATTTGACTATGTATATTATTATATAGATACCTGCTGCAATTAGTTTAGGAATGCGAATAAAAAAAAAATGTTTTGTTTATGTTCATAACGAAAACGACCTCTGAAAGTGAGCTCTAAATAAATATGATAAGAACATTTTACAGTCCAAATAAAATATGAGGTTAACCACACAATATATTTTAAAATATTTGAATATTGCTTTAAAACTGGAAGGCACAGATACTCGGGACTTTTTATAAACAAGGTTAGAACACACCAATTATAAAACGTGTTTGTGACTGCATGACCTGGATTTAGTCACACTGGGGAAGTACCGAACGCCACTCTTCGATACCGACTTCAATTATATTTCTTACCGAGAAACTGTATAGATACAATGATAATATGATTATTTTGCAAATTAATTTATATTTTAGCAAAATACATCTGTTGTGCAGTATGTCTTACAAAATTCTAAACAAAACAACGTAATATGAAATACCTAATATGTTATTTAATTTAAAAGTAAATCTCGTAGGTATTACGATTCATAATTTCATTCTCATTGATTATTCTGTAATATAAATAACCTGGTGGTGATGATAATAATTATATTTTATAATCAAACACAAAGGCAAGGTACAACTACAGCCAAACTACAGCACAAATAAATATTATTTTTGTCATATTCCTATGTTATTTTCTCATTTGAGTGGACAATCTATTTATAAGTTTCTACTTAAAAAGCAGTTCATTTAATCACTAAAACAGAAGCCAATAGTTCTCACCAAGAACTTTAACTGAATTACCCCTGATGAGTGCCAAACCAAATCGATAGTCCCTAATTCGATGTACTAACAGGTTTGTTAAGATTCCAGCGGGATTCCATCAGCTCCACTTACATTACTGTAAATATAAGTCGGTAATATATTCCTCTCCCGTGCCACATCCACATTACACCCAATTCTGACCCACCTGAAACGCTACACGTATCACGGTAAGTGCGTTGTGCAATTTGTCTCGATTGTCGACTATATATCTCCGGATACGAGCAATATCATTCAGATTTCAAACGCCTACATACTTAAGGGCTGTGTCGGGGGTTCCACGAAATGTATGTTGACAGACGGATTATGTCATGTAACAAATATTTGCTATTTACAAGGGAACGCGATATGATGAAGGGAAACGATAGTTGCTGATTAAATCTTTCTCTATTTCAGTCGCAACGCTCTGAAAGTTTATTGTAGTTGATTGTTTTGAGAAAATAAACGGCTATTTGCTGTTGAAATTGAATTGAAATGAACAAATACTTGGAATGATTTTATTCATGGGAGGAAAACATTGTGTGACGGTAACAATCAGGGTTACATTCTGTAGCTACAGAAAAAAGAACAGTATGAATCTTTTGCGAATTTTCGACATTGAACTCAACCATTGTTTCATCCGTTCTTTAATAACAATTTTAAAGAAAACATTTCTGTAACGATTATTATTGCTGTTTAATGATAACTTCATATTATATACAACAAATCAACATTTATTTGACGTAAGTATATATCGAGTTACTGTGCATGAATTGAACAAATAATTTCCGAGAAAAACGGATGTGATAAAATTCACATAAACACGTGTAAGGATTCCTTGTTATAACAATGTACATAAAAACAGACTGCCTTTTCATATAGGTAACAATAATAAAATGGTGAAGCGATACCTTTTGAAATGAAACACAGAAGCGTAGCAAAAGAGTTATAAGATTGCAGTAAAAACGTGAATCTTGCAGCGAAGCGGTTAGCAACTATATTGAATCTTCTTTTCATTTAATGGGAACAAAGTAATTTTTCTAAGTGGCGGTTGAAGAAAACAATATCTGTGAGGATAAGGGGGCGGGGAGGGGGTTAATTTATCAGCTTGCTGAGCCAAAGGACGGTTTAGTGGCGAACTGTCCGTTATAGTTTTAAGTTAATGTTCTTTTAGCGAGTGGCTTTAGTTGAGTTTACTGAGGGTTTAGGTTTCGGCGTAAATATATGTTCATTTATTGTTTCATTTAAAGGTTTATAACCAAATACTTAACAGAATAATTCTCCACTGATATATGGAGTGGTTAATGGGTGAGCGTAGAACCAGAGAGTCCTGTGTTCAATTCCCAGTGGGGATTTTTAAAACTTGTCCCGATCTGGTAGAGTAGAGAAGTTTGATCTAAATTACATAAAGAAAATTGATCAGAAAATACACATCGTAACTTCCCCATACTCCACTATGGGACACGTTACTTCTATTGGCATAGGTTCTAATTTTATATATATCAAGTTAATTCCATATCGAAAAATAACAGCTTTTAGCTTAGGTATATTGGCAAATGCCTGCCACGTGTAGCTTATTTACGAGGAGCAATTTGAATAAACCACTATTTAAATATTTATAAAGCCTGCTAAAATCTGTAACATATTTTAAGTAACGAGCTCAAAACCTTCTTTTAATATTTCACTACGCAATTTCTCTTACTTTATTCAAGAATGTTAATTTGAAGATATAAAATGTGAGTGTCAACTTCAAAAGGTTTTTACACCTAATTACATTTGGAAGAACATGTTTTGCACCCATAAAATCAGCGGACGAGAGAGCTCATTCCGAAACTCATCACCATGAATACGCTACGTTACTTAAGGTAAATAAAAAATATTATCAACACAAACAGAGCATAATGTTTATTACTATTTTTGCATCATTTACATTAGCTGTCCGTACGAAACGAGGGTTATTTGCATTTTGAAAGATGTAATCTCGTGAAAATAAACAAAACGAGACTTGTCGTCGGTCTCAGACTTTTGATGTGAGGGAGTAAATAATTTAATTTCACGTTTCACATAACAACGAAGAATTCACAAATGTAAAAGTAAAATTTTCAATATCATTCCGAGTCAAGGTCGAAGGTTATTTATTGGGCTTTACGAAATGATTGTAATATATAAGTATTGAGAAATTTGACGTCTATTTATTTGTGAACTTAACCCCTTATTGCATGAATTATTAAGGAGATGAAATAAAAATTATTTTTTTGCAAAAAAGTGTTTATTAGACCTTACATTATGAGATCAAATTGAGAAAAAAAATTATTTACTTATATTATAGAAAATATGAAAGGGCGCCATATATGGACTCGTATGCAGTGTAGGTTGTATTTTTTCTGTCATATGTGGCTTCGTATGCAATTTGAAAAAAGTAACTAATTAATAAAATAAAAATATATTCCGGACTAATTTCACACACATGGTTGCTAAGCCCCAAACTAAACTTAGGCTTGTATCCTGAATGCTAAGTCAACTGATATACTACATATATTTAACATAAATCCTATCCTACTAATATTATAAATGCGAAAGTTTGTGAGGGTGGATGTATGTGTATGTGTTTGTTTGTTACTCTTTCACGCAAATACTACTGAACCGACTTCAATGAAATTTAGCACACCTAATATAGAGGGTAACTTGGACTAACACATAGGATAGGTTTTATCCCGGAAATCCCACGGGAACGGGAACTATGCGGGGTTTTCTTTGAAAAAGCGGGCGAGGCCGCGGGCGAAATGTTAACGTACTTTATATGGATACCTAAATAACACCCAGAATCACAGCCAACTTATACTTCGTGAAATTTCTTAAAACAATTACCTACGTTTGTCATTATAACATAAAAACACGTTATATTTTTCACATAACGTGAAGGAACGAAATTGGAACAATATAGGCATAGCTGACGGGCGTTCTTCTTCCAAACTGGGTAATGACTAATGACTAATGACTAATCCCATCAGATCGTACAGAATCAAAGTGAAAATCTAGATGTCTTGCAGGAGTTTTTCGTAGCTTTTTTGCGGCAATTGGCGAGTCAGGAATACTGAGGAGACTCCAGAGATGCCGATGTTCCTAAGTTTTTGAGAGACGACCACGTCTTTTGGTAATAAGAGCTTTCCCTGACTTTCGCATTTGCTCTGAAACGGCTATTAAAAATCATACAGTGGCATATAGTATGAGTCTGGATTTATTGATGATGATATGATATTTACATGCTTAGCAGTGAGATACAAGTGTCCAGGATCGATACTGGAACAATCAGTGAAAGTATCCTTGAATGCATACCAAGCCACATATGGCATAATATATTTTGGACGGAATGCATACGAAGCCAAATATGACAGATATGGAAAAGTACAAAAAAAACATGATTAAAGCAAAAAAACAACCAAACCAAATGTTTTACCTTATTTTAGAAAGACTAGAGAATGAAGTAATATTTTTTTTCATGGCTTTACTCACCTTTTTGATATTGAAATTTTAATTTGAAAATCACGGTTTTTTCCGCGCACCCAAGCCGTCGCACGCGCTAGACTAAATCTATAATATATCTGATGGATAATATTTACACTGTATAAATTAATTACATTCCAATTCTCGATGAAATGCTGTTTAAGATGTAAGATAGTTTTTTTAGATATTGTTTATAGTTAGCCTATAAAAAATTCATGAACTTCGTCGTCCATATATGGCTTTGTATGCGGTAAGGGGTTAATATAACAATAATAATGAAAATGCCTTAGAGTCATTCATGTGAATTTTCCTTATCATGTTATTGTGTTTACTCGTGATATTATGTTGTGTCGTGAACGAGGTATAATTTTTTCCTTTTTATATTCGTACAGCTACTAAGGTGTAGGTCCTTTAATTTCGTTGGTAGGTACCGCCTGAAGACGTTATTATTCCAGGAGATGTATTGTGATATGAATTGGCATTCAGACTTAACATACGTTATACCTACTTCATTAGTTTGAGTTTGTACGCTGTTATATTATATTGTATGTGTACACTGTACAATAAGTAGGTATGTACAGTATTCGAGGTATTTACTGTGACTGGCGACATATACGTGAAAATTTTATATTATACCGGTACATAAGCCTGAATGTGTGTGTACGAGAGTGTTTGTCTTTAGCTGGTACGAGTGTATACATATATGAATGTGTTTAGTTGTGCGTGTGTGCAAGGAATGTAGGTGCATGTAGGTGCAGAATATAATACCTACTGGAAATGTAAAGCCTTAGTATCATATAGCTTGGCTTATAACAAAAAGTGGTTGCAGCTGAATTGTTAATGATAAATTTTTATTCCTAAAATACAAATTAATTGATTTATAAAAATAAATATGATATATTATCATCTGTGTCCCATTCACAAATAGGTAGTGGATATAATAATCAATATTATAATAGTAATTTGCAGACGCCTTTCAATATTAATGGAAAACTAACTACGTTCCGTAAACGATAATGGATCGACAATTCCTCAATTTTGCTATAATCGAATTCAAAACCGTCTTCAATGATAATAACTTTGTATAGACAAATAAATAAAACGATTGTGTTATTGATAACAAACCTCATATAAGTTCATCACGAAAAATTATGTTGAAAAAAGTGTAAAATTTTGTTTTAAAGTAAAATTAGAATAAATGTCTTTTAACTAGGGAAGTAACCAATCAAATCCAAGATCAAAAATTTAAATTTTGTTACATTAAAGAAATGTAAATCCTGGAAAAACTAATTTGTAATAAGTTTCCTTAGATCTATGTCCCGATGCAGTATGTAAACGTATTTATTTATATTGTCTTCTATCTAGAACATTCCAGTTTAATAACACTGAAAGGAAACAAAAAGCAGCTCTTACAATCAAATATTTAGGATATTCGTTTCCCATCTAGTCGTAGTTTCATTTGGAAAGCAAACACTCGGTTCGGAAACACAATTTAAGTTCGTCAACAGCCGGTGTATTCCAGGATTGTTTGCCCATAGCCGCTTCTATAAGGTATCCAGTTTATACAGTCAAACAAAAACCATTATTATTGCTGATATTTTGTATTGGACTAGTCGATAAGGTCTATTTTCGCTAGATTTTGAAAATAATTTGGAAAATCCAAAAGTGCACGCCTCATAATTTTTTTTTAATAAATATTTATTAATTATTATTTTTGTTTATTTAATAACAATTAAACCACATCGAATCAGACCCTGAAAAATGAAAGGGTTCTATTCCTGAGCATACTCAAGCGTAAGAGAAAAAAAAAGACTCGATTAGTAAAGTATTTCGGTCGCTATCGTGTTAACAAGAAAAAGGATCCGCACATACAGACACACGGACGTCCAAGACAGAACTTTTTTAAACTGTTTTTTAACTAGTTTAAATAACAAAAATGACATCAAAAATATCATGAACGTTAAAAATAGTGTTTTTTCTTAATATGTGTGTGTATGTATTATCTTACAAGTGCAATGTATGATACATAAAGACATTTTAAGTTTGAAAAATCAGATGTTTTGCGCGAAGTGACAGTAGTACCCACCTCAACGCTTCGCTTATGAGGCGTGCAATATAAGTTACCATCTAATTCCCAATACAAATAAAGCAGTCATCAATTGAAGCAAATCTAACAAACCAAAAAATAATAGTGATGTAATTAACATGACTTTTATTCACACAAAAGTATCGTAACAATTTTCAATCAGGAGAGATTCAGTCAAGTAATTATGGTGAGTTTTATATACTATAGTACATTATTAATACTATTAATAGATATTAATATAAAACAAGCAGGATAGAAAAAAGCTTTAAGTAAACACACTAGTAATACGAACAGCATCGCAAGTTGCAGCTAATAAAGAGAAAAAGCTTTATATGGATGCAGTACAGCGAACGTTGCATCAGTAAAACTTTTTTATCCTGTTATGAAGGAATATTTTATAATAATCAAAGTTATTTTGCATTCCGAGCAGTACCTATCTATCGAACAATAGCAAAACTCAAGTTTTATCTTAATTATTTAAAAACTTTTTGTTTGAGTTAGCTATAGAACCCAATTAAATTCAGAGAAAGCAGAGGAGCGCAGAAAACTGACAATTTGTTTTGTTAATATTCTGACCTATTTAAATGTCGCAGCTTGATTGCCAGTGTCAAAAAATTATAAATGTATTTTATTTAATACAACCTCCTCGCTTTCATCACTAATTTCAGCGGTATAAAAAGAAAGCAACAATTTAAAGGGGTTGTTCCCGCCTTAAAGATGAAACGTAAATGAAGTTATATTTTAAAAAATGCAAATTTTTGCATTTAAGCGAGCATATTTTAAATTGAGCTCTTGCAGACTTAGCTCTACGTTTATTCAGAAGGATAATATTCAAAAACATAAACAGTATTTTCACAGTGGACGGTGTACTTTAAATTTGCATAAATATGATTTTGTATGCGGTAAATACATCAAGTATGGAGCTTAGTATAGTGAAAATAATCTCTTGGCGCGTTTTAGTCGTAAAACTTTCATAGTATGTTAAGCGCGCGTCTTTCCAAACTATACAAGGCCAGTACGCAACGGTGTGAAACTAATCACGTATAGTTTGGAAATAACTTTTTTACAAAGTTCTTCCAATCTATACAGTAGTAGTACGCAAATACTCGCGTATATTTTGTAGTGAAGTAAGTAAGAATAGCGCTCCAAAATATACAGCGCCAGTACGCATGCGGACTAATCGTGTATGTTTCGGAGTAAGCGCGGCGTCTTTCCATTGCTCGCGTTTATATTATTGTATTGCTGTTTTGAAATCTATTATTAAAATGCATGTGTATAAAATATACGATCAGTACGCAACATTATATACATATAATGTTGCGTACTGATCGTATATTTTTTGTATCGAGGATGCTTGTGTCTTCGTCCCGTCTATACTGCACGACTTACAATAATTGATAATAGTGCTAAAATGTAAGAATCTAATAAGTCCAGAAGAAGACGGTTGCGAGGTGACGGAGCCCTGCTTCGCGGGGCTCCTATTTTGTGTAGTTAAAAAAAACACGAACCTGACCTAACCCATAGGTAACCCTTATATCTGTTACATTTTTATTTTTCTAAGCTTACATAATAATATTTTTATTCCATATTTTACTGAATCAATCAAGAAGAATAAAAGTATATAGATATAGCTGACAGCTGTACAAGTCCTTGATTGCCTCTATATTTATTATTTCGCTCAAGCGTAAATGGTGTAGTAGCTATATTTAGTTATACATACATATTTTGCGTACTGATCGTGTATAGTTTGGAACGAAGAAGCAAGCATCCGCGTTACAAAGTATACACGATCAGTACGCAAAATTCGTGTATATATTGTAATAACAAACTTAAAAACAGCATTACAAAGTATACACGAGCAGTTTCCTATGGTTGCGTTCTGGCTATGTATAGTTTGGAAATACGCGTTAAGCGCTTGCAAATCTTATGTGTTCTGTGCCACTGCAACTTTCGATAGCTATTATAAAATTCTACGAATGCATACAGCTTATGAAATGTCAAGGTAATGCAATTTGTATCTACGTTTTATACTTTAAAGAATTAAAAAATATTATTTAAAAATGTTCAATCACGCACTGCTTAATATTTTTTACTTCTAGACAGTAAAATGACTTGTACATGAAGTGTATTTTAATTTGTTTGGTAAATAAAAATATATTTTAGGCGCTATATTTTGTATAGCTTGTAATAGTTGAATTTTACATTTTACATCAGAACTTTATGCCATGCTTCACGTATTTGTATTAATTTAATCGATGTTTAAACGAAAACCTTTTCATTCACCTGTGCGATTAGTAGTACCTAAGTTATTGCCAATTATTATCTGACAATATAAATTTATATTTCTCTGTAGTCGTATGTTTGTTGTAGTATAATAACCCTAACATTTTTGTAAATAATTTTTACAAAAACAAACACAATATAATGGTCGAAATCATTAACGTAATAGATGACTGATAATAATTCTCGTGAAAAGGTTATTTGAGGACCGTGTGCTCAATTTTCTCAATCTTGACTTACAAAAGGTTTTGGATCATTAGAAAAATCTTTTATAAAGTTCCCTTAGAGCTGGGGGTCTTGCGAAACTCCGAAAAGAAATTGTTATACGTAATTAAAGGAAATCGTCGGTGATTTAACAAACGAGGTCTATTAGGCAGGGAGTGAACAAGTTGTGACGAACTCATCACGCCTTCCTTCCAGGAAACGGGGAGCAAACAGCGTACATTCTGACTTTTACTGAAGACGTCTTATCTATACTTAACAATGTTTGGTGTATCGGAGCATTACGATTCATTGAATTAACAAATGAATGTGATTTATTCTGCCTCATCTACATATATCGGAAATTACGTAATGTGTATTGTATGATTTATTATTGATGAATATTGAATACATTATTATTTTTTATGAATAACTTTATAGACAAATAATGAGCTTGCAGATTATGCACATTTGTTTAAGTAAATTAATACTAAAGTTATAAATTTGTTTCTGCATTTATACTCATTCTATAAAATAAAATAAATTTTCAAATAAATTGTGAATTCTCGACTAGTTTTTCATGAAATACAATACAAAATTTTCAATGGAACTGTACAAAGATATAAATTGAATTAAACACGTATACACATATGCATGAACATTGGACATGACGTGTTACAGCTGCATCAAAATTGGTGAAAGTTTCAATTGTATCGTACATCAACCGTCACAACTGACGAATAAGCAATACGTCAGGAATAAATCTTGTGTCAAAACAAAGGGTGCAGTGACAACCAAAGAAATATGGACATGCCATTGGAGGGTTGATTCTAAGCCACTAAGCCTTAACTTGCGGGAATTTGAAACCAAAATGATTTTTAAACTATTGAGACTGTAATAGACTGAATTTATAGCTTCTATAACGATACGATTTCATAAATTTAATAGGTAGTTTTTGGAACCAAAATGTACAGATAAATATTCTGAAAAAGTTTTTGCATATGGACATGAAGCGTCTTCAGTTACCTACTTAATATTTACTTTCAAACCATAGGGAAACCAGGATATACAAATCAATTTTGCCTAATGTTGCTAAAATCAAAGTCATTACACATTACTGCAATTATATTTATCGTAGACAAATGTAAATCTCTCAAAGAAATAATATATTACGTATTTTATTGTCATCATTTAAATAATAGTAGTTGTACACCCATCTTAACTGCCTGGGGCGTCGCAAGTGACTAAACGTAATCGATCAGGCTTTCCACCTGGGTTGAAGCAATCCGAAGCGTGATACGCGTTAACTACCCACAAAACGATTGTTACACACAAAAATCGACCTTACCGCCCGAACAAGAAAACGCATTTTAAATATTCCGACACAATTATGCCACATTTTACACGATTCGTTTGACTATACTCGCGCCTTCCTCAGGTAATGTTTCCTGTAATATTGGCGCAATATTTCTCAGTGATAGCGTTTGTTATCAACGTGTAGAACGACGTCATTTTTATCCGAGCTAGCAATTTGTATAAATAAAGGATGCATAAATAGAAAGGAGGATTTTGGGGAGAGGAAATGTTCCGGTGCTTTCTTTAAAGCACTGTTAGTAGCGAATTTCGGTATAGCATTAGCTTTTACCGCGGAGAATTGCACGGGAAACAGATATTGCTTGTCGTACAGCTAGTTATGTTTACCATTCAAGTAAAAAAGGTTGATTCCTACAGTCTGGGAATATTTTGAAGGATAATTTTTAGAAATGTAATGTCTTAGTAACCGGACTAATATCTCTCATATCAAGCAACAGTTAATTCACGTATTTTTTTACAATTACACTAACAAGTTAATTCCTGATGTTATGTTCTTAAAATTTAATATAAAAAGAAAGTCTCTACTTTTCTTCATTTTACTATTCGTTTAACTTTGAGAGAAAAGTGCTGCGCTCAGTAGCTTACCAGTTCAATAGCACAATATAATATGACTCCGAGTTAATATTACTTCAGCGTCAAATATTCATAGGAGAAAAACCTTACCTATCTTAAAAAACTGACTCAATATTTTATCCAGTTAAACGACATTGTTCATATGAAGCAGGGCTTTTCTGGTGAAAAATAAATATTTCATGTCACCTTAATTTGTAAGGAACGTGCTCGTATCCAGAGTCTAGACTCATAATACCTGCAGTTAATTTAGCTCAAGCAATATTGTTTTAAATCACACGTGGTACCTTCTACCTTTACTGGCCCCAGCGCCCGACAATAGATAAAAACTATAAAGTATCAAATAGATATAGCATGTGTTAATAATTTGAGGTGTCTCTCTGAAAGTACTGCTGTTGTGGTTTTATAAAAAAATGATAAAATACTACACGACAAAGGTATACATAATATCTATACTAATACATATTATAAAGCCGAAGAGTTTGTTTGTTTGTTTGAACGCGCACTCGGGATAATCTCGGGAACTACGTGTTCGATTTGAAAAATTTTTTCGATGTTAGATAGCCTATTTATGGAGGAAGGCTATAGAGTATATAGAAAGAGTTAAAAGAATTAGGAGAATAATTGAACAGTAAGCATATCATAATAAAAGTTCCAAAAGTTAATTCTACTCGGGGATTAATAGAAGTGGTCGTGAAATAAATCAAACAGTATTAATAACAAGACTTAGTGCGGATTTAACGAAATCAAGAGAGTTATAAATTGCTGAACGAATCGGTTTTGGCTGAGATCCCCTCGATTTGACGAATTAATCAAATCATTCTATTCACTATAACATCTATACAGCCCAGAGATAAATCTTCACAATGCGAACTTAAATAGCTAAGCTTGGGTTTTGTTTTAATTCAGCCTTAGCCAGCATGTTGTTTGTTTTGAATTTATTTCTATTCTTTTTATAGAAATTACAATGTTAAGACCGTGCATGTTGTGAAGAGTTAATTAGATTAGAATATTATAAAGCCTTGAGAGATTTTATATAGACGTACTTTTTTAAAATTACCTATACCTATGCTTTGTATTTGAGATAAATAAATAACTTCAAAGTTTATTCAATATATGAAATAATTAATTGATATAAACATCGTATGTTATAAATGTGCTACGATTAAACGTCCATTTTATATTTAAACTCCATTATTATATAAACATGATTTAATTTTTAATGGCTTTTAGTTCTGGTGATACGATCGGAATATTTAAAGCGAGTAATGTTCAATATAACCAATTTATTTCATGTAATTAGCGTTAACCATCAAGAATTCATTAAAATTTATATGCTTCATTAATGTTAGCTGCGAGTTTGAATTATTGTCAAGTTGGAATTGGATTTAGGATTGACTTAACTATAAGATAAGAATGTACAAAGTGAACAGCATTTTTAAATAAAATTTTACTTTTGGAATTAAGCTATTAAAGCCCATTTATCGATGCTAGCCTTTTCAGCATATATCTAATTTTATTTTGGTTATTGCCCTTTTTAATCAAAATACCAAAATTTTTATATTAATCACGAGAAAGCAATAATTATAATGTTGTGTGAGTATGATTTTAATTTCTATTTAAATTTGAAAGCCATATCTAATAAATAATAAACAAATCGGTAATAACCTTCGTAATATAAGTAAACATTCAATTAGTAAATCTAGAATAAATTTAACAATTCAAAGGCCATGTGGAGAGCCATCGAGCAAACTTCAGAGGTTCTATGTCAAAGGCATTGATCACGTGCTTTCAAGGATTGTTGAGGAACGATAATTATTTTACCTTCAAGTTATTAAAAAATGTATTAAAATTTTTTCAATTTGTGTGCGAAATAAATGATGAAATAAGTGTTTGTATGATTTAATTAAAAGCATAATTAGAGGTTTCGAATGTTTATTTTACAGCTTGTATTTCGAAGACATAGTTACGTAATATTGAAACAACTCCAAGAAAATGGAGAAGAAAAGCCATGCGCCTATTTTTCGAGAAAATTAAATGAAAGTCAAAAACGGAAAAAAGCTATTTATCTTGAATGTTTAGCGATTAAAGAAGCCGTAAAATACTGGCAACATTGGCTCATAGGAAAAAAATTTAAAGTGTTTACAGATCATAAACCGTTAGAAAAAATGAATATAAAGGCAAGAACGGATGAAGAACTTGGAGATCTTACATATTACTTATCACAATTTAACTTTGAAATTATATACTCACCGGGAAAGAATAATTTAGAAGCAGACAGTTTAAGCAGAAACCCTGTATTAGAACCACATATAAATCAGGATGAAATTTTGAAAACAGTAAATTTTATTAATATAGAAGACATCAAGAATGATCAAGAGAACAATGAAAGTATAAGACTATATAAAAATAAACTTATATTAAAAGATAAAATATATTTAAAAAAAATAGGAAAAAAAGAGAAAATTATACTCACCGAAGAATTTAGTAAAAAATTAATAAAAAACATACACCATACATATTGTCATATAGGAAGAACACAAACAGAAAATAAAATCAAACCATATTATACAGCAAAAAATTTAATACATAATATTAAACAAATATGTGATAATTGTGAAATATGCATTAAAAATAAATCCAGAACTAAATTTAAATATGGACTAATGTCTCATCTGGGTCCCGCTTCGTATCCCTTTGAAATAGTCTCAATAGATACCATTGGTGGATTTGGGGGCTCTCGCTCTACTAAGACCTATTTACATCTTTTAATTGACCATTTCACTAGGTATGCTTACATATTGACATCAAAAACTCAAAGCGGAAATGATTTTATAAAACTTGTAAAAAAAATTACTCCTGAAAATAAAATTGGGATGATCCTATCAGATCAATACCCAGGAATAAATTCTAAAGAGTTCAAAAATTTCTTAAAACAAGAAAACATACCTATTGTCTTTACCGCAGTAAATGCACCGTTTTCAAATGGAATAAATGAACGCTTAAACCAAACGTTAGTGAACAGGATAAGGTGTAAAATAAATGAAAAGAACGATAAAGTAGCATGGACAACTATTGCCCATGAATGTACCCGGAAATATAATGAAACTGAACACACTGTGACCGGATTTTCACCAATATATTTAATGGAAGGAAGAGTTATTAATATGTTACCTGACGAATTGAGAGAACATAAAACACAAAATGATTTATTACAAGATAGGAAGATCGCTTTGGAGAGAACTATCAAATCACATAATTATAATAAGCAACAATTCGACAAAAATAGAAAAAATATTCAATTGAAAGCAGGAGACTTTGTCTATGTGGAAAATGGCAATCGGTTAAACAGGAAAAAACTTGACGAATTAAAGATTGGACCTTATGAAATTTTGGAAAAATTATCTAACTCTATTTATAAAGTAAATACGGGTTACAAAAAATTTGAATCTAACTTGTTTCACATTACCAAGCTTATACCACTGTCTAAATAGCATTATCATTCTATTAAATAACTACATAATATGTCATTCTATTATTTAGCTGTATAACATTTTAGGGGGGGAGATGTAAAATGAAATGAAGCTCTTTCCCTACTTCATTGCATTTTGAATAACATTGTCTTTTACATTTATTAATTTTAAAGTATTTAATCTGTGGTGACAGCTCTGCTCGTTATGGTTCATTCCTTAAAATTTATACTCTCTGGTTTTTTAAAGTGATTAAGCAACGTGGTTTATTTTATAAAGAAATATTTAAGAGCAAACATTATTTGAAGCAATAGCTTTTAATGTTGTTTCTCTTGTTACAGGTTAGTAATTAAGTATAACTTGTATTAAATGTTTAATTGTAAAATAATTGTGTTTTGTGAAAATAAAAATAAATCTCTTGTTACAGAGCAACAACTTTGGTTTTTTGTTTCTATAATTCACCATTACATAATATTAAAATATGTAAGAAAATATTGAAATGGAAACATTTCCTAGTCCTTAGTTGTGTCCTTAGCTGTTCAATACCTATTTATAATGACAGAAGGCAATCAGTTTGATGTTCCACAAGACATTTATTTATTTATTTATTTATTCTTCACAGTATAGGAAATACAAAATCAGACGACACAAAATAAAAGATACAATCAGCATACAGTGGGCGGCCTTATGGCTATAAGCCATTTTTTTACATTTATATTAATTAACACATTAACTTTGACAGCAATTAGCTGAAGACATGTTATTGATCAAAATTAGGATGGAAAAACGTACATACGTTTTAGGATGCCGACTTTTTTGTTGGCTGTATTTTAAAAGGAGTTTTGAACGTTTATTAAAAAAAGATTCCTACAGAAATAATGGAAAAACAACTTTCTTAGCCTATTGACAGGTTGGCCATTGCGTAAAATAGAAGTATTTTTTAATTAGTGAACATTTACAATTCTCTTTGTATTAAGAAAAATTGGGAAATGATCAAAAGGAATATATAATTCTGTTATTGTTCGAAGTGTTCATTAATATTGTAATTATGTTAATCTTAATTTATGCCCAATGAAGTTAAAAATAAGAACTATATTTTCTATCACCAAAATTTATATTTGTCATTAAGTTGTATCACCTAATAAATAGATCTATCACCACGAAATATTTTCGTTCTCAGATAAACAAAAATTGTTCCCAGGTATGAATTATCAAATTAATGTTAATGTATGTGTAAAATAAGAGATCGATAACCAATAATATACATATATATATATTAGATACATATATTATACATATAGATATATTGCATTACATGAATATAAACTTCGTTCTTATAATAACAGTTTTGTTACTTAAATAATAGCTCTGTGCTCAGAATGGTAGATCTGTCACCAAATAAATCGATTATCGATGCCTGACTGCGACTCCTTTTTATTTGATATTTTGTCACCAATACAGTAGTAACATTTTATTTCGTTCAGATATTAAATTAATAGTATTCGTTACTAATTTAATACATCAATTTATAATTTTTACAGAAAAAATGATGAAGGGGCGGAGACAAATTGGCGCGCTTTAAAAATACAATTATGCTAGCCATAAGCCAGCTATTAAACCAGAGCTGATTATTCAGTGGTTATTATTTTTAAGTATAAATGCAATTTTCTAGTAACATAATATGATTTATTGGTGATCTCTTTAAATTAGTTTGCTTAAATACTTATTAGGACACACCTATTATAATACATACAAAAACATTTATTTGGTACTAGACCTTAGGTATATCTCAGGATTTTAGGTGATTTAATGTGGAACTGATTTTGCATTGTTTGGTGACTACATTTTGGTGACAGATCTACTATTTTGAGGACAAACCTTATTATTTAATTCTAATTAAATTCGTGATAGCTTAAATGATACCCGTTAAAAATTAACAATCTATTAAAGATTGAGGACACTCTTAAATAATGTAGAGCTTTAATTATGTGGAAAATTGTAAGTCTTAATAGGCATAAAAGCTTCATTAAATAAAATCTTTACATTTTATACAGTGGTAAGGTAAAGAAGTGTTTTTGATTTTTGAAGGAAAAGTCATTTATTCCGTCTTCACTCTATTGGAATTGGGTAAGATACAAGCATAGAGTCTATTCAGTAGTTCTTCTTAATATGCTGAATTTCAATGATAGGTATTGATTTTGCAGGATTTTGAAAAAAAAACAGATATCCTAAGCTATTGCATAATTGATAGTATTTAATGTTTTGCATATTTTTTACTTCATTGCCATAAGTAAAGTATAATTTTTTAACTTTGTGGACTTTACTTTGTTTATTGAACATTTTATATAAGCTCAAATTTATACGCCTTCTTTGCCTGATATTATTATGTTTTTACAATAATTCTGACCCAAATATCAAATGAAAAAGGTTCGAAGGTTTCATATCTAAGTACAATAAAGATTTCTTGTGAGCCAATTTATAAGTTTACAATACTTTTGCAGTGGCTACCAAAGAAAAACTCGATCGCTGGATTGAAGTGAACTTATTTGAATTGCTTTTGAAGGTGATTGCTTTTCAGTGAAATCTATTATTCGATGATTTACCTTTCGATGTTGGATTTCAGTTCTGAAATCGAAACTACTTGTTCATGATAATATAATAGGTTCTCAGAAAATCGTCACAAATATTTAATTTCATAACGTGTTCAATATTTAGATACGTGTTCAATATAAATCTAAAAGATTAATTTTTGTCGAATTAAATAATTTTCCAGCTTATTAAACCTTAAAAGAGCAGCATAAATAACAAATATCAAATAACCTTATACAGCGTATTTTGCTTTTGGGGGCTTATTCTGTAGTTGCAACGAAATTATAATCCTTTTATCGTTCAACATTTCAGTCGTGTTTTAAATAGATTCTTCTGTCGTATAATTCAACACGAGTGACGTCACAACTCAAGTAACAATAGCTACAATGACCGGAGGTGGTCCACACTATACGTGATCAATTGCTGTACCTTCACCCTTTGTTAACGTCAGTGAAAGATCCCGCCCGTCGCAATTGCCAAGCCACTTTGTATTGAACTTTACGTCTTAAGATTGTACGATTGCAGTCAGACTATTATAGCTGCTTAACTTAAAGTAAATGAAGTTTCATTGCGGTTAATATTTGAGTTCATTCAACAGTGTGAATGTGAAAATTAAAATTGTAGATTTTTTAGGCACCGGTTTTGCACCGTTTGGAATTAACTATTAAGATTGTACTTACTTATTTCTGTGATCACATACAGTGAGGAAATGAGCCTGCAGGGAAAAGGGTAAATTGTATTACGTTTATATTGAGGGTTGTATGGTATTATAATATGTTTTTGTTTATTGTTTTAAAATTAGACATATTCAAATACGTTTACAGTTCTTATACATATTTTACAATATTAGAAGTTCGAAGTTCGTATCTTTTTATTGTTAAAAATCAAAATGACCTTATTTAAAAGTAAGTTTTTCATGATTCAATACATATGTTTTTCTCATTTTCACAAAATTTTATTTTTATTCGATTTAAGTTCGCTACAATTAATCGGTTCAATAAAAACTACTGAAATATAGAGCTTCAATTTCACGGGATACTCAATGTACCAATTGTTTCAAGCAAGAAGAAGGGGTTATTCTTGAGTAACACCTCAACGACGTCGCATATTGAAGAGACTCGAAGTGCACTTTCATGTCGCACGCGCCACATCGCCCGTCTGTAATTACTACCACGCTTTTCAATTGTCTAATTTATCGCACGCTTTGAGAATAAGGATATATTTCCGCTCGGAAATTTTGCTTTTTTGAAACACGCACCTGATAAATGGTTTTATTTATATTGATGATTATTGGTAATTGATGAAAGTATAGATAGCAATACAAAAATTAATATATTTTGATTTTCGCATTTTTAAATCATTCTTTTTTAGATTTTCCTTTGTCTTTTTGTCTCGTTATTTATGTTCATAAAAAAACTAAGCAGGTAGTGCAATAAACGACGTACACTCTTTGAAAAATCTTTTTCAGCTAAAGAATAAAAAGGTATTCTTTATTTTATTGTTTATTCTAAATGAATTTCTTCGTTGCATTTGATAATAAGCTTAAAGATTAAACTGAATGGCTCGTGCCGGGAAAGAAATATCATCACACAATATAATTTAAATTAAATTAATGAAAGGTAATTCTATACAAGCGTATAATATTTATTTTAAGCATTTAACGCGATAATTATAATATCAAATAAGTTTCAACGGATAAAACGCGACTCAAATTAAATTCGACGTTTTTAAAAACTTTCTCAACCCTCTTTTTCATAACTTTCTTAACGCTGTTATAGTTTCAAAAGAAAATTTCTAATTAAATGCTACATTAATCGCGTTGTAAAGTTTGAAGTAAATAAGTAAGTAATTAGGTAAAAACTGTATTTTTTGCGAATAAATTGGGCGTTCATACCATACTTCACCCGATAAACATCTTACAGGCTTGTTAACAATGAACTAGGATTATGTGTAAATCGCTGGGTATTGAAATCGCAAGAGCACCAAATGCAGGCAACTTGTAACCGAGTCGGCTTTAATCTGTCCTGACCAAACAGAATTGTAAAACTTGATCTCAAAGTGAATTGATACGGAGCTGGTGTAAAGGATTTAGCTATCGAGTGGAAACAAATAGAAATGTAATTTTAAATACGGATAAATGGGAATTTCCTTATTCTTTAAGACCGGGGCTTTGCTTCTTCTCTAAGCTTAAAGTTTTGATTTTTATTTGGAAATCGGTTGAATTTTGTATGTGTTAATTGAAGTACGTTGTTAAAAACTTTATTTGAATGTGGTTTCATTTGCCTTAATTGTATTTTTTAAGCAGTTAAGATAAAATGACCTACGGATTTGTAAATAATGAACATTGCAGTTTGTAACTAGGAATGTTCGTTCACGTTTGGTTGAAAAATGCGGATTCGTTTATTCCATAGACTGCTGCATTGTGCAAAAATAACGATACATAACACATCTTATTAAAAATTTGCTTAGAGATAGCATATAATATTTGTTATGTAATTTATAAAACCAGCCCTATTATCGCGTTAGCCATTGTTAGAAGCTGTCAATAGTCAATGGATATGAGACAATGGTCTTTTTGCGATACTCCGATCCGTTCGCCATTAATCAGGCCAAGGGCTGGCTAATTGACACGCTGCCGACTGGCTAATAACGAGCACGGTGTACATTGCATACGAGATGGTCTATCGATCGAGGGACGTCGGATAACATCTGTAAATAATTGAACGAATTCAGTACATCCTCAAACTTTATTGTATAAGCTAGTATATTATTTGTGGTAACTATAACGTAGATTTAAAAGTATGTGGTGTTGTAATATTTAAATTAGGCAAATGAGGTGAATCTGTGGTTTGTTATTGTATAGAATTGGTAAACATCAGAACCCGTTTTATGAAATTACAAGATTTCCGCCCGCGGCTTCGACCGCGTTTTCAAAGGAAAACCCGCATAGTTCCCGTTTCCGTGGGATTTCCGGGATAAAACCTATCCTATGTGTTAATCCAAGTTACCCTCTACGTGTGTGCTAAATTTCATTGTAAACACACACACACACACATCCTCACAAACTTTAATAAGACCTGCCCATGTTGTGCTATAACTAAAACTACAAATAATCAAAAATTATATTATGAACATATTCTATCTTCATCTATTGAAGAAAAGTTATTTTTTATTTGTTTAAATAAACAGTGCAATGAATAGCAGTGTATCGGAAAGAATGCCCTTATTTAAATATACAAATCCAGTTTATAATAGTCTTGTAGAATTCTACAATAGTTGAACGTGTAGTTGACAGGTCGTTTCCAATGTTTATTAGCTCTTTGTCTGGCCGATTGCTTGCTTGGAAAAACTAGAAAAGAAAAAGAAAGTCGTGATTGGACTGTTACCTACTATAAGAAGAATAAATAGCTACTCTTATGCCGTCATAATACTAAGAAACCCAACAAGTAAACGCAGTTTTGTTTGCATAACATGTACTTTTACAACATAGACTAAAATCACACCAAAACAAACCAAGTTTATGAATATTGCCAAAACTGGAAAATTAACAAGCTACTTAATGAATTGTTTAAAATATTAAAAGTGTACAGTAAAGTTTTATCCAGCCGGTCTACCTTGGTTCGAGTTATAACGAGCCCAACTTCAAGATTACTGAGCATTCAGCAAAAAGGTGAAGTAAACTAGAGGCTATTATCTTAATCTTAATCTTAATACTATTATAAAGGCGAAAGTTTGTACGGATGTATGGATGCATGGATGTATGGATGTATGGATGTCTGGATGTTTGTTACTCTTTCACGTAAAAACTACTGAACCGATTACAATGAAATTTAGCACACATATAGAGGGTAACTTGGATTAACACATAGGATAGGTTTTATCCCGGAAATCCCACGGGAACGGGAACTATGCGGGTTTTCCTTTGCAAACGCGGGCGAAGCCGCGGGCGGAAATCTAGTTTAAGTATAAGGAAAGAATAAATTTTCCACAGGAGTGGGAAGTTGGGTATTAGTGGAAGTTTTTACTTATTTACTGGGAAGGCGATTAGCGCTTATTTCTTTAACCAAGCTTAGTTTAAGCTACTGCAAAGTGGCGATAATGACTTTTGCTCTGAAAATTAATTGTCGTACTGTTCATTTGAAATTATATACGTTGAGGCTATGATAAACGGTGTTACTTAACTTTTCTATATGTAAAGCTGAATGACTCTTGTGGTTTTCTTTGTATCAATCGACCTAAACAACGAATTCCATGAACATTGCTTGGAAGTGCTGTTTAAAATAAAGCATTTCGCAGAAAGGATCATTTCAGATTTAAGATACGGTTAGACTTTTGTTAACTTTACTTTGTTTCTTGCGTTTGCTATTATATATGGTGTAGTTTTAACCTATAAAGCATTTTTATTAATAATATATAAAAGTTTTTTTAAATAAAAAAGTAGGGTTATGTTGCAATGTTGGACCTTTAAGAGTATTTTTTTCATAGTAATAAGACCAATTTCACGAATAATGTCATTAACAGGTTGTTATAAATGTGCGAAAAAATACAGTACCTATATATTATGGTCAGTTTTAGTAAAGGGTCGTTGTTGCCAATTTATTTTACGAGAGCAACTCACGTTAAGTGACGGACCACGTGACTGGACTTGAGATGAGGCGCCATAAGTATATCATAGAGAGGGTTAAAAGGTACCCTTTAATCCGCTGAAGGTTGTACATGTTTTAGAAAATGTAAACAGGATAGAATTTTGTTATACCAGTTGGAGGAAATCTTTTAATACTGTAGATAGAAAATTTTAATCAAATTAAACATTCCAGTATATTTGAAAAGAATGAAAACTGCATTCAAAGGGATCCGAAAATGTTTCTTTTGAGTATTTAAAACATATAAGAAAACAGTATAAATTTATCAGGCATACCACCAACAAGCGGGAAATCGGCTTTTTAAACATTTTATTAGTTAATACTAGCTTTCAGGCCGCTTTGTCTAAAACCTAATAAATTTATAATATACTAAAATCTTCCTCGAGAATCACTCTATCTATTAAAAAGACCGCATTTAAAATCCGTTGCGTTTAAAATATTTAAGCATACATAGGGATATAGGAACGAACAAAGCCACTTTGTTTTATATTATGTAGTGATATGAGTCCGCTAATAATATACTAATACGGTTCGATATATTATTTCCCCCGGGATATCCAGTATTACGGGAGTACTTGCAATGCGTCTGAGGCCGATTATAGTAAATGGAAAAAGTTGTTGTCTCCCGTAATGGCGTCGTAACAAAGTTCTTGCGTGTATACGACGTATTGTATGGAATATGCTTATTACAAATCTTTTTAGTTCCGCCGCGTTTTCTTTTTGCGGAGAGCCTTAAATATCTATATGAACCAAATATTTTAGATGCTTAAAATCAGCAGAATACTTAATATATATGAGAACATAATGAAAAATGAGAACATATTGAAAATCGGTGAATTTGTTAACGTTTATATGGAGCGGAAACAGTTTTTGGTGAAGATATGCTATCCTCAATAAAATATCGTAGGTACATTATATTTAATAAGAAATTACGTTATGTTATCGACAAATATTATATTATACTTCTATAATAATATATATACATATTTATTTTTATTAAATTATGGAAAAAATATCCATGTTACCACGTTATTGAACCGCGGATCACATTTCTTAATTAAAATTCATTTTCAGCAACAGCCTTGCGCATAATAATTAACTACAAATATTGCGCATTAAAACTTTGTTAATCAAAGCATGTAAAAGCTTCAAAGGACTAAAAATAGAACTATATAATTTTTCAGTAAATAAACGTATAACGTTTGATGTCACCCGGCACTGAGAGGTTCGTTATAAATTCATAAGCTGTTTAGACATTATGAAATAACACCTGATGTTTCGCTCACCGCTCCTTTGTAACATACCCTTATTATTTTTAAAAATAATTACTTGGTACAAACATGGACAAATATATATCAAGGTACAACAGAAAGAATAATGGTGGATCAAATACTTATTGAAATAATTATGTAAATTATCGTTCAATATTTGTTCGATGTTTGTCCAAGCTTAGATGGGTATGTAAAGTAATTGTTGATGAATATTTTTCTTAAACATTAATTGCTTTTCCAGGAGGTCGAATGAGTAACGGCTGGCATCTAGAGGCTGCCACATTTATTAGGTTGTTTTTTTCTTCGGTTATACGTAGTATATTATTATTAGTCTGTGGTTATACTGTTTACGAATGTAGATTGCAGTTTCAGTTCGTAGCTCCTGTGTGTTTCTGGCTAACCTACGGATGTTTATTATTTAGTAGATACATTTACGAATATAATATGGTTATCATATCAACATCGAATAAAATAACCGTGGCTCTTCCTAATGACAGATATTTCACGCTTCAACAAAGGAATTTGTATCAAAATAACTTCCCCGTTATGTAACACATCCTCGCCACCTGTCTTGTTTACTATTGAACTTTTCCCTTATGAAATGAGAATGTCGCGCGGAAACGGCAATTTCAAATGGGAATTGCTGATTTTTTTCCATATAACAACACGTTACGGGTGCTGTAATGCGACGAGATGGAAAAACTCCCGAGAAATGGAGAATTAAATGTAAAACCTAACGTTGTAATACATGTAATTGTGGCAGTGTTGCCATGTTGTAAAAATTTATTTAGCATAATACGTGTGCGCTACTTTCAAGTCTTTTATTAATATGCTCTATGATAGTTTATTTGAATATTGACTATTTTTAGTTTGTAATTAACACAGTCGAGTGTTAAGAAGATAATAATTACTTTTTTTAGAAGAATTCTATTTTAGTTGAAACATAGATATACCAGTCTCGAGTTTTATTACAATTCTTTTCTTAATAAATATTTTACTATTTATATGGGCACATGCTAGGGCCAATTAGTGATAAAACAGAAAACTGTATACACGTATAAATGTGTGGGCGTCAGATTGTTAATTAATTCCAATATAATATATTAAAGATATAATAATGTATCTGAATGGGACATTGTTAAGTCCTGTCTTTATGAGTGGGAGATTAATAGGAATATAATTAATTTCGATGAGGAGTTGAAACGTCCATGTGAAAATTAGTTTCCAAATAATAAGGAAACGTTCGAAAATATTTTTTTAAGAAGATTTTAATAGTAACTTTGTGATTGCATGATATCTAATATTTCGTCATCACGTAGCGCGCTGTAAAACTAGTAGAGTCGGACAAGTTTTTATAGTGCTAATGATTTTATATTTTATGGTTTTATTTTGGAATTTATTCATTAACAAGTTTCTTCAATAAACTCTTTTATAATGAAAAACGTGAAATAACTGTTTAATATATTGAATGAACTTATTAAAATTATATCCCAAATATAAATTATTAATTATTTATAAATTATTAATTATTTAAATTTAACAGCGCATAATTTAAGTTCAAAACTGCATAATCACAGAAAAACATTCAACTTAATAAAAGTTGAAATTCAGCGAGATTGCAATATTCGACCCCACAAACATTTGAGAAAAACACCATTTATTTAAAGACGTATATTACGCCGGAGACGTTTATAAGCTCCCAGCTAGTTCGTACTTCATATAAACATTATGGTAAACGCATTTCATGATATAGTAGACTGTTTTCCAAGTGAATTTTCTATTGAAAACGAAGGCTCTGCATTCATACCAACCTTTTCACCGTCAACCTTTTGAGAGAAGACTTTACCTTGAGGTCGCTGCTAGTTTCTCATACAAAAACATGAATATTAGATGGTAATATATCGGAACAGTTTTATTGCATTAAAGTCCTTTTTGTACATTTACTACGTTAATTTATTCCGAGTTGAATGTGAAATTTAAATTTCTCTCATAACCTTTATACTACGCTCTCCTCATAAAAGTACATAAATATTTATTTTTAACCAGTGTTGGCTTGTAAGTTTTTTAGTTAATTAACATTTAAATTTAATAAAACATCGGACACTTCATAAAATTGCGAAAAACGGAACGAAACCACTGAAACGAAAAACAAAAATATACCAAGTTTATAAATCACTGAATTGACAAAGGAACGAACCGAAATACATTTATAACGTTTTTTGCATGCATTTGTTTATAACGCTTGAAGCGTATCTGATAAAAACATATAAAAACCCTCTTTTCATTGCTTCGGTTATCTTGTTAGCGATACAATGTTTGCGAGCTAACAAGGGAGAATTTTTCACTGGCCACAAGGATACCGCAGTATGTAGGTCAGGAAGCTGTAAGTTTATTATTTTATGAATTGTCACTCGTATTCGTGAATGGGTAAAGTGCATTTTGCTGTAAGTCCTCTATTTTTAATTTAATGGAAACAATATCCGCGTAGAACATTGATTCAGTATAATTATTACTAGGGAATGAATAGAACTGAGTGTTACTTATATAGTATTTGCTGAAATATTCAGTTTTGTTTTTATTTTCACACACATACTATTCTTAAATGTAACCTAACTATATTATGTATTTATAGCAGGTGCAATGGCTGATATGGAGATGGCAATGGCGTTAACTTGAGTCCTAATAAAACAGATCTCAATTGACCCGAGGACTACAAGTCTTACCAATCTATACTTAATATTATAAAGCTGAAGAGTTTGTTTGTTTGAACGCGCTAATCTCAAGAACTACTAGTCCGATTTGAAAAATTCAATAGCCCATTTATCGAGGAAGGCTATAGGCTATATTTATTATCATTAGGCTAAGACCAACAGGAGCGGAGCCACGCGGGTGAAACCGCGAAGCGCAGCTAGTCATTCATATGGGTGTGCATTATGTGATATCTATCAAAAGATCATGTACTATACTTATTTTAGCTTTTAAGAAATTTTCAGAATTATTAAACCTATGAAAATACACGTTATACTGTTATAAATTTTAACATAGCCTTGTTGATAGATGGGACCGCGGAGACGGGACTAACCTATTTTTTATTGTGAATATAAAATCGTTACTCGTACTTATTAAGGGGATGAATAGGGAAGAAATTCCTATATTTCAAACTTATAAGAAGCCTAGATAATTAATAAAAAAAAAATTATAAAATTGGAAATTGTGTGCGATAAACACAGTCCTTATACATTCTTGCTATATATAACTAAACCAAATTTAGGTTTAGTTATAAATTTGTTAACTGCAACTGTGCATCTATGAAAAAGCTTACAATAAAAGTTTTACAATATACCAGTGTTACCTTTCCCACATTAACTTAAGCATAACGACTGTCAACAATTCATGCCTTAAATTTACCTTAACTCGAATTTAAAATAGTCGACGTAACATTATACTTTCTGACTCGTTAACGTTACGAAGAAAATAACATTTTTGTTGAAAATTCCCCTCTTCACCTAATTAAGGAGCGCTCTATCGATCCAGGGGTCAAGGACAGATGCCTACGAACTCTGGGTCTACTAAAATATAACTTTATAAACGTTATTTCTCAATGATATTGAAAGAATAAATTATTGGACACTGTGAGAGACTAATGTTCACATACATGCCTTCTGATTCATTAATGGGAAAGCCTTTCTGTTAAGTTGCTACTTTAATTAAGGCGGATCCACACAGATATTAGTATCTCCCTATTAATGGATTATTTGCTATTTATTGATTCAACTAGAAGCAAGATAATTTGAAAAATAATTAAAACCTTAGTTTCAGTACCTATTCATAAAAAATAGGCAGGAATCCTAGTACTCTAAAGATTAAAAAATGCTGTATACTGTAGAGCAATACCGTATAATTTCAGAAATTTGCCAAATCTTAGTTTAGCTATATTCAAGTTCAAAAAATCAGTCCAGTAATATTGTTAACATAAATTAAATCAATTATGAGATGAAATACATTAATTAAGGGCTTGGTCTAGTAGTGCAAACAAATGCATCCTGTCATCCTATATGTAAATAATACAAATGTACTAAGGGAAAGTTGCTCCACTTAATTTTTTAAAATTAAATCATTCGTGTGTATAATTTAATATTCGTAATAAGTACCAAAAATGACAATTTGAAACAATTTTCGTGAAAATTACACCGGGTGATTTTTTTTTATCAGTACACAAAATTTGCGAATACTTTCTATTGATATCTTCAACTTCATGTTTATATAACTGATCAACTTTTACGAAGAAATTTGGACGAAATATAAAAAAAAAAATTAGCTTTCCATACAAAGTGCATAAGTCTATACATTTTTTTCGACCTAAGTTTCTTAGTTAAAGTTGTTCAGTTTAACTAAAAAAACGGATAAACAAATTTTGTATATAATAAAAAAAATGTAATGTTTGTGTTAAAAAATTATAAAATAGAAAAATACGCAAATGAAAACAAAAGATATTTATTTCTGACTAGCTTCCGCCCGCGACTCCGTCCGCGCGGATGTCGGTCTTCGCGTCTTCTACAGATTTATTATATTATGTATAATACTATATAGATTTATATTGATAAACCTAATAAATCTTTTGCTAGCATTCTGATGCTTTATCGGTTGCACTGGATTTATCTCTTTTTTTTTCAATCGCTTGAATGATATAGGATGGGTCCTTGATGGGCATCGAATGCTGAAGTCTCGAATCAATCAATTCTGACAGTAGGAAATTTATGTAAAATCTTGATAATGGTCCATCATTTTATTTTGCCTAAACGTTACATAATTTTTTATATATTCTATTTTTAACGAATGATTCACTCCAGTCCAAACAGCAAATAAGCAGACTTCTGCTTCTGCAACGTTTAGTTGCAGAAGCAGAAGTCTGCTTATTTGTATTTCAAAAGTGTTATTTTTTTCATTGTATTTCAAATATTAATTTTTTTTATTTTTAACCGCATCTTCCACATTCATGTCTTTTGCCGGAATTAGACATTTAACTTCTACTAGTCCCATTTTCCCTTTTTGATATGGGAGTGTATAAAGTAAATTTTTTAGATATTTCTCGTTATACTTTTAAAAAGTTATTATTGTCATTTTGCTCATTAGGTAAAGTAATTTCGATATCAGTTTTAAGTTTTTTGATACCTGCAATAATAACGTCATAATCGCCTGCACATACTTAACGATTACACCCTGTATACAATCCACCATCCACATTCATAATGTTTTCCTGTCCTCCTCTCCTTTACGCTGTTCACCGATACATTTTAAATGAGTAAATCTGCTACCACTGAAGGATGTTTCATTGTGATCAGCAAATTTTCACCACTGTTGTCGATTATTTGTTTTTCATTTTTAATCAGCAATTGGGAATCATCAGTTTTGTTTTTTGCAGATTGGTGATGTACCCTAACAATACGTCGAAAAGGGAAAGCATCAACGAATTATCGTTTTCGTCCTCTTTTTTTATTCTTCGCGTCTCTGTTACTTCTGTTTGTTTAGTTCTCAACCCCACTGAATTTTGATGATGTGATGATAATACATTCGTTTTAATATTGGTACTTAGAGTTTTTTGGTAGTTTTGTAGTTAGACTAAACTAGAAATGGTGGACTAAATTTGTCAGCGCGTCTGTAAGATCAGAATATAAAACCAACATCCTGTATTTAAGTTACAAAATTAATAATCAAACAACATGCCGCTACGTTGAAAATGACTAGAAGAAAAAATTAAAACACCTCGGATCAATTTTGGAGTAAATAAATCATTTTCTCCGTATGGGGATTTCCCCGGATGAACTTGGGAAGTTCAAGTTCTCAATACAAGTTTATATTATATTTCGTATTTCTCAAACGAAAAATAAACATTTTTGGAACTTCAAAAAAATTATATTATAAGAAAATTTATGAGCTTACTTTAGTTTTAAAGAAATATACATCCCTTTACTGACACCCCGTAAAATAAAGAAATTGTTGCCAATCACCTTTGCAATCTATTTGGTTTCATTAACTTTATGTTCGAAGATAATTTTTTTTCTAGTAGTTACACGCGTATTTTTTTCGTTTATTTTCCATATCGAAATCAAATGTTTAAAAATACGAATATTTGCACAAAACTAAGATAAAAATAATCAATTAACAAAAATATTAAATTTAATGAAGTAGAGCAACTTTCACTTCGGTATGAAGGAAAATCGAGCGTAGAGCACACGTCAGAACGCTCCGGCCCAAGGAGCGCGACTAAAGAAATTCGCTAGGATTTTTCCTTATTATTTTAAATATTTTTTTAATATTTAAAGAATTATCAAAATTCAAAAAAATTTTTTTTAAAGGATTAATACTCATTGGTCTTCAACCAACTCGAATAAATTAATGGAAAAAATAACTTTTAGCAGTATTTATCAATCGATTTTGTAAGGCAAAAAATGGGAAATTTAATGAATTTATAACGTTCTAATTAAGAAAATCATAAGTTTTTCGGCAATTGTATTCAGCAGTTTTTAATAAAGACTATATAAGGATAATAATGCGCTGATCAGATTGTGTAAATTGTAATCGGTTGCAACGTAGTGAGTGCACAAACTTAGCTTGAAATGATTTTGGGGGAAAGAGACTTATCTTGAAGGCCTGATTAAGGTAACATAAAGTAACTTTATAAATGTGAAAAAATTCACGCGCATTGCGTATATAACATTAATTGATAAACAAGAAAAAAAAATTCAGTTTATCATTTCATTAGCTGGGAAAAAATTGTCAAATAACTTGTTGAAAGCGCAATTTTGCTAGACTGCAGCCTTAATGCTTCAAAGATTCTAAACTAAACAATGGAGGATCAGGTTGAATGTTTACTTCCATATTTTAAATGCAACTAATACCAGCTCAAACGATAACGCAGAACGGTTTTAATTTGCATTTGCGGTCTCTTTGTAAATGGAATGGACATCCAATAAAATTAATTAAATGTCTTTTGTATTACTTCTTTGATCCCGTAACAGGGAACGGGTAAGTATATAAAGCCGTGTTTTCAATAGATTTAATTTGATTTTATTGCGATCAATACTATAATTTGAGTCTCATTTAATATACATTATGTATAACGATTGGTCGTTCGTAGTTAGGAAAATATACATTACATTCCACGATGGGCATTCCGGCTTATATCTATATACCTATTACTTTCAAGGCACATCTTTGTAGATTGAACTCTTTGAATCTATATATTTCAGAACATATGATATGGGTCTTCAAGACTCATAGTATTTTCTTTGAGACTAACCTATAATATACGACTTCTTTTAGTGAGCGTTGAACACTTTTTGTCAGGTAAAGTTTGCTACTTCGATTATATGCGACAAAGATTATTTCAACAAATTCATAATATTGTTCTTTTGGTAAGAAATTATTACATTTGCAATGTAAATAGAAGTGGATATTCCACTAAAAGAAAATGGTAGCTATTGTTTCGTACATGAATATGTTCAATACAAATTCTGGATGATTTTGGGTATTTTTTATATCCGGGTCGGCCACTTTTTGGCCAAAGAGGTATTCGTTACTCAATACGGTGCGGTATACACGGACCAACCCACTCGCCAAAATTGGCTGCATTGTGACTCGCCCGTTCCTATTAAATCAAGAAAAAGGGTCGAATATATTGTGAAATTCGGTTTTGGGTATGGTATTGTTTATAGTTAAGTTAATAATCACGTTAGGAATAAAGATATTTGGGATATTAAATTGATGTCATAGAATATAGAGATTATTCTATATTCTATGACATCAATTTAATATAGAGATTACTAATCATAGAATATAGAGTACTCTATATTAATATCTCTATCTATATTATTACTCTTTATAAATTTTATTGTTTTTATTTAATTGTTTAATTATTACTCGTATTAACGAGTAATAATTTTAAGTCTATGAAACAAATTACACACATAAAACGCTTCATTTGAAGTAAAATCTTTCAATAAATCAGAAACATCATAAATTGCAACTTTTAAAAATATACGGTCGGTTCTAAGTTTACTTCGACCAAAAAAGCATGAAGACAGACGAATTTTCACGGTTATATGGTGTTGGACCAAACCACATAGTGTTGTTTTGTAAATAATTTACGTAGTGAAGCGCAGTTAATTGCTAATGTGCAAATCAACTGATTGCTTTGGTTTACCGATGATGTACAGTGCCCAGCGGTCGGCCATTTCGTGAAATAGTCATGTTTGCTTGTGACTATTTTAATTACATCTTTATATGGGGATGGAGATGTTAGATTTTACTTAATATAGTCGAATGATTTCCACATTAATACCTTATATTGAACCACACCCAAACCATTTCATCCATTTCGGGATAAGATACATATTAAACTTATAATACAATCTCTCATTCTGATCGAAGTTTTACAAAAGTAAAATCTCCTTATTCTCGAAAATTACGGACTGTATTTGTTTCTTTTAAAAATTTGTGAGACAAAATAGTGTACGAGTATTATGTAAATCTCAAGCTCTTTTACTCAAAATTTTTAAGGTTTTCAAAGGTTATCTGTATCATAAAGGGATTTGTAGGAGCTTCGTTAATTTGAATTTACGCTGTCTCTTTATGGTCTGAAGATGTACTTTATCACTTTGTTCATGAAATTTGGTGTGATTTAAAGAGCCGCTTCCAAGATTTTTGAAATGTGGTTCGTTAGAAGTACATTCATAATTTGTATAACTCATCTTATTTATTGCTAAAGTAAGCATACAATTGGAAGATTCACTAATTGATTAGTACTCTTGTGTTTTACATTTTATCAATTTGTGAACTAACACGGAAAATTAACCGAGAAGGAGACACCACAATTTCTCAACAAAATTCACTCCCGCCCACACATAAGGTTCATGCGATCTGACATTTCAATCGGTCTAGGTAAATACTCAGTAATACATACACATTAAGTATAGGCAGTGAACAAAACCTAGTACCAAGTACGTGCTCTCGAAACACTGATCCGTATAACAATGGCACTTCAATTAACATCGACTACCCTCGAACATTACCGGAATTTAGAACATAGAGGTACACGCTTCAATTATTACTCAAATAAATTTACGGAAATAAATTATCGGATATCTGAAGGAGGAGTTTTGATTGCTATTTCTTAGTTAAGATGAAGGATGATTCATCTCTATTGAAAGAATTCTATCGACAAATCAAGCAGAGGAACTTCGCGCATCCTATTCTGCCAAGCGAGTAGAAATGAAGCGCTAACCTTAACGGGCAATTTCCCGCTCTTTACTTCATTGCCACATTGCTGCCATATAATAAATAGTATGCACTTGTGAAACTATAGGACAATAAAATAAAATAAAATTATAATGAATGATGATGTATTTATTAAATTTCATATACATATTTGCTAAAATATCGAAATAATACAATGAAGACTGGACATGGTTTAGGTAATGATGGCACAAGGAAGAATATAAAAAATATATGGGGGATAAAGTATGAATGCACACGTCTTAACGTCTGCAGACGCAGAGGAGCTGCGCGTTGCAGCTGCCGCGCGGGAAGCCCAGCGACTGGCACACCGCGCGGCACAGCGCCGCCGTGCAGATCCGCTGCCGCGCGCTGCCGAACACCTCCACCGCCTCCGTCACCTCGCCCGCCATCCCCGACACATTGTACTCCTCGTCTGAAATATTTATAATAACGATCAGGGAACAATAAAATATTTTAGTTTAAGTAAAATAAAAATTATTTTTAGTCTATAATAATAATATTATGTCTAATGTATCGTGGTTAATAATGGTATTTCTGTATTGGAACTCGCTAAGTATTGTTTAAGTTTTTATTTATATAGGTGGTCGAGATGTGACTGCATAATATATTTCACGGGTAAGGATTCATGAGTACATGAACCTCATAATATCCCCTTGTGAGGCATGCGGCAGGCATATATTATATTTCACTGATCGATGTTCTTTATGAACAAGTAGGATTTTAGCAAAAGGAGAAGATGTCAAAATTATTCATAAAATTATTTCTAATACTAAAAAAAATTACCTGCAGGAGCTGCTAGCACGAATGCCACAAGAGTTGCGAAAAGAGCGAGGACTGCGAAGAATTTCATTTTGCTTTTTATGTTTGGTTGTAAAATTAAAATTAATTCACTTGTATAGCTATTGCTTACACTGATGGTAGGTAAACAAACACTTGGCTATTTATATGCTTACTAGTAAGATGTCATTATCATATTGCGATAAAAATATAATATAGCAATGGTATTTTATCACATTTCCAATGATAATTGGCTGTTCCTTTTAATCAGAATTTTGATTAATGTGTAGTAAATTTTAGTCCCCTTTAATTAGGTTACTAAAACATAATGCTCAAGGAAAAAGAATACCTATGTAGTTTTAAATTACAATTATATTTTTTCTAACAATGTACCTACGATTACTTTATATACCAAATACAGGATACTGAATTAACTGATCTTGTAGCAAAATACGCTGTAGAACTATCAAACAAAATACTAAAGCTGTGGAGTCTATAAGTAGGATTTTCTTGATTTGTGGTTGTTGCGGTTTTCAATGAAGGGTGTTAAACGATGGGTCCAGAAACGGGCGCAACGAATAGACGGGATACGCGGTAGATTACATATAGTTTGACAGGGTCAGATTGGTAGAAAATTCTCTTGGTACTTTGATAGAAATCACAACCATATACAATATACCTAAATATACATAATGTCCCAAGGAAAACTTTAATGATTATTCTTTGCGGGGCAGTACCGCATTTCTCATTGAAAATTATCAGTAGGTATATAAACTTTAAAAAATATTATTAATCAAATTTAGGACGGTTAAAAGATATTATATCTTTTGTTATAGAAATAATTCAATTATTTTAATTAATTGGATAACATTTTCTATTTTGATCATAGCTTTAAGTCTCGAGGCCACTGTACTTTAAAGTAGGTATACAAGACAGAATATTATCTGAATGAAAGCATGTAATTTAATTTGATGCCATTTTTTATTTCTTTAGGTATAAAAAATTTCATTCATAAAACTACACAACTGTTTGCTTGAAATAAATGAAGATGATCTGGATAAATATTAGGTTATTTTCTTTGATTTCTAAATTGAAAAATGTAGGCTTTTACTTTGAGATAAGTTATAATACCTTTGTAATACCTTATCTATAGAATTACCCAAAACATTCGAATCGCAGATATGTATGTACTTGCTAGGTGATTCCCTAGAAAATTATCGACTTTTGCATTTACAATAGGTGCAATTAAAAGATTGAGTAAAGATAATTTATTCCTGTGTACAACAATGATTATTATCGTTAATATTCAAGTGATACTGTTAATGTTATCTAAATAAGATAATATTCCATAAAACAAATCACATATAAATAGCTGCTCCTGATGCAGAATAAATATCAATTCTGAACAGTTGTTCGTCAAAGCAACAAAACAAGTAATCAATATGAAGTTCTTCGCAGTACTCGCTCTCTTTGTAGCTTTCGTGGCTTTGGTGCAAGCGGCTCCAGCAGGTTAATTTGACAATTTTAAATATATTATGCGTTATCACAAGGAAGAGTTGCAGTTAGAATAACAATCGAAACTTCATTCTATTTATTTCTTCGAACATCCACGACCGATCCGTAATACAAGCTTTTCGTTAGCTTTTAATCACGTAGAGACATTTGGAAAGCTTGAAATATTTTCCAGCTTTACGCTGCGTGGAAAATAATTTGTCTTTGTTTTGATGAAATTCACATGCATTCAATATCAAACTTCATTGGTGATCTATGTTTTATTTTATCAGATTGAGAAGGGTATAAATGAAAAATATTTCTTGCATTGTTCAGACGAGGAGTACAATGTGTCGGGTCTGTCGGGCGAGGTGACGGAGGCGGTGGAGGTGTTCGGCAGCGCGCGGCAGCGGATCTGCACGGCGGCGCTGTGCCGCGCGGTGTGCCAGTCGCTGGGCTTCCCGCGCGGCAGCTGCAACGCGCAGCTCCTCTGCGTCTGCAGACGTTGATTAAATATTCTATATCCTTAAAATTAATGCAAGATATTTGTTTTTCAAGATTTGAATGTAAATTTGTATTTTTTTTAATAAATACCTAAAAACTATCAAATTTATTTTATTTTACTAAAATAAATTGATGAAGTGTTTATTATCGTTTAATTAGTTTTGTATTTTGACCAAAAGTTAACTAAGACCGTCCGGTAAATAAAGAGTTATTTATTTGTAGATTACTAAAAAAATATGACACAAGAATATCTTAAAAATAGAAAGTGCAGATTTTGAGAAAGGTAAAAGTTTAACAGCCGTACAAATAAAAACTTGATTATTCAAACCTTATGCAATGCATAGATATGATAAGAATAAATAAAGAATAAGGATGTCATAATTTCTTACAAATAAATTTGGAATAACGTCGATGTATCTATGCTCACGCTATGCAATGGGCGCGAAGCGGCAACGTCGCAATTCATTCACAAAATTATGAAAAACATTGAAATTGTCTACGGTTAAGCCTTGGTGCTGTCATTTTGCTGACGCTCGTTTGACTTCGTCAAATTTGTTGTGAAGTTTCATCATACGATGTTCTGTTTATTTATTTTTTAAATATTTATTGGAAATAATTTAAATATATCATTAAATATGCAAGCAAATGATAGATAACGCTATCCAATATCTGGAGAACAGAAGATAAACCCACCTTGAGATAGAGAGTTGCCTAATAACTGGTACTCAAAACATACAACTCCAGGCTTAGAAGATTTATATTTTCAAGGAAAGTGTTATATTATTGTGATAAGTTTAGAAATAAGTTTTATGTATGTATGGTTTGGCGCATGTTGTAAATAAATAAATCATTATAAATATCAAAAGGGTTTTTCATAATTTCGTATATTTTGACATTTCATACAAAATTTTCCATTTCAATAGGTACGTAATGAAATTATTATTTTGCTCAACTTTTTCTACTTCTCGTATCGTCTCATTGCTATTATCTCAAATTTAGATTGAAAATTGCTTCTAAAACTTGTAAAACACAGCACAATGTACTAAAAGATATGTTATACTCGGTTATGTCAGACTTATACTAGGGTGGTAGCCGTAATAAGGACGGAATAGCATTAGTATGAATACTTATTACGAAGTTATACTAGGTTACATTTATTTCGTGTTTATTTGTATGATTTTCCCTTATTCTTAGTTTATTCTTTGCATAAAATGTTATAACTCGTTTATTTGTACGGCTGTTAGTCTTGACCTTTGATTATTTTCCTTAAAAAGCAAATTCACTTAAACAATATTATTGTTATTATTAAATAATATCTAATCGTAATACTGATTGTTATAGTTAAGTGTGTTGAGCATTACTGGAAAAGGTCCGATATCTCAAAAAGTTCAAGAGACTTAATTATCGAAAAAGGAAATGTTATTTCTACAAAGTAAAGTTACTTTTGTTAAAATAGAGTTACTGAGGCTTCAGATATTATATTTTATAAAAATAATAAAATAGTTTTTTTTTTATTTGCTTGTGTACTCATAAAACTTAATGTAGAGACTTATATTTATTTTAATATAACGAATTCTTATTAACCAAATAGATTTGATAAAATTAACTTTGTGCTTAGTTGAAGATAATGTTAAAAAAATTACATGTTTATCAAATGTAATTAAAAAATTGATGGGAGTGAGATCCTCCACCCGAACATATGAACAAATTAATGTAATACCACACCCCGGACACTCCATACAAAATTATCGTTTAAACAGTCACACTGTAGAGACTGCAAATGTGTGTGTTAACGCTTTATGGTTGGCACATTTTTGACTAGCGTAATCTGGGTATCTTATTATATTTTTATTTTAGATCCAAAAATGGAAGAAGTAAAGTATGACCTATCTCAAGGTAATCAATAGTCTTAGTAGAAATTCTACCCCTTTGATTTCGTAGTAGCGTAAATAATTTCTCATTTTTCTCTAAGCAGCGTATTAGTGTTAATTCAGCTCAGTAATTACATTTCTATAGGAAGTGAACCTTGCTGTTCCAATTTATTGTATTCTGTATTACAATAATTAATGTAATACAAGGACGGCATAGTGCTGAATCTTATTATTTTATGCTCTTATATCGTTCTAGATAAGTCACCTGGTGGTTCAAATGACCTATAACTTTTTCAACATGGTTCTGTAGTCTATAAGCACACCCCGGACACTCCATACAAAATTATCGTTTTGACAGTCACACTGTAGAGACTGCAAATGTGTGTGTTAACGCTTTATGGTTGGCACATTTTTGACTAGCGTAAAAAAAATTCGATTTTTTCTGATGAAATACATCCGTAAACAGCACAATATCTAACCATTTTCTACGAAAAACGATAATCACAAATCCAAAATAATAAAATTACTTTACGTCAATTTGATTAATGTTGTCAATCTTCGTTGCGTATCGTCCCTGTAGAAAAATATGGACCATTTTTAAACTGATCGTGCGGGGGAGGTAAGTGTTTAATTTTGGCGGGAGGCGGAGAGTGTCCGTTCTGTAGCGTTTAGCTACTATTATGTATTCTGTGCTATAAGTTTACAATTAGGCTCTCTTTGACTTTTGACGTCCCTCTTAAATGACAAGTTGTGCAATATAATAATATTATATTGATAACAATCAGTGTTATTATCTTCAACAATACTGGTATTGTGGGTATTACTCATTTCTAGTTGTAGGGGGTGAACCTACTTATCAGTGAATCGTAAAACACAATCAATAACTTTATTATCAAGATACAATAACGCCTTACCTGAAGCTCAATATAAATAGCGCATAGTTAATCTATTGAAATATCATTTGAGAACTAGTGTTCATAAAAGCCACTAATAAGAAATCAATATGAAAATCTACGCAGTCCTCGCTTTACTCGTAGCCTTCATGGCCTTCGTGCATGCAGCTCCTGCAGGTGAGTTAAATTTTATAGTGTGTTCTTAAAATATTTGTTACTAGCTTTCCACCCGCGGCTTCGCTCGCGCAGTCTAAGAAAAACCCAAATAGTTCCCGTTCACGTGGGATTTCCGGTTATAAAATGCTACATTGCACAAATTAAAAAGTTATCTTGCATTATTCAGATGAGGAGTACAGTGTGGCGGGGTTGTCGGGCGAGGTGACGGAGGCGGTGGAGGTGTTCGGCAGCGCGCGGCAGCGGATCTGCACGGCGGCGCTGTGCCGCGCGGTGTGCCAGTCGCTGGGCTTCCCGCGCGGCAGCTGCAACGCGCAGCTCCTCTGCGTCTGCAGACGTTGATACATGTTCATTAAAAGCATGTATTGTAAAATATTTAATTAAGTTTCAAACATATTTTTATGTAATTCGTTTTTGTACTGAATTATATGTAATTAAAGCCATATTTTTTTAATTTACGTTGTTTATTGTTTACCCAAATCACCAATCTTCATGAAAGTAATAACATAAGGTGTATTAATTAATACGCAGACAGAAAAAACAATGTACGAGTATTTTTGGACAACAGTATGAGTTTGTTCTTGGTAGATTGTTTGTGAGCCCACAAGTAAAGCAAAAGAAAGGCACACCTGGTATGAATGTGAAGAAAGCAACAATATGTAGCTCATAATCGCTCTTAATGATAGATCGTGTGAAGCCAACCATGCCCTTTGTCTGCGATGAAAATATTATGCCTTCATTGTAATGGTGATATCGAGCGTTGGGTTTTAAAGTAATGATTAGGGGAGTTTCTGATGTAAGCTCACATATTATAATTTCTAATAAGAATTACTTATATTAATTACTTCTACAGGTTGTTGCAATGGAAATAAATATTGATGCAATGTTAAATGGACTTGTTAGTTGTTAACTAGTTACTACGTTTGTTATGCTTGCTGGGTTTTAGCCATATAACCAAAAAACCCAGTCCCAGTGATATGAGTTCACGTAATCAAATGAAAATATGGCAACAGGTAAATTGGCAAATCCAAATTTTAGGCCATATGCAGTAAACGTTGTCCCGTAGAAAATAGTGAATAATATATTAAATATATCAATAATTAAATAAAATATAGTTGCGGAATGTATTAGAGACCGGCTCTCACCGTTCGTGAGTCGTTTGTTTATTATAAATGCAATATTTTAATTGTAGTATAACGCATAAGTATTATGTTAAATTCATTTATTGGTCGACATACAATATTTATTAACCAAATGTGAAAGGATAGGATAAACTGTGAATTAGGAACTGGTAAAATTTGAATGTAAAAACGATAATTCCTTACAGTTATTTATTATTGTAAATTATCTTAAAACTAAGTGTTAACTATGATGCGTATCTACTATCTCCTGCAGACGCACTCAAGGCGCAAGTTGCAGGAGCCGGTGCGGAAGCCGAGCGAGATGCACACGTTGTGGCACAGCAGCGCGGTGCAGATGTTCTGCCGCGCCGCGCTCACCACGCTCACCACGCGCACCGCCTCCCACACCGCGCCCGCCGCGTAGCCCGCTTCTGCCTCTGCGAGATCTGAAGCGAAATATAAGTAATTTACAATGCATGTTATGATATAAGTCAATCGATTTGTGAAGATATTATGTTAACTTGAGAAATCGATTATGCATCAATGCGTTTTATTTGTTAATTTTCCCTGTCAGTTGAAAATTAAAGCATAATTAACTAAAATAAACGAATGACAAACTTTATTTGTTAAATTGCAAATGAATACTTCGACGAGATAAATTAACTCTCTCTTTTTCACCATCAAAACTAACACGTGGTAAAAGATTGTAAAGTAACGAATTTATTTGGTAGCAACTTACCGATCGCTTGGCTTCGTACTGTGGCTGTAGCCGCAAAAGCTGCGAGGAAAATTATAACAATTGCTGCCTTCATTGTGTTTCTTTGATGACGATACTTCGAGAAGTGTGCATAGAATGCTTACACATACAATGCACATACAATATGCAGTTTTTAAATTGCCAAAACAGGGTCAGTACACCTTTACAATCTAATCATGTTGTCCTTAATTTTTATTAATTAAAAAAATATTACATATTCTTTAACATTGTATTAATACCACTTTTGTTTATTTACAAATGATCATATACAAGAGGTTGTCACTTACCATCAGGCTACAGAATGTGCCATTTCTTATGTTAAAAAGATAACGTGCATAATGCACAATGCACGTGAGTATCAAACGTGGTATAATATAATCAGTGTCATGCTTCAAATCTTGGATACAAAATAAATAATAAGAATAAAAAGCAACGCATAAAAAGAGAATATTTAATTTTCCTTTATTGTCCAACAATTATCATAATATTTGTAACGTACGTCAATGACAAGTAGTAAGGTTGGGCCCAGAAAAGGAAAAAGAATAAAATTAATCAATTCTGTTTTTTTGAAGTGAAAACTTCTTTAGCGGCGTTGGGTATAAAATCTTAAACTCGCGTCAGGACACGTGGCCTGATCGAAAAAGCGTAAGACGGAAGGTTTTTTTTTTTAAAGCCCTTATATTCCATGCGTAAGACGGATACCATTCCAAAATATCAAACATGCTGAACGTTAATAATCAAGTTTTCACTTCTGTCGGCACTCCCGGAGTGCAACCCGTCTTTTTTTTTAATATGTAATTATGTCTTATTAACTGCATAATAATAACAACGCAATAGTGTCAGAAAACAATGTTATCAGAGCTATACAATAACACTGAAATTACATATTTTGAACTAATTGATAAAAATAAGAGCCCTGCACGGTATTTTCCCTTTATCTAAATAGGGGAAAATGAATAACATTACGAGGTTCGGGATGAATGAAATCCAAATTGATTTAAAATAAATGTATTTATTCTTCGTTGCACATATTGTAGAAACCATACGAATAGCTTAAAGCTAAGACAATCTTATCAATTTAGAGCTATTTCTTTCCGACAATAGAGGTACTACGAGTATAATAGGAAAATCTTAACCATACAGTAAAGGAAAACTACAAATAATTTACTTTTTCTTTAATTGTTTTTATTTTTCGTAAATATACATGGGTCTGTTATCTTATTTTACTGGAAATGCAATTCATTTTAAGCTTACAACAATTTCGGACAGCTTGATTAGATTATAAAGGCGTATTGGCCCTAATTTGGCAATATAAATACCGCATCTTCTATTTGAAACAGCAGTCCAGATACAATTCTTGAACTATCACCAAGTAAAAACAAAATGAAGGCAGCAATTGTTATTATTTTCTTCGTCGCTTTTGCGTCCACAGCGCAAAGCCAAGCGATCGGTAAGTAAAAAAAGGCGCGTATTTTCAAAACTTTCAATATTTTAGTTTTGATTAAAGAAGAGAGAATGAATTCTGACGGTATTTTAACGGAGCTACAGAATAATTTAACTGAAACTATTCGAGATATTATGTGTAAATTATTTTAAAAACCATTGTTCTATAAAAGTTTGCTAGTAACAAGAAAGCTTCGTAGTCTATATGACATGAGTATTGTGCAAATTTCTCTAGATCTGGCAGAGGCTGAAGCGGGCTACGCGGTGCGCGTGGTGAGCGTGGTGAGCGCGGCGCGGCAGAACATCTGCACCGCGCTGCTGTGCCACAACGTGTGCATCTCGCTTGGCTTCCGCACCGGCTCCTGCAACTCGCGCCTCCAGTGTGTCTGCAGGAGATAGTAGCATACTCAACATAGTTAACACTTAGTTTTATGATCATTTATAATAATAAATAACTTTAAGAATATATTGTGTTTGTTTCATTTTTAAGTTTTACCTGGATATTTATAATTAGTTTAAAAACTAGACATTCATAAACATGAAGGAAGAAGACACTGAATGAAGGTTTTTGAATCTTTATCGCTTATTATAGAAAGATAAAACAATAAACAAATTTTTATAATCTCATCATACCTTCTGTTAAAGTTCCTATACACGCTTTCTTTTTGGGGGAGTACCTTCACTTAATCATAAATGATTAGATATTATAATCATAAAAATTAAACTAAAGTTGAATGGCTGATAATAAAATATAACTTCTCACGTCACTCAATCATTTATTATTACAATATTATTAATTATTACTCTTAAAATCTCTCTGTTATTAAGTTGAATCTTACGTGGTCTAAATTATAATAATTATTACTAACTCTTTTTTTTTTCAAAACCAGCAATAGTTAAAAAATAATACTTTGTTATTAAATAATGCAAATTTTTCCATAATTTAGACTTTTTTCAGATATCAGACCTTTTCGGTAATACTCAACTTACTTAAATATTTCATTCAGACGGTTAGATGCCGTTTTACTATGGATTTAAAAATACAAAAGTAATTGACGAAAATGTAAAATAAAAGAGTGCTTATATTAAAGGAATTTATTTTTTCAAAATTACTGGTTTACATTAAAATGAAATAAAATATCCTGCTATAATTTAAATGATTAATATATCATGTATAAAAAATAATCATCGTCTGCAGACGCAGAGGAGTTGCGCGTTGCAGCTGCCGCGCGGGAAGCCCAGCGACTGGCACACCGCGCGGCACAGCGCCGCCGTGCAGATCCGCTGCCGCGCGCTGCCGAACACCTCCACCGCCTCCGTCACCTCGCCCGCCAGCCCCGACACATTGTACTCCTCATCTGAACAATGCAAGAAATATTTATCATTTATACCCTTTACAATCTGATAAAATAAAACATAGATCACCAATGAAGTTTGATATTGAATGCATTTGAATTTCATCAAAACAAAGACAAATTATTTTCCACGCAGCGTAAAGCTGGAAAATATTTCAAGCCTTCCAAATGTCTCTACGTGATTAAAAGCTAGCGAAAAGCTTGTATTACGGATCGGTCGTGGATGTTCGAAGAAATAAATAGAATGAAGTTTCGATTGTTATTCTAACTGCAACTCTTCCTTGTGATAACGCATAATATATTTAAAATTGTCAAACTAACCTGCTGGAGCCGCTTGCACCAAAGCCACGAAAGCTACAAAGAGAGCGAGTGCTGCGAAGAACTTCATATTGATTCCTTGTTTTGTTGCTTTGACGAACAACTGTTCAGAATTGATATTTATTCTGCATCAGGAGCAGCTATTTATATGTGATTTGTTTTATGGAATATTATCTTATTTAGATAACATTACATTGTACACAGGAATAAATTATCTTTGCTCAATCTTTTTATTGCACCTATTGTAAATGTGAAATTTGATAATTTTCTAGGGAATCACCTAGCAAGTAACTACATTGATATTAACAATACGAATGTATTGGTAATTTAATAGAGTAGGTAGGTGTGTCTTATAATTCGCTTGAAAGAAAAAGCTCATATTTATCAATTTAGAAAACAAATACATCTTTATGATGATTCAGATCTGTATTTAATTTAAGGCAATCAGTTCTGTAGTTTTGAAAGTATTTAATATCAAAAAAATAAAATAAAATAATGGCATCAAATTAAAGCACATGCTTTCATTTAGACTTACGTCTTGTATACTTAGAAAGTAAAGATAGAAAAGTTTAAGTCACATAATTCAAATCATTGAATTATTTCTTTACGTAATAACAAAATATATCACGTCTTCCACTTGATTAATAAAAAAACTATTGAAAGTTTATTGATACTAATCATTTTCAATTATTATCAATGAAAAATAATATATTGCGGTACTGCCCCGCAAAGGCTAATCAATTAATCATCAACGTTTTCCTTGACATATTATATTATTTATTAGGTTATAATTTTTACCTGAAAACAAAGTTATCTGCGTGTCCCATCTCGCAGTGCCACCCGTTTTTTGGCCCATCATTAGGTCCATCAAACAAAAACGATCAAATAAATTTACAACTAGATTCCACAGCTTTAGACATATTCATTAGTTACCTATATAATAATAAAACATAATAATCAAACATTTTATCTCATATAGACTACAGGCCCGTGTTGAAAAAATTATGGGTCATTTGACCCACCACCTGACCTATCTAGAATGATATAAGAGCATAAAATAATAAGATTCAGCACTATGACGTCACTTGTAAGCTGTCCACCTGAGTGCAGATGAGAATTCGAAGGTTCAGGTAGAGATTTTCTCCCCTTGTCTCCATGATTTTTGTACGGCGTTGCGGAATAATTGATTAAAAGTAGTATAGAAATAGTATGACACAGATGCCGTGCAAAATCAAATGACCAAATTTACCCCGGCAACTGTCGAAAAATAAAAATAAATTCCGACTTTGTGGACCACCATTTTTGTACGGCATCTGTGTCATACTATTTCTATACTGCTTTTAAGCCATTATTCCGCAACGCCGTACAAAAATCATGGAGACAAGGGGAGAAAATCTCTGCCTGAACTTTCGAATTCTCACCTGCACTCAGGTGGACAGCTTACGAGTGACGTCATAGTGCTGAATCTTATTATTTTATGCTCTTATATCATTCTAGATAGGTCAGGTGGTGGGTCAAATGACCCATAATTTTTTCAACATGGGCCTGTAGTCTAATAGTTCTTCTGCGTCATTCGTTAAAAGATTAGTTAATGTTAATGTAAGTTTCTGAAATAACATTGTAATTTAAAACAAGATAGGTATTCGCCTATTGTTTAAGTAACCTAAAATGGGAACTAAAATGTACTACATACAAATCAAAATTCTGATAAAAAGGAACAAGTCATTATCATTGTAAAAGTGATAAAACACAATTGCTGTATTAACTTTTATGGCAATATGATAATGACATCTTACAAGTTAGCATATAAATAGCCAATAATTTTTTACCTACTATCAGTGTAAGCATAGCTGTACAAGTGAATTAATTTAAATTTTACAACCAATAAAAAGCAAAATGAAATTCTTCGCAGTCCTCGCTCTGTTCGCAACTCTTGTAGCATTCGTGCTAGCAGCTCCTGCAGGTTGTTATTTTTAGTTTGTTTTATTAGTACATACCAATTTTATGAATGATTTTGTCACCTCATTGGCCCAGTAGTTTATGCGTTATCGTAGAACGAAAAGTTCTGATTTCGATTTCCAGTGGGGACTAGACAAAAATACCTCAGATATATAGAAATTATGTTTTTATTTTACTAAACGAAATTACTTTATTGCTCCCTAATCGCTAATATAAATATTTCAGACGAGGAGTACAGTATGTCGGGTCTGTCGGGCGAGGTGACGGAGGCGGTGGAGGTGTTCGGCAGCGCGCGGCAGCGGATCTGCACGGCGGCGCTGTGTCGCGCGGTGTGCCAGTCGCTGGGCTTCCCGCGCGGCAGCTGCAACGCGCAGCTCCTCTGCGTCTGCAGACGTTGAGACGTGTTCATGTATCGTGCATTATAAAATATTTCATTAAGTTTTAAACATATTTTTATGTCATACATTATTTCAACTGAATAAATTGTATCTAATTAAAGCCATATTTTTTATATAATTTACGTTGTTTTGTGTTTACCCGAACCACCACTCTTGATATACTGAAGCGTTTATAAATTGTAATTCTTCAAGTTTACGTTTTTATATATCATACATACTATGTTTCATACAAGCACACCAGACAAAATATAAATCCGACAACGTAGGAGTGTTTTAGGACGGAACTAAAGTAAGGGTTTGTTCTTGGTAGATTGTTTGTGAGCTCACAAGTAAAGCAAAACAAAGGCACACCTGGTATGAATGTGAAGAAAGCAACAATATGTAGCTCATAATCGCTCTTAATGATAGATCGTGTGAAGCCAACCATGCCCTTTGTCTGCGATGAAAATATGCCTTCATTGTAATGATGATATCGAGCGTTGGGTTTTAAAGTAATGATTAGGGGAGTTTCTTGTTAGCTCACATACGATTTGTAGTTCAGTTTGTTGGAATGCAAATAAATATCACCAATACCTACAATAGTTAGTTTTGCCTATGTTACCATCCAACTGCTCCTTAAAAATCAAGTGTGTTCATCAAATTCTATGTTCAGAATGTCGTTAGGATAAAAAGTTCGTGTTAACCATGCTATCGAATAAAAATATGAACGCAACAAGCAAATTGCCAAAATATTGTTCAATAATAAGTCAATGCTTCCTAAATGGAAATTAATTGTTATTTATTATCAGAAATGACTGTTCGTTCATTGTCCAAGTATTGTTAGTACGGTTCAATTAAGTATACGTCCACCTAAAATTAAGGCGTTATGAGATAGGAATATACCGAATTGCTTAGATTTATTTGAAAGAAAGCTTATGGGTTTTAAGTTTAATTATTTTTTGGTCGTCGTTCTGTAAATTCATGATTATATTATTATATTCATTTACCAAAATATGCACATAGGATAGGATAGGGTAGCTTAAATTAGGAATTACGCAATGGTAAACTTTGAATATAAAAACAATAATCCCTTATAGTTATTTATTATTGTAAATGATCTTAAAACTAAGTGTAAACACGTAGTATATTATTATTAGTCTGTGGTGTAAACTATGCTGAGTATGCTACTATCTTCTGCAGACGCACTCAAGGCGCAAGTTGCAGGAGCCGGTGCGGAAGCCGAGCGAGATGCACACGTTGTGACACAGCAGCGCGGTGCAGATGTTCTGCCGCGCCGCGCTCACCACGCTCACCACGCGCACCGCCTCCCACTCCGCACCCGCTGCGTAGCCCGCTACGTAGCCCGCTTCTGCCCCTGCCAGATCTAAAGCGGAATTTACTCCTTTATAGTAACACAATACAATTAATGTCATACCCATAGAAATCTAAATAAAAAGACACTATGGTCATACCTATGAAGCCTTCTAGTTATTTGCAAACTTTTATAATAGTTTTAGTTATTATTGTATATCTTATTTGTCAGTTAAAGTACCGCCAGAATTAATAAGGTACCTATTACAATTCCTATACCATTTTAAAACTAAAATATGGAAACTTTTGTAAACAAGAGACTCTTTTTACTTACCGATCGCTTGGCTTTGCGCTGTGGTCGCAAAAGCTACGAAGAAAATAATAATAATTGCTGCCTTCATTTTGTTTTTACTTGGTGATAGTTCAAGGATTGTATTTGGACTGCTATTACAAATAGAAAATGCGGTATTTATATTGCCAAATTAGGGCCACGCTTCAATAATCTAATCATGTTGCCCGTAATTTTTGTAAACTTAAATAAATTGCATTCCCAGTAAAAAATAAAATAATTCACCCTTTGTATATTTACGAAAAAAAAAAAATAAAACAAAAAGTAATTAATTTGTGATTTTCTTTTCCTGCACGTTTAAGATTTTCCTATTATAATAGATATAGGGGGAAAAAACCGTACAGGACTCTTATTTTTATCAATTAGTTCAAAATAATTTCGGTGTTATTGTATCACGCCTGATAACATTGTTTGCTGATTGAACTCGTTGTTACTTTTTTGCAGTTTTAAGATAATTATTTTATTTTAGTTTATTATTCCTTTTCTTATACCCCCTAAAATTACAAATAGTTTGGAAAATCCAAAAGTGCACGCCTGTTATGTACTGTGTATACACGCCTTAACTATTAGAGGATGCATGGGGCCACCCAAGAAGGACTTGCACCTGTTAGCAATTGCGACATCGCGCACACCTGCGATTCCAGAGAGTGTTGCGGCAATCATCGCCACCGCGACGCTGTAGCTGCTCCGCCGTGGACGACGAGCACTCTTGGTTCCAACATTGAACCGGGAGGGACGTAGTTTAAGTTAGGAATAATTTATAATGTAATTTTTTTACAATAAATTATTAATAAGTAAATTTCGGGTTTTTTTGCGCCTTCGCGGGTCGGTCAATATAATTGGCGCAGTCTTGTGGATAATCATTGAGAGCCGTCTCTCGGAACGCGAAACTACAAGCATCGAGTATCGCTATTCCATCGGAGGGACGACGACGGGGATCCAGAACCTACACCATTGGCCGCCGCAACGCGAAGGGTATCCGAACATTGATACTGCAAGAAAGGCCGAAATTTAAATCCTGTAAGTACACTAATTCTCTTAGTGACTTGCCATTCCTAGATTTGTAAGTTTTCCTAGATTACCCATTCACGGGAACCGAGGAACTGTAGTGCGTAGGTTTAAATATTAATTCATCGCGAATTAATTTTCGAATTTTACAAAATCATTTGTAAAATTCAAATATAAATCTATATTACGTTGATAAAAGATTAATAAGTTCAAATATTAATTAATTATGAATTGAATTTCGAATTTTACCAATTAATTCATTTTATAATTTAAATATATTAAGTAAAGATTATAATTTTTTTTTATCTAACAAAGTTAATACATTTAAATTCAATATATTTTATAGTATAGGTAATACAGATATTTAAAATGTCAGATTTGGATAAAAATTTTAATGCACTTAGACTTTTGCCAGAATTTGATAGTAATGTTAAATAAATTACACAAATTTTATGGCAAAGAGCAAATCCCTCAAGTTAATTATAGAGAATATTTTGATTTAGTTAAACTAGGCTATTATTATAGTAATAGAAATATAGTTATAGTTTTTATGTTCCCGGTTGTCCTTCCTACTACCTTTGAATTATCCATAGTTCCCAATAAAGATAGTAAAGTCCTAATTCCACCCTATCCTTTTGTGGCAATTCACGACGAGGATTTTATGTACATGGAGGCAGAATGCCCGAAATCTGGCCTAGAGTATCTATGTGAGGACAAGCGGAACCATCATAGATCCAAAAATGAGTGCCTACATCAAAGCCTATTACTACGAGTGTTCAAGATAATCAAAAAGAAGAAATAGAACACCAATCGGCGGAGTGTGAAATTTCAGCGATATTAACGAGCCTTGCCCGCCAATAATCGCTGAACTTCAGGAGGGAGGTGTTATGTACTGTGTATACACGCCTTAACTATTAGAGGATGCATGGGGCCACCCAAGAAGGACTTGCACCTGTTAGCAATTGCGACATCGCGCACACCTGCGATTCCAGAGAGTGTTGCGGCAATCATCGCCACCGCGACGCTGTAGCTGCTCCGCCGTGGACGACGAGCACTCTTGGTTCCAACATTGAACCGGGAGGGACGTAGTTTAAGTTAGGAATAATTTATAATGTAATTTTTTTACAATAAATTATTAATAAGTAAATTTCGGGTTTTTTGCGCCTTCGCGGGTCGGTCAATATAATTCGCCTCATAATTTTTTTTAATAATTATTTATTAATTATTATTTTTGTTTATTTAATAACAATTAAACCACATCGAATCAGACCCTGAAAAATGAAAGGGTTCTATTCCTGAGCATACTCAAGCGTAAGAGAAAAAAAAAAGACTCGATTAGTAGTATTTCGGTCGCTATCGTGTTAACAAGAAAATCCTCCGCACATACAGACACACGGACGTCCAAGACAGAACTTTTTTAAACTGTTTTTTAACTAGTTTAAATAACAAAAATGACATCAAAAATATCATGAATGTTAAAAATAGTGTTTTTTCTTAATATGTGTGCGTATGTATTATCTTACAAATGCAATGTATGATACATAAAGACATTTTAAGTTTGAAAAATCAGATGTTTTGCGCGAAGTGACAGTAGTACCCACCTCAACGCTTCGCTTATGAGGCGTGCAATATGATAATTGTTAAATAATACAGAAAAATTGAATATTATTCTCTCTTTATTTCTCTCTTTATTTCTCATGATTAAATTTTGAAGAATGACAATAATTATAATATGCCATGTCTGAAACTGACGTGCATTGTGCATTATTAATGTTTATATGCACGTTAGTTTTTTAATTTAAGAAATGGAAAATTCAGTATCCTGGTGGTGAGTGACCACCTCCTGTACATTTGTAAAAAAAACAAGAGTGATACATTATAATGTTAAAGAAAATGCAATATAATAAATAAAAATTAAGGGCAGCATGATTAGATTATAAACGTGTACTGACCCTGTTTTGGCAATATAAAAACTGCATTTTCTATTATTGTAAGCATTCTATGTACACTTCTCGAAGTATCGTCATCAAAGAAACAAAATGAAGGGAACAATTGTTATTATATTCTTCGCAGCTTTTGCGGCTACAGCCACAGTACAAAGCCAAGCGATCGGTAAGTTAATACCAAATAAATTCGTTACTTAACAAACCATTTCTACGTTTTAATTGTGATGATGAAAAAGCGAAATTTAATCTTCGAAGTATCTGCTTTGAAATATAACAAATTATAGTTAAACCTGACACTTTAAAAAAACAAGAATCGCATAAACATAAAATCTTGAATAATCTTCAAATACTTCGCTTCAGATCTGGCTGAGGCAGAAGCGGGCTACGCAACGGGCGCGGAGTGGGAGGCGGTGCGCGTGGTGAGCGTGGTGAGCGCGGCGCGGCAGAACATCTGCACCGCGCTGCTGTGCCACAACGTGTGCATCTCGCTCGGCTTCCGCACCGGCTCCTGCAACATGCGCCTCGAGTGTGTCTGCAGGAGGTGGTAGCATACTCAACACTTTTTAGTTTTACTTTACTGTGATATTATAGTGCTATAAATATAAATGTAATTTTAAAAAGTTATTTTATTTTACCCCAGTAAATCGAGTCTTTGATGATAAAAGAAAAACAGAAGATATAGAGGAAATTCTAAACACAGATTAAAACTTTTTATTATCACACAGGATACTTTTCATTAGGATGAACCTTGTAGCTGCAAGGTAGGAAGCTAACTCGATAGCAATTTAAATAAATGTAAAAAAAAGCAATGGTACTAGCGCAAATTATTATTATTAATCACTAATGAACAGTACATATTTAAAATAACACTGCTTTATTTTGTCTTTATTGCTGAACGAAAGCAAAAAGATAACAGAGAAAGAAAACAAAGAAAATAATCTTAATAGTTCTTTATTGCATTTTTTAATCTAGACTTGTCTTTGAAAATTTAACTAAAATAACTACCCTAATTAGGGCAGTACAAAAAGCGGCAAATAAATTATGAATATACAATAAACATGAGCTTTATATATTCACCACAATATTCTGTTTAGTCCTATGGAATTTATTCTCTCGCATAGTCTTGTTTCAACAAAACAGTCACTGTAATTTTTGACTATTTATTAAATAAAATAGCTGCTCCGCGCGGTTTCACCCCCGTGGCTCCACTCCTGTTGCCCGTAGCGTGATGAAATATAGCCTATAACCTTCCTCGATAAATGGGCTATCTAACACCGAAAGAATTTTTAAAATCGGATCAGTAGTTCCCGAGATTAGTGCGTTCAAACAAACAAACAAACAAACAAACTCTTCAGCTTTATAATATTAGATTAATAAAATATACACTTGGTTTTTGTAGATGTGATACTACAAGGTTAACATGATGTAGCAGTTTTATTTCCACAATGTTGGAAGATGATGGCGCTAGATGACCTATATATGATTTCACACTGGAATTAATACTGCTTTAAGACATAGTAACTCCATGTTATGGTCGTGACGTACACATGGTTTTATTCGCTACAAAAATACATAAATTCGTAGGTTATTTAAGAAAAAAAAACAGCAAAATAACAATCAGGAGTTCGTATTATGGTCCCGAGGCGTTTCATGTGTGGTTTTTCTTTATTATATTACAAGATAATCTTCTGTTATACATTTCACAATCAAATACAATGTTTTTGTACAGCCATATATTATATACAACGAAATTAAATTTTGTGTTTTTTTTCCATACGTAGAAAAACATACTATTTAGGTTACTGAGTTAAATATGTACCTATAATGCACTTTTCTATTTGCTTCTTTTATATTTTCCTTTGTATTTCAAACGGACAGCCTTTAAATTGTTTGATCCCTGTTTACCTTTAAAATATAATTCATTCCACTGGAATAAAAAAGAGCGTGTGTGCTCTGCACAAGTGTCAGAAGTGAAACTTCTTTGGCAAGATTCAAAGATACCAAAATCGTCGCCTTAATCTATGATGTGACGGTATTGCCTTGACGCGCTTAATTTTACTCTCAACGCGACTAAATAATTTTCACTTCAATAATAAATAACCTTAATATGTACCACAATAATAATATTTCTTCCGAATAACATATAAATACGTTCGTACTTGTCGTGTAGCAAAAAAAGAAATTGTTAATTTCTCAAGAGACTCGCACAAATCAACTTGTTCCCGAGCTGAGAAGGGATTGTTTCAATTGCGTATTCTTTAAGAGTGTGTGACATTGGGCGGGAAAACGTTTTATATAAATAATAATGTTTATTTAGAAACTTATTTGGTGAGGGTTGATTTTTATGTAATTCTTAAATCATTAAGATGTATTTTATTACATAATATCGTACATGGTTTTGTCTCTAAATTGAATGAAATTATAAAATTGTAATGATATACATTACTTCTCTATCTGCGGTATTTTCTTTATAATAAACAGCATTTAAAAAATAAATACAAATAGGCTGATCGCATAGACCAAAGACCTAAAATATATTATATTTGCTGCTTCAATTGTATTATACAAAATAATTGGCTAAATGAAATTTTTTACTGTAATAATAATTTGTCATCAACGTAGTAAGTAGGTAATTTATATTATTATCTATTAATAATTTTAAATTCAATTTGTAAGTATTAGTTCTATTCATTGTTGTTTTATTTACATCACAAATTCACAATTAATAATCTTGTAGATAAAAACTGCACCAAAATATAATTGTTTACAGGTAATGTCCCGTGATTACAGACGAAAGCGCGATTAATTATTATCAGAATTTTATCTGATAAGTATTTGTTTTCCACAATTGTCTGTCTAATCATCTTTGTTTTTATTTTGGTTTGTCTTTAATGTGACGCCATAAAGTGCCACACCTTACCTACTTTTATTTTTATTTCATCTCTCTCACCTCCGTTGGATAGAAACAAACTTTTGTATCATCTAGCGAATGTCCTACTATAATCGGTGAAGCCGTTCCGTTAAAAATGTCATAACAAATCCTTATTCAAATTTACATTAACTTAGTCAAATGGTTCCAAAATAATGCGTACAGGACGGGAATATCTAATTTGATCACATTTTTCTAGTTATATTATTTGGATGCGGTTCAGATGTAACTAATGTTGTCTTTACTAACCACATTCAACTATTAAGCAAAGCTTGCCAGGTGTTTTAAAGGGTGCGTGTGTGAAACGCATTAAAAGGCATGTTTGTACAAAAGTTAATTACATTGGATGCGAAAGTTATAAATCACAATCAGTTGCTGTCACGCGAAGTAATTTTGGCTAAAGAGAAACCCTTATCCGTTGCATTTATCGGGTTCCGATTCGGAATTAATTCATGGCGTTATTAAAAATTGATGGATAGTGAAGGAAAAGATGGAGATATGCTGGTCTATTTCATTATTAAGTGCGATATAAATTATTTTCGGAAATCTTCGGGAACGCAATTTGTCTGATTCTTTCATTAGAGATTGATTAATTAGCGGCAAGATTTATATTTGATTAAAAAGAAGCTAATCGCAGGTATATCTATCTCTAATCATTAAAAAATCTTTAGCCTATCTGATTATTTGGGTAAATCTGTTTACGTACCTACATAAAAAACCCTCAAAGAAAGATGTGTCTCAAACTTTAAGTACCTACTTAAACTGCAATAGCGAATGTAAAAGAAATAATACATATTTTTATTTAGCTCCTATGATACGTAAAACAAATTTAATGAAATAAAAGCTTTCAATAAAAAGGAACGGTTATTGCTAACACTATTCCAAGATCATTCGAGAAGAATAAAATCCAATTTAACGAACACAGAATTTCCATTTCCACTTAACTTACACTCATGAAGTTCGACAGCAATGGAAAAACTTAATTTACTTGCGAATGAATAAAAAGCAAATTCTATCAGATCCAGAACGCATGCCGCCGGCACAAGTTTAAATAACTTTACAAATGTACTCTATTTACTAACCTCTCGAACCGCGCAGCCGTTATACGCTGACATAGATTAAGTTACAGAAATGTTACCTACCATTCTTCGACCACTTAACATTTCCTAGTTGTGCTACAAGCTATTTATATGATGCCTGCAGTATTCTCTAAGGTGCACTGTTTACATTGCAAATATTACCGGCTCTTAGCGTCGCATTTGGTTGCCGAAAAGGTGGCATAATATATCCATTGCAGAGGCAGCGGTAACTAATTTTGATCGTTAGGATTCAGGTACATTCTCGCACTGTACTTGCAATTTCGTAATCATTTTATGAAATACAATAAGCAAAAATAAAAATTAAAATAAATGTTAGTCTGAGTTTGATATTACACTTCTTTATAGAGTAGTTTTCAGGGAAAACACTCAATTTTTCGTAATCATCTCTTGTGCTCTTCTGATGTCACTATTATTAATTGTATTTTGGTGCACAATAAAGAGAGCAGAGAATTATTGTTCTCCAAACTTTTTAATTATTCCAGATAAATACTTTAGTAGCATTAGGAACATAGTTCCCTCTGGACTTATATTTTCTCATAGCAGGGAATATTATAATTTTATAATATTCTATATTCTTTGACGGAGATTTTACAAGAAGTTGCTACAAAGATGCAAATATGGAATTGGTCTATCCATGCAACACACGCTTCGCTTATTTTACTGTTGCCAGAAAGTGCCTACATTTTTAAACGTCTGGCATATGGCGATACTTTAGTATTCTTCAGATATTTTTCGATAAGCTTGATAAAAATACCGTATACTGAAGTCTGTTTATTTGTTGGCGGGTTGCGTAAATTAAAGAGGGTTGTGTAGGAGTGAATATTTATTAAGCTGCCGTAAGATATATGTAACTAAGTCTACTATTTTCACTGATGTTAATAGCTTTTAAACAACATTGCACAAAAAAGGATGATTATATTTTTAACATAAAGTGAAGTCTCATGTCCCCTAGTGGGGTAACGGGCAGATGCATTATACATCTGTTTCACTGATCGATTTTCTTTAGGGACAAGTAGGTGTTCAGCCTTCTGTGTCCTGCCAGACCGAGACATTTTTTTTCTTCATCTCCTCCGGGAATCGAACCCAGGACCCCTCGGTGCTACGCTCACGCGTCAACCACTGTACCAAGGAGGCGGTCTCCTTTAAATATTGTGTAAATATTTTTAACATAGTTATTAGTTACACAATATTTAAATAAAAACGTACCTATATAATTAACTAGCTGTTGCCCGCGACTTCGTCCGCGATTACGTCGTTTTTCGTCATTCGTCGTTTAAAAAAAATACGTGACACTTTTATTTTTGAATGTTCTTAATTGTCTCTTATAAAAATAAACTACATTAAAAATGAATACTCTGATAAGAAAATCTTAAAATCGGAGGACATCGAAAATCTGAGGAAAACATGAATTTGATTTAAATTCTACATTACTTAGTAATTCAAATAATAATCTAAATTAAATGTAGATTAACAGTTTGAGCGCATCATTATACAGGGTGTAATCGTTAAGTGTGCACAGGCGATTTTTCCGTAAGTATCACAGATAACAAAAAACTTTAAACTGATATCGAAATTACTTAACCTAATGAGTAAAATGGCGGTAATAAATTTTTAAAAATAAATCGAGAAATATCAAAAAAAATATCTTTAAACCCTCCCATACATTAAGTATGAAATATGAATATCCCATATACCTACATTTAATATGAAAGATTTTAGCTTTCTTTTTCTTTTTTTGTAAATGTCTGGAAAATCCCCGGGAAATGCTCGGAAAATCCCCGGAAAAGCCTGGGAAATTCCCGGAAAATAACCGGAAAATGCCTGGGAAATGCTCGGAAAATGCGTGAAAATTTCCGGAAAATATCCGGGAAATGCTCGGAAGATCCCCGGGAAATGTCTGGAAAATCCCCGGAAAATGCCAGGGAAATGTCCGGAAAATGCTCGGAAAATCCCCGGAAAAGCCTGGGAAATTCCCGGAAAATAACCGGAAAATGCCTGGGAAATGCTCGGAAAATGCGTGGACATTTCCGGAAAAACCGTGGGAAAATCCCTGAAAAATGCCTGGAAAATATCCGGAAAATGTCCGGAAAATATCCAGGAAATGCTCGGAAAATCCCCGGGAATTGCTCGGAAAATCCCCGGAAAATGCTAGGAAAATCCCCGGAAAAGCCTGGGAAAATCCCTGGGAAGTTCCCGGAAAATGTCTGGAAAATCCCGGAAAATAACCGGAAAATGCCAGGGAAATGTCTGGAAAATATCCGGAAAACGCGTGGAAATGTCCGGAAAAAGCGTGGAAAATGCCTGGAAAATGCCCGGAAAATGCTCGGAAAATCCCCGGAAAATATCCGGAAAATGCGTGAAAATGTCCGGAAAAAGTGTGGAAAATGCCACTTCAAATTTGCGAAGTAATTAAAGCAGAAAACCAAAAAAGAAAAATAAAGCTAAAATCTTTCATATTAAATGTATATGGGATATTCATATTTCATACTTAATGTATGTGAGGGTTTAAAGATAATCTTTTTGATATTTCTCGATTTATTTTTAAAAATTTATTACGGCCATTTTACTCATTAGGTTAAGTACTTTCGATATCAGTTTAAAGTTTTTTTGTTATCTGTAATACTTACGGAAAAATCGCCTGTGCACACTTAACGATTACACCCTGTATAATATGTACCTAAGTATTAAATTACGTTAGTTTACATAGTAATTTTACTAAAAACACGATGACTTTCTTTCGCGCTCGGTACAACAAACTAAGCATGTTTGTGGTACGTGGCCCGCATCACTTGACCCCCCGCGAGTTCCCCTCCGTTACTATGCGAAAATACATTCGTCGCCCTACTGTAGGAAAAATTGTAATATTTTAAATTCGAGAAATATTGATTTCTTGTATTCGACTATTCGTTGTAGTCGAATACAAAATATATTTGAAGCAACTTAGGTTGGCCTTCAGGCAAAAGGGATCCTATCAAATGATAAACTTGACCTTGTATCTTAAAAGTAAGCATGAAAGGATCCTCTGATAATTGTTGAGCACCAAAGGATCATTTAAAACGCACTACTATAAGAGCGAATATTGTCTAAGAACTGTTTAGATTGCACATGTTCCTCTAAAAGTAGTGATTTCAAAGGTTCTGGTGTATCTTCAAACGAAAGCCGACTCCTTACTCCTCTTTAAAGCATTACAAAAAGAACATACTACGTTAATATCGCCTATACAGAAGATGATCTGTAATCAATTGTGAGGTTATAAGCAAACCCACTTTTATATTTGTCGGACCACACCACCGAATTCGTAGATTGATCTTCTATGTTTACCTCTTAAGTCATTAAGACTGTCGAAATCTGTCTACAGTATGACGGGCCTCTCGCTATTCGTCCGTTTCAAGAGACCAAATAGTTTCAATTCTTAATCTTTCATTAAACAAACTTATTAATCGTACTTGTCTCAAATAATCTTGTCTCAAATAATGGTAATATTCGCGTCCCTACTCTAGTCATTGCTTATGCTCATGTTCATCTTCAAGAGATCGAATAATATTATGGTGCACCCTATCATTTGTCAATCGGTCTTCATATCGAATAAAAGTTTCAGATTATCGAGATAAAATATGCCATTTGCGATCAGCTGTGAGACGTTATACCCTCTCAGTGAAGGTTTCGGTCTCACAGGATAGTACATGCCGTTCGCGGTCAGCTGTGAGCCGCAATTCTCGTTGTGAAGCGGTTTCAGGTTCTCGGCATAACACAATATGTTGTTTTCGGTCAATAGTAAGCCTCTTACCTCTAACGATCCTTGAGAACTCTTATTTCTCATTTTCTTAGCTTTGCTCGAATTTCGATATAAAGATTTTTTTAGGTGGCACTGATGCGAGTAAATAAAAATTAAGTTAAAACGGACTGAGAGTGTTATAATCATCAATCATCATCATCATCAATACATATAATAAAATTGTGGAAAAGCGATGTCTGTACAATGAAAATATGTAGAAAAAAATTAGCAGGTGTTATTATTAAATCGATCTTGAACCCAAAACTGTAGTTAAAAATTTTTTTGTCTGTTTGTCTGTATGTTTGTGCACGCTAATCTCAGAAACGGCTTATCCGATTTAGATGCGGTTTTCACTAATGTATTGTGGTAATCTTCATTTAACAGTTAGTGTTTATTTCATGTCAATCGGTTCATAAATAAAAAAGTTATGACAATTTATAAGTAATCACGGCGAACATTTGCTAAGGCATTCTATTGTACACTGTACAGTCACTACATAGTATAAAACAAAGTCGCTTTCTCTGTCCCTATGTCCCTTTGTACGCTTAAATCTTTGAAACTACGCAACGGATTTTGATGCGGTTTTTTTTAATAGATAGAGTGATTCAAGAGGAAGGTTTATATGTTTAATAACATCCAGTAAATAGTGGAGAAGTACTGTTATTTTTGAGGTTTCTAATGTGATGTCGTAAATAGTTACATTTTTTCCGCTTACATTGCAAACGCAGGCTGAACCCTACGAGTTTTATCAAAATATTGTACTAAGTATTGTACACATTGAAAAGGTCTACAGAAAAGTCCGCGATGGTATATGTCTATCTCTTATGGATAACCCACAATAACTTTTTTTTGTCATTTACTTTTTACGACAAATAATGGCTAATTTTCGAAGCGATTTTAGCCAATACAGCATTAATCCTTAACCAATTAAATACCTTGAATACATTGTTCATTTAATATAGATCTATATGGCCCTTTACACCGTATGATTTAAGTGAATATTTTCGAAAATATTACAGATTTAAAAATTGCGGGACGTAGCGTTTGCGGTGGTACCGGCCGGCCGCCCGGCTATATATTATTTTATACCCGTGCGAAGCCGGAGCGGGCTGCTGTTTTTATATATGTACAACGTTCACAGTTTTTCTGTAGTGTATTTAGTATCAGCATTGCACCCGTGCGAAGCCGGGGCGGGACGCTAGTGTACGATAAAACGTAATTTATCTGTTATACGCTACAGTTATTCCTTTACATGTCCAGATAATCATATCAAAATTCCCCAAGGGTTTGGGGGTAAGCTGAGGTAGTAGGGGGGGCGGGGTCAATTAACATTATGGTTACTTCTAATAGGTAAATTTTCCACACAAAATGTCCTTTAAATTATGTCGTATTATATTTTTAACCCCCGACGCAAAATACGGGTGTTATGTGTTTGACTGCTATGTATTTCTGTGTGTGTGTGTGTGTCTGTCTATGGCACCGTAGCTGGCTAACAGGTAAACCGAATTAGATGCGGCTTTTTTTTGTTAGGCAGCATATTTTCCGACGCTGGTTCTTAGATAAATTGTATCGAAATCGGTTCATCCACTTATTATACCTACATAGGGGTAAAAGTGGGAATGAAAAAAATGATATAATAATTTATTTTTAAAGATCGTTGGGAAGTTTATGAAATTATTTATTCCTTTTTCTATACACTTTTCTTCGTCTAAACGGTTAAGTTACGTGCTCCCTCTCTCTCTCTTCAGCCTTTAGTTACGTGCGTGAGACAGGAAACATCTAATTTGGATTTGTTGCTGGATTTGATAAAAATTGAGTATCGATTAAGCTGATCAGTGGCTACACCATACATTATTAAAAACATCCATTTAAGAAAGGAAGGAAATAGAATTTGCTCCTCTCCCCCCCTGGTTCCTAAAAAATAATATGACATAATTTAAAAGAAATTTTACGTAGAATTAGTTAGGCATTTCTTTTTTGATTTTCGATATTATATACTAATCATAATTTTTAATTACAATATTATGTAGTAACTATTATTTCTTTAATAAGTTGGTACGTAAGTTTTTTAGCTCAGTTTAGTAAGAAATTTTAATAACAATTCTTTTAATTATTTATGGTAGTACGTATTTACTCAATAATTGTATGTTAAGTAGTAATTCAGCATGGGCGTAGCCACGGTGGGGCTGGGTAGGGCGCTTACCCTGGCTTTGATCTGGTAGGTACCAATTGTGAAGGGGAGTGGGCGTGGGCGTTGGCGTGGGCCTGGGAGTGGGCGTGGGAGTGGAAGCATGAAAATAAAAACAATTATTGTTGCCCCACCCTGAGCCCATGGTCATAGGTCCCATAGTCACTATTCCACGCGGACGAAGTCGCGGGCACAGCTAGTAGACAAATATAATCAGAAAGCTTTGAACTCCTAAGCTCAACCATAAAAGATAGACATTAATTATGATGTCGGGAGATATTTTTTATATAATATGGAGAACATTTCTTTCATACTAATAATTGTACCAAGTTTCGTTTAAATCCGTCGAGTAGTTTTTGTTTCTATAACGGTTATACAGACAGACAGACGGACAAAAATTTTTGGCGTCAGTGTCGATCCCTAATCACCTCGTGATAGTTATTTAGGAAATATATTTCATGTACAGAATTGACCTCTACAGATTTAATATAAGTATTATTCATATAATTAGATGCCAATTTCCATGTAACGTTAAATTCGACTATACAATAACTAACAGACAACGCAGGTTACTCTCGTTTCCGTAAGTTGAGGCGGCTACATATTCGGTCCTCATAACTTCACTTTTTGTGAACGAAACGACAGCGCGGTTTAATTCGATGCCAACACCATCAAAAAAAGGAAATATTTTTAATTGTGAAAAAATATTATGATTTACACTATAAATACTATTTTAACATTAACACAAAATATAAGACTGTGAGTGTGTAAAAATAAATCCAGCTAGTTTCACATCAAACTTATGTTTTTAATTAGGTATACGACATGAAAATATATTAATTACAAAGCAATAATCATACAGGTAAATACTGAACAAAAGTATTAACAGTCAAAGTAAATTTTTACTTACAACATGTAAATGATGAAGGAATAATAATTATCAACGAACTAACATTTTTGTATTATTGTTTATAAATATAAATTCATAAACAATAAATTTATAAAGAATAGAAAAAATTCGACCACTAAAGAATGCTGGTTCGAGTCCCGCCTTGTTATCGAATTTTTAAAACACGAAGATTTTTAAAAATGTAACCAATGAACCTCAGAGGAATAAACCTTATTCCTCTGAGCAATGAACACAATCAATATTAGATTAACTCTAATGGTGTCTAGTTTGACTTAAAATAATAAACATCTACCCTCACTTTTAAAAATGTAGTATATTCACACGAATTATAAGCGCACCTTATAGGGAAGGGAAGATATGGGTTAAAGAGTTAAATAAATAAATAACATAATTATATTTAAATTATTAATTTTTAACATTGTGTTCAGTAGTGTTAACATGTAAATTGATTTGATTTTTACGAAATCTCATAGATGGCGCTGTTTCAAATTTGTATACTAATAAATTCATTAAACTGATTCTCTGCCCAAATTACGTAAATGACATAGTTTTTATTGTGTAAAGCTAGATAATAGCATGGCTTACCCGAAACCAACATTTAAACATGAGTCTTTAGATTGTACGCTGTCGTAATACACGGAATACGTAAGAAAAAAAAAGGTTCACAGCTCCTCCCCCGGAGGTGATAGCATGATAATATGTTTAAAAAAGCCTCACCCGACCTGTTAGTAATATTCATGCAAAATTTGAAGTCAATCTATGCAGTACTTTTCGAGATTAGCCTGGACAAACATACAGACAAACAGACAAACAGACAAACAGACAAACAGACAAACAGACAAAAATTCTAAAAACTATGTTTTTGGCTTCTATATCGATTATAGATCATGGATTATGTATTCTTTTAAAAAAATATTCAATGTACAGTTTTGACTTTCCTACGATTTTATTATATGTATAGATAAAAATGGGTACAGCGTTTTTAATTCAAACTTATGAGTAAGTTTCTTATTATAAACGCCAGTTTTAAATTCTTTAAGTCCTTACCAAGGCTCGGCAGTCGGCAACTATAGCAGCACAAAAGATATACGCAGAGATATATCTCATTAAAACAATATTGATCGGTTCCACAAAAGGCTTGCGGTTTCATTAACAACTTTCCTCAAATGTTTATGTTTGCGGAGCTTCTTTGAAAGGCTCGGAACATTTAACTTTTACAATTTTACGCGATTCGTGGAGTTTGTGGTGCTATCAGTTATTCGCTCGGGTTTTGTTTAAATCAAACATCATTTGGGAATGTAGGTTGGCTTCTAAACTGTTTATGTTTCTATGAATATATCGACGAAACTCGGTTATTGGATCTAAAAGGTTTGCTGGAGTTTCTCCGTTCGTATAAATAGAATGCACATATACCTTTGTTTGTATTTTAAACTAGGTGATTCAATGATATGTAGGTATTGTATTGTATTGGAAAATGTATGTTGACTTATTTTTGTTATTCTTCGTTTTCTTTAAATTAAGATTAGAAGTTAAGATAATTCATCCTAATCCTTTTTGGCTTTTTAATGAGAGTTATTTTTTTCTGTTTTGACTTTGTTAAATAGCATATAGGTATCAATGAAATAAACAATTAAGAAAATGCTTATTAACTCAACTAAAAAAATTGGAGTTGGTTTTATACCTACTCTCCTTTTCAATTTCCCCATGGTTCACTCAATCGAAATAATACATTGTTCAAGTGTTTTTAATATATAAGTCACATAAACTTCCCCTTAAATTATTTTCAGTTTTAACAATCTGAGTCCTTGACTACTCATCAAATATGTTCTGTACCACGTTGCTTTAAATTGATAAGCGCTAGAAATTGCTTTAGAACTTGTGTCTAAATCGGTGTTTAGATTAACGTTAGTTGGTGTGTGTAAGTGAAATAGATATGAATATAACTAACTTTATAGGCAACTAGCTTTCCGCCCGCGGCTCCGCCCGCGTTTTCAAAGAAAAACCCGTTCCCGTAGGATTTCCGGGATAAAACCTATCCTATGTCCTTTCTCGGGTATCAAAATATCTCCATACCAAATTTCATGAAAATTGGTTCAATAGTTTAGGCGTGATTGAGTAACAGACAGACAGACAGAGTTACTTTCGCATTTATAATATTAGTATGGATATGGTACAAACTTTGACAAAACTTTTATTTAGACTTTATGTAGGTCAGGGTATATTCGATTTTCAAGTAATTTAGAAGTCTATAGGGCTGAGCCAAAGCGAATTTTGTCAAGGACAAAATTGTAAATAAGGTGGGAAGAATAGAAATATTTTATGAGGAGTTAATGTAGTTCTTGTGTTTTTATATTCTTTAGTGGTAGGTAATAATAACACGAAAGCTATATTAAATAATTATTTTAAAGTAAGTAGTTTATTTTTTTGCCCGTTTTACATGTCAACACTATTATTTAATAACCAATCGATAAAATTATTTTCCCTTTTCAATCGTTGGTTAAAACTTATTCGTCGAATAACGTATTAAACTACCATTTCAAAAATGTATTCTAATTACCTGTATTTGACAGTTTACAGGTGACATTTTAATATTATCGTGTAACACTTTATTGGACGGATAAGTTTTAACCAAGGATTGAAAAATCGGCCCTAAATATAGGTACTTAATTTGCTTTGTCCTTCATTATTCTATCAGAAACAGCCACTCTTAGTCCTAAAAGGTCATGGCTTAGTTGTAAACTTTGCGTACAACTAGCTTTACCTTCCTACCAAATTCGAAATACCTTGTAGAATTGATTGAGCAAAGTTTTAAGTGAGCCAAAAACTTTTGGGCATCAATAACAAATTAGTATAATAGTTTACAGTTCAAAATTGTCAATAACGTACAGTTGAAGTCAAATATTTTTTTTTCTGAAAATAAAAATATTTTATAACAAGCGTTTTACGTTTAACCATATTTATAAAGACACTACATGGACACTACAAAAAAATTCGATACAATTTCTGTAAAGCGCGCTCAAAAAGAAATTCCGGACTGACGGGCAAAAAATATTTTAATACGAATTTTAGCAATCCATCGAGCGAGGTATCGAGAAATTTGATATGAAAAATATCCCATACAAATATTCAAATCGAGTAGGACAAGCCGGAATGGGCTTTTGATTTTTATCCAGTTTTCAGTTCGGCTTGTTAGTTTTACGTGGTTTTGCTTGTAGGTAAGGGCGCGGGCACACCGACTTGGCCACTCGACTTGCCAGTTACGTTGTTGAATTGTTATTGCAAATGGAACTGGTTATTGATCTGTTTTCTAAGCTCGTCAATTGCAATAAGGCATTTTTTTCGGATGTTCCTTTATCCCATTTTTAGGTCGCGTTTTTTATCAATCGGAATCGCATTTGCACTAGCACTAGCTTGAGAGTGTTGTTTTTCGAAATTATGACAAGATTTACAAAACTTATCAATATAAATAATAGCGGCAGGTAATTTTATAGAAGTCTCAATTGAAAGAGAGATATTATGAGTACGTTTATATGCAGGTAATTTAATATTTAAAATAGTTGAACATTTTCTATGATCTTACAGTTTATAGCCTTCATATTCAGAAACTGTTATATCTGGGAAATCATGCTTGAACTTCGCTCTAACTGATAAAATGCATATTCTTAGAATTTTCGGTATAAATGCTTTTCTAACAGTTTGTACAAATATTACTTTGAGCGGGAAGCATGTAAGACTATGAATAACACTCGAAATGTCGATAAAGTTGGTACCATTGTTATATTTGCTAGAGGACTGACTAATATTTATTTTCAATGTATTTATCGTATTGATTATTTTATGAGTTTCAAAATAAAATGGTTAAAACTATTTTTATCTTTATTTTTCCTATTTTGTAAAGTCGCAGTTACAATAATATTTCATTAGTCATAACAAAAATATTTTGAGTTTTTGTTCACGTAATAGACAATAATAAATGTAGAGTTGGATGACATTATTCATAAAAGTATCAACTTGCATTGCATCTAAACGTATTAAGTATTCATAGAAACTCGTTTAAATATCCAAGACAGGAAAATCATTTGCAATTAAAACTTGCATAGTGAAGTTTAATAAGAAACAAGAGAAAAGTTTCGAGAGCAGTTGTTTTGCATACATTTTAACTCGTTAAAAATTCTGGGACGGATACTTACTTTATTTACGCTACCTTGTAGTGTCAGATAGTGTTTTAAATTAGCTTTAGCCTCTGACTTTGCTCACTTGACGGGTAGTAACATTTATGTTATGACATTTATTCACTTGTAAGTTTATCAGAGTAGTAAAATGTATTCAAATTAAATGCGTGTACTAGAGTACACACGTAAGAAGTGAAACTTCTTTATGACCTTAAAAATGTCACGAGTATGGCGTAACGCAAAAATGTCACGCGTACGGCGTAACGCAAAAATGTCACGCGTACGGCGTAACGCAAAAATGTTACACTAAATTTTTGTCCAACCCCGATAAAGAAGTTTCACTTCAATTAATAATTTTCTCGTCTAATTGTTTATATGCATGATAATATTTCAACTACCACGACATTTCGCGGAAATTTTGACGAGCGTAACTCATTTTCGAGTATTTCAGTGACACATTAACGAGCGGATTTCCCCAATTTCATTCACGAAATCCCGTTTTAATTAAAGTGGTGATAGCTAGAGAGAATTAAATTAGGTGATTTTATGAAGGAGACGGTACCATTGAGAACGGAGCCGAACGTGTTACGATTCAGTACCGACGGCGCGAGTTTTATGGTACGGTTTCTTTGAATAATGGAGTAGACGACGCGTAAAGAGATCCATCTACTGCAAGTTACAAGCGAGTGCCGAGTGTGCGTCAATCGAGTTTTTATAGTTGTGGTATTGGTCGTATTTTCTTTTGCTTTATAATGTCATTCGATTTTGTTTTAACATGTGTTGATGTGTGGATATTAGCCTGCTTTGTTTTTCAGATAATATTACTATGGTATAGAAAAACAGTGGGTTGTTAAATAAATAAAGAATAATTGAAACTTTTTCAGTTTTTTTTTCAGATTGAATTCGAATCTTGACTCTTTATGTCGAACAAACTAAGAAGTATGTTTAATAAAACCAGATAATTTATGATTAACCATTTAATGTTAAGAAATGAGAACGCTCAACCTTTTAACTTGTATCCAAAAATAAAATCGTTCGTATACAATTTGATGCTAAATATCCCAGATTAAATCGCTTGTTAGAGTTACTGTCATTGGAATGGTCTAAGGTTTTAAAAATTGCATTATATGAGATTTTACTATTCAAAAAGTATTTTAAGATAAGTCATGTAAATATACTATGGTCATTTACATCGAACTCTTTATACACAAATATAAAGTTTGTTTTCTTGACTTTGTGAATAAAGTAATGATGTAGGTACTTAATTATATCTATAAGATATTGAGTAACTTTTTTAAACGCTCTTTTCTTTTCAACCATAGTAAAGTATGATCAAGCAATCAAGATACTAATAGTGTTTCTTATTCAACACCCTAAAACATATAAAATATTGAACAATAACCATATATAATTGAAAATCCTCGCTCACTTCACAGTGACATCAGTCACATTGTTCTAGAAGATTAAGCTAATTACAGCTCGAAAGATAATGGAGAATGCAATTAGCTTCATGCGTGTGTTCAGTGCTAACGATATTAATGTCTGCTCTTATGTTTTTACCTTTTTGTATGTACCTTCATCCCTTGGTCACGCCTTAGTTTTTGCCGTATGTATTTTTGTGTTGAAGAACTCTTCAATGTAATAAAAAATGGTCAAGTGCGAGTCGGACTCACGGCTGAGGGTTCCGTACAAATAAGCTGCAACTGCAAAAAAAAAATGATCAGACAGACAAGCAAATTGTTAGCAACAGGATCCTGTTTAACTTTTTGTGTGTGGAACGTTGAAAAATAATGAATTTGCACAGAAAATTTAAAGAAAATGTCAGCAAACTTTATTTACGCGCGTTTGATAATTTTCGTGAAAACTAAACAATGTCAGTTCAGCTATAATTTTGAATAAATTTTCTCGGGCATTTCTGTATACATGAATATATGGGCTCATAGATACCTAACACATAAATTCATCACATCGTTCCCAGTACCGGGAATTTTCTTCAGCAGCCTTTGCTTTTTGCAGATTTACCTGTGGCATTTGATATAATATTTATTGCAAGTTCAAGCTCATTATATTATATTTTCAGTAGAATTTATTAGATATTACATAAAGAGTTAATAATTTCTCATTAATATCACTTAATTTGTGATTCGTAAGAGTTCGCAAGAGTGTGATTTCGTGTTCTTTTTGTATAAGAATATTGCATAGAAGCTTTTCGACCGCACTAATAACAACGAATTCATGCTCTACGCCTGCTCTACAAAATAAAAATAAACTATCATTAAATAAAAATCTTCATTTGTCATCTCTACGTAATGTGATGTGTATATTTTATTGCATTCTCTTGTACGCCTACAAATATGACATTAGGAAGAAAAAATATTAATCAGTGGGTTCCTTTGCAATTCCCTCTGCCTATTCTGTCAGTGTAATCCGTCTCAATCAAGATGGGGTTGCTTTCTTCCCAAATTGGAGCCGCATTATGGCTGTGAGAAATGACTGGTTTATGCTTTCATGACTATTTTCTAGGAAAACATTGCTATTTACTTAATCGTGATAATGTTTAATAATGTTGTTTAACGAACGATAAATCTTAATCACTACGGATCTATGTATTCATGTTTGAGTTTAATAATATGGATGCGATAGTGGATAAATCCTATCGCATTGATGATATCGATAGATTTTTGTTACTCTTTCACGCAAAAACAGCTGGTTATATCTGTATTAAATATTCCACAAAGGTTTCTTACAATCTGGTTCGTGGGACTTTAAACCAAGTACCTACCTGCAAAGCTAGTAAGGCCAAGCTAATTAAATATATGTTCCAATTAGTAATTCGTAAAATTTAAAAGCTTACCTACTTAAAAATTTGCTGATTAGTTATTTAATGTTTAATTTGGATGCTAAAGCTGTGTAGACAAATAAAGTTCATACCATTTAAATGCTGCAATCTTTTTCTATCTAACCTTTTAAATCTCTGACGAAATAAATTCAAACACACTATATTCAAAATACCATGAACCTTATATTAACCAAAAAATTAATACAAACGGTAAAGCACAAATTCGTTTTAGCATTTGGCACGGCGCCGCAGTAGGAATGCCAAATATATTATCTCGCGGTTAAATATCGGTTGTACAAACTCCTACTAGCCTTGGAATATTTCCTGCTCACCAATTTATCGTTCTAAACAATCGTTTGTATCAATTTGCCTGAGCTCATAGCAAATCAATGAATTCTCTATGGGAATACAACGGTTATTTGTTACTATTGTGCGAGTTATTTAACGGTAGCTGATTCATGTATCTATGAGCGTGTGCGTTATTTTAATGACCTAATTGAGCGGTCATTATGCTGATAGTAATTTTGGTTCAATTGTTTAATTACAACTAGCTTTTGTCCACGATTTTCCTGGTAATTAACTCTCTCACTTTTCTCCTCTTACTTTTCTCTGCGGGAGACATCAATATTCATTCAGCTAACAGCTTATGTTGAGTTATTAAGTAACAAACGTATGTATTATTGAGATACATCTTCCATTTGGACTCAACTAAATAGATGGATGGACAGCACATAACGAAGGTAGGGACAATAGATAATAGTAACAGATTTCTCTTTGAATAAAATAGTGAATGAAATTCGCAATTAAGCTTCGCACCTTTTGGGCAAGTTTTAGCACAGAATACTTAATAGTAGCTAACGCTAGTTTTAATTAGACTTGTTTATAATTATAGGTCACGTGGTATGACTTATTTTTTATCCGGTGAAGCAGTTGCTAAATACTGCATTACTTCTTTTCCATCTTCTTTGCATCTTAAAAATTTCATGATAAAAACATGCCGCCAAAAATTATAGACGAATTTACTCCTCCAAAAACCAAATGTAGGTACATTTCTTAAGACATAAAGTGGCACAAGCACGGGCTGCACACGTAAGCTCTTGAATAAAATAACAAAATTAATAAAACCTCAAAACGTTGGCGTGAATGCAAAATGTTAAGCAAATGTGGTGTCTCAGAAAATTGCGGGAGCATCATAACGACGTAGCATTTGTCATCGCTAACAAAGGCGGCCATTGCGCCGATCTCTTTTAATTCGTTCCAGTTTACATGTAATACCTCTTGGAATTGTTTGGGATGGAATGGAAATGAGTGAAATGGTTGGTTTTTGGAGATATTTTCGTTTCCGTGAGTGTCTCATTCAAACATATTCTGAGGATAGTTTAGTAATCTTTATTATTTTATTTCCTTGAAGTACCAGGATGGTTCTTAGGTAGAGAATACGTAAACATGTATCACGGGCGAAGTCGGGACGGATGGTTTATAATATAAGTAAGAATAACTTTAAATGTAGGAAAATAGTAAGCTTTCAGTAATAGCATTTTAATTTCTTCTATAGTCAAAATTTTCAGATACATTCTATACTATAGACTTCATTATGTTGATCCAAGTTCCCCATCGAAAAAACTATTATGAAAAACAATAAATTGTTTACAGTCCCCGCCCACAGCGATGTTTTAACCGCTGACGTCAATTTAAGGCTCTTACACTCCGATTTCAAAGGACTTTGTAATCTTGGGTTCCTTGAAGCAAATTGCCAGTGAAAACCGCAAGGCTAACAGTGTCGTATTCAGTACCTTCGTAACCAAGTTAATTACTCCTTGTTTTGGTTTCGAGTCCATTAAGTAGTAGGGAATTATGTTTCTTAAATGATACAAGCTCCTTTTTACTTGGGGCTATAATTGTTTAAATTGCTGTCAGTACGAGTGGATGTGAATGGGAGCGGTAATGGTATTTAATTAATTACAATTATGCTTTCGAAACAGGGAATATATTTTTTGCCTGGATTTTTATAGATGATAATTTAACGTGATTTTTGAAAAAAAAAACTGACTTGGTATTAATTTGTTCAAAATTCAAATGTGATGTTATGGTCAATGTAAATAAATAAACGACTGTTCGAACTGGAATCATCACTACATTATAAAACAAAGTTGCTTTCTCTGTCCCTAAGTCCCTTTGTATGCATAAATCTTTAAAACTACGCAACGGATTTTGATGCGGTTTTTTTTAATAGAGAGTGATTCAAGATGAAGGTTTTAGTATATGTTTTAGTTTTACCAGTCTGGAATCCATCTTATCGATGTCACATAAAAAGACTTGAGTCTGTACAGAAAAAGTTTCTTTATCTACTTACTTACTTTTCATCAGCAAAAACTTAAATCTTTAAAATCATACGACCTCAGATTAAACTTTTTTAAAATGGAAAGTCTTAAACATCGGAGATGGATGGCAGATCAAATGTTGTTATATAAAATTGTTACAAATTCGTATATTTGTCCTAATCTTCTATCAAAAATTAATATAGCTGTTCCAAGGAGATACTCTAGGAAAACCAATGTATTTTTTGTCAAAAGATATAGAACCAATTTAGGCTTCAACAGCGTCATTGCTAGAGTTTGTCGGGAACATAATAGATTATTTAATAGCACAAAAGTTGACATCAACTTTCTTAGTTTGTTTGCATATAAAAGCGTTTTACATAAAAATTATACTGATGAGAATAATGTTTTCTGATTAGAATTTATACTACGATTAGAAGCTATAATTTGATACAACTCAAAAATGCATGTTGTATTTGCCTGTAATTGGATCTACATCTTGCTATGCATGCTAATTTATGTCACATACTCAAAATATATTATAAATATAAGATGTACATCTGTTGGCAAATCAAATAAATAAATAAATAAATAAATAAATATAATTTATTAGGTTTTAGACAAAGCAGTCGAAGCCGCGGGGGGTAAGCTAGTAGTTTATGGAAAAGAGTTCCTACTAGTTGAATGAGTACTCCTGCTCAACAATTTGTAATTCTTGGACTGCGTAAGTTTTGAACTAACAGCTAACTAAATAAAAATAATGATATTTTAAATATTTATGTTAGAATATTTATTTGCCTTAAACTTTGTAACGTGTTGAAATTTAAACTTTATTCTCATAGTTTGTTGAGCTTCCATTTCCACTTCTTGTCTTCCAGGAAAAGCTCGGAATATTTGAACTTTGTAGCTGTTGCATGAACGTATTACTCGTGGTCAAAGTTTAGAAACATTAAAATGTATCACTTGAAGCACCTATACTTTAGAAATCCAAACAAGCATTTGTCACTGAAAGAGAGTTTTGTGAAGAATAAGTAGATATATAGAAGATATACTGTAAATTAATAAGAAATATACTGTGATAATAACGAGTTTGAAAGAAAGCTTTATTTGAAAAAGCGTGGAATATCATTTGAAATTATTACAATATTTTTTGTTAAATTGAAATGTGTGGGTACTTACTTTTGTTCTGAGACGCCTATCATCCAACAAATGCCTCCTACGTAGTAAAATGTCAAGAATCTCCATAGGTCTTTTACAAATTGTAAGCTCGATACAACATCATTCTAATTTTTTGGAGATCTTTTGTTCCTTAATCTTTATTTATTAAGTTTAGTATACATGCCTAACAATGGTTATATTAAAACGGTAATACTTACGTCTAAAGAGTGTTTACGAGGATTACAGGCCTTTTGTGAGCCGTCTGTTCAATTAATTTATTAGATAGGCTTAAAAAAGCAAACGTATAGATTGAAGTAAAACACACAAAAGTCTGCCAGACAAACATGCAAATTCGAATAGCCCACGTTTCGGCTGGTATTATGTGAAATGGTCCATAGGATTATGCGACTCGTGGCAGCCGGTTCGACTTAATTAAGTGCATGTTGCTTATTCAACTGCCTTTTGACCCGTATCTTTCGCATGAACGTTTGTGTATCGATCGTTGTACAATGTACATACACGTTTCGTTTAGATTTATGTTTGCTTTATTCATAACATGTTTTTTTTGCTTCGGTATATGTTGTATTTGAGTTTATTTTAATTCATATGTAACCAAAACGAATGAGTAGTTAAGGTAAGTTATAAGAATTTCAAATAGCAAATGTGTATTTAGCATTCGCGTCACTGGTGCATCGATGGTTTTATAATTACTGTCGCCTTTTGAAAAAATAGTGATCACAACTTGTCGGTATATTTTAGCAGGCGCCTACATTTATTAGTTTATTTATTCTTCTTTTCATTCTTCTTGCTGCAGCTGCTACTGGATTTAACAAGGATAAAAAAAAACAAATAGGACAGCTGGGGATGTATGATTATTATTATTATTTATGATTGCTATACTTTGATGAAATATTTTTAAATACAATCCAGTAGTTTCCTTTAAGAGTTTTTGTCAATATCTTCTCTTTAACTGAAAATATTGCTAAAAATATACGTTCACGAAACGTATTTACTACTAATAAATTGTAGCGTTATATCACCAAGGAAACTCTTAATAAACCGTCTACGAAAATACTTGTTACCCGAGCTTATAAGGAATACAAACCTAATTAGATAGCACAATACGAGACATACAGAGATTTAATAAAAGATTTCGCGATGAACCGAAGCGTAAAATGAAGTTCCTTCCATAGATTAGTGCCTATTGTCGGATATCGCTAGGAAATTGCTAGCTCTCTTGCGGCGTTCTGTATGTATGCCAGGTTTGGATTTGTACTGGGGATTTAACGAAAATGTACAGGATAAACATGTGCTATGAACTAATTGGTGTTATCTTTGATTGAATTGTTGGTTTGTAATAATTAGAGGTTGATAGAACCATTTGAAATAATGGCAATTTAATAACGAATTTGCAAAGCTTTATGTTGTCAAGTCTTACACTTTTATTTACATAGCATATTAATTTTATTTATAAGCGAATATTATTATAATAATAATAAAAAAAAACAATATTTAAACAATGAGTTCAAGCGTGTTAAAAATTTTTTATTTCATACGTTGGCGAATATAATGTTTAATAATTATTGAGGATTACACAGAACAAGAATATTTTGTAAGGAGTAAAAAATATTCTTGTTCTTCGTATTTTTCAGCCTAAAAATAATTAGGCGTAAAAAATTGTTATTAAATTTATTCCTATAAAGACTTTCAGGTTTCCAGGAAGGAGAGATAAGGAAGACTACTAAGTTGAACATTGCGAAGAGAAAAATAAATAGGAGTAACAATTTTTACCCCAAAAATTTTAATGATGTTCCATGAAGAATTGTAATATTATGACCATCTTGAACGTAACAAGATAACCATTGTACATTGAATGAATGAATGAAAGCCTTTATTGCAAGAAATTTGCAAGTAACAATAATTTATAGCTTAACTAGATTTCTTCTGGGTATCTTGCTTGCCTTTCGACAAAAGCCTCCTCCAAACTCTTCCATGATTGCCTTTGAAGTGCTATTCTTCTCCAGGTCACTCCTCCTACAATTTCCTTTAAATCATCTTCCCATCTAATTTTTTGTCTCCCTCTGTTCCTTTTTCCTTCCCTGGGATACCATTCCAAGAGATCTTTAGTCCACTTTCCTTGTTTATTCCTCATTATATGCCCTGTCCAACGCCACTTTAGAGATTTGACTGTCTTCACAATGCTTTGTAATTTTGTAAAACCATTGTACATTACAAAACTATAAATAGATAATTATAAAATGAAAAGGTAATGCTTTATAATATACGTATAGGTATAGTGCTCTTAAGTATGTTAGTTTAGGTCACGGTTAGAATAATAGAGGTCAGGTTAGGTCGCACAAAAAAGGCATTGTGCGAAGTAAAGTTTGAAGACCTCTTGTAGTAATTTAGTGATGTATTTTCTAATTAGGTTAATGATATTGTTGAGAGAAATGGAGTTGACAAGACATGTAAAAATAAAAAGGTATTTAAATTTTTAATATTCTGATAAAAACATTTTATAGTTATAGTGAGTATATTATTTAAAAGTGAACGTAATAATATATCCCTAGTTGATATAGTAATTACCCTTGATACTACTCCCCTCTTGACAGCATTTTGTAAATTACTATCAATTAACATATTATCTTACTTCGTTTCATGACAACATTGTAACGTATAGCATTTTATATTAAAACCTGGTTGTGATTTTTTAATAACTACTGATTATAATAGTTCTTACGCAATCAAGGAGGAAATAAGTCGATATTGTTTTAAATTTTTGTCATTTATTTAGTTTTAAAACAGTTTTGAACTTGAAGAAGAGAATAAAATCTACGAAAACAAAGTAATATCTTAAAATTTTAAGTAACGCTCCAATAATATGACCCATATCAGCTGTATTCTGGTGTATTGTATCGAAAATATCTTATTTTTTATAGTTTAGCGACATTATTGCAAACGAATATTATGGTTAATAAAAACACGTACAATACAAAGCAACCATTTAATATAATATATTCGTAACTAATAAAAACATCAACATTAAATTACCCAATGTATCACAAATTTTCTTATTTCTTATAATATTATCTATTGTGATTTTTTGTCTTCAGTCTCATCGTCGTATTTTGTTGGCGTCTCACCGGGCTTCAGTAACTTTCCAACGATATCGTATTTTTCTGTAAAAAAGTAATCATTTTCATATATCAATCTTATTTTGAGTAATATAATTTGTTTCCAAAAGTTTTATTACAATCTGACTAGGAGAGGAAGGGGAAAAACATGCCTGAATAGGTTAGGTTTAAATAGGTTAGGTTTCTATAGTAAAAAAAATAATAACCTTTGTTTCAGTTTTAAAACACAAATAATGTAAACTAGGTAAATTATAATATTGTTCTATTGGATAAATTGCATTTTTCCTTCGATGAACGAGAAGTCAAGGAAAATAGTTTTGTAATTAGAATAAGGTATAGATATTAGGTACATGGGTAAATTGTAAGGAAATAAATTGTATGCAAAACCACTGTTTTATTACGTTGATAACACATGCGGTAATTTTTTCATGTTTCCTTAAAGATTACAAAAGGAAATGTTATTGGCAACAATTTATTTTTATAGCTTTACAGTTTATATTAAGGCTATTAGTAATTGTTCATGCAATTTATTAATTATTTATTGAGCTAAGTATATAAAAAATCTAATGTAAATAATGTATATAGGACAATAAATTCTAAAAAAATTAAGTAAAATATTGTCGGTACTGGCTTCGTTATTTATACAAACATTGTCAGTTAATACTGACTGATTTTATCAACTGATAATTCAGTTGATAAAATGTGATATATCGCGTAGCACGTTTGATAAGAAGATAATCGAACGTTACTCAATATTATTTGAAATATTTCATAGTAGATATAAGTACAGTGGCTATTCTTTGAAAATTATAAGGAATATAAATAAATTGATGGTGCGACGGGATTCGAACAGATAGTTACGTTAATCTGCAACTATTCAATTTTTATACCTACATACATAATAACATTGAACAGTGATCATTCTCCTCTGATACGGCTGGACTGATTCTAATGAAATTTGTGTTGACTCGGCTAACATCTATTTTTCATACCAGTGATAAAAATATGGCCAGAAAAACGTTTGCAGGGACAGCTAGTATTATAATTATACTATTTTATAGATAACTTACCCCTGAACTGATCCTCCCATTCCTTAGCGGATGCGACCTCATCAGGTGAGAGATCGCTGCAGTCATCATACTCCTTATCCGAAGCGGCTACTTCACCCGTAGCTAGACCTCGAGTCGCGTCTTTGCCTGCGAATGCTGCGTATGGACCACCTGGAAATTTAATTTTATGGGTTTTATTTTTATATCTATAGTATACAAATAATGTTGCTAGACTTAAAAATATTTTTTTACATGTAACAGATTTATTTCTTGTTTTCGTCATGTTACAGAAATAAAATGTCCTTGCAAAATTTTTATTTCTTATACTAATAATAGTCCGGGATACATCGCCCATTTTTGCAAGTGATTACTATCAAGCTAATTTTTCGTGAGTAGCTTTATTTTGATGAGATGCCCAATAATTTCATGTACGAAATTCTCGATTGTGGTAGCTTACAGAGGTAACAAGGATAAAAATTTTTGATTTGACGGTTCTCAAATATTTATTACGCAATTTGTAGGACAATATGTCTGTTGAATTATATAAGTATTAAATAAGTGAAAATAAAAAAATCAGCTGGTTAGTAATCATTTATGATGACTTCGTTATCGATACACATTGGAAAGGGGGACTCTTTGATCAAACCATAGATTTTGTAGGACAAATATTTTTTCGAATAATTTAGATAATTATCTTGAGATTGAACAAAAAAAAACATTCAGTTAGTAATTAATATTTGAGAACCATCAAATCAAAATATTTTATCCTTGTTTCCTCTGGTAGCTACCACAATCGAGAGTTTCGTACATGAAATTATTGGGCATCTCATCAAAATAAAGCTACTCACGAAAAATTAGCTTGATAGTAATCACTTGCAAAAATGGGCGATGTATCCCGGACTATAATATAACATAACCCACAAAAGCTGTGTCCAATGTAAACAACCATTTTTTTTATAAACCCATTATTTATAAAAAAAATGGTTGTTTACACATTAGCCGCATAAAATATGCTGGTAGAACAAAAATAAAGCCTACATAATTTTCGTGACATTGTTGTTGTTAAAAAAAGTGCATCATACATTTGAAAATTGGTGTCAACGACTTTGCTCTTAATCTTACACTTTCTATTCCAACAATCCAAGTAAAATTTCGACTGCATACGCCAGTTTGTACTGTTAGATACTATTAACAAGGCCTATAAGGGCAATGAACGTTGTTATAACAGCTGCATTAAGTATGACAGAAACTACAAGCACACATAATAAATCTATAGGTACTAAATAATATTATAAAGCTGAAGAGTTTGTTTGTTTGTTTGAACGCACTAATCTAAGGAACTACTGGTCCGATTTAAAAAATTATTTCGGTGTTAGATAGCCCATATCGAGGAGGGCTATATAATATCATCACGCTAAGATCAACAGGAGCGGAGCACTGAGGGTAAAACCACGGGGCACAGCTAGTAATTTAGCTATATGTTTTTTACATCGTTGCGTTGTACCGAAAATAATCAGTATGCACAGGTTATTAAAATTCGACTTTGACCTCCTGTGCGAGGCCGTGCGACAGAGACGGCTGTTAGCAATGTTGTGATTTCATGTTGTGCTCTATTATAGTGTAAGAGTTTAATATATAAAATAAATACCTAATCTCTTTTTTGATACTATGGATATCTCGTGTAGGTAATTTGTGAAAAAATTCTATCCATGAAATGTTTTTTTCAATGAATCTCAAATTTGCAATATGACTTTAGTAAGGTATGAATCTTATTTAATAAGTACATGTATTAAGTAACCAGACATAATCCTAGGTTTTCTGTGATCTAACAGTGTAATAAATATTATTATGAAATTTCAGATGTTTTTTCCTTGTTAAAAATTTAATTACTGTTATTATAAGTAGGTTTAAGAAAAGAAGGATAATTATTTAAATACAATTTACGAGACAATTATTATTTTTACGATGGAGTGGTAAAAAAGCAATTATGTCCATTATAAACGAGACTGTCAATGTCGGCTTATTATATTTTCAATGTTGCTTGTAGAGCCATTAAAATTTTTCGCAAAAAATATAAAAATCCTTGGCCAAGGAATAATAATTGTTGTTTATTTGTAATATTTCTCATATTTTTATGTTGTCGTAATTCTCTACAACATATTGGTAACAAATTCTGACTATAAGTTATAACTACAAATTATTACAAAAATATTGGATCGATACTAATGGAACAAAGAATACTAATGTAAATCATTAAAAAAAGGCTTCTCATTTCGTATAATTGTTTTATAATCTAAACTAGCTACGCGGTTTTACCCGCATGGCTCCGCTCATGTTGGTCTTAGCGTGATGATGAATGGGCTATCTAACACCGAAATAATTTTTTAAATCGGACCAGTAGTTCCTAAGATTAGCGCGTTCAAACAAACAAACTCTTCAGCTTTATAATATTAGCATAGAAACTCAGTGTCTGTAACAATTTATTATTTATTAAAATAAATGTTTGAATAAAAGCACCCATTAAAGAAAGTGTAGTTATTATAGTTCTCTATGGCAATAGATTATTTTCGAAGTAGTTATTGTATAACATGAAAGTATCGCACAGTTATTTTAACTCATATATTACCTTCTAACGTTAAAAGTATTCTTGATTGCTATCACGAGTACTAAGATTTTATTTAAATAAGGTATATTTAATTTAAGTAACGGTACTAAAATAATAAAATTTCATAAAATTATTGTTAAGCATTAAAATCACCTCATTATAATTGTAAAGTTTTAAATATTTATTAACATACACTTTGAATTATAATAACGAGTAATTAATGTTAAAAAATATACTTGAATTTTTTAATGTTATTAATGAATTGTTTTTTATTATTTTTATATGAAAATTATATTTTTTTTAACCATTGCGCCGTTGGTGTATGGAAATTTTTAAAATATACGTAAGTATGTGAATTTATTTAAGGCGATAACTTATAATCAATTAAAAAAACTGGTTAGTTGGTTCACCAAGGTTGAAACTCCATACTAGGTATGTTATGATAATTTGCACGAATTTATAAACAACATATATCAGTGAAAAAAATTAAAATAAAATGTAGTTATGTTTTTCTGTATGCTTACCTACATAAAAAGATCAACCATTATTAAAAATAAGGTTTAGATATTCAAAATAATAGGAATATGGTAGTAATCTTATAAAATTCATTGCCTTTTTTTTCGTTTTTTATGACTAAATTTTGTATGAATTATTGTTGTTGGCCGATCGATTATCAAGAAGAGAAGATGTAAGAATCATGGTTTCGTTTATTGCAAATATTATTATTAAATAGCTAACCACCCGAGGCTTCGCCCGCTTTGTCTAATACCTAATAAATTATATACTAAAACCTTCCTCTTGAATCACATCTATTAAAAAAACCGCATCAAAATCCGTTGCGAAGTTTCAAAGATTTAAGCATACAAAGGGACATAGGGACAGAGAAAGCGACTTTGTTTTATACTATGTAGTGATAGTGATAAACCTACGATAAATATATATGAATTATAGTAGAATGTACTCTATCTAGGAAATTTGAATGTAAAAGCACTCAAAATTTCCTAGATAGAGTACTACGTACAAAAGTACGTTATACTTTCTTCCCTGTCTCTCTAATTATAATTGAATGAAATTATAGAACTAAATCATATTATGTAGTAATTTCTCTAATATAGTAAACAGCTGATTATAGATAAACTACGTAGTAAGTCTTTTAATAGCATATTATTAGATATAACTATTGCATTAATAAAACATTATCGAATGTCAGATTTATGGAAGAAATATTCATGTAACGGTGTATTTAAGGGTGCATTAAGATCAAACGAGCGAATGCTCATTTTAACCCAAATTATTTTTGTGTAAACAGGCGTCAAATTATTTTAGTGTAAACAGGCGTAGAGCATTCTTTCGATTTTCTTAATGCGTTCGAAAAGGTTCTATGCAATTTTCTAATACAAAAAACACTGAATACGAGTTTTCGTCTAATAGATCACGAAATAATGCTCTGCTCTATATATACTACTATATACTATCTATAATAAATGGACAATCTAAAAATTAAAATAATTCGCACCATTTCCTTTGAATTATTCGTTAAAACAAACAGTCAAAAATATCTTAAATCTTTATATTATTATTATAGAGGGTCATGATGATACAGCAAGGTCTCTTTAGTTAATAACAACAGTCGTAATCCGTGCAATGAATCTAAATTCATGTTCAAATGCATGATCATTAATGTTATCTTATCTATATCAATACTAGCCTATATATAGAACAGACTAAATAATGTATTTTAACATTAAATAACATAATTAATGTATTACCTAAGTTATTTAATAATTACTATTATTAGTTATCAATTTGTGAAAACATAATTAATCAAACGTATTTTTTAAACTGAATGTCTTTCCACATAGAATTAAAAGTTACTAGAACAATATGTTATTGTTTACAGCAGATGTATTAATAATCTAACAAAAGTTATCTTCTGATTGGTTCGAATAAAATTTGCTCTATTTACTTGAACTCTATATTTGAAAATAACAAGTATTCAACAAAGTTTGTAATAATTTAGTTTATTTACTGTAATGTATGTCCATTTTGTTGCTGAATAAGTGCATGACCAACATTACACATGCGTAAATGTACATAAATATTAAATACTTATAATATTACTAGTGGTCCGCCCCGGCTTCGCCCGTGGTACCTACATGTTTAAACTATCCTATCTCTCAAGTTGGATCGAACTGCACATGGTGTGCGAATTTTATTATAATCGGTTAAGTGGTTTAGGAGTCCATTGAGGACAAACATTGTGACAAGAGATTTATATATATTAAGACATTCTCTACAACACGCCATCTAGTGGTAAGAAGTAAGTTCTTAGTATAAATGGATTAAAATAAGTGATACATTGTTTCTTATAGCAAAAGTTTGTGAAATTTTGCATCTGCAAATTGTAGGTGCAGATGTTACTTTATCATGCGAAACAGATTTATCTAACTGGATGAAATAGCACAGACATAAATTACACTAGATAAGCACTTAGCATAGATTCATAGAAACTAAAAATCTAGGCATGGCAGAGCCTAGAGGTTCTGTACAAAACAATCACGACCAATCAGGTTCTTAATACAATTAGACCGTGATGAATTGATGATGTAATAGTCTCCGTGTTAAGAATAGATTTAAATTGATCTAATAAATGGAACAATACTAATTTACACTGAGAAATAATTGATTAATATTATACTTTACTAATATCTTCATCAATTAACAATTTCTACGAAAACTTATGTGTCTAAACATAAAATAGTTTATACGTGATTAAAATATAACACAGTCTTGCCATGACCAGCAAATAATTTATATTATAGGTTAGGTTAGTATACATAGCTATATAAATAACACCTATTAACCACGACTAGAACTTGTAAACTCCACTACATAGAGTTTAAATGAGGTAAATACAAGTGAGAAATAACTGTGTCTCAGTAAGTTTTACTAAAGGTAGCATTCGGATCTGGGCAGTCGCGACCCGGCAGCCGCTGCCCCGCAGCCGCGACCGTGGTCGCGAGGCACCGCTTCGTAGGGAATTGTATGCGATAGTGTCCGACGCAAGCGACCGAGCCGCGCGGCCAAGGGGCGTGGCTTGCTCGCGACTTTGGCAGCGCCGCCGAGCCGCTCCGGGAGCAGTACGGTCGCGCTGCTGGCGACGTTTACCGATGAAAACGACGAGTTTTTAGTTGAATTAATTGCTAAAAATCCACCACTTTACGATCCTTGACTCAAAACCTATAAGGATAATGTTATGATATAATGAATCGATTTTATTCCTCTTTGATGATAGTAAGACCAACATTATTTGGTCGTCCTCTTCTTCGTCCTCTATCAGTCTCTTCACGAGTTCTCGCTTTCGTATATTTGACTATTATTTTGACTGAGTGCTGTTTGACTACTGCGCGTGGCAGTCGCTGCCCGGGTCGCGGACGCTGTTATCCGTAAGCTTCTGGCAGCGCCGCACAGCAGCGACAATGTTCCCGGCTGCAGGGCCGCGGCTGCCAGGTCGCGACAGCCCAGATCCGAATGCTACCTTTACACAAGTACTTATCAGATTCAGCATGTGACTTGCAAGGTAAGCGGCAATTACAAAGCAGTTAGTACTATTCCAACTCCCTATACTATGAAGTCATTACTCCCTAGAGCATAGGAACTACTAGGGGACTAACAATGAAGCGTATATAAATTGGTTTGTAAATGAACAACAATTTTTTATAAGTATGTGTGTAACGCATCGTAAGTTGCTTTTGCGCAGCTATTGGTGTAATTCTGACGTAACAATGATATCTAAATTTTGCTTGAACAAGGTAAATTACGTACGTGCCTCTTATAATGAAATAACTTGTTTGTATTGTAGTGTACTGTAATGTAGAGCTAGATAAGTTCAGCCTGTTTTTACTTTTTACGTACCCGGTCCATAAAATCGTTTTCCCTTAGTCACGTCAAATATTATTCCATTAACGGCCAGTAACACTCGTCCTTCTGCGTTGGTTCCATCGTATTTTTTTAGTTCAGCAACTGTCATGTCTTGCCGCAACTTAGGCATCGGCGGCGGGACGCTCACCGGCTCGACCGTTTCGAAATGCGACCTTATTATCTTATACAGAAGGTATAGAATGAAAAATACGAGCACTAGGTTAAGGGGACTCGTTAGTTCGTCCCAAAAACTAGATGTGTCTGTTTCGGCCATTTTGTACGTGTGCGTTTCGCGGGCGGTTGGAGTGGACTGAGTTAATAGTTATAAAGTTGTTGTTAGAAGGTCAACGCGTATCGTGTATTGAGTATCAACATAGCGTAAGAGACGCATATATAAGTGTGTCATATTAACCATCTGTCCAGATATCGCATTATGAAAAATGTTAACCAATTTCGCTTATTCATGATGCGCTAATAATAATTGATAACTCAGACTGAAAACTATTATTGACGTGACAACGTCTTATAATTCGATAGAGTCGGCTGCACGCACAAAAAAAAAATAAGACTCATGCGGCGTTACCTCGCTCTGAGGCGTTCCATGTAAGGTTTGATGTGAAAGCGAGAGCGCGAAACGAGCGACATAGAAGCACAATCGGACGTTGTCACGTTCAACTATCGTCAGGAAACCGACTTTACAGACAACCAATTTCTTGAAGTACCAAATAACTAAAATTTAACTGGTTTCTCATAAACATTCCTTTATTGTATCAAAGGTTGTCTGGAAGAAATCGCTCTAAAGCGATAAGACTGCCATTTGTATAAACACGGTTAGCAGTTTAAGCTATATATAAGTGTTTGTATTTCTTTTTTATTCCCTTTAATTGCAATAAAGGATTGATGAACAAATAAATAAACCATCTACAAATGAGTAAGGTGAAATGACCAATGAGTAATAACTCAATAATAACAGAAAGTTACATTATGCAGGTAGATAACGTGAAACAGCTCTTGATAGAGCCAATAGATGAATAGTATATGGTAAATAAAATAAAAATATATTACGATATAAGTATCAAATATCAAAAGACCATGAGCACAACAATTGCCTACGATAAAATGTTGCTACTAAGCAAAACGTTCTGAATAGAAAATATTGTCCTTTGATATTGTAAAAAATAAACTTTGTAACACCTTAAGAAGAGTTTACTAATTACCACAAAATGTCTTATGATAATAAATAAAAAAAGAGGTCTAAAGTTCATGCAAGTTTGAGTTTCAGTATAAAACATTTTTTTAATTTTAGCGACGAATCAAACCCGCATATTTCGTTTATCATTCATCCAAATAGGTATATGTAGTAACTAATATAAAAACACACTTACTTGTAAATGAATTTCTACTTTGATTTTCATAATATATTTTAAGCTTTAACAATTGTATCTAATAATAACAAATTATCTGATTTTGTCCTGATAAATACAGTCAGAGTTCATTTAGTGATAACAAAATGAGTCGAGTCATCATGATTATATTTATAATGTTCAGAAGAATTACTGACAATAAAATGAGCAATCATTAGTTTTACGTATTATTTAGGCTTCCCACTAAAATTGCACAGATGCCAATCCTAAAGAATATTAGCAGGAAGACTTTTTTAAGTGAGGAAATCTTGTATGTCCTTCCTATGTCGTAGAAGGGGCCGTGGGTTATGTCGGATTCCTACCAACCAAAACTCCAATGTGTTCCGTCTAGCCGCTTCAACGACCGCGACGGGGCCATGAGTGTTGGTAGAATTCGTCCGCGACATAATATTAGCAGGAACCCTGGGATTTCCTATCGAACGCACCAATGTCCACACAGGGATATGCTAAGCTATGTGGCTTCTTTACCATTGTCACATTTTCTATGTAGAAATGGGGAAAGAACAACCACAGATCCGGAAAGATATTATTTAGACTTTTTCTTCATTTGGAAGGCTTTCAAAATAAATTTTTCTGGCACATTTTATTTTACAGTCCAACTGTCTATAGTCGCATGTTTATTCAAGTAGCGGAAATTTATATTATGATTATAAACAGCGCTTGACGGCATTTTTTCAATTGTGTACCCGCTCGCAGACTTTTCTACTTGACTGGGTTTAACGAGTTACTACTTAAGCAAAATATGGATTTAATTTGCATCTAATGTTCCTCTTGAGACTGTAGTTTGAAGTTTATATAATTTTTCGATTTTTTTTGAGACTGAAGTTGTTAATATATTTTTTTAGATTATCAATAATATTTATTTGGATATTTCATATTGTAGGTATTCCTTGAGTGCTACTCCTATAGTAGCTATACTCCTCCAAATTAGGTATAAAACATATTTCGGTGTTATAAAATCACTTTTCTTATCTGTGGCTTATCGTAGTAATTGTTTAGACGTTTAACTTTTAACAAAACTACTCTCTACAAATGAATTTTCAAGTATTTATGTACTAATGCATAATATTTACCATTTTTGCAGTATTTTTTTTTTCATTTAAATCTTATCATATTAGTTACTTTCTGGCTGTTTGTCATCGTGAAAATGACATTAACAATTAAAATAAAGTGTTATAGACTACAAGCCCGCATAGGACAAAAATATGGGTCAAATGAACCACCAGGGGACATATCTAGAACGATAGCAGAGCAAAAAATAATAAGATTCATCACTATGCCGTCACTTGTAAGCTGTCCAACTGAGTGCAGATGAGAATTGAAAAGTACAGGTAGACTCGGTAAATTTTGGTCATATATTTTTGTACGGCATTCTTAACCATCGATAGATCCATTAAAAATAATAAGAAACCGCTCAGTGCCGTACAAAAAAGGTGGTCCACCAAGTCGAAATTTTTGTTTAATTTCCGAGAGTTACCGGGGGTAAATTTGGTCATTTGACCATGTACGGCATCTGTGTCATACTATTGCTATACTGCTTATAATCCATTATTCCGCAACGCCGTACAAAAATCATGGGGACAAGGGGAAAAAATCGAGAGTTGTAATCCCCTCTCTTTCCCCACTCCAGGGGGTCATTTGACACAACACGAAATAAATTTATTTTTAAAGTATTTTATGCATAGATAATATTTTTTCATGTGCCGTACATTTTCGTTGGTTCAAAGGGGAAAAATCTGAAAAAGAAAAAAATCCATATAACGAAATGTTTGCTTTATATTTTGATAATAAAATATAAATATACATGAATATTAAGAAGCTCGAGGTGGTTAATTATCACCTTGGAAAGTTGGAGTCAGGTGGAATGGAATCCGTTAAATTGATGAACTAATAAAAAAGCTATGAACGAAAAGATGTGAATTATATGCAATCAGTCCATGAATACAGGTAAAGTCACAAGAAAATGCTAGTAATATTATATACATATTAAAAATGTACAAGTAAAGCGCTTTCAAGTTTCAAATGATACCAAACACTGCATATTTATCTTAACTTTATTTTTTTACTCTGTATGTTTTGTCCGCTAGAGGGCGCCACATTAGATTTTGTGAAACCCCATATAGCCTTTAGCTAGCTGGTCGCTGGTTATCCAGTGAACAATTCAGATGCTTCTAATGATATGTCATTTGTCGAATTCTGATAAGTAGTTTAGAAGTTACGAGGGAATAGATGAACATACATACATGACCTGTAAACAACCATAACCCTCCTTTTGCTTTGCCGTAGTTGGGTAAAAATATGTTAATGCCGTACTGTATCAAATGGCCATAAAGCACCCTTAAAATTGTAGCTTTCGTCGCTTTCATCAGCCTTAAAGATGTGGTCTGCACAAAAATGTACGGCATCGTTTTTTCCTAATTGATCTATGTTAATACTGTTTAAAACAACGGATAAAGTGTAGAAAACTATTATATTTCATTAATCTACGATGTTTAAACTTTAACAAAATTTCTGGTTTTGCATTTCTCTATAACTTTTTTTAGAACGGTTTCTTTTGAACGGCAATACTATACAACAATTGAATTTTACAATATCATGTTAAAAAAAAAGTTCCCGTACAGGGTCAAATGACCTTACAGGTCTTTATATTAAGAATTCGATGAAATTAAGATGATTATTGGTATACATTTAAAAGAACAATAATTTTTTGACGGCATTGCTTTTAATAGTACTTTTGAGTGCTAGATAATGTTTTGGAACCGAAGCCGTACTTAGTCAAATGACCCCCTGGAGTGGGGAAAGAGAGGGGATTGCAACTCTCGATTTTTTCCCCTTGTCCCCATGATTTTTGTACGGCGTTGCGGAATAATGGATTAAAAGCAGTATAGCAATAGTACGACACAGATGCCGTACATGGTCAAATGACCAAATTTACCCCCGGTAACTCTCGGAAATTAAATAAAAATTCCGACTTGGTGGACCACCATTTTTGTACGGCACTGAGCGGTTTCTTATTATTTTTAATGGATCTATCGATGGTTAAGAATGCCGTACAAAAATATATGACCAAAATTTACCGAGTCTACCTGTACTTTTCAATTCTCATCTGCATTCAGTTGGACAGCTTACAAGTGACGGCATAGTGATGAATCTTATTATTTTTTGCTCTGCTATCGTTCTAGATATGTCCCCTGGTGGTTCATTTGACCCATATTTTTGTCCTATGCGGGCTTGTAGTCTATTATTGTTAAGAGTTCTTTAAATAGATCTAAATATAAACAGAACAATAAACAGGAACTCATCTATAAACGCAAAATTTTAAATTCTGGGATAACAATAGTATCTAAATATCTTTACGTCGTCTAGTCAATGAATTATTCAAATCTGATAAATCGGCTATTGTGTAAATGTAAAAGAAGTAAGTAAGAACATTTCGATAATTTTGTATGTCTATGCTCTATGTTTAAAATTAAAACACAACCGTATACATCTGGATCATACTTTTAAATTAAAACTTATCACTTTATAACTAATGAAAAGGGGATAGGGGAATAATGAAAAAAAAAACATGGTTAATACTGGGTGAAAAACAATTCATAAAAAAAAATATTTTTAAAATTAATATTTCTCTTAATTTGGTATCAATATCATCGACAACAAATAAATGCTTAATATGCTCTTTGAAGAAAATGTTTAATTTATAGAAAGATCCGTATTTCGAAAGATAAGGACATGCAAATAAGCAAATTAAATGCTGATCTTCAAAGCATGGAAAAGTGGAGATAATTTTACATGAAATGTTTTTGTGACCTTATTAGTGATTAAAATAAACGTTACAAAGGAGATCTTGATACAAAAATAATTTTCACAATATTTTCGCCTTATTATAATATCATGTTAAAACGATTTGGGATTACATGGAAAGGTTCTTGCTATTATATAATTGAGAATGTTTGTAAGAATGTTCGGATATTCTTAACTCTTTCACGTGAAAACCAATGAACAGATTTTGATAATACTTGACAGTGATGTAGCGTACCAGAATAACACATAATCTATGTATAGAAATACTTATTTTTATCTAGTTTACATACTCCACAAACATTTATATGACGTCACAGGCTAGCAAGATTTCGTTTAAATATTTAAGGTCAAATAACGGTCAATGAGGTCACGGGTACCGCTCACATCATACGGACTTGACGTATGATTTCCCATTTGTATGCGAATATTCGATCGGCCCGGAATCGGTATCGAAAATGAATCTATTTATTTTATCGTATGTATTATGTGTAGTGTACTTATGAATTTTTGCTGGAACTGTGTGTTATACAAGTTAGTTGGTAGACTCATAAATTGAAAAAAAAAAATTACATATTATGGTATTTCGTTTTTAATAAATCTATTCAAATCTATGTATGTGTATGGATGAATGCCAAGCAAATATCTGTTCATTACACATGACATTTTCATAATGAAGCTAATTATTGAACAAAAGATGCACTGCATAACTCATTCATTCTAATCCATTCAAGTAATTACAAGCTATAATGGGTTCGGGCTAAATAAAAGAATGAAAAGTCATACATTTACTTTTATTTAAAACTAGAGGTCCGCCCCGGCTTCGCCCGTGGTACATATTTCGCAATAAAAGGTAGCCTATGTCCTTTCTCGGGTATCAAAATATCTCCATACCAAATTTCATGCAAATTGGTTCAGTAGTTTAGGCGTGATTGAGTAACAGACAGACAGACAGAGTTACTTTCGCATTTATAATATTAGTACGGATGAACTGTAGGGTAAATAATAGTTACAAAGGTATATATTTATGAAAAAAAGAATAGTATAAAAATGTTTAAGATTTTTGAGTGCGTTCTTGTGGGTAGAGCGAACCCTATCTTATTATATAGGGGCAAACTAAAGTGCCCCGTAAGGTCTTTTTAAACAGTCGATAAAAATATTTAATAAATATACAACAACTATTTATCATCCTGCTGCTTATATCATTTTTTCTCCTTGAACAAATTGTTTAATATCTATCCATCAATATAAAGAATGTTTTGATTTATGTTTTCACAAAGAAACAGATTATGTTGAAAGTGAAATTTGAATTATGCTGCTTCAGCCCGATTTAATTACTTCGCTATACGAGTACGCGTAATCATAATCATCATTGCGTTTTTATAATGTGTGGTTTTGATATTAATATTTAAGTTTCTAATAAATTAGAATAGGTATTTGTGAAGATATTTACTAAATTACTTAAGTATATGCACGTAAACAACAAAATAATAGAAGAATTATACCATTGATAATTCAACACTTCAAAATATTTTCAAAGAAGGGTACTTAAACATTAATTACTAAATTGGAATTAATATTTACTCAACACATTTCGCATATCAAATCAATTTCATAAAACAATTAACGCTGCATATTTGCACTTCAATTTGTCGGATGCAATGAATACTTACGAGGCTTAATGTCGGAACGTTGGCATTCCTTAATTAATTGACTGAATATACTCTCTTCAAGCTGGCCTATAAAACATTAACGCGGCTATTTATCGCTGGATACGCCTTCCTGAGGACTCTTTATGTTATGATGATTTAAAACTCCAGTTTTATGTCTCCTTAGCGGCAGATGAATTTCACATCTGTTTCAAGTATTTTTTTTAAAGGAGTTTTAAAAATGAACCTTATGTACTTATGCCGAGCCATAATATATCAACAATCTTCAGGGATATGAAGACTGTGGTCGGTGTGTAGGCCTGTGGTGAGCAAATCAATGTATCAAAGAGGTGGTTTTCATTGAGAAACATGTTAGTTAAAACACGACAACACCTTCCTTGTAGAAAAACGTTAACAAATGTTGAAAAGTGTTGGAATTTTGAAGAATGAGAGATATCAGTGCAGGGAAACTCAAAGTAGTTCAATATTATTGAAATATTGGACAAAACTGGTCAAAGAGAGCATTGGTTGCATTTCGTACAAAGTGAGCGCTTGAAATGCTCCGGGACTCAGTTTAGAAAATATTCGTACATCATATTTGCGATTTACCAGCATAATAAAAGCTGTCTTCGGAATGTTTTTGTTTATTTAACTACTACTATTTTACTACTAACTACTACTAAGAAGTATAAGAGCCACAATATAAGCCTTGTTAAAAAAAAATTAGTTGAATAAATAAATGTATTGATTTGAGTTATAAATGCAAAGACATCGGTTTCTTGGGCACCTATTTGTTTTATTTTCATGAAAATAACCTTTTCATTTTAATATTCTAAGAGAACACTTATTAATTATTGTAGACAAGTTTTACGAAATAATTACTTTTTATCACACGCTGTCTTTTCGTAATTATACATTTCGTTTGTAAATATTTAGCTTGTTACAAAAATATATAAATGTAAATAAAAAATATTTCTATGAATTCGTGAAATCTCTCGGTTTTGCGAATGTTTGGTTCACAAACTAACCAGAAATATTCGTCCGCTTGGTAGTTTTATTTGATTTCTGGAATTTTGATGCACTACCTGATATTATGTGAATGTAAAATTGTAGAGAACTCTGGAAATAAAATATTATATTAAAGGAGTTAGAAGCAACAACAACATTAAACTTTTTAGAATAGAATTTGCATTTTACGCTACATGTTTACTTAAATTATGAAGAGCATCACAAAATATTATTAATTGGTTCATATTAACATGCAATTAGCGTAATACATATTATATAAATTGCAAATGCGCACAAATTTAATGTTTTCGCGTGATATTAGTTAATCATACAGAAAATTATAACCTCTATTATTAAAATGAAAAAGTACCTAAAGCTTTATTACCACAGCAAAGATGAAATTTTTATTTATGTTAAAATTAGTTCATTCATTCAACGTCTAGACTAGCTTATCAGATATAGAAAATAAGTTACTTTAAAATAATGTTTATTAACAAATTTATACTTATAGAAACATTGTTCTATAATCCAAAATAGGTGCCTGTATTTTGATAGACAGTGTCCGTAAAAATATTTATATACACAATATCTAATACTAAATAATTTTAATTAATTTTAATAAGAAAAGATTGGATCTAATTAAAAAATGACACAATTTCAGGCGAAATGAGTGTGAGTACGCGCTAGCTCTATGCGTGTATGTATGTGTGCGTGCGTTGTGTATGGATATTTTATGGATATCTACTCTTTATTTAGTAGTAGTTGACAGATTGTGTTAAGAGAAATAATATCAAATTGTAAAATGCAAATTCCGTCCGTTCCAGAAGTCAGTGTTCACCACAGACACGAGCTGTATCGATTCATGCCGTAAGCAGGCGCGTTGCATATTTATTTTTATATTATTTCAGTACATTGTACCTCATTATACATGTCAATATAAATGTGATGTTAAATTTCGTCTGTTCAGAATGGTAATACGCTGTCGCTTCATATTTTGATACGAGGGTTTTCACATTAAACGTCATTGTAGATGTGTATTGGTCAATAATTGAAATAAATGATGCGTAGCATTTACATGATCATTGCAGTTTTATATTATAATGTACACTTTGCTATTTAAAATATTGAAATGTTTACAATCAAGTAAATATTTTGTATAGCAATTCGTTTTAAGTACTTAGATAATTAATAATTGTAGGTATAATATGTATCTGTCCTTAAGTTTCTCTTACATTTTCTTAAATATATATGTTACGGCTAAAGGTAGGTGAGAACATAAACTTAAGATTAGCCGGCTAAACTTAGGTTTATTTTCGACGAGGTGTTAATGTTAGTTTGTTCTATCTTTAGCCGACTAAACTTAAGTGTAACCGCAGGCCCGTGGCTAAAAATGTCGGGGTGGGAAGATTTGGTTACTATAATACATGTAAGGAACAGGGCGAGTGTTTTCTGGCACTTCGCCGGCTGCTGCCGCAGCACGCTCGCTGCGCTCGCTCGGCTCGTGCGGGTCTTAAGAGTTCTAACCTAACCTAACCTAGCCACCAGCTTTCTGCCCTGAGTCGGGGTGGGTAGATTTGGTTACTATAATACATGTAAGGAACAGGGCGAGTGTTTTCTGGCACTGTGCGGGCCCCTCAAGCCCTCCACCGGCCCGGCGCTAACCAAATCTACCCACCCCGACATTTTTAGCCACGGGCCTGCGGTTACACTTAAGTTTAGCCGGCTAAAGATAGAACAAACTAACATTAACACCTCGTCGAAAATAAACCTAAGTTTAGCCGGCTAATCTTAAGTTTATGTTCTCACCTACCTTTAGCCGTGACATATACATATATAATAGAAACTAAACCTTCGGTCACTCTGAATAAATTCTTCTTTATAAAATAAAATAACGCAATAGATCCCCATATCAACACCAAAAATATTTAGCAGTCAAGCCAAAATAGTTTCGATCCATCGACGTTCAAAACTTCCCTTCATTATATTAAGCTTAAGACTTCGCTAAGTGTTTTAACCGACTAGTTTGTACCGAGCGAATGTGACTTGCATTTAATCCTGTTCACAATGGACGCCATTGGTAGTCCGAAAATCCCTTCTTATGGAGTTAAACTAAGTTTGCGATACCTAATGTTGTAATGCACTTCGGCGTTGGTTAAATAAGAAACCGGTTCCATTTACACACGATAATATCGTATGAACATATTCAAGCGTTATGTTACAGGTGCAGCGAATAGAAAGAATTATCTTCATCTAACTGCCAATGTATGGGATGCTGTATTATTTATTGATAGGACGTTTAAAACTAGATTTTTAGATTGTTATGAAACTTTGCGATTTTCACAACTGCTGGAACCATACTTTACAGCTAGAACTCAATATTATACTGTAACTCTACTCTTTCTTTTTAATTCACACTGTGTTCTGAAATAACACAGTGTGTATGCAGCTGTTTATGAGCCCCGATTACTCATGCTGTTAAAAATAAAACTTACGAAAGGAGTTAAATTTTTTTTTTTTTTATGTGGTGTCTCTCAATGTTAGCCAGAAGGGCTTCTACATTTTAACGCGGACGCGGGGGTGAACTGAAGGTTCACCCTGGTAGCGACATGCACAAGGGCGTCCCCCCTTGACGGGGACCACGAACCTCGGCTTGAGCTGTCGCTTGAGTGGAGGAGGCCAGAAGGGCCCTAATCGGACGGGGTAACCAAAGAATTTATAATAGAAGTTAACGCTGTTATTATCTATGTACGTCCATTATTAGTACGTTAGTACGTTTGTACTTACATTTTCATCTTAATACGAACACATCATAATATGCATACATCTAAAATAAAAAGCAACAAAACTCTATTTTACATACCTAAGTACAATGGAAACTCACTCTGCAATACGTCTGCGGAGTAATCGTGTGAGTTTTGGAAGTGTTTGCATTTCAGATAGCAGCCTCATGACGGCTCGTCATGTCTGCATCTTCCATTGTGTAAACGCTTTCCGATTGTATAAATATACGAGATTAAAATGCGCTTTAAATATTTAAATTATTCTAGTTTTCTGTTGTATTTCCTATGTTTTTTTGTTATATTTTGAGTATAGAGTATATACTATAGAATGCCTAGGAATGATTATCGTAACTATCATAACGATACAGAATCCAACAATGGAAGAAGGTTACTTATTAAACCATAATAAAAATGGATTTAGAATATGCTAGTAAGTTTTTCTAATGCTTTATAATTGTAATGATTTGACATGGGTTATTTACTTTAAGAGCGAAATTAAACATTCCTCTGTACGGTAAGTTATGTAAAACTTATTAATTATTATCCTTACAGTTAAACACATTTAAAGCAAAATAATGTACTCAATATAAATTCACAATTCATACATTCATTACACGCAAAACTGCATTACAACTTCCAAAATTGATATTCATACAATTTCAAAATTGTCTCATCTTCCTTGAGTGAGCACAAAAGAAATTGTTCTTTAATCTAAGTATCGCGTTAAAATAGCCTTAATTAAACCACAAAATGAATTCGAGAAGAATCTCTGAATGAAAGTAATTAACAGTATTACGGAGAGGACGGAAAATTAAATACAATGTGACGTGCATTGACTAAGATTACCTAATGAAGCCGAGTGCTTAGCTTTCATTGTTTTGTAAGTATTGTTTTAAATTATGCAAATATTATGCATTATTTTGTACGTGGAAATCAGAGAATAAAGTATATTATTACCGAGATAAAGTACCTAATGTCTCTACGGAGTACTACAATGGTAATGCTCTTTGTTATATTATTATAAATAATTTATATTATTAAACGAGTAAACACTGTAAGTGGCGATTGTTTTTAAATTCCTTTTAAAAAAAATTGCTGACGAAAAAATAACTTATATCAGCATAATTTCAAGGTCTACCTACTTCTAAAACTTATATGAATAAGTTACTAAACCCCTACGGTAGTCGCGTATATAAAAATGACGTGGGATGTCGCGTGGTCTACAAGGGTATACCTACCATTTAAATAGAACTGGAAATTTAATACGTTTCCAATAGACGTCTAAAATTATCTAAATAGCACTTTATCATTTCAAAGTAATATAAAACCACTCCAGTCTTCGTATAAGTGTTTACTCTCGCAAAAGAAATCGAAACATTACGGTGTAGTACGTAAAATATTAGCAGCTGCGCCCTGTGGTTTTTCCAAGTGCCCAAGGGAACTCTTTGATATTCGGAGTAAGAGTATATTATGTAAGGTATTTGCAAATTTTATCCCGTAATATCGGAGTATCAAGGATTTTATTTATAATTGCCAATAAAATGATGACGTAGCAATTTCCTTAAGTTATGGGTGTTTTAAAAGCATTGAAAAATGGTTGCCTCGTTGATTAGATTAACTGGTTTGTAGAATAAAAACATATTAGGTAACATTTTATGTTTCTTATATAATCTTATACTGTTTTTTGGTCCCTAGACCGCGTTATTAGAACATAGTGGGATACCACGGGATACTAACCGCGGAAGCATTACTCGTCTACAAACTAGATGGCGCTGTAGGATTTACTTGACACAAGTTCATGAAAAATTTAACATTTTATTATTGCTCTTCTTTAACATAATAAAGAAGAATTCACGTACCTACATGTATGGCCGGTAAAATATTATTGAATTATTATCCTGGTACTATTATTTAAATATAGAGTGAAAATTTCACTTTAACTTATTATTATTGCTAGAAAAAAATCTTCCATCTAATAATACATCTGAATAAACGAATATTTCAAGCAATTACCGTCTATTTTGCTCCTACCGATATATTTTATTGGTTTGAGATCGAATCAAGACTTCCAAAACTAGATTGTGTTTTAGATTGTGTTTCAAGCTGTGCTAAAGCTAGAATCTAGAACTTTCTCTAGTTCATTGTATTCAACCAATAGATCCCAAAATTAGCTATTACTTTATTCACTTTCAGGTTTTTGAAATGTTGATTGAGGATTCAATTAGTAGGAAAACTATTAATTTCTGAATTATCAATTGGCAATTTACATAATTGTGATAATTTATTATTATTACTATAACAACCTGGATAACGCTTTTAGATAAATCGATTGTTGTTAATTATTGTAGTGTTATATTACTTATTTACCTATGTATGTACTTATGTAAGTGTTTGAACATGTCTAGCTAAGCATTTAATTAGTGGTTATTGTTATTTAATTTGGAAATTACTTGAACATCGAATGATACAGAATTTAAGTATTCTACATAGGTGTAGTACATCTTATATATTTTATTCATCAGTAACATCAGTTAAGTGAAATAAAATCGATCCATTGATCATAATGACAAATGCATAGAGTCACGAGATTTCACTAATGAATGTAGTTAAAATATATTACGGTCAAAACTCTTTTAATTGAACATTTTTGGAATTTATTAACACGCTTGTTCGCTGCGGTTTTAACCAGATGCGGTGACACATGTCTTACTATAATGATTCAAAAATATGGCAACCAAATTTTCTGGCGTTGAATAATTTTTGACTGACCTTATGTTACGAGTTTCATCGTAGAGATAAAATCGATTACGGACAGAGCAGTGGAGATCTCAAGCTGTTGTTTTGTTAGATTATTAAATACACTCAAACTCAAACAGTGGGTCCACACAGAACGAGCTGCTTCGCGCAGTAATCTCGCAAGGCTGCTCGCTCTGTTTGGATCTGCCTATTCAACTAGACTTCATATATAGGCGCTTTTCATTCATCAAAATACATTCTTACAATATTTACCACTAGATTGAAGATGTAGGTAGTACCTATCAGTTGACACTTACTAGGAATAACTAGATTGCATAGCAAATTTTTAGAAGATAAATAGAGATAGATAGAGTACCGCTTTTATTTACAGCTCCTATGTCTTCTTTATTTTAGTCACAATGAATCTATGTTGAACATATGTTTTCGTAATAAAGTTTAATCCGACGTTTTGAACATTTTACAGCGATCGTGGTCAAGAGCAGACTGAATATTTAATGTTGAATATGTTACACTTGTACTAATATTTATTCGTTAAATTTGAAAGATATTAATTGTATGTGATTTTTAATTAAAGTTCTTCTACTATCAGTTATACCTGATTTTATGAAAGACAAACAGAACGCATTCATTTTCTGTAAAATTCCAATTAAGAATGTTACGATTACTTAAGATTATTTCACGAATCCAAAAAATTCATGTGACTTTTATTTTAAATAGGCAAAATTATTAAAACCTTAATTAAAGGAATAAATAATTTCGTTTAAGGTCATTTTATTCGGAGTTATTTATATAAAAACTCGCAGCAGTTTTCATAATAATTGCTTAATCAGAGGGCTTAATGAAATATTTTAAAAATTAATTAAGGGTGATTGTGTGTTTAGGATCAAATTTGTTTAATTAAGTAACGATATGAAAAGTTAATTCATTTCCAAAGTTTAAAGGATGGGTACACTCTGAATAATGCGTTGAAAATTATTCTTATTTTATTTAACTAATAAAATATAATTTCGTGTATTATATTCCGTGAAATTCTTCATTTTATTTTCAAATTAGGTTTATTTTGCATTACAATCAGAGTTCTGAATAAATACGATCGCTGAATTGAAAAAAAAAACGCGTGTAAAATTAAAAAATGGCGCAGGCAAAAATGTAGCAAGGCATCATTGCCGCAAATGTGTTCTATCATTTTTCATTCTTATAATTTCTTTGGCGCGTTCCTCAAAAAAAAAAAAAGAAAACAAATGGCCAGTCATAAAAACTTTGTTCCAATTTCAAAACCACTCCGCAACGAGAAACAGAATCGATTTTACAAAGCGTTCCTTTGCACAATGCAAATGACCGTTTGAAGTGAAAATAAAAAGTGGCATCAAAAAACTTCATTTCATTTATCTCTTTGATAAGTGGAGTGGGATGAATTCCCGCAGCTGTGGCCAATTGTTACTCTAGTTGCTTGGTTGGATTTGCATGCTTCGAGATAATGCATTTTTCTTTGTTAGAGACGACGTCAGGAAGTGATGTCACGTCGGAATGGATGAAAATCATTATTTTTCTTAGTGAAATTGCTCGACTGCATCTGGTCTGAGTTTATAAACCGAAGAGGAAGATAAACGATGGAATTTAAGAGGTTTTGAAGCATGTGGGAAGCATTATATTACAATCATGGACGTATAAAAAAAGACGGACGCCATATTACGAACAAACAACGTGAAGCCACCATAGTAAGCTAGCGATCGTGTAAAGACAATAAACACGCACACACTCTCACCATAGTAAGCTAGTCGGCCGCCATTACGTCGTGAACTACCGACAGATTAACTGCGTCACTGTTTCACAAAAAATATTTAAAATTCCGTCTTGCGTGGTTAAATGGTGTCGCAACAGTACAATTTTAAATAACAAAACACAAGGGATTACATTCCACAGGGAAGCAAGTTATTTCTTTTATGTTTTAATGACAAAATTATTACGGCAAAATTTAAAGAAAAAAATACAGCCGCCATTGTCAACAGGACAGCTGTTGCCATGGCAACATGGCACACACACTTGGATGTTTCGCCGCCATTACTAGGCTTCACTCAATGTTTAGGCGATATACCGTCCGTCTTTTTTTATACGTCCATGATTACAATATTCATCTTAAATAGAACCTTGTTTCGATAATTAAAAAAAACCTGGCTTAATGGTAAGTGAATACAGCGCGGATAAAGATACAATACTTTTGCAGAATGACTTGCATGTGAAACAATTTTTGCTAATCTAAACCTCTTTAAAAGCGTAATTAAGCTTATATGTATTTAAATTTATAGAAGCCGACACGAATTATATTTTGTTGTATCGTATTCTATGTACCGTTAAATGTTTACATAAAAATGAGAATATAAAAAAATAATGCCACCTTAAGAAACGTTAATCGGTGCTATTTTGCTAGAGTCGTAAAACGCCGAAAAGTTTGGAAAAACATTGGGGGCCTAAGCATTCCGGCAATTGTAAAAATTATTCGCGACATCCTCCAGTCTGGCGTAAACCACAAAATGGCTATAAAAGACAAAACACGATAAAAAGCTAAGGGAGTTAACATTCAACTTTTAGTTCTGAACTCAGCATTTTTTGCTTCCAGTTCTCAGTACAATCGACTTCAAGTCTCAGAGTTTAAAAGTTTGGAACTATTAAGGATGTATTGCAAAGTTATAAACTGAAAAGTATGAAATTCGCACTTTTAATTGTGTCGTATGCTTCTTTGGTAGTTTGTTTGAGTTATAGTGTTTCTTTTTATACTTTACGAAGTGAATTTTCTTATCGCGAATTCATTTCCAAGTACTGGTTTATTTCATGACGTTTCAATTTTTATATAACTTTATGAGTAAACTAATCTTATTTCATACCTACTTTCAGATGTGAATTACGAGAATAAAATGTACAGTGCTTTAATATAAGGTTTTATCTCTGAAACAAGGAAGGTATCATTTAATTAAGATATAATCCTCTACTTTCATTAAAAATACTTCATGAAATATTATGACGTCAAAAAATACTTAGCGTGTTCATTAATTAATTAGTATATAATTTTGCACGTGTTTGGTTCCTTCAGTATATAATATGTTCCATGTTATATTTTATTTTTTTATAAACAATTTTCCATCACTATACATCACAATATTAGTATTATGGATATTTTTAGCATTGATTAGATTGTTTATTTATCCTCTAACACAACTTACCTATCTAATATCACTAACTAAAACCGTTGTATTTTAAAATTACTAGATTAAAGCTATGAAAAACATAATATATCAGTAAATCAGAAGATTTCCTATAACCTCCATAAAAGCTTTCAATCGAATAAAATTTTTTCAAATCGGACCAGTAGTTCTTAAGATTAGCACGTTCATACAAACAAACAAACTCTTCAGCTTTATATTAGTATTTATATGAAAAACGACCAGAAAATCTATCGAAACCTATCACTAAATAGTTTACCAGTGAATTATTCCAAATCGGGTCCACTTCGTCCCATTTAGAAAGAGATATGTCCACAATGTGGCCCCGTGTGATGGCACGCGTGGCCCGCGCGGGTTGGTATGCGGTCCTGACACCATACTTACGGGAATCTACGGGAATCTTAGCTATAGTTTGGTGGTTTTCATGTTTTAGGGTTAAGGAGGTTGAGAAGAGATGTGTATATATTATTTATGTGTATATAGCCTTGATAAAGTAATTTTCCGTAGAGTAACAATCGTTTATTAGGGTTCCGTAGCCAAAATGGCAAAAACGGAACCCTTATAGTTTCGTCATGTCCGTCTGTCCGTCTGTCCGTCTGTCCGTCTGTCACAGCCGATTTACTCGGAAACTATAAGTACTACAGTGATGAAATTTGATGGGAATATGTGTTGTATGAACCGCTACAAAAATATGACACTAAATAGTAAAAAAAAGAATTGGGGGTGGGGCCCCCCATACATGTAACTGAGGGATGAAATTTTTTTTTTCGATGTACATACCCGTGTGGGGTATCAATGGAAAGGTCTTTTAAAATGATATAAAGTTTTCTAAAAAACATTTTTCTTAAAGTGAACGGTTTTTGAGATATCAGCTCTCAAAGTCGTAAAAAGTATGTCCCCCCCCCTCTATTTTTATAACTACGGGGTATAAAATTCTAAAAAAAATAGAGGTGATGCATGCTAATTAACTCTTTCAACGATTTTTGGTTTGATCAAAGTATCTCTTATAGTTTTTGAGATAGGTTGATTTAACTGTAATTTATTATATTTGCTGCTACGGAACCCTTTGTGCGCGAGCCCGACTCGCACTTGGCCGGTTTTTTTACAGATACCTTCATCTTTTACGATTACATAATATTATATTATTTTAACATTATTTACCTAGTTAAAGTATGGTGTAGCAAAATACATACCTGTGTGCTATAAATTTTAAGGTTGTGTCAATTGAGAATGCTCTTCTTGAATACTAAGAGCCATGAAGTACAGTAAACACTATTGTATCACCATCTGTTTATTTAGACCGTATACAAGTGCAATGTTACGAGCAAAAACTGCACAGAAAACGGTCAAGAATGCAGTTAGAACATAAATCGGCTCTTTTTAGCAAGTGCTGTTGCCGTGATTTAGGACATACAATGTGGAGACTGTGAAAAATTGCCTGCATTGTATTGAATTCGCCTGGGACTGCTATCTCTGGCATTTTAGTACTTTATTTATTATGTAATGGTATCGTTTTTAGTTAATGGGATATAGTTTCACCGGTGTTAAAATTAATCATAATTATAGGAACTTAAGTACAGATTGTAAGTATTGTGAGGCATATCATCTTCTAGTGTATTTATTATAATATTAGGAATAACATAATAATTTACTGATTACGTATATATTATTTATAACTAGCTGTGCCCGGTGCCCCACGGTTTTACCCGTATTGCTCCGCTCCTGTTGGTCTTAGCATGAGGATATATTGCTTATAGCCTTCCTAGATAAATGGGCTATCCAACAATGAAGTACTTAATTTTCCAAATCGGACCAGTAGTTCCTTAGATTAGCGTGTACAAACAAACAAACAAACAAACTCTTCATATTTATAATATTAAGTATAATTTTTTTTGAACATGTTCATTTATCGCACTAGAATTCAAAGCATACGTTATTTACTGTTAAATAAACAGCCGACATTACGGATAAAGTTAGCAAGATTTAGATTAAAACCTACATCAAACGTAATATAGTTCAATGTGATTAGTCGCTGTGACCGAAATGTGACCAGAGACAATATTATGGAACCAATTAACACCGGTCTAATTCTATGGTTATTTGTCTATGTTAGCAAATTAGTTCAATATACATATGTATAATCTCGATTCCATGAAACGATACCTAAGATTAGGTTTTGTAGGATTTTCCTCGAATTTTCCCTTTTATCTCCTTTCCAAATTTCCTTTTATATTTATTCCAATAAGGGTAAAGGAGATTGATAGATTATTCAAAATAAATTTAATATTTAAAATTTTCACTGTTTAGTATTGTTTATAAAAACAGCAGAAAGCAAAATTAAAATGAATAGCAGAAGAAACAATAACCATTAGTTGTAGAGTGTATACCTACAAAGATATTACATTTAGCTGTATAATTTTAAACAAATAACGCTCATCATAATTTACAAAGACACCGTAAAATATAGGTCAAACCGCGACATATTCGAATATTAAGCGAACAAATTCGAAAACCACAAGATCCAAGTTCGTTGCCTAATTCACAAACAACTTCGTAACTTGATCGTTATAATTTCTTGCGTATTCTGTGACACGTTGACGTGAAGATAATCGTTTTGTGAATTCTGCCATAAATGTATGATATTACTTATTAAATTTATTAGCTAGGTATGTTGTTATTTAAAATTTAATTTGTTTCACTATTTATTTTACCTTTATGTGAAAATGTAGCGCTGCTTACTTCAAATATTTCGTGTTATTTTTCTCATTTTTTTTGAACAAATACTATGTAGATACATGGAAGTATGTAAGTAACTATATAGATATAAAATAAATACCATTTCTGCGACAAAAAGAAGTATGGTAGAGAAGATAATATTGCAGAAATCCTATAGGTCATTTAATTGACTTTTTCTAAACTTCATGTAGATCTATTTAAAGGTATATAATAAATAAATCGGTTGTTTTCCAGTGAAACCAGTTACAATTTAACTGTGTACAGGGGTTCGTGACAGTGTCATATTGGGTGACATTTGTCACTTTCATAATCTTATCATTTGCTAAGTTTATACATTAAGCTTTACGCTTTGTTGTTCTGTTCTCTCGAAATGAATGTACGTATAAATAATGGGCTTATTTTTAACATTATAATATTTTACTAATGCCGCAACGTTTTTTGAAACGGTTAAAAATTGTATAACGTGTATGTGCCTATTATGAACTTAAAATGAATAATGATATGAACACGGTTTTTGTTAAAGAATAACCTGCCATTAGCCTACAATGCTGGCTGATAAGAATTTAACAATTTCGTCAATCAAAACGACGATATGTGTTACATTAAACCTGATGCTTACCTAGAGATTTTAAGTTGGACGTGTTTTTATGTGTTTTATATTATTGTATCTATTGGAAATTATAAGGAAAGAAGAACGTTATAAATAACAAATTTATAAACGTTTTCTTACTAACGCCTTAGATCCGACGTGACATTTAATCAGTTTTATCGTTGATAAAATAAATACATTTGATCCCTCAGTGGGCGGCATATTACCGTAGAAGTACGCACAATTCTACAAGCGACAAGGCGTGTTCCAAATAAAATATAAACGGCAATTTGCCACTCCGATTCGAAAACATCGATAAGTGAAAGCTTACTCATTGAAGTGGCAATGAACGTGACTCAACGCAAGTCCCAGGAATAACGGTTACTCTTAAATTAGATTGCATTGCAGACTCGGTACGGATCCCTTTCTGGGCAAGTATTTGTTTTTTATCCCCTCACGTTTTCACGACTTTCCCTTTTTAATCGTACGAACAATCGCTGTTGAGGTAAGAATTGGAATTATGAGCTTTGATGTAGGAAGCTGTTGCGCAGATGATTATTTTGCTTCGTTTTCTTTTGCATGAAATCAATTGGTACATCTGTTTAATAGCGGTTCTGATTATGTGATATGTGTTGTTTAGAAGAAAAGAACAGACAAGCAATATGCGTAATTGTTTTTTATCTTAGCTTTATTTTATGATCTATATTGTAGTTTTGCGGTTCGTTTGCGATGTAATGGAATATACCTACCACTAGCACTTGCTAAATATGCAATAGAATTTATTTTTAAAGAGTACTTACTTTGTACCCATCCTTATTGTATTCTACAACTAGCGGTCCGCCCCGGCTTCGCCCGTGGTACATATTTACGTTTTCTCTACATAAAAACCATCCTCGTACTTCAAGGAATATAATAAAAAAAGAATTATCGAAATCGGTTCAGCCGTTCTCGAGTTATGCGCTTACCAACACATTTTGCGATTCATTTTTATATATAAGAAGAAGAAGATGAGATACAAATCTATATCTTGGTCAGTTTCATAATACATAGGTTACTACTGCTATGGTTCTATATCAATCTCGAATATTCTTTGTACGACCAAAACAAGACATCTAATAATCTAGAGCCGTAATTTTTGCTAAGCTTTTAGTCCTCTTATTATTTATCTTTGAGAGTGTCCTTCGTGAAGTATCTAATACTGGTAAAGTGTGTTTGTTAGTTTATCTTTCTTTCGTAGCCAAGGCAATAGATCAACGTCAGTTTTTGCATAAACGTAGTTTACGGGCCGACGACTTTTATCCCGGAAAATGGTTGATTTTATAAAATAGAAATGGAAATAGTTGAACTTTTCGAGTTAAATATATGTACTGTTTTTCTGACGGATTCCTGGTTACATGAATACATAAATTAATTTACTGAGCTTATATGATATTTTTCAACGATCGCAAAACATCCCACATTTGCATGTTATTTATTATCTATCTAAATAATATCATAAATTAGATATGAGCACAACGAGAATTAATGACCTCTAAATGGATTTATATTTTGTAATTATTTTGATATAAATATTGTTGAAAACTTTGAAGAAGCACATTGACTTTTTATTGTGAAAACAAAGCTTGAAGGGGATACAATACACGGGTGAATAGCGTGAACTGCACGCGAGAAAATCAGGGTGTAAAGCTAGAGTATTCAGAGTTTTAATTCAATAAATTAAGATCATAAATAAACAGAGCCTTGAAAGGTACCCACCTTAAAAGGGCCCATATAAATTCAGAGAAAATCGAAAACTTGCCCGCAACGTGATTGGCATACACATTACACTAGTCCTTAGTACTATATACTTAAGATACATAATAGAATAGCAATACAAAATAGAGTTGCAAGGTGAAACTAATCACTTTAATTGAATTTTCTGCAACTCCGGACAACTACTCGAATTGTGCTAATTCCGTTACCCATTTCAGTTGTTAACTAGAGCCTTTATTCGTATGACGATAATTATACTGGTTCCCTGTGATTATGTACGGCATTTTGATACTTTAGTGTTTTATCAACATGCTTATTGGCCGTTGTGGTTAAATTTCGATATAATTAAATGAAAAGCTATTGTGGTTGGTAGGAATTGATGGCAACATAGCTTTTTACTCTTTTTTTCATTAAGGCTGCAGTCTAGCAAAATTGCGTTTTCAACAAGTTATTTGACAATTTTTTCCCGGCTAATGAAATGATAAACTGATTTTTTTTTTCTTGTTTATCAATTAGTGTTATATACGCAATGCGCGTGAATTTTTTCACATTTATAAAGTTACTTTATGTTACCTTAATCAGGCCTTCAAGATAAGTCTATTTCCCCCAAAGACATTTCGAGCTAAGTTTGTGCACTCACTACGTTGCAACCGATTACAATTTACACAATCTGATCAGCGCATTATTATCCTTATATAGTCGTTATGGTCCGGGAGCCAGCAGCAGATTTTATGACCAAGTTCCTCTCAAGCGGTAATTAGTAAAATGCATCAAAGTATAGTATTATGAAGCCTCGTGAACGTCAGCTGGAGCTCGGTTGGGGGGAAGAGCGGTTGTAGCCTCCCGTATCAGCTGACGGTTTTTCCACCAAGATACAGCCAGCTGACATATATATTTATCCACAGTTACATATAAGCTATCATCAGGTAAATTTTTGTTGGAGAGGAAATAACGGAAAATAAATTTTTCTTTAAATTTAACTTTCATGTTCGAGACACCAGCTGACGTATAATAAACCATGTTGTAACCAGCTGACTATTTTTTTTCGTTGAGATATTGGGTTAGCTACAATTTGACAATTTTTTAGCTGAGAGGAAATGAATGAATGAATGTATTTTTTTTTCCTATGTGCGTGGGAGGCTACAACCGCTCACCCCCCCAACCGAGCGCCAGCTGACGTTCACGAGGCTTTATAATACTATACTCTCATGCGTCTGACGAATTATCTCTTGAGAGGAAATAGTTAACCAAATTTGCACCTGGCTCCCTAACCATTATTAAAAACTGCTGAATACAATTGCCGAAAAACTTATGATTTTCCTAATTAGAACGTTATAAATTCATTAAATTTCCCATTTTTTGCCTTACAAAATCTATTGATAAATACTGCTAAAAGTTATTTTTTCCATTAATTTATTCGAGTTGGTTGAAGACCAATGAGTATTAATCCTTTAAAAAAATTTTTTTTGAATTTTGATAATTCTTTAAACATTAAAAAAATATTTAAAATAATTAGGAAAAATCCTAGCGAATTTCTTTAGTCGCGCTCCTTGGGCCGGAGCGTTCTGACGTGTGCTCTACGCTCGATTTTCCTTCATACCGAAGTGAAAGTTGCTCTACTTCATTAAATTTAATATTTTTGTTAATTGATTATTTTTATCTTAGTTTTGTGCAAATATTCGTATTTTTAAACATTTGATTTCGATATGGAAAATAAACGAAAAAAATACGCGTGTAACTACTAGAAAAAAAATTATCTTCGAACATAAAGTTAATGAAACCAAATAGATTGCAAAGATGATTGGCAACAATTTCTTTATTTTACGGGGTGTCAGTAAAGGGATGTATATTTCTTTAAAACTAAAGTAAGCTCATAAATTTTCTTAAAATATTTTTTTTTTGAAGTTCCTAAAATGTTTATTTTTCGTTTGAGAAATACGAAATATAATATAAACTTGTATGAGAACTTGAACTTCCCAAGTTCATCCGGGGAAATCCCCATACGGGGAAAATGATTTGTTTACTCCAAAATTATATGCCGAGGTGTTTTAATTTTTTCTTTTAGTCATTTTCAACGTAGCGGCATGTTGTTTGATTATTAATTTTGTAACTTAAATACAGGATGTTGGTTTTATATTCTGATCTTACAGACGCGCTGACAAATTTAGTCCGCCATTTCTAGTTTAGTCCACCAACTCTAAGTACCAATATTAAAACGAATGGATTATCATCACATCATCAAAACTCAGATGTAATGCAAGATCACAATAACATAGAAAATTCAGTGGGTGTTGAGAACTAAACAAACACAAGTAACAGAGACGCGAAGAATAAAAAAAGAGGACGAAAACGATAATTCGTTGATGCTTTCCCTTTTCGACGTATTGATAGGGTACATCACCAATCTGCAAAAAACAAAACTGATGATTCCCAATTGCTGATTAAAAATGAAAAACAAATAATCGACAACAGTGGTGAAAATTTGCTGATCACAATGAAACATCCTTCAGTGGTAGCAGATTTATTCATTTAAAATGTATCGGTGAACAGCGTAAAGGAGAGGAGGACAGGAAAACATTATGAATGTGGATGGTGGATTGTATACAGGGTGTAATCGTTAAGTATGTGCAGGCGATTATGACGTTATTATTGCAGGTATCAAAAAACTTAAAACTGATATCGAAATTACTTTACCTAATGAGCAAAATGACAATAATAACTTTTTAAAAGTATAACGAGAAATATCTAAAAAATTTACTTTATACACTCCCATATTAAAAAGGGAAAATGGGACTAGTAGAAGTTAAAATGCCTAATTCCGGCAAAAGACATGAATGCGGAAGATGCGGTTAAAAATAAAAAAATTAATATTTGAAATACAATGCAAAAAATAACACTTTTGAAATACAAATAAGCAGACTTCTGCTTCTGCAACTAAACGTTGCAGAAGCAGAAGTCTGCTTATTTGCTGTTTGGACTGGAGTGAATCATTCGTTAAAAATAGAATATATAAAAAATTATGTAACGTTTAGGCAAAATAAAATGATGGACCATTATCAAGATTTTACATAAATTGCCTACTGTCAGAATTGATTGATTCGAGACTTCAGCATTCGATGCCCATCAAGGACCCATCCTATATCATTCAAGCGATTGAAAAAAAAGAGATAAATCCAGTGCAACCGATAAAGCATCAGAATGCTAGCAAAAGATTTATTAGGTTTATCAATATAAATCTATATATTATACATAATATAATAAATCTGTAGAAGACGCGAAGACCGACATCCGCGCGGACGGAGTCGCGGGCGGAAGCTAGTCAGAAATAAATATCTTTTGTTTTCATTTGCGTATTTTTCTATTTTATAATTTTTTAACACAAACATTACATTTTTTTTATTATATACAAAATTTGTTTATCCGTTTTATTAGTTAAACTGAACAACTTTCACTAAGAAACTTAGGTCGAAAAAAATGTATAGAATTATGCATTTTGTATGGAAAGCTTATTTTTTTTTATATTTCGTCCAAATTTCTTTGTAAAAGTTGATCAGTTATATAAACATGAAGTTGAAGATATCAATAGAAAGTATTCGCAAATTTTGTGTACTGATAAAAAAAAATCACCCGGTGTAATTTTCACGAAAATTGTTTCAAATTGTCATTTTTGGTACTTATTACGAATATTAAATTATGCATACGAATGATTTAATTTTTAGAAATTAAGTGGAGCAACTTTCCCTTAGTACATTTGTATTATTTACATATAGGATGACAGGATGCATTTGTTTGCACTACTAGACCAAGCCCTTAAGTAGTTGCAAAATATTTAAAGTAGCTTTTTCGCCCGTGGTTAAAGAAAATGCCGCATAGTTCCCGTTCTCTATGTCGTCGAAATCGCTTCATAGTGTTCATAGTTTCATCGGCGTGAAGAGAAGACACACATACAGAGTTACTTTCGCATTTATAATATTAAATTGGGATATATATTTTCAAGAGCATAATACTCACACTGCTAGAGGAGACAGACAGACAGACAGATTTACTTTGGCACTTATAATATTTATTCGTGTATTATGATATTTATTGTTACGTTATATATTTATAACGTTAGAAATTTCCAATGTAATCATCATTAATTATCTATTATGAAATTTTATTTAAAACAGTTCTTGTAATTTCCTCTTCACGTTAAATAATTCATAAACAAGCGTTGAAGCAGCGTTGATAATTTTTTTATCTTTTTACGACGTAAATACGACGCTTTTTTGTTGACGTCCATTTTGTCTTTCTTAATTAATATGGCGACGTTGACACCTCGAATCGCTTTCTTTGTAGGTGCGCTGCTCTTTTTTAATTTAAACGAAAGGTGAAAAATACGCATTTGTAAGTCATAATTATTGTTACATAAATTGTTCAAAAAAAGTACTAGACTTTAAGAATTATAAATTGAATGAGACACAGCAACAAAAAAGGGTGTGTGTACCGAGCACACGTGTTAGAAGTGAATCTTCTTTGGGAAGATTGTACAATAAATAATTTTTCATTTTCATTAAATTCACACTCTCGGTTTCTATGTAAAGGACAGTGATAATGATAATTTTAATTCGAATTTATCGAGTAAAATTATACTTATTCATTCCACACCAACTGTAAATTAATTCGATGAGATTAAATTAAGATTTGTAAGACTTGGAATATTTATAGACATTTTAATGGAAGTCCATTATTGTGTTACATAAAAGGTTATTTTGGGAGTTTTGTAAAACAGAATTAACTATTCTATAAATAACAATACATTTGCTTAATTAATATATTTTTTTCTCTTTGAGAGTAAAATTTCAAGGTCGCGTCATGCCAATACCGTCACGTTTTGGAGAAAGGCGACGATTTTGTAATCTTTGAATCTTGCCAAAGAAGTTTCACTTCTGACACGCGTGCTCGGTACACACGCTCTTTTTTTTAATATAATATTTTGTTCTTGCAAACAATTTTACTATCCCAAGAACACTGAACAATCTACCGAAATCCAACACGTACGAACATCGATTGCTAAAACAATGTAAGTACCACAAGTACTGTGGTACTTACATTGTGGTACTTATGTACGTACGGTACGTACGGTATTATGTAAGATTTCGCCGAGTCTAAACTGGCAGAGCAAAATGTGGGCAATTTCGCGAGGTTGACTATTTGACAACCTTCCAAACCGCCACCGAACCTACTTAGGTGAGATTCGAATAAATGGGTAACCTATTAAAAACTCGATTTTCTATTACCCGAATCTTAAAACCCCGAAAACGGTTGTTAGAACTTTTAAAAGACAGATGTAATGAATGACAAATTTTTAAAATTCCTTTTTTAATTTCCCAGATGAATCAATTTCCAGATGCACCAAAACCAGATTTTTAAAAAGTATTTTTTTGTTTCCCGTATTCTCATAATACAGATCTCATTATACCAGATTCTCAGAATACTTTTTTTTGTTTCCCATCGTACCATTTTCCAAATAAACTATTGCCAAATTTTCATAATCTTTTTATTTGGTTCCCATATAATCGTATAACAGATAAACTATTGCCAGATTTTCATAATCTTTTTATTTGATTTCCATACAATCGTGATTATACCTTTACTATCGACTGAAAATAAACATTGTCAGTAAGTAAATTTATTGTTTTACTTGTCCATTACAGACCGGTTTTAGTGTCAAAGTCGACTCAGTAGGTTAGGTTTGAACTACGACCCCCACGCTAGAACTGACTCGCTATTGTTTTACTTGCCTATTACAGAAAGATTTAAGTATCAAATTCGACTCAATAGGTTAGGTTAGGTTTGAACTGTGACCCCCCATGCACGAGCCGAGCGAGCGAAGCGAGCGTGCCGCGGCAGCGGCCGGCGAGTGCCAGAACCGACTCGCTATTGTTTTACTTGCCCATTACAGAAAGGTTAAAGTGTTAAAATCTATTCAGAAGGTTAGGTTAGGTTCGTGCTGCGTCCCCCTGTAAGGATTTCGTTTTGCTGGATATCGTTTATTTGAATTTCAAAAATCTGGACATTGTTTGTCTGGATATCAATTAACTGTATTTCAAAAATTTGTGTTTTAAAAATCTGGCTTTCGTGCATATGGATTACGGTCATCTGGATTTTGTGCATTTAGATTTCGTATGTCTGGAACTCATTTGTCTGGATTGTAAAACGTCGTACAAATAAAGAAATGGGCAAATGAAATTCGGAGTTGCGATTATATGGCAAACAAAACTTCGAAATTTTAAAATTCGGGGTTATGAAAAAATGTCCAAACGTTTTCTGGATTATGATATTCGGAATATTAAAATTCGAGATTAAGGGCCGGCGCCCACTGCCGGCACGGCGTGGCATGGCAGGGCAGAGGATTTTATTACTAATGAAGTTATTTTGAATCTTATTTCAATCAGTTTAGAATTCAAGTTACTTTATTTCGATGCCACGATGCCGCGACGTATCGCAGGATGATGCAGCATGACGCGGCACGCCGCAGGATGCGGCGGCATGACGTGTCTTGCTGTTTCATTCCAAGGAATGTCGCGGCGCGCCATTGCATCCCGCGAGGCGTATGCGTCACTTTGGGGTCGAGGAATTATGATTGCTAGCTAGTTGAAATAAGGTTGAAACTTATGCAGCATTAGTGGGGCTTTTAGCAGGATGCCACGGCATGCCACTGATTGCCGGGGGATCACGCAGCACGCCGCGGGATGCCACTGCACGCCGCGGGATGCCATTGCACGCCGCGGGATGCTCTGCCGTGCCATGCCGTGCCGTGCCGGCAGTGGGCGCCGGCCCTTAGATAGGTAACCGAATAAATGACAGTTAGTTTTACCGGTTTAATCCGGTTTTAATTTATGGATTCGATATTGATGGCTATATTGTAAACGTGGATATAGTTTATGGGATTAAAGGTCCAATTTAAGTTACTACATAATATATGAAACGTATGAGATTATTTTGTTTAATTAATCAAGGCACAATACCGGAGGAATGATAAATGACTTTACAAATATCAAATGTAGTTTTGTGATTATTTGACGTAAGTGTTAAACAGTGCAGTGATCCGTACCTCTACCTGACGTAATTACAATAGTAAACGAGAATAGTTCTTAACTTTCACGAGATTATTTACCGTGAATGACGTATCTATCGTCGAATAGTAATAAACTATGACGTCATATATGTCAAAATTAGAACTCATGGTGCAAAAATTGTATGGTTACTACAGGGAGTTTAGTATAGTTTACTATACGTTATCTACTGTAGTATACTAACTCATAGTAGAGCTACGGAAGTACTATTTACTCCTCGTATTTGTTTATATTATAACTTTTATATAACTCTTATAAAAACGATTTCAAAATTTACGCCAAGAAAAACATTTCATGGAAACTGCTGTCTGCTGTACATAATTTATATAATATGAAAATATATTTTCATCGTCTCTCTTTGATCATTTATTAGCTTACATTAAAATTAGTCTATCAAAGAATTGACGAGCTTAGAAATAATTTTGATTTACCGAAAAGTATGTAACTTTTCACTCAGGAATCCGTTACAAGTTTTTCAATTAGGATAAATCACTCGTAAATATTTACTTAACAAAGTCGTCTTATATTTACATTTCCGTCTTTCATCTTCCCAAAAGAATTCTCAAAGATCATTATATTTTCCACGCCTTGGGTTAATGATGGTAGTACATTGGAATTATTTGATATTTATTCTGTGGTTGTTATTATTCGCTAGCAACTAGTTTTATCTTTGTATTGATCAGTAAATACTGAATCAAATATAATCTAGATGTATTTATTCACATTTTAACATTTGTATATTTTATATCGATTATTCGTAGATTGATATAAAAAGTTAAAATCATAGTTTACAGAAGGTATATAATTATTCTACAAAAATAAAGTTGCCATTTGAAATTGTGTGCGTAATCAAAGACTTGGACATAAATAACTTGTTGCTACCTTTTTATATTACTTGTTTGGTTGTTAGGTTTCAGAAAAGACCTTCTAAATTATACCTTCAGGCTAACAACATAATACATTTTCAATGATATAAGTTATATTGTAGTTATATAACTAGGTATAATTTCTGTGGAACACTGCGACATAAAATTTACTATTTACGAAAATATTGTGGAAAAACCATATTTTTATTTGCCATTTTATAATAAATTGAATGCTATTGAATCAGTAGAGTTAAGTCATTAAAAATATAATTAATAATTATAAAACTAGCTGTTGCTCGCAGCTTCGCCTGAGTGTAAAAGATAAATTTTCATGGTACAAACTTTCAGCATGGATTTTATGCCCTTGGGGGTCGAATTGATTAAAATCCTTTCTTAGCGGATGCCTACGTGCTAATGCTTATCTACCTGCATTCCAAATTTCCGATTCGTATATTAATTTGGGCTATGATAGATCACTATATCAGTCAGTTAATATACTTTAATTTCACGTTTAGATATCAAGCTGATACTATAAAATTAAGAACATTCCCGATTCGTTGTTCCTGTTAATATACCATAAAATAATATCAACACGCTTAAGAGGCTAGTCCAAGACGATGCCGCATCCACAACCATTGATATTCATTGTCAGCATGAAACAGCCATAAATCGTGGAAGGACAGCACAAGACATCCAATTTTCTCGAATGCAGTCGACGAGATCGTTGTCGTGATGAATAGAATCGAAAACAAGACAATATCAAGTTATTTTACCGTATTTGAGAACTCAATTAATAGTAGGAAGGTAAAAAAGGTATATATTAGGAATTAATACAACTTGTATCAAAATGATATGATTTATGATATCAATTATTTTTGATGTTACGAAGACTGTTATCTTCTGTTGGCCATATTGGGATGATTATAATTAAAACGTAGATAATAGACTATTATAAGTACGTAGGTACTATTCTGTATTAAAAAAAAATAATTTAAAAATCATCTTAATATTTTAAGACGAAGAATCGAAAGGAAACTATAATAAAAAAAGGTTTCATTACATACATTGAGCTACTTTTTATTCAAGTCCTAGTCACTATAGCATTTTTGTACAAAGTATTTAGTAAAAGATCCCTCAAAACTAAAAGCTTATATAGAATATACTTAGGATCGTACAAAGTGTACAATTTATGTATAAAAAGTGTAACAAGGCAAGGTGATCAGTCTTCAATGCCCTCCGCCCGCTCTAAGCCTATATCTTCAAGTCCGTTTGATGGATGGCTGTAAGAAAAAGCTTTATTAATATTCATAGTAGGTATATTACATGTGAAATATTTGTTGAATTTTTAATATTTTGGTTTATTAGTGATTTATGTATAACAAGATTTTCTTTGGTTTCTCTTTTATAATGTAAAATTGAACTCTAGATAGTTATGTCTCATTTCGTCTCAGAGCCATAGTCTCTGATCGATTATTGTTTTTTTACAGCAAATAAGACCTTGTATTTTTTATAGATCTCGGTTTAACACGAGCATAGAACCAACATAACGAGAAGGTGTTATGTAATTTACATGAACTTTTTTATTTAATTGTTTTTAATTTCTAAAGTAAATATAAACACACCTAAAACAATGTAAGAAATAACCTTAACAGATATTATAAAGTTAATTGGGTTCGTTTTATCGTTAATTATGAAAAAAATACAAGTTTGATTAAAAACAGGTAATACAATATCCCTGTAATAATCTAGGTATTAATAAATGTCGAAAGTTGTTCAGAAATAGTACATTTTTATCAAGGCATTATTAGTAGAAACAAGACAAATACAAATTCAGGTTAATATCCGTTGTATAAACAAATATTACAGAAGATAAACAGGTTCGAGCTTTTCCCATTCACTTAGTCTAAGAGCCAACTAGTTTAATATTCAAATAAACATACTCGTGGAGCGCTGGTTGTTTCTTTCACAATTTTGCTCTCATATATTATGCAAAGAAAATATCAACAATATTTTTTATTAAAATTTTATTTAAATATTTGCCCAACTAATATAAAAACTTTGACCCAAATGTAATGCAGTAGAAAATTAACCTCTAAAAAAGAATGGTAAGTCTATAGGTAGCACATTATTGAACGTTTCTTAGTTACATAAATACTCAATGATAAAAGAGATAATTCATGACGAATCAGAAATGTTGAATTGCAGAGGCATTCCATATTATAATTTTAATCAGATATATCATAATTGAAACAAGTGTAAAAAGCTTTTGATCCTAACGTTTTAAAACAACAGCTGTTACAAACTACGTTCTTGTAAGTTTTTCAACTCTTACCTAAAACTCGTCATTTGAATTTCATAACCTAACCTTTCAGAGACCAATCTTAACACCAAATAACAAAATAACCTACAAATAAATAATAATATAGAAGATTATTTATTATAAAATTACTAGCGGTCCGCCCCGGCTTCGCCCGTGGTACCTACATGTTTAAACTATCCTATCTCTCAAGTTGGATCGAACTGCACATGGTGTGCGAATTTTATTATAATCGGTTAAGTGGTTCAATGGACTCCCCATTGAGGACAATCATTGTGACACGAGATTTATATATATATTAAGATTTATTACTCTATTGTACCAAAGGTTGTCTGGTAGAAATCGCTCTAAGCGATAAGACCGCCAATTGTACTTAGTGTAAGCTATCTTTAAGTGTTTGTATTTTTTTTCTATCTTTAAGTGCAATAAAGTATTTATAAATAAATAAATAAAACCATCTCCATCTCCTACACATCGTTACGGCAACATACATCACTGCTAACTTCTGCTTCTTACCAACTCGCATGTATCATGTGTGGGACTTTGATTATATTAGTTGGTTTGAATGTTTGTGAACTTTAATTGTGGAGGTGTGAGTGTTAAAGGACGAATTTAAACTGGTTTTGTTAATATTATTTACGGTAGTGTCTTTAAAGATACTGTAAAGAAGCTGTGCTGGTATGCGTGGACGAATTCGAGGTCACAAGTAAGCATATAAAATTTATATATCTAGCCCATGCATTATTCTGATGTATGAGCTAAATCACTGCCAGGAATCATCAAAATCCGCTCAGTGGATTTCGCGTAAAGGAGTAACAAACATACAGCCATCCTCACAACTTTCACATTTTTGTTATAGCAGGATTAATTTATTATATATGTTAAGGTGTGCCATTTATTAGAATATTTAAACTGTTTAAAATAGCAGAGTACTATAAAAATAAGGTCGTCAAGTCGAATAGAATCCACGTTTCCGTTGCAATTGCTCTTTCGCTTCTGCAATTGTTGTCTCTGAAATCGATCGTATTTCATTCTTCTTAAGAAAATTCACACACATTACATTATATGTCCTACTAATTAGTATTAAAACTATTCGCTAAAGGTTATTCTTGTTATGTATCTCTATCTACACGTTGATCGATGTCAAGTAATGTTTAGGCATAAATTGGGTCAGGTTCAGGAAGTTTCCGCACCTCAACGTGTTAGTGTAGTAGCATCATATTGTTACTAGCGGTCCGCCCCGGCTTCGCCCGTGGTACATATTTCGCAATAAAAGGTAGCCTATGTCCTTTATCGGGTATCAAAATATCTCTATACCAAATTTCATGGAAATTGTTCCAGTAGTTAAGGCGTGATTGAGTAACAGACAGACAGACAGAGTTACTTTCGCATTTATAATATTAGTATGGATTAGGTGAGGACGGACAAAAATGTCTTTAAATTATTTTCTTGCTCAGTAGCCTTAACATACTGAACAGGAAACATATTATGTATTGTGGTAAGTAAAATAACAATGAATTACATTTCTTACAGAGCTCATTATAACAAAGTCGATTTCTGTTTATATAACAATGTTATAAGCACTCTTACTACTAAGGATTAAAAGATATACTTAGAAGTTCTGAGTTTTGTTCCTGGTGTAGCAGAATATTCTGTAATTATAAAAAAATGCGGGTACCTTGCATTCAATATCGTTATAAATTGATAAGACAAAAAGGTACGGATACATTTAAAGTATACTTTCAATGAGTGTAGAATAACAATGTGTTCACAAATTCACATAGGATCCTTGTCAAAACCACAAAATATATTTGTATGAGCGCTTGACCCGACCTACTTTACGCACTTTCCGTGTTTAGCCTTGTCAATAATAGTTAGTGTCTATTATTGGTGTTAGTGGCGAAAGGTGTGCGATCTGTCAATTTAGCAACACTTCCCGTTGTGTTGAAAGGCCGTGTCCTGTTTATTATTGCGATAATCCCGTAGGATATTAAAGAAAAACTACGTTGATTTTTCGCTGCGTTATTTTAGTGATTATGGGATAGTGACGCATATATGCAATATCTTTTTTCATGCGCTTTTAATTAGTTAACCAAAATGGTAAATGATTAATTTTTAGATGGGTTTTTAACCCGTTGAATTGTGAAATAACTTCACTGGATACGATTTTGAAACAAAAGGAAAACAACTGAAGCAATGTTATCGTTGTAGAAGGCTCATTAAAACATTGCAATAGCAACTATCAACTTGGTGAAATATATAGAGCGAGTTAGTACTTCGGTTAGAGCTTCGCTAAGTGTGCTTTGTGAACATTCTCAGGCTTTAGATTCATAGCTAAGATCTAGGACTTGGCAACGATGAGCAAATGTATTAGTACTACCGAATAACTAGTAAAAACGAACTTATTTGAACATTCAAAATGTATACAAAAAATATGTCATATGCAATGCGTACTTGTTTTCAAAAGTGAAATAAACATTTTTAGAAATGTTTCTATTTGATATCATTTTATAAATACACCGGTTATTGGAAAATGACTGTAGATATATTCTATTGACAAAAAAACAAGGAAAAGTGTATCCAAAACGTGTTCAAATATTGGATGAAATATATATATATCAAAAATAATACCAACAGAATGGAATTGAGTTACATAAAATAATCCTGAAATTTGCTGACATAAAACTTTTAGTTTACTAGTATTTTAATAGCATTATTTTACAAACGGACACTATGCAATATGCATACAACATGTCAAGGCCAATGTTTTACTTTTCATCGTAACCGCGAACGTTCGAACTGTTAAAATCTGCAAAATTTAAACAAGTTGCAAATTAATTTGTTCATTGCCGTCTTGTTATCACAGGCGAAATTAAATTTTCGGCAGCGAGTAGTAAGTGGAGTGCAATGTGCAACAAACTTTGCGTCGAAAACATCTGTCGAAACTCATAAATTTACAATTCCATGATTATTACGGAAAATCGTTACGGTAAAATTAATTTCGTTTGCGCCAAAAAAATCCTATTTACAGGAAGGAAAATACAATTGTATTATCTAATGTCAGTCATAATTTCGCTCAGCACATTCTCATAAAAGAAAATGAAGGCAGGAATATGAATGTGTAATTCGATGAAAGCGGGTCCACACATCCTTTGGGCTCGGTCCTAAGTAAATTTGTTGAATAATGTATTCGTCGTTTTATAAAAAAGTTTTTACTACGTGAACTAAATGTAGGCTGTGAGTGCTCTAGGAGTATGCGAAACGGCTAATGTTTGTTCTCTCAGTAGTTACTGGAAGAAGTCTTTTTATAATGTAAATTTCTCCTTGTAAGCTCTTGTAGTTATATAAGTTTGTTATCTCATTATTAAACTATATACCTACTAGTTAAATGTTAATGTTATGTTAATAATTACACACAATATTTTCTCTTTAACGAAATATAAACTGTTTCATGAGTAAGCGCGCTGTTTCCACGAAATAAATTATCATATTAATGTTTCATGCAAAATGTACTATCTATAATATACTGATTAAACTATGTTATTAGGTAATTTATAATAAAACTTACATATTCCAAAATGTACCTCAAGTTTATCGTTCTATCGCTGAAAATAAAGTTTGTAAACTACTTGAGCACTAGATGATTGAAATTCCACGCCAGTTGAGCACTGATAACACTCCAACACTTTTTGCCTCGCATCCAGCATGACAATAAATGGTCGTTCACGTCATCATACAATAGCCCCGAATGAAATTCGCCGCCAAAATACCGCGTAGCACCTCTGTTAAAATGCTAAAAGCTTTCAAAAAAGATGGAAGGTTAAAATGAAAATGAACAAACCTAAAAGCTCGCAAATGCAGGGGCATGCCTGCACTGCACAGTTGTCGCCTCCCACGGGACTAAGGCTGCAAATATTTCTAGAGAAGGCTCATTTTACGAAGTCACGTGAGCGTTTACTTTAATGGTTAGCTCCCCGTTCCTTGTATCTAAAATTTATTTTACACTTCCTCCGCTGGAAAACAAGACATTTTTAAGGATTATTTCGAAACGTACCCCTTTTAGAAGGAATTGTAGAGAGAATTGTAAATTTACTCCATTTTTCCTGCTGTCTTATATTTTCTGTCCCTTCGCGTGAAACTTTTACCTTGCCAAATAGAAAATGTTAAATAAGTATTAAGTTTGATTTACTCTTGTAGGAATCATTTAATAAACACACCAATACAGTCATTACAAATCATATATTATGTAATATGTGAGGTATTTCAAAAACAATAACACCATTCAAACACGGCTGACAAAATTGAACGAGCAAATACTCCCGTGATTGGCACGAGGATTACACATATGAAAAATAAACGAGTTATTCAGTACAAAGAGATTTGACCGCTGAGATTAAGTTAATCCGCGATTAATTCGACCGCAGATGTGTGATGAGGGTCCTGCTGTGACAGTGCGATAATTGTGATGTTATGATACCAGCCTTAGGCTTTTACACATTTCATACAACTAGATTATGTATTATATAGTATGTGTATGTATGTGAACATAGTATTAATTATACTATGACATGGAGGAAGGCACTTTCATGTTATTTCTAGTTCAGGCAGAATGTTGTTGTTGCAATGTTGTTTTCGTTAGTACTTAAAGAAGAAGCCGTAAAGCAAGGTAAATTTATTGTGAAGGATTATTGTGTGAAAATATCGCAGGTTAATTACCCAATGTAATTTGCACTTCAGACTGAAAACTGGCAAGAGGCACAGGACCGAATCAAGCCTCAGTTTGGGTCATTGCGCTACTAGTGAGTGAGTCGTCATCGTCGTGGTGGCCTATGCGTCTATTATAGACGGTTTAAGGTGCTATGCCTGACCAATGTGTTGAAGTATGTGAGTAGACACTAGGTATTGATTATATACTTTTCTTCTTTTTTTCATTGCTTGATTTGTTTAAAATAATACAAGTATTCTTGTTGTTAAATAAAGATGATTTAATGTTCATATAATTTAATTGATATTGTATACCGTTAACTGCAATTGTTTTTATGTTAAATAAATTTGTATTTGCTCTATATTGACATTACAAGCCATATGTAACCGGCTAAAATATAGACAAATGGAATATTTTATTAACCTTATAGTTTTTAAAGTGTACAAAATGAAATTTTGATTTTGCAATTGTAATAATGATTGGTGGAATTATATCAACTATAGTATGATGTTTTAAAAATAAAACATCACAGGAAATTCTGACACCAACTGGCACTTACCTTATTCAAATTCCATAATCCAATCGACTATTATGGGATAGTACTATCTCTTAGTGTTCAAAATTCAGTTCCCATTCTAGCGAATCTCACCTGCGTTCCAGTGCATCTATGTCGTGAAAGATATACGCTAAATCTGGATTGAAACGAAAACTACAACATTATTGTGTGAAGAACGGGATGCAAACATTCTGTCGTACCAGAAGACGTAATCATAGTAAAATAGTAAAGGAAAAGAAAATTTTTAATTTCCTATATAAACTGGATACTGTGTATAAATAAGCAAAAAAAAAAACTCATCACCACGACTCTGCTTGAAATCCTTTTTCACGCTTATTAAACAATTCTAACAAAAATTTAATTTTACACAACCTTTTCATTACATCTTAGACAACGCAAAAGAGAGCAAAGCTAGAAACACGCTACTCATATTATATTCAGAAATCGCGAATCCTTGTAAAGAGCAATTTAAAGTCATCCAGACGTCATACGAGGTCGACATTATTTGAAACATTTACACCAAATTGTCGGACTTAAAATTCCATCCAACGTGTCACGGGCACGAAGAAAACGTAAATGCATTTAGTTAAACTCCAGCGATCGTGCGACCGTTCACACGACGTCGGTACGATAAAAATGTCGTGATAGAAATCGTAGATTAGCGTTCATAACAATGTAATAATATGTGATATAGTGAAACGATATGAAAGAAATTTCAATACAGATCTGTGTATATTTTAAATATAAAAACATTTTGTTGAAAGAACGGATATAAACAACAAGAACCAGATAAGACTATTAGATAAAGAAACTGCATTGTCATCATTTTCATTATTAAATTTTAAGAAGGTTACGTAACTTCTATACATATGTTTCTTAATTATCGTTAGATGAGATTATTTACTTCTAGAATACACACACCGCTCTAGCTAAAATTCACCAAGCTATACAGCAAAAAACGTTCTTCACATAAACTAAAAACCGATTCTACTTTCAAGCGCAATCGGGTAAATAGCTTAAATCTCATGAAACATTTTATTTGTAAGGAGTATATAATATTTACATTAAATAAATATTTAACATATTTCACGCAATAAAATCGAGTCCATAACTACACAAAGCCTTGTACAAAGGATACTAGACAATTGATAATCATGTCTGAGATATTGGCAAAACACATAAAATATTCATGATACAATATTTTCCAATACACGAGAATCGAAACCAATCTTTCTGTCCTATTATACAGGTGTCAAATAGCAATAAATATATTTATACAAGATTTAAAATAGGCATGTTAATAATGTATAATGATGTCAAATCAAGTAAAGTACTTATTATCGCCAAAGAATCCTTTCATAAGCAAAGGAAATAGATGTAATACATTTACTTAAATTTATTTAAATAAAACATATCGTGTCGTGTTGTGTGAGCGTGGCGAAGTCCTAATTCGCCCTTCAACCGAGTACAGTCAACCAGAGAGTTCGCTCACTTGAATAATTCAAATATTCACAGCGGACAGTCGCGCAAACAAGTAAAATCAACGTACAATGGTCTAGAAATACACAGGCAAGGTACGCGCGTCTTTGACAAACATACTTATCGAATTAAGAGTTAAATTAAAGTTGTTTTCATAAAAGTGTAGACAGTACCTTCGTTTTATTTAAAATTATATTAAATTTTTTGTAGAGCTGAAAATATTATAATATTTAGTAGAATTTTTATTCTTATTAAAATAGGAATGTACATATAAAATCTCTTAAAATATTAAATACGTTATAAATAAATTCATATCACTATTTACATTTACAAAATTTCAAACTGAAAAATCAACGATACCTCCACGGAAACTAACTGGAAAATTGCATCAAAATAAAGAGCGTAGTTGTGTTTCAAAGCTACCCAGGGCTCCGATTGCACGCTATATTTTTCTCTACAAGTAATGAGAGGTGCGGATATAGGATGAACCCTGGACACTGATTGTGAAACACAATGTTTTATTTAGCGGAATGCGAGCTGTACATCTGACCATTGCTTGAATATTTATAAGCGAACGAGGATGTAAACGGATGTACGTCTTAAATTAACCTAATTACCTTTTAAGTGTAGCTTTAGTTTTGTTTGGTATTAATTATTGCGTTGGTAACTTGGTAATGATAGGTTTGCTGTTCTATAATTTGAATAAAACATGAAACCTTATTTAGATTTTATGCCTAGTTATTGGTGTTGTGTTTATGTGAAATATAAATAGACCTTCATGTACGTTTTAAATGTAATGATGAGTTTCATAACGTTTTGTATAAGTCTAAGAGTTATAAGTTATACAATTCGTTTATGCTTTATATTAATACGACGATACTGACATTTACCCAGTATATTACAGTCATCGTGACCCAATTATACTTATGTTATTATTTATATTGAAAGTATTTATTAAATATCGAGATTTTTTGTTTTTACTTTTTATAGTAAGTTCCCTGTAATGTAATGTCCTATACAGATAAATTTAGATTACCTGATGTACACGTTCTTACCACGAAGAATGCCACCGCTCGTTTGCCCTTCTCCTATCAAGCCAATATCCCAGTTTCCTAAAATCCGGCTAAGGAAAAAAGTTATCTAAACTAGTACACAACCCGTTCACAGCATAAGGGATTGATCGATACATTTTATAAGGTGTTGGCATTTATTAAAGAGAGGATGGGATAGCGTAAAATATTCAGAGCTCACGTCAACTGAGGATAAGAATGGAGATTTTCCTTTCGGACGGTTTATTCTGAAGGTCAAGGGTCCTTGACAGGTTTGAAGTGAGCCAATGTTACTTTGTACATAGCCGGTATGAAATATAAAAGGTTGGGGTTTGTGAGAAGGCTGATTTAAGTTTAATGAATGTGCTATTTCTTTGTAATACAAATTTAACAACGTATCTTTAGAAATTAAACGCTTTTTAACGGATCTTATTCGTTAATTCATTAAATTATTGAATCCGACGTTTCGTATATTTGTATGAGTTGATTTTTAAACACAAACATCTCCTATAATGTGCAATTGTTACTGATTATATTTTTTAATTCTCAACTTGTTTCATTTTACTCATTTACTGTATCGATAAGATATATAGAGTCAACAACAATAAAATGAAAAATTTATTTCTCTATATTTCGAAAAGCATTTATTAATGATATCATATTTATAAAGAATGATATGAAGAGAGAACAGGTCAACCTTGGACATATCTTATAAGGTAAAAATACCGGTAGAAATAGCCTCACAATAGAGATTTATACACCCAAATACTAAAAGGAATATCTCCTTACAATCTGTAAAAATACGAGCCCAACTTCGCATGGTTCTTGCTTGAATGGAGATTTAAAAGTTTTCCCAGTTCTAATAATTATGATTGAAATTAGAGCGACCCACATTGCTTTAGTTCACTAACTTCTAAAAATATTTATAGGGTTGAGAAATCTTGACCCATTAAATAATTTTAGGGATTATAATAAAAAGGATAATTGAGAACTTAATAAACACTTTTCAATCGATAACTTTAATAATAAAATATTTTTTTACGCGTTGTCCACATTGTATGTGTAAATTTGGTGTCATCTGCAATATCAAAGTTCATGGTAATATAGGTTTTACCGTTAACAACAACGCCTATTTTTAAAGGACATATTTTGCAGGCTTTTATAAAATTTCATTGCAAATATTTTTGCGTAGGTTGTTTGCCATTGAAAATTATCTAGTTCACTCTGATGTTATATTTTACTGGGCGCATTTTTATATGAATTCTAACTTTAAAAATGAAATAAATTAATATACTATTTTTCTACATAAACACACACACACAATATAGAATGAAGATGTGATATTACCTTTAGTTTAAAAATATATAAGAACGAAATGAATTCGTTCTGTTAAATAAAATACTAATTATTTCCTCTGCAGAATTAGTTCAAAGAGCAGCGTCATATAACCGAAAATTTATAGTAACTTATTAAAAATTCTGTTTTCCCCAAATTAGGCGCACTTCGAAGCATCCTACGAAACCTTTGTTGGAAATAATTGTTGAAATTTTTAATGAATAGGCAGTCAACAATTGTTACCTTTACTTAACGCTCTTTGAGTCACAAGACACGAACTAAAAGGCTATTAATTAAATGTTTCAAGAACCTCTAAGCTTTCGGTGTAAAACAACAGTTTTAATGAACTCTTGAAGAGAAACTATTGAATCTTTCGTTTCGTTCGTCAATAGCGCTTATTTTAATGTTTTCTGTTAACAAGATTTAACAGTTCATAAGATAAATATTTTTTATATTAAGTCTTGATCTGATAAATTTTATCTCTTGAAAATATATGAAGCAAGCAATAGTTTAAGTCCATATATAACTTTGATATTTGAAAGCCAATAATGTTCACATCTATAGAATAAACTGTATCAGTATAATAATAATTACAACTACGTAATATATCAATATGTATCAGGATCAAATAAGTACCTTTTTAATTTGAATTTAATCAAAGGAAATATAAAAAAAATATAAAGAATTTCATAACAAAACACACACACATAGATTACAGCTGAGCTGTTCCATACATGCTGTATAAATATAAAATATAATATGTATAAATATAAAATACAATTAAAACACAATTATTATTAACAACGATCAAAAAAACGATATTCCAAAGAAACTCGAACCCCTCCCGAGCCACGGAAGCTTATGTAACTCCTAACTCTTAACTTATTCTGTTGTTAGGTTAAGGAATTTTACACAAGTTGCCAACTTTGGTAACACGACGCTGACATAATACCCATTCATGATCCCATCACCGAAAATTACCCTCTACGTAAAAGTTATAAAACTTTATACGGGTAAAATGGATCGCTTGAGTGCGATAGCTTCTATATTCCTAATAGATTTCTATCAAATGGCGCTTAGGTCAAGTTAAAGTGTGGAGATAGTTGTGGAGTTGTTTTAGGGCCGTTTCGTATCACGATTATATTTTTTATCATATAGTTTTGAATTTCTGGAGGACAGATGTTACCAAGATATCTGGAGAGGCTGTTACTGTAGCTAATGCATGAAGAAATGAGAAAAATAACAGATAGATAAAATAAATGCAATAAAAACTTAATAAAAGACGACTTGAGTACAAAAAAAATCACCATATAAAGCGGCAAAACACAAAAAAATTACATATGCATGAAATTGTTGCAAAACTCAGCCCAATATCATAATATAGGTGCTACTTCACGTAGTAATAGCAATTTAGCATTATTTGATGTTATTGCGTGTGTAATTAAACTGTCCATACATTACCAGCGTGTATGAACCTTCTTCAAGATATCATTTTCTTAGGGACGATTTTTCATCCTTGGTTAAAACTTTGTCCAATAAAGTAACATACACAATTATATGAACACTAGCTGTTCTCCGCGGTTTCACCTGCATTGCTCCGCTCCTGTTGGTCTTAGCGTGATGATATATAGCCTATAGCCTTCCTCGATAAATGGGCTATCTAACACTGAAAGAATTTTTCAAATCGGACCAGTAGTTACTGAGATTAGCGCGTTCAAAAAACAAACAAACTCTTCAAAGCTTTATAATCTTATATATAAAATTCTCGTGTCACAATGTTAGTCTGCATACTCCTCCGAAACGGGTGGACCGATTCTCATGAAATTTTCTGTGCATATCGGGTAAGTCTGAGAATCGGCCAACATCTATTTTTCATATGTACCACGGGCGAAGCCGGGGCGGACCGCTAGTATTAGTATAGATATTATCTCCAATAACTTGCCAAAAGAGCCCGTCTTTTAACAATATTATTCAGACCATGTATTGACAGTTGTTTTAAGGAATATAGATGACCAACTAATCGTTACCAGTGACCGTAGATACCAGTATAATAAAATTACAATCTATACTAATATTATAAAGAGGAAAGGTTTGTATGTATGTATGGTTTTCACGCATAAACTACTGGACCGATTTTGATAAAATTTGGCACAGATAATCTTTAGACCCTGATAAAGAACATAGGCTACCTTTTATTGCGAAATATGTACCACGGGCGAAGCCGGGGCGGACCGCTAGTTTAATATATTCCGTGAAAAATAACGAGCAATCCCACAAGAACGCTGCAAACGAATAAAATTTATTTACATTTGAGAAAGTTATACATCCGAATATCCACTTTCAACGATACATTCACTTTACACTTTACGTGATATAAATTTTCACGCCTGTAAGTTTTTAAATTGATGAACATAAAAGGCACGTACTTTCAGTAGTAATTTCCGACAGAGGCATTAAATCCTTGATAAAAAAGGATATTAAAAGCGAAGTTAATTGCTATATCGCGTAGGATTTCGTACTGCGTATACTCTTGTTTTTGTGTCGTTGCTTACTGAATCTCCTTTCAGAGTGAACATTAATTGATGCGAGGATAGAACTTAAAGAGCGTTTATAACTAGACGTTTTGAGCTAATTTTAAATAGTTTCCGTAATTAGACTTTAGAACAAAACAGTTCGTGGAAGACTATTTGAAACAAATAATAAAAAATGTGTGAGAAGTCACGTAAGAAGTGAAACTTCTTTATGACCTTATTTTTCAAAAAATAATTTATTATTTGCAACTTTACAGAAATAGTCGAATCGCGCGTGGTAGGGATAAGAAAAAGATGGCGCGTAACGGAAAAATGTCACGCGTAACGAAAAAACGTTACACTAATTTTTTTTCCAACCCCGATAAAGAAGTTTCACTTCAAAAAGTTTAAAATGAATTAGGTGTTACAAAACATTATTTTTGTTTCGCAGAAAAATGTTAAAATGTGATTATAACTTCGTTGTATTTATGAACATTCTGGATATAAAAACGGGCGTGAAAATATTAAAATTTTATAGAGAGAAGCCGGACGGTTGTACCCAGTTACAGGGAACATCAGATAAAAATATTATAAGTAAAATTTTAAGTAATTAGGGATAGGAGCCCGCATGTACGGAATAGGGTCAAAGCTGATTTGATAACGGATGTCATGTGTGCTAACATGGTTTATATTAAATTTTGCGAAGTATGTTTGGGATTTTCTTTTAAAATACAATATTAAGGTTAATGGTTACAGAATAAAGGTCTACGAAAGTGGTAAAGGTCTACGAAATTGTTAAGTTAACTATAGGTGCCAATCAAAATTAATGTGTATGTATTTTGTAAAAAAAAGACGTGTGGCACTCGGGGACTGTCGCGGTAAAGCTATTGCATGCTATGCCTTCAAGCCACACCTCCGTGCCCGTCGGAGTGGGGAGCGTGAGGTTTTTTCGTTACGGAATTTCTGGATTCGGTCCCCGCGCTCAAGGCCTGCGATAGAAGCTATGCAATAGCTTAAAATTCCTATAGGTAAACTTTATAAAATTCTGTAAAACAGTTACTACGCAAAACAGAATGCTAATCTCCCTACGGATGCGTATTACATAAAATATCGAGTTATTACGCTCCAACCATCAAAAAGAGTAAAATAACGGCCAACTGTATAAACGTATTCGCAAATAATTTATAATGTGGCTTTCAGAACGTATCATTATAACTGTATAGTCACCAATTCAATTCGGAACTTCATTATCAGGCAAATTGTATGTAACGAGCCTTATTATGGGCAATGGAATTCTTCTTATATTTTCTACTAGCGGTCCGCCTCGGCTTCGCCCGTGGCATATATTTACGTTTTCTCTCCATAAGAAATATCCTCGTACTTCAAGGAATATAATAAAAAACGAATTATCAAAATCAGTCCACCCGTTCATGCGTGATGCCGTGACCAAGGAAAACTGGTTTCATTTTTATTAGGGTTCCGTAGCCAAAATGGCAAAAACGGAACCCTTATAGTTTCGTCATGTCCGTCTGTCCGTCTGTCCGTCTGTCCGTCTGTCACAGCCGATTTACTCGGAAACTATAAGTACTACAGTGATGAAATTTGATGGGAATATGTGTTGTATGAACCGCTACAAAAATATGACACTAAATAGTAAAAAAAAGAATTGGGGGTGGGGCCCCCCATACATGTAACTGAGGGATGAAATTTTTTTTTTCGATGTACATACCCGTGTGGGGTATCAATGGAAAGGTCTTTTAAAATGATATAAAGTTTTCTAAAAAACATTTTTCTTAAAGTGAACGGTTTTTGAGATATCAGCTCTCAAAGTCGTAAAAAGTATGTCCCCCCCCCTCTATTTTTATAACTACGGGGTATAAAATTCTAAAAAAAATAGAGGTGATGCATGCTAATTAACTCTTTCAACGATTTTTGGTTTGATCAAAGTATCTCTTATAGTTTTTGAGATAGGTTGATTTAACTGTAATTTATTATATTTGCTGCTACGGAACCCTTTGTGCGCGAGCCCGACTCGCACTTGGCCGGTTTTATATTATATACTGTGACAAAGAATGATAGTGACATAGGTATGAATTTAATAGAAATTTAATCTTTCTACGATGTTTAACGCGCAAATTTGACGAAAACCGAATTCGATTTTCGATGATTTTCGATTGAAAACCGAAATGTACACAAATCAACACACGTAAAAGTATTTTAATTCACAAAATATGTGAGGACAGGCACGAAAATCTTTCTTATTTAAATAAATCAACTTGCATGTACGGCTTGAAAGCTTTGAGTTATTTATCCACATAAACTTTAACACTAATATATTCACGATTCTACAATTTCATGTAACTATAGCTGAATGTTTTTTATCTTTTCCATTTAATACAAAAGCGGTATAAAATACGATACGGGCGTTATTACTTATCGCGGCAACCGGGCCTAAGGGACCAGTAAATCATGGCCCTCCTTCAAAGATCACAGCAATCTAGAGATAGCGTTTGAAAAATGATCCGAATTGAAATAACATAGATTTTGAGATAACATTTTTGGATATTTTTTAAGAGAATTTGTTTTATTTTATCTTGGAGTATGTTTTTTTTATCACATACTAATGATAAGGATTAAGTATATTACTGCTTTTTGTGATCCCGTTTTTATTAATAATTATAATATTATATAAAAATTCTGGTGGTAAACGATCATATAGGTAACCCAATGTATGTACGTATGAAAGGATTCTTGTACGTCAGTTACTGCCGCTGAACGCGAATGTTTTCTATGTTGTCCTTGTTATTATGCGGAATTATTAAAATAATACGTGTTTTTTATTTTGATTTGAAATTTATTTGGTCATCATTTCTGTTCATTGTTTTTTCTATGAAGTTTAATTCACTCAACAATTCATTCAAATCAAAATTTGTAATTATGCAAAATAAAGGACAAAAACAAGCATTTAGCAAGTTCCCATGGGCATAATATTCCAGAAACACATATAACACGAAATAAATCTAATTTTCTTTACAAAATCGGCTAGTCCTTTCGTCGAACCGAAATAAATTGAATACTGTGTCCTAGATCGGTTGGGCTAAAGGTGATATGTTTTTGTCCACTTAATCTGTCTAGATGGATTTTCCCTTTGGTGAAAGTAATTGTTTTTGACAATCGTCCTTAAAAGTGATTTTCGCTGGTATCTATTCTAATATATAAGCTGAAGAATTTGTTTGTTTGTTTGAACGCACTAATCTTAGTAAATACTGGTCCGATTAAAAAATCATTCAGTGTTAGATACCTAACTCAATTATTGAGAAAGACTCTATTCTATACATCGTCACGCTCAGACAAATAAGAGCGGGGAAATGTGTGTAAAGCCGCGGGGCACAGATAGTATTATATTACATCTATTACCATACTTACGCTTATACAAAATAACAAAAATATATTTCTTAATGATAAAGGAGAGTTATTTATTAAAAGTTTAAAGGGTCTAATTAACGTAAAGACGTGTTGCTTTTGATAACTTTAATGCTTTCCAAACTTACTCACTTCATATTCTTAGTATCTCATTTAGGACTCTTATTTCTATTATTTAATTCTTGCGTTTATTTATGAGTTGCATATATTGCAGATAGAAAATAAAGCGCTCATAAATCTTTCATTAAATAATTAGGTTTTACCGTTTTGGAATTCGAGGTAATTGCACAATGGTTTTAAGCTATTGCATAGCTTCTATGGCGGGCCTTGAGCGCGGGGACTCAATCCAGAAATTCCGTAACGAAAAAAAACCTCACGCTCCCCACTCCGACGGGTGCAGAGGTGTGGCTTGAAGGCACGCTATGCAATGGCTTTACCGCGGCAGTCCCCGAGTGCCACACGTCTTTTTTTTTAATTAAGAGGTAGTGTACGAGTCAGATACAATACAAAACTTTTTTACAACACGCTCTTACGCTGATAAAGGGTTCATCTCGAGAGAAAGGGTGAAAATGTCTACTTTACCCTCTTAATAATCTCAAGATAAATCTTACTAAAATTCTTATCAAAGACGTAAAACAGCTATTGATTCTTAGTTTAATACTGATAATGTAATGTCTAATAAACATTACTCTGCTTTACTTTACGAGATATAAATTTAATACGTGCGACATGGAACGTATATATCTCGAAACTGCACCGTAGAGCTCTAAAATTATGAAGATATCTAGCGAAACTCCACTTGAACGCATTATAAATTCCACGTGCTCGAGTATCAATAAAAATATTCATACGAATGCAGCCTTCACTGGAGTCTAATACTTTCCATCAATATTGAAATCCTTATTAATTTGTCTCTTTTTTCCGTGCCGTTGCATATTGAGCGGAAAGCAATTAGCGAGGAATGCTCTGGAATACCTCCCGTCCATTTCACTGAATTGCATCAAATGGGGACTATTCTGGTTTTGTATACGGGACAAATATAAAACTGTTTTATAGGTTTTGAAGAATTGCGGAAAAAGAAATATTATTCAAGTAGCATTATTTTATTTTAATAAATTTAATTTAAGAAGATAAATTGGTAGTATTTAAGTTGTTATCTAATATAATTAACTGTAACAGTCAAAATAGTTTCAAAATCAGGTGTTCTTCAATAAAATTAAGTGTTACAGTCAAAATAGCTTCAAAATTGGGCCGACTCTAAAATTTCATTAAGTATACCTTATACATGTTTGAAAGTTTAATATTAGTGTATTGATTTTCGATAGCAAAAAAAGGAATAAACTCAAGAACAGTCACGACGGTGCCAAAATAGAAAAAAAGGTATATTAAATTTTTCCATTTGAAATAATCTCACGTTTCAAAGATAGTTTCAGAAAATAAAATAGTGCCGGCGATGCAGCATGCAAGTAAATCGGTAGTGCTTTGCTCAAGACGTACATAAATTATGTTATGATTTTATTCAACACTCACTACCACTATTTATATACTATGAGATATTTTCTATTACAATTATATTTTCCATTGTTACAGTTTAATGGAATTTTAGAATATTGTATTAAAATATTGTTTACTTAGTCTCTCATAGTAATGGTTGAAGTGAATAAATTGAATAAAAATGTATCCGAGGTTAAATTGAATTATTTACAAAATATTTGGATTTGCCTTTATTTAATGGTATTAAGGGTTTCCTTATTGTTTTCCTTAATGGCAATGTTAAACTTGAAGAAATTTTTTAAGAACAAAATCGTCTAAAAGTAGAAATATATTGAGTTGATTGAATTATTTGAGTGGATTCTAAAATATATAAACATAATTAGTTTCTTAAAACACGTAACAATAGAAATTGTCAAGCTGCTACATAATACGAAAATTTACGTAAATGCCACGTTGCCTTTGCATCTCAACAGTCTTACAGGCACGAGAAAAATGAGAAGTTCCACTTTACAAAAGCAGTAAACAAAATGAACATTAAATTTAAGAGACAGTACAAAGAAAGGCAAAAGCGGGTCAGGCTTTATCAGCTGCTAAGTTGCGAATGCGAGGCAACCCTGAACTCATATATTTCGTCTAGTTTGCGTGTTTCCACACATTTCCACCGAAATTGTATTGTCTCCATATGCATTATGTTTTTATGGCATAATTTCATTTGTTACCAATGTAGACATGTCTTTGCGGGCGTGGCGCGTGATTTACATTTTACTTGTAAAATTTAGCATCGGTTTGCTTTGTGGGTTCGTGGGATACCATTAGTATCATGGTGAATTATGAGCCACCACTCCTTTGGACGGATAAATGCTAATTTAGTACCATAAAAAGCTCATATTAAAAACGTTCGTAATTAAACCAATGTCTGGTTTACGAATATTTACATAAAAACTTTCAGTAATAATAAAATTGTGTTCCATCTGAGACTTAATAATCTTTCAATGACCTCAAACAATTTATATTAAAAATATCTTAAACGTTATTTTTATTTTTTACTTGAAATATCTGCAACATTTTCATATTCCTTCCTCTATTAAAGTCTTAAACCAATTTCGAAGTACCAGGATAACATACCACATATGGAGTGTTTCAGCCGTCCGCGTCGGAAAAACAAGCCAGTGATTTATTAAGAATTCCACGACGCGGCGCGGCGTGTTCCGAGTATCTTCATTCTGTTGTAATCTCTCTTATTCCATTTAAATATCTGAATAACTTACGTTTTCAATCTCGACTTTACATATTGCTTTAGTTCTTTTAAATTTGAAATGCAAAATCTTGGGAAGATTGCAGTGTATATGGGTTAAATTGTATTTTTACGGTACTTCGTTTCCTGAAGTTTATTAAGAGGTGAATCTTAAATATTGTGGAGGATTTTCCTATGCTAATCATATAGGAGCTACCAACGTTGACAAGAGAGCATTTTAGTATAGTTGGTTCTTTGATATACTTTTCCTCTTGCTATTTCGGTTAGAGTCCGGGCTGTCTGGCTGGTCGCAGTGGTTGCGTTTAGTACCTACCTAGTGCGCATCTTATCTGCACAGGAAAATATCCTTAATTTAAAGTCATTTTTTAACGCGTAATTTTTAATCTTTTACCTTTAGATAGATCCATGAGACATAATTTTTTTATTTCACTTATTTCGATGACATTTTAATTATTTTGAAATAAAAAATTGCGTATGGCTCCTATTTAACAACGAAAAAAACGTCTTGCAATAAATAATTTATGTCTGATGGATCTATCTAAAGGCAAAAGATTAAAAATTACGCGTTAATAAATGACTTTAAATTACGGACATTTTCCTGTGCGCACTACTAAACGCAACCACTACCTCCAGCCAGACAGCCCGGACTCTAACCGAAATAGCAAGAGAAACAGTATATCAAAAACCCAACTATACTATAATGACTTTTTTTAAAACGTTCATAGCTCCCGTACAATAAGCGAAAAGTGGTATAATCTGGCATTTTCTTTGTTGACTAGAAACGGAAGCTTATGTTCTTTACCTTACTTTATATCCATTCTTCCTCGATTTCCGACAGACCTTTCGTAAGCCCGACTTTGCCTTAATTTTCCACAACATAACACTGCATTTGTGACTTAATGTTGACCGCTAACTGAACACGAATTTATGATTGCAAAGGAAACATTAAATTTGATAAGTTTAATTTAGATTTTTGTCTTAACAGTACGCATAAAATACTATTTTATTTTTATTACATTATTCAATTAATATTAACCTAAACCTGAATTTTGGAGAAGTATTGTACTAAAATATACAGAATTCCATTTTTAAGAAGAGCTAGTGAAGTTCTGGCTTCTAAAAGATAAACCATGTATATTAATAAATGCATTGTTATAAATGGGCGCCACGAACGCTGCCTTGAAGTTTTAGTTGAGGCAACTTTCTTATTAAAAATTTGGTTTGAAAGTTTTCATGCTTAATGGAATTTTAAACACGCTCTATGATTAAGTTATGGAACGCCCCTTTCTTTCCACAACTTTGAGTTGGCGACATTTATTGAGTTGAAGTATTTGATTAAAAAGCTACGGTTCCCGGCGCATTTTGCATCAATATGAATTTCTAATATAATTATAAGAAACCTTGCAATTTTTGCAGCGGAATTAAATATGGTAATATCTTTTCCCTTTAAATATAGCACGTCGTGGCTTTTATATAGGATTCACAGCCCTGTATAATATCAAAAGTAATGTAAGTGGGTATATTATGCAAGTCTGTTCAATTAAGAATTTGTTTTTATTTGGCATAATTAATCGACCGCCTCCTTGGTATAGTGGTTGATGCGTGAGCGTAGCACCGAGGGGTCCTGGGTTCGATTCCCGGTGGAGACAAAGAAAAAAAATGTCTCGGTCTGGCAGGACACAGAAGGCTGATCTGATCTGACTTGTCCCTAAAGAAAATCGATCAGTGAAACAGATGTATAATGCATCTGCCCCTTACCCCACTAGGGGATATGGGACTTCACTTACTGGCATAACAATTACCTAATATTCCTAATAAATACATTTTTACATTCGTCTAGTTTATAGTTTTTGACTTAATGAATTAAATAGGCGGCACTATCTGACCAGCTGCCTCGTTATTTTAAAAGCAAATCATTAATTGGTTTAGACACTTTTGCACGCATCGACCATAATTTTATTGGCAAGTCGAAATCATAAAACAGACAATAATGACGACGTAAGTGAATAATACTGAAACAATCCCAAAATAAACAGTGCTCTAAAAAAAAGGAATATTTTAATCAGTTAAAAGGTTTGGTGCAAAAAATATTTCATATCAGAAGCCGTCGCTCTCCAAATATTAAATATCATCCATAATGTTAATAGCGTGTAATGTAATGAGATAAATATGTAAGGAAATATTTACAAAACTACGCACGAGTGTAGGCTCTAAAAGCAGACATTGCCAACCTTTCCTTATAATTAATGTCTATGACGTAACGATCTCTAATAATTTGGTTAACAAGGCTTGGTTCTGATTCTATACATGTATAAATCTACTAATTGCATATTATATTATATATGTCATATCCAACAATTATACACTCTGTTTTTACATATTTGCTAAAGATATAAAAAATATTTAACTTATATAAGTAAATATTTGTTCTATAGTGTTAATAATTATATAAAATAGGTATACCTACTCGGCAGCCGCGATACACGCGACATGCGCTACACAGACCAAAAAGTTTGAGACGATGTAATAAAAGTTTCACTTTAAAAATTCTATTCTAATGTTTGACATTAATACCTACATTATTTTTAATTATGTAACTTTTTTAAAATTACCCGGCCCCTTATGTAACATTGTTAGTTGTTACACTCAGACCAAATTACGTCCTTGATTTATATATAAAACAAAGTTGATTGTACCCACAATAACTATTTAGCCGTATGTTTATGTGTTTCTAATTGCTAGTATCTCAAACTTTTGTGTGAATTCATTTGGGATTTACATTACGGTAGACATTAAGACTCATATGAATATATTCTAGTCTAATTTAGGGTCACTCAGTTGTGAAATGAAGTTTTAGAATTTACTTTGTAAATGCAAACGTTTATACAAATGTTTATTATTTATGAAAATTTATTACAAAGTTCAATTTACTCATATAAAATATTATTACATTTTCATAACTATGTATGATGATGTATGATGTTCGTCAGAAAAAATAGAGATTACTATTATAATTATGTTTAATCTGACGTGCTACATACTTTGTTACATATTTTACATTAACATTCAAGTAAACGATAGGTTATTTCAATGGTCACTTTGTTAACTTCATAGCCTCTTTGTTCATAAATTTTTGTACTACATTAACATAGCAAACAAGCAACTCTTAGGTTGAGTACCCCTTTAGAGTTTCTTATATCCGGACAACATTATTTTGAACGGAGCCTCTATAGACCCGGGGCTTTCGAACAATGATTTATCGTCTGCTTGGGAGGCATTCACTTCGCACTTTCAGAAGATATTCTTGCGAAAATATCCATCGTGCATATTAAATTTTATGGACTCATGAAATGGAGCCTTAGATCGTAGTAATATAATAATTGTTTGCTTCCTTGTTAATTTGAACGGATGACTGAGAGGACCTTGTATTTGGTTTTAGATGCCAATAGATGCTTGATGTCATGCACGAATAACAGGAGAAACTTCGTCCGTGAGCTTCCAATGTATTACTTTAATTTTGGATAGATAATCTGCCTAACAAAATCTCTGATTTAATATTACTTTAAAGAATTTAGAAAATAATTATCTATAATGAAGAATTTAGAAAATAATTCTATGTGCTAAGTGAAATAAACAATCAATAAAATTCAAACAGCACACAGCTGACGATCAGCTGATGGACACATTATACGCAAGTACCCACACTATAAAAAGTTACTATAAACGTTAAAATTAATAAAAGACGGATATTAAACTCTCAAATCTCAATGAGATACTAATAAATAAAGAATTGAAGTGGTCAATCTATTTATAATATAAACATTTAAAACAAACTGAATATTTGTTTTTAGATAACCGTGTCTTTGAATGAAATTTAAATTAACACCATCTAGCGTTGGCACGTGAAACCAATATATTAACCGCATTGATTACCGTTGTAGACATGGCAAACAAGTGTTCGTGTTGCGGTAAATTCTTCTCGACAACAGATGGCGCCAAATGTACCAAATGCAATATAGTATTTCATAAAGCGTGTAATAACATAAGCCCGCAAAGTAAAGTTAATATGAACTGGCAATGCAAAACATGTAAGATAAAATTTTCAAAGGCGCCTGCTACAATTTGCACGGACAGAAATGAGTGCGGAGACGTTTTTGAGGATGCTTGTGTCTCCGAATCGGTAAACCAATCGCCCATGCTTGCACAAGAGATCCATCTTCTTCGAACGGAACTATCGGCATTCCGTCTGGAATTATCGCGACTCACAACTCTTGTCAGCGAATTTAATACTAGGCTTGGTACTGTGGAGGAAAGAGTAATAAAGTTGGAACAATGCCGCCCGGAACAGACCGAGATCTTAGATACGATTGAAACACTTAAGATTCAGATAAACGAAAGTGAGCAAGCACAATTACTAAACGATTTAGAAATTTCAGGCGTGCCAGAGAGTGCGTCTGAAAATCCATCACACCTGATCATGACTCTTTCGCAAAAACTAGGCATAAATGTCGACGAGCAAGATATCATGAGCGCCCATCGTGCAGGAGGTAGGCGCGATCGCACATCCGATGCGGACGGCCACGGCGCCACCTCCGCCTCCGCACGTCCTAGACCTCTTGTTGTGCGTTTCGTGCGGCGCAGCATGCGCGACGAACTATTGAAGGCAGCACGGGTACGACGCGGGGCAGACACATCCGGGACCGATATACCAGGAGAGACTAGGCGATTTTATGTAAACGAACGTTTGACATCCATTAATCGGCGCCTATTTTACCTTGCTAGGGAAGAAGCGAATATTAAGAATTGGCGCTTCATATGGACGCGAGGTGGACGCATTTTTGTGAGACGAGATGCGAAATCGTCATCCCATTGGATACGGTCTGAAACTGAACTGCGCAAGGTTTTTTCCTCGTTTTCCAATTAGATTGTTCTATTGGAATTGAAAAACATGTAATAGATGTTAAAATATTATGTATTACTTTTATTTATTTTAGTAAAACAATTAGAAGAGTGTTATTTTACTGTCTATATATTTTTAAATTTAGTTTTTGTAATCACACATTTTGTATACAAAAATATTTTGGTATTTTTAAAATTGAGTCTACATGCCATATTCGGTATCTTAACTTAGAAACTTTGATTGGAAACTTGTATAATGTTGTGCCCTCATGTAACAATTCATTCAATTACAAGGTTTGTCATTCTTACTCGCCTCGTTGTCATAGTTTAATCGTCTGTAGCGTAATATGTGTGGTTGTGTGCCGGTTTGCCTTTATGAAAGCCCCCCCAAATACTCTCAATAAATATATTTGTATTTCACCCGTGTGTATAAATATTAAAAATGCGGTTTTAAAAGTATTATATTTATGTATTGCTTATTACATCTTAGTTACATTTATATATCTATATTTATTTAATGATGAATGGGAATAATTTGAAGATTGGTTTTCTTAATCCGGGCTCACTGGGAACGGGGCATGAGGAGTTTATCGTCGCAGTAGAGCGGCATAATATAGATATTTTAGCACTTAATGAGACCTGGCTGCGTGCGGGAGAGGAGGGGCGAGCGCCGCGAGTGCCTGGCTATCGACTCAAACACATCCCTCGACCAGCTTCTATACGAAGTCGGGGTGGAGGAGTTGGGTTTTACATCAAGCGAGGTCTAGCGGTCACGTTGCTCTCCCATCCCCCCAATGATCTTGTGGAACAGATGTGGATTAAGTTGGCTGTCCGGGGCAAGATCCTTGTTATTGGTACTGCCTATAGACCGCCTTGGTTGGATTGCGATACATTTTTTGACGCTATCAGTGAATCTCTGGCCTCGTTCGTGTGGTCTGATAGTGTTATTATATTGGGAGATTTTAATATTAATTTTTTAAATAAACAAACAGCCAATGCAAAAAAGTTAATGCATTTTTTAGAAACTATGAATATAATTCAGTACGTAACAGAACCTACGCATTACATTGACGAAACACAAACACTACTGGACCTAGTTTGTAGTAACTCTCCGATAAAAGAAGTTCTTGTTGACTATATTCCGAATCTCAGTCATCACGCTTTTATCTGTTCTGTTGTGAATGTCAAAAAGGAGAAGGCGGTACCCAGATGGATCACCTTCAGACCTCTTAAGGATATAGACTTTGCGGAGTTCAATCAATTCGTTTCTAATATAAATCTGGATTTCATGCGCAATCTGTCAAATGTCAATGAGATGGTAAATGCCATAACAAACTTAACGCTTACCATTTTTGATTACTTTGCTCCGAATAAAACAAAATATATAAAAGAGAAAAGCTATCCCTGGATAACATATAATATTAAACTGATGATGAGGAGACGTGATGAGGCACATGCTAGGGCAAGACAAAGCGCTGAGCATAGACCCTATTACATTGAGCTAAAGAAATATGTAAAAGAGGCCATCGTGAGAGAAAAAAATGCATATTTTGATAAGTACATTAACTCAAATTTTGATCATCCCAGAATTCTGTGGAAGCACATAAGAGATCAAGTAACTCTCAAGGAAGGCAAAGACGCTGATTTGCCATTAAATATCAGTAATCCTGAGGAAATTAATACTCATTTCCTTAATGTGCCGGGAAGTAGCGACATCCAACGGAGTATAATTGATAATTTCATTGTAAAGCGCTATCGGGACAGTGATACGATGTTTCAGTTTACAAATGTATCTGAAGAAAACGTTATACAAACATTGAAGGCGCTTCATTCGAACGCAATGGGTGTCGATGGTATCTCTTTGGATATGGTAAAGCTAGTATTGCCAATCATAGTACCAGGAATGGTTAAGATAATTAACACTTCTTTTAGCACGAATACATTTCCTGAGCTGTGGCAAGAGGCAATTGTGAGGCCAATTAAAAAAACCAGTACTCCTGTTGATTATACGGGGCTTCGTCCTATTAGTATTCTCCCCTGTCTCTCTAAAATAGTAGAGAAAATTGTACACCAACAGATTACTGCGTTCTTGGAAGCAGAGAATATATTGCCTCATTTACAGTCAGGATTTAGAAAAGGACGAAGTACAACAACAGCCCTAGCCGACGTTGTGGATAATGTGCTAGCCTCACAAGATCAAGGTCAAGCCACAATTCTGGTCTTACTCGACTACTCTCGGGCTTTTGATGCTATTAATATAGAACTTTTGCTGTCCAAACTAGTTTACTATGGTTTTGGTCCGCAGGCAATACTCTGGTTTGAAAGCTATTTTAGACATCGATTTCAGTCTGTAGTGGTCAATGGAGAGGATGGCAAGGCGCGTTATTCGCAACGCAAACGTCTTACAAGAGGCGTTCCTCAGGGATCTATTCTGGGACCGCTACTCTTTATCCTTTATACTTCGGACATAACAAACTGTATGCTCAACTGCAAGTACCACCTTTATGCAGACGATATTCAGTTGTACATCTCTTTCCATCCTGGAGATACGCAACTGGCTATTGATAAACTTAACTCCGATCTAAACCGCATAGCAGATTGGTCCGAGCAAAACGGTTTGTTATTGAATCCAGGAAAGACAAAATTTATGATTCTTGGTACTCCCTTCCTTATTAATAAAGTAGAATCGTTGCTTCAACCAGTAGTTATAAAGGGAAGTGCATTGGAGCGTGTAAGGGAAGCCCGCAACCTTGGCATTATTTTTGATGAGTCTCTCAGATTTGAAAAGCATATAAGTAAGACAATATCTAATTGCTTTTATCGACTGAAGGTGTTATATCGAATCAGAGATCACATAACACCATTGCTAAGGGTAAGGCTGTGCGATACTTTAATTTTGTCAAAATTCAATTACGGGGATGTTGTATATGGCGAGCGCATCCTTGCGCGAACAAGGAAAGCAATCCAGCGTGTACAGAACGCATGCGCTCGCTATTGCTGGAACATACCTGCCAGAAGCCATATTACGCCTTATCTAAATGATGCCAAGGTACTGAACATGGAGAGTCGACGAAAGTTGCACTTTGCGGTTTTGCTATTCTCTGTAATACGCTCCAATGTTCCTATCTATTTATACAATAAACTTTCCTGGTTAGGTGACTCAGTTTCATCTTATAAAACTAGAAACACGTCAATCAGATTATCGGTACCCAAGCATCATACGACAGCTTTTCGAGGCAGCTTTCGTTACAGCGCAACGAAATGCTGGAACAACTTGCCTCCTCCTCTGCGGGATACAAAAACAATAACCACATTCCGTCTAAAATTTAGGCGATTTGTTTTACAGCAGCAAGTCCAACAACTTTCGGTGCGTCTGTAACGAACTTAATACTATTAACTAAATAGTCTGTGCTAATAGTATGGGTACCTAATATTATGTGTGTGAAAATGTCCTGAAATATTTATTTATTTTATTTATTTCATTTAACTCATTAAGTTTTATTTAAAGTTTTTTTTTTTTCATGTAGGTTATCTATAATGATATAAGCGTATTTTATGTAAGTTATGGTGACCTTATTAATTATTTATCCGTATCATATTGTATCCACAAATTATATTTTATATTATTATATTATTGGTAATTCTATTTAACATGCAAGCGGCTGACAATCTGGATGTCGGAAGGGTGTCACTGAAAATCAGTGCTGAGGCGTTATGCCTCAGGTATCCTGAGTGGCATCCTTTTTTGGCGCACGCAACCTCACATATTTTGATACTTTTATTATTATTTTGTTTTACTTTACTTAATTTTTTTTTTCTTCTTATTTTTTAAACTTCGTACTTTGTAATGTTTATTATGTACTTGTGAGTTGTGTGTGTTGAAATAAATGATTTCTTTCTTTCTTTCTTTCTTTCTTTCTAATGACGTTAGAAGAAAGGAGGAAAGATAAATATATTAATATTTCATTGAGATAAAATAATTGTCCACTATCGAAAAATTATAGACAAGCTCTTTTTTAGTTTATTAAAATTACCCTATATTTATGACTAGCCGCTCCGCGCGGTTTCACCCCCGTGGCTCCTCTCCTGTTGGTCGTAGCGTGATGGTATATAGCCTATAGCCTTCCTAGATAAATGAGCTATCTAACACCGAAAGAATTTTTCAAATCGGACCAGTAGTTCCCGAGATTAGCGCGTTCAAACAAACAAACAAACAAACAAACTCTTCACCTTTATAATATTAGTATAGATTTATAATATTAGTATAGATAATGAATGGACTTATTCAAACTAAAATAATAGGTACATTTCTACATTCGGCTATCTATTCACGAATCGCAAAGCAATTAAACTACTAAATTTTCATTCAGCACAAAAGAATTAACCCAGTTCAACTCGTAATTAAAACACAAAATGGCGTTTAGCTGTTCTAGTATTTATTAGTTGTCCTTTTTGTTCGTATTGAATGGAAACGAGGGAACCCAGTTAGCATTCAATACAATGCCGCCATTGTCAAACGTTAACTTGCAAACGTACTACGCTCGTCTTGTAGTTTTAATTGTGTTAGGTTAATTTTAGTGCAATGTGTAACGAATGAGTATTCTGTTAGGCAGTAGGCTTATTTCATGTTGACTCTTAGGTTTGATTTAATTTTATAGTCTTTGGGGTTCAGTTCTTTCCAGACATTTCCATTATTACTTATATATTTAACATACCTTTTACGGTCGGCAATTCATTTGTAAAGTCGTAAGTTCTGCAATCGACTTGACGCCTCTGCAAAATGAAAGCGCTTTACCATTAGACGATCCTACAGTTTCTTTGCCGACTATGATATAAAAAAAATGTTTTTGAGTCCTCTAAAATTATTGTTCTGTCGTGATTTTTAAGTGGATAAATAAATACTGTTAAAAATATTCTAAATTATACTTGTAAAAGACTTTTACAAGTACATATATTTTCAGCAGTGTAGGCGGAGGGCAATGAACTGGTTACATACTAAATGAAAGATGATTAATAAATTTCTGAATCTTAATCAGGTGGTTACACTTTCTTCATAATCCGATAGTAATTTATTCAAAAGCAATTCATGTTAACAAAGCTGACCTATTTTAACTATTTGCTAAGCGATTCGCTGTCAATATTAGTCTATAAGCTTTCATAAGTCATCGTTTCATTAGACAGAATATTGGGTTGAGGATTGTTTTAATAAGCGGTTACGTTAAGTACTGTAGTACATTTTAAAGGATAGCAAAATGAGTATCTATTCTCTACTAACATTGTGCACTATACGCAAAGCGCGTAGGCTAAAGCCAGGCATTTTAATATCAGGTTGATATGGAGAAAAGTCAAAGGAGGCTACATTATTGGAAATGCTTGTCCCGCTCACTTCAGTAATACAGATTGCGGCTTCGCAATGTTTAAAATTCCGAGCTGCCAACTTTAAGAAGTTTTCTGCTTCACTTCTTAGAATTGCGAACTGTTCCATTCCTATTCGAACACACATTCGAAATTCAAAGTTCTGCTTTTTTAAATTTGAATACGGTCCGTGGAAAAAAGAGCGATCGTGGAACAGATTATGTATGTTATGTATCCAGCGTAGTATGAATGTCACAACATTTATATTTAGATGTTTCCTGGAATTACGGACTTATTTAATAAGCTTAATACGACTCGACACGTGTCTGCAGACACTTTCTGAGCAAAATGCAAGTTGTTAGTATAATTTATGATGCGTTTAAAACTTTTTAAATGCAGAACTCGGCTAAAGACTATAAAAAGCCGCGTTGATTTCTTCCCTAACGACGTTATTAGTGTGGGGCCCATCGTCCTGTCTGTGACGTCACAAAACGTGGTGACAAATGAGGCACTGCGGATATTTGTGACCACAAAACTTTTGGCACGATTACTTTCACGTACAGAACAATATATCAAAAGAATTGAATTCGCTAGATGACCTAGAACGTTTTGGATGTACGCAGTGATTTATTATAATTATTAACAGTGTGATTTTTGTTCAGCTCGCGGAAATTTCTAGATAATGTACTGTAATTTATAACCTGATTCTATTGACGTGTAAAAATGAGTTCCCAGGAATATAGGTCTATGAGAAATTACTTATGTTTAGGTGCTATTGTTTGTGTATTTATCGAATTATGTAGGTTGTTTATGTGGCATATTGTTGTAGATTAGTTGCCAAATTTAAATAAGAAATAACCCGATCAGGTGTGTTACATACTTAATATTGTCTGGTTATAAATCTGATTGTTCTAGAAGGAGATTATACACTAATCATTAATATTAACATTACTGACAATTATTTAACAGAAGTTTAATTACAAAAACATTATACTAAAATTCGTCATCACCTGCAAACTTGTTAAATGATATATATGAAAATCGGGCGAAGCGCCAACTACGGTAATCTGGCATTAATAACTGGGCACAAAAGACCTTGCTCACTGCTCAGCCGAAACAACGACATGACTGATTGCCTTCTGAAAATTTAGCTCTTGAATTTCGTATATCGAAGGCGGGATAGTTTTATCATAGCTTTCCGCCCGCGGCTTCTCTCGCTTTGTCTAAAACCTAATAAATTACATACTAAAACCTTCCACTTGAATCACTCTATCTATTAAAAAAAGGCATCAAAATACGGTGTGTAGTTTTAAAGATATTAGCAGTAACCTATGTAGTTTTTTCACACATTATCTAAAAACTACCTACGTAAGTTTTTACGGCGGAAGGTTTGTTTGTTTTGGTTTGTTTTTTTTTATAATAAGATGGAATGGATGACGTAGTAAAATATTAATTTGGATAAAGCATGCACAATGTTTTATTATTACTGTTGAATTAAAAACAGTTGTTTTTGCGTTAAAATGTGTAATGTTAAAATTGGATTGTATGTTACATGTATTTTTAAAATTTATATTATTTTATTTTGTACATAAGTACTTGTCTTTGTTTGTCTTGTATCTGTGTTTTATGTTATTTTGTGAGTGCAATAAAGAATTATCTATCTATCTATCTATCTCAGTGTTTTATTCTATTTATTACCTTCCACAGCAATCCAGATAATATAAAATTGTCTGAAATTTCATACTATTTACATATTTAACTCTATCATCTATAGAAAAAACGCATTACAACAACCAATATAATATTTTCAAAGTTCAATTTCAGATTCATCAATTGAAAAACAGATGGTTAAAAAAGTTACATCTAAAACCACCCAGGTGCCTCAATAAATTGAATTTCTATGAATTTATGTCTAAATAAATCTCGTGAATAAATCTTTTAACTGACGTACATTAAATTAAGTCTTAAGAATTATAGTTTTATGGAGACCAGCGCGAATACAGATAAGTCACGTAAATGTAAAAATATTAAACCGTACATTTTAGTTTTTCTTGGATTACCTTTTTTCTAGCTTAATAAGTATTTATTATCTATGGTTGGAATTTACTTTTTGCTATATTGGCAGTTTTGTACTTTATCTATTCTAGAAGTTTTGTCGGCAATCTGTATTTTTTGGGAAACTTTTTTTGCAAGGAACTTTCTTTTTCTTTTGTTGTTGTGAAGGTAAAATCTGTTACTATCTTCTGATTAATTTATTTCTTAAGTATAGTATTAATGATGTAGAATTTTATACATATAAATGAGGAAAAGCTTTACGAAAAACACAATGAAAATATCGTTAAAACTTATTATAATACTTCAAACAAACAATAGAACATTTACACTTCATATTTAATAGCTATTTAAATAGACAACATTTTGCGGGAACGGAAAGTTTTCAAATATTGTTTCGTGGTTTGTTTATGTCCTGCTTCGTTTCATATTTCACCACAAAAAAGGGGTGGCTATAAAATTTTCCGCGCCGCAAAATAAACTTGAATTGATAAAAGCACTGACCCAGTTGTTTATTTTACCGTTTTTTAAGACAAAGTTAACGTTGTGTCTATTTTAATAAGTATCTATTTATAACTGAGCTACTGCACAAAGATTTTATAGCGGGAGTTATAGCAAATGTTTATACAAATAAATGTGAATTATGTTGTGAGATTTATATTAAACTAGCTGTTCCCCGCGGTTTCACCCGCATTGCTCCGCTCCTGTTGGTCTTAGCGTGATGATATATAGCCTATAGCCTTCCTCGATAAATGGGCTATCTAACACCGAAAGAATTTTTCAAATCGGACCAGTAGTTCCCGAGATTAGCGCGTTCAAACAAACAAACAAACTCTTCAGCTTTATAATATTAGTATAGATTATCTTATAATCTTTTATTTCAGTGCTGCACTCAGATTTCAATACTGTTTGTTTTGTAAAATTTTAATGTCCTTATTCATAGTATTTTTTTAAACTACCAATCACTGATCACAGTATCTTTTACGCAAAAGAATAACCTAGTAAGAATCACAATAGCTACTGTTTTCAACGTGCCTTTATAAGCATCACCTGTATGCTTGAATTTAACCTTTAGACTCGATTTTGACCCCCTTTAAGCGAACATAATTTATTTGGATCAACTCACTCATCAAGGATCGGTGACAATACCAAAATTTTATGACCTTATCTTATTATCCTGATTATGAACGCCAGGATTAAATAAATTTAATTACGTTATTCTCTGTATAAGATAGAAAGAGAGAATGTAGTTGGCTCTATCTAAAGCGTCATTTTAGTTTACATATAATAATTGGACTGTTTATTGAATAAATGTTCGTTTATATTTTGTAAACGATATCAGTACAAAATAATAACACCAACAATAATTTCAAATTCGTAATAACGAATCACAAGCCCGAATATTAATATTGTGATATGTACCTATGATTAATAGATATTTCAATTTTCCAATATTATTTCATGATTGTTTACTTCATTTGATGTGTAATATTATTTTTAAAACATAATGATTTCGTATAATATGAAATATGTTGGAAATATATTTTAATAAAGGCTCATGTTACTCTTTATTGAAAACGGAGTTTATTGATACCTAATAATTCATATTATTCTCTAGCAGTAGACCGTACGGTATTGTATTGATAAAATATCAATTTACTTTTGTTAAACATATTTGTGAATATTTTATTTATCGTTTATGTGTTTTTACATAAATATATTTTTAAAACCATTCTATAGTTTTACATGTTTGTAAAGTTTGGTTTACACAGTTTTGCATGAAATTAATTAGTTAAATTATTAACTAAAATAAATAACTTGGTTGTTCGGCTTGTTCCCATTCTTGAGTTAATGTTTTCACAGCTTACATCTCAAACAATTTATTCTAAATCGGAACAAATACTAACACAATAATACGCGATATATATTCGGAATCAGTCGCGTTAAGCAAATTGCTGTTGACACAACGCTATCTCAGTAATATTCGAAGGGAAACCTACGTATTATCGAGTGAAGTGAATCGTCATTAAGCCGAGGTTCTTATCTGCAAGTGTTACGGCTTAGACGCTAATGACTTCATTTCGTGTGTCGTAAACTTGTATGGGGTTTCTTGGCTATTCCGGGATCTGTTGGACTTGATCTCGCGAATTTAGGGGAAGATGGTTTTGCTGGTATTTGCAAACACATGTAGGTACATGTTATCATGTATTGGTGTACAACAGTGATGTTGCAGTAACAGTGATAAAGTCGCCCTTTGTGTTGTATATGTACTGTTATCATATTGTTTTTTCTTTGTATTTTTGTTATCATGCACATAAGTGTGTTAAATAAATATATACGTATGTAATGTACATATATTATGTGTCCATCCTTAATCCTACTACATTAGTTCAGTTTCCGAATCCATACATTCATTTGTGTACTTATTCGACATGAGATGTGGTATGTGACATACATTGTTATTTTGTCTAATCGGCTCTTTTCGGATAAATAGGAATAAAAAAAAAATATTTTCCATTTATTCCAACAATAAGTAAAAATAAATTATCCTGATATAAGTCCGATTAACCACGTTATTATAAACAAAATATTTTCTTTTCTTTTATCACTATTCTAAGAAACAATAATAACATTAATCCACAAGGCAACAGATTAACTCCACCCAACGTAAAATCCTAAAGCAAAATTCCCAACATTCAAATTAAAAAGCATCGCATTTCGGAATAACGTTAATAGTTAGGGAGCCAGGTGCAAATTGGGTTCATTATTTCCTCTCAAGAGATAATTCGTCAGAAGCATCACAGTATAGTATTATAAAGCCTCGTGAACGTCAGCTGGCGCTCGGTTGGGGGGGTGAGCGGTTGTAGCCTCCCACGCACGTAGGAAAAAAAAATACATTCATTCATTTCCTCTCAGCTAAAAATTTGTCAAATTGTAGCTAACCCAATATCTCAACGAAAAAAAATAATCAGCTGGTTACAGCATGGTGTATTATACGTCAGCTGGTGGCTCGAACATGAAAAAAAAAATATTATTTTCCGTGATTTCCTCTCAAACAAAAATTTACCTGATGATAGCTTATATGTAACTGTGGATAAATATATAAGTCAGCTGGCTGTATCTTGGTGGAAAAACCGTCAGCTGATACTTTGAAACTTATTACATAGGAGTTAGACAGAAGCATCTATTGCCAATTTATATGCATCAGCTGACTAGATTTTCCTCAACTTATTGCTAGCTGATTCTTTTATTTATCGCATCAATATATTTTTAACACTCTCACTCACAAATTTTCATCTGAGAGGAAATGACGATATCTTTAATTATTCGACATTACGCTTCAATATAGAGTTGAGTTGAAATAAACATTCAGTATCAATATTTTTGAAACGAATAAGTATGTAATCAAATAATTTTATATACAGGGTGTCCCGTAAGTAGTGGACCAACGGGTTATGGGGAGTAGAGGGACTTATTATCTAACAAAAATACTAAAATTTATTGTCCTAAACCATAAAGTTTTTGATTTATGCTTTATTTTCAAAATTTGATAAAAATATCATCCACGTAAGCTTAATATGAACTTTTACCATTTCTGTTTTTATTTTATTCTTATTTTTTTGTTCAAGGATGTTAAGAATACATAAGTCTTCCTAATTAAAATGATACTCAAGCATAATTAACAACAACAACAAAATTAGACCAAAAAATAGGAAAAATTTTACGTTTTAAAAATTTACGGACTGAAGTTTGAACAAAGCTGGTGTAAAAAAAATGTATGGTGACCCTGTGAAACTTTACTTTAAAAACTTCTACATCTCATACAAATTACAAAAAGGTATAATTGTGTGGTATAAAGTATTTAAAAAAATGTTAAATTGGCGTACAACATTCAAATTAGAAATTATCAAGTTAGTCAACTCATTAAGTTATTCCGAGAATTATTGCCTTTATGGGCGCGCGCTGGAATTCTTTTGTATTGTTTCTGGCCAATCATAGACGATACTTGAACCCACTATTATTTTCTTTGACTTTCAACTATTTCAGTGACTTGCTTATATCTCGGAACTACACGCGTGTTTAACTTGATCCCGTCATTAGGATATTATTCTTTGTTGAAGTACGCTTGAATTGGACACGGATTTTGCTTGTGATTTGGATATTGTTCGACTTAAGTTTTTTGAAGGAAATTGCCTAATACATACACTCCACGTGAATATGCAGAAATGTTAAAAAAATTATTGAGTTAAAAAAAATTTGATCCAAGCATCAAGCATCTACAAAAATTAATTCGTCGTTGATAATCACCTGGTATTAATGCTTGCTCACTCGTACATGATACGGGTGCAAATCACTTCTCTTCAATATGCGATGCACTGTACTTCTCGGTACACCAGTGCGTCTAGCAATACGGCAAGTACTAGTTGAAGGATCTTCTTCTACTTCTGTCAATATTAGACGATCATCGACTGATCTAGATCTTCCTATTCGATTTCCAATTCCAGGAATACGACCTTCATGGTATGCGTTATTTACTCTGAGAAAAAATCGGTTATCAGGATAGCAATCCCGATTGGGATAACGCTCACGATAAACACGTGCTGCTTGTCGAGCATTTCCATCACTGAGTCCATAAATAAAAAACATTTTTCTGCATATTCACGTGGAGTGTATGTATTAGGAATTTTCCTCCAAAAAACCAAAGTCGAACAATATCCAAATCACAAGCAAAATCAGTGTCCAATTCAAGCGCACTTCAACAAAGAATAATATCCTAATGACGGATTCAAGCTAAACACGCGTGTAGTTCCGAGCTATAAGCAAGTCACTGAAATAGTTGAAAGTCAAAGAAAATAATAGTGGGTGCAAGTATCGTCTATGATTGGCCAGAAACAATACAAAAGAATTCCAGCGCGCGCCCATAAAGGCAATAATTCTCGGAATAACTTATTGAGTTGACTACCTGATAATTTCTAATTTGAATGTTGTACGCCAATTTAACATTTTTTTAAATACTTTATACCACACAATTATACCTTTTTGTAATTTGTATGAGATGTAGAAGTTTTTAAAGTAAAGTTTCACAGGGTCACCATACATTTTTTTTACACCAGCTTTGTTCAAACTTCAGTCCGTAAATTTTTAAAACGTAAAATGTTACCTATTTTTTGGTCTAATTTTGTTGTTGTTGTTAATTATGCTTGAGTATCATTTTAATTAGGAAGACTTATGTATTCTTAACAACCTTGAACAAAAAAATAAGAATAAAATAAAAACAGAAATGGTAAAAGTTCATATTAAGCTTACGTGGATGATATTTTTATCAAATTTTGAAAATAAAGCATAAATCAAAAACTTTATGGTTTAGGACAATAAATTTTAGTATTTCTGTTAGATAATAAGTCCCTCTACTCCCCATAACCCGTTGGTCCACTACTTACGGGACACCCTGTATTTAAATAATTAAATAATCAATTAGCAATAAATGAACTAGTTACTCGATAAAAAAAAACAATATAATAAACTCTGCTCTTTTACGCATATCCAATTGGTTCACTGCTAATAATTTATTATTAAATGCAAAAAAAAAACAAATTGTGTAGAATTTATCCTTCCAAATGTAAAAAAGGTGAAAAGGGATATTATTTTAAACGGGGAGGTATTATACCCTGTGGATTCCACTGTTTTTCTTGTGATTGGTTTGACACTAGATGAGAAGCTACAATGGGGGGCCCATGTTGCCACCACCGCTGCTAAGCTTAGTTCAGCTGCATATGCAGTTCGAAGAATAAGGCATCTCACCGATGAAGACACGGCTAGATTGGTTTATTTTAGCTACTTTCATAGCATTATGTCCTATGGAATTCTGCTATGGGGCAGGGCTGCAGATATAGAAACTATATTGCTAGGGACTCACTAAGAGATCTCTTTAAGATTACTGGTATCCTCACTGTACCATCACAGTATATATTTAATAATATTTTATATGTACACAAAAACGCAGACTTACACACAAGAGTAGGAGATAAGACACCGTTATGGCACAAGGAACAGAAATAAAATTGAAATGCCATTTTACCGGTTAGCTAAAGTTAAAAATTAATTTATGGGCCAAGGTATACTTTTTTACAACAGAATTATTATTAATTAGTAGTGCTAAATTTAAAAATTATGTAAAAAACGTATGAGTTCAGAGAGCCTATTACAGCATTAAGGAATATATGGAAGATAAAAACCCATGGAGGGTTGTCGCGTTACTTATATATTTTGTAAAATTAAATTGTTATAGTAAAATGATTTGAAAGAGCAACTATGGAGTTTCTTGCCGATTCTTCTCCATAGATACTGGTTTCCGAATCGGTGGTAAATGTTAAAAATATGTATTGACGTTTCAAAAGTGCTTCTCGAAGAAGTATAATTGAATAAATAAATGTTTGAGTTTGAGTTTGAATAATATTTATTATATAAGCTTGATAAAAAATAACATTAATTACATTCTTTAAATTTACCACCGATTCGGAAAGCAGTATCTATGGAGAAGAACCGGCAAGAAACTCCATAAAGATATCGTCATTTCCTCTCAGATGAAAATTTGTGAGTGAGAGTGTTAAAAATATATTGATGCGATAAATAAAAGAATCAGCTAGCAATAAGTTGAGGAAAATCTAGTCAGCTGATGCATATAAATTGGCAATAGATGCTTCTGTCTAACTCCTATGTAATAAGTTTCAAAGTATCAGCTGACGGTTTTTCCACCAAGATACAGCCAGCTGACTTATATATTTATCCACAGTTACATATAAGCTATCATCAGGTAAATTTTTGTTTGAGAGGAAATCACGGAAAATAATATTTTTTTTTTCATGTTCGAGCCACCAGCTGACGTATAATACACCATGCTGTAACCAGCTGATTATTTTTTTTCGTTGAGATATTGGGTTAGCTACAATTTGACAAATTTTTAGCTGAGAGGAAATGAATGAATGTATTTTTTTTTCCTACGTGCGTGGGAGGCTACAGCCGCTCATCCCCCCAACCGAGCTCCAGCTGACGTTCACGAGGCTTTATAATACTATACTCTGATGCATTTTACTAATTACCGCTTGAGAGGAACTTGGTCATAAAATCTGCTTCTGGCTCCCTAACCATAAAGCGCGTATCAAAATAATCTCACACGGAAATTAATATTCCAAATATAATTGTCACAGGCGTACAAAAGCTGCGACTCACTCATACAATATGTTGATACGAGCTTACTAATGTACATCTATACTTATAATAAATCTGTAGAGAGGCCAATTCTGTACATGAAATATATTTAAAAAAAAACTATGAAGGGGTGATAAGGGATCGCTACTGATGCCAAAAATGCAATCAGTAAAATTTTTGTCTGTCTGTCTGTCTGTCTGTCTGTCTGTCTGTCTGTCTGTCTGTCTGTCTGTATATTCGTTATAGAAACAAAAACTACACGACGGATTTTAACGAAATTTGGCACAATTATTCTTCATACTCCTGGGCAGGTTATAGTAAAAGAATCATGTAAATCGGTGTAGAAACACCAAAGTTATACATGAAATACGCTATAAGTCATCGCGCGTGAATTACATGCCATAAGGATTATTTTTGTGTATCAGTTGCCGCGTTCGACGCGCTTCGCGGCGGGAGCTATAAAAAGGCGGCGGGTCCGCACCCGTTTCGCGTTGTCACGGCATCACGTGTGAACGGCTGAACCGATTTCGATAATTCTTTTCTATTATATTTCTTGAAGTACGAGGATGGTTCTTATGTAGAGAAAACGTAAATATGTACCACGGGCGAAGCCGGGGCGGACCGCTAGTAATATAATATAATTAATGAAGATCCTCGAAATACGCTAATTGCTTTTGTGAAAGATATGTGAATTTGAGTGATAATTTTAGAGCTAATAGGTAAATATTGATAATTTGGTGTATCGTGGACTGATGTCTGTAATTTGAGTGTTTGATTGAAAGTGAGAAGCATTGAATAATGGGGATTATTTTTCCGACCCAAATATCGACCAATAGAATTGCACCATTCGACGTCACGTGGTACAACCTACATGGTATTATACTGATAATTTTTTGAAAATTTTCTCTGGTCGTTGACGTCAAACTGACAGGTTCAATTCAATTGTGAAATTATTGGCCGACATTTGGGACGGAAAAATAATCTCCCGAATACCACACGAGCTTCATAATTATCTGGCATTTCCCTCAAGGTTCCCTGCAAACAAATAAAGTCGTCAAGTTTTTCAGGAAAAATCACTCGCGCTTCGCGCTCGTGATTTTTTAACCTTGACTAAAAACTTGACTCCTTCATTAATTGTTTGCAACGAACCTATCGGAAAATACCCGATAATTTTGAAGCTCTTGTGGTATTATAAGTGATTATTTTTCCGACCCAAATATCGACCAATAGAATTGCACCATTCGACGTCACGTGGTACAACCTACATGGTATTATACTGATAATTTTTTGAACATTTTCTCTGGTCGTTGACGTCAAACTGACAGGTTCAATTCAATTGTGAAATTATTGGCCGACATTTGGGACGGAAAAATAATCTCCCGAATACCACACGAGCTTCAAAATTATCTGGCATTTCTCTCAAGGTTCCCTGCAAACAAATAAAGTCGTCAAGTTTTTCAGGAAAAATCACTCGCGCTTCGCGCTCGTGATTTTTTAACCTTGACTAAAAACTTGACTCCTTCATTTGTTTGCAACGAACCTATCGGAAAATACCCGATAATTTTGAAGCTCTTGAGGTATTATAAGTGAAAATTATGTTTTTCTATTGTGACTATGGGAAGAATGTTTCAATGATAGCAGCATTTTTGTATGTTTCTAAGGCACACAAAACTTTCATAATTATAAAATGTGATTAGGAAAAAGGAAATTACAATTGGTATGTCACCTAGATAGTATACATATATTACGTATTAAACACGTAAATACGTATTGCACGCCTCATAAGCGAAGCGTTGAGGTGGGTACTACTGTCACTTCGCGCAAAACATCTGATTTTTCAAACTTAAAATGTCTTTATGTATCATACATTGCACTTGTAAGATAATACATACACACACATATTAAGAAAAAACACTATTTTTAACGTTCATGATATTTTTGATGTCATTTTTGTTATTTAAACTAGTTAAAAAACAGTTTAAAAAAGTTCTGTCTTGGACGTCCGTGTGTCTGTATGTGCGGATCCTTTTTCTTGTTAACACGATAGCGACCGAAATACTTTACTAATCGAGTCTTTTTTTTTCTCTTACGCTTGAGTATGCTCAGGAATAGAACCCTTTCATTTTTCAGGGTCTGATTCGATGTGGTTTAATTGTTATTAAATAAACAAAAATAATAATTAATAAATATTTATTAAAAAAAAATTATGAGGCGTGCACTTTTGGATTTTCCAAATTATTTTTGTGATTATTAGCCTAAAAATGCTTTTAATCAACACAAAAAATCACTTGCCTATCTATTTAGATACTTACAGAAATATCGGAGACAAATGCGTAACTGTATAACAATAGAACATTATTAAATATATTGTAATAACAATCGGAAGAAGAAGAAACAACGTTGGTTAAAATGAGTTTGACTTTATCTTGATAGGAACATGTATCAGAATCTAAGCGCTGGTTCTGTTGCTCCCACGATACTCCCTCACATAATTGTATAATTAAGTCCTACATTTGCATCCTTGTGTTAGTATACGCTGAACTAATTGTGCATTCAAACGAACTCAAGAGTATTATTTTGTTAGTTTTGACCGATGTGTAAGAACAGCTGGCGTAGCAAAATGGGTGCTCTCTGTACCAGAAGTTGATAGGATTAGGTAAAATCAACATTTTTTTAGCTTCAACGAGGTGCAGACGATGTTGGTAGTTAATACAAAAAATCAATTTAAAAAGCATTGAATAAGTTTTAATAATAATAAAGAATAGAACCAGTATTTTTTGATTCCCAATGTAAAGACACGAGCTTCCTATTAGATTTTAATTATAAATGAACATGATGACCAGTTGAAATATGGTAGATCACATGATTCCAATTCCTTTCCATCACTAACTTTTTCATCCGAATTGTTAAATAGTATCGTTGTGACTCCAAAATAGTATTAACAAATGGCCCCATTACACCAATCAGTCACTTAATATAATACGCATTCCAGGGGTTAAAGTTAGCCCATCCATTAGAATAACTAAAGTACGAGGAGTCTCCCATTAGCAAGTGTATTTATAGTAAAGATAAGATTGTATAGTTCTACCCAGGAAGTATTTACCGGACGGCCTTGTCAACGTCGTTTTAATGTTTGCTAAGGATAAGCTGGTTTTAAAGCAATTTATATAAAACTACAAAAGATAAGATTGAAACAAACTACTTAATTTAGAAGGGTGTTCTTCCTCAAACGCTTTCTTTTCAGGATTAAAATGTTGCGTTTACGTAAGCGAGGATAAAAAATTGTTTCGCTGATCAGTTATTTATTCTCCCGATAAGGTCAAAAGGGATAGGCCCTTAAAATAAAAGGCTTGCGTGGAATTTGTTTGATAGAACATCGTGGAGGAATCGTGTTCGTGACAAAGTATTTTTACTATTTTAACTGGTGTTCTAAATATAGGTGCATATAAACGCTAGTGCTCTCTTACAACCCTTCCAAAGCGCTGTAACAAAAATAAATATGGAAATACGTAAGTCAAATCCACGTTCTCTAAGCCAAGCGGGCACACCGCCTCATTAGGAGACGAGTTCAGCAATTATCTGAAGCGGTTCACTCTGGAGCCATATTTTCCAACGAGTAAATCCATTTTGCATAAGTTGTGCGAGTTTACCGTGCTAAGAACGCGAGTGTTTTTAAGTACTGCTCAGGTACTTAGCGAATTTATTATTTATTTTAATGGGTGTGTGGAGCTTGTGTCCTGGTTTCCGCCGATACGAGGCTGCTAATTTTCGGTCGTATTTTTAGTGTTAACTCATTTAAGTTTAAGAGTTTTAAGCGACTTACAGCACGCTAAGTTTACTATTTTACGCGTATATTATTTGAGTTCATTTTTTTAACTAACCAACAATATGTTATGTTACATAACATGTTATGTTTTTGACTCGGCAAAGCACGGTCATGTTTAAACTGTTTTTCTTATTTAGGAAGAACCGGTACTTGACAGGTGAGATTTTTGTCATTTATCATTTTCTGTATTGTGCCGGATACGACCCTGGTTACATGTACATAGGGGAAATAGGATTTAAAATTTTTTGCTTTATTCATGTTGTTATAGGTATTTATAGGTTATTATTGCAAATAATTAAACTTTTAGGCTATAGAGAACAGACCAACAGGTCATATACCTATACCTAAATAACTCTAGGTATCTCTAATTCTACCTAGTGACAATTATTTTATAAAAAATACCTAAACAAAACCTATAGGATACACGACTATTCGTGACTATGATGTTTATATGGCTATTGGCCAGTGTTTACAATGAAATAAAGTATGTCGAACGATATTAGTAGAAGAACTAGAGCCGTGGTTAAGTGCAACCAAATCTACGAAACATTTATTATTTCCATCATTAGTTTATCACATAAATCTTTAATTATAAATCGAATTAAAAAAAAAGGTTTTATAAGCTATGAAAATACAGTAAACGCCAGGTGACATAAAACACATTTTCCGGTAATGTTGGCGCGCGGGCCATTGCCTCAAAATGGCCGACCGCCGCCATAACGGTCGCATTGCATAGCTGTGGTTGGATATTCTATCATCAGACGCGCGTTTAATATTTAACTGGTTTTATATAAAAAATTAGAAAATATATGGTGGGTTCGTGATATAATAATAAACAGAATTTTTTATTGCAAGACTCAAGGACAAATATTTTTGTTTGAAATAATTAAATTTCAATTTTATAATTGTGTGTCGAATTTTCTATTAATATTTACACTGTATTTTACACTGTATTTTCGTGTAGTTCTGTGAAATAGGTAACTACCTATTTTTGAATTATTTATTTCATATTAAAACTTTACCGAACAGTTATTAAATATTACAGGACAGTCTAGGTAAACTACGACTCTTGAATTTAGGTCCAAGATTTTCCCAGTCAACCCATTTTTAATACATTTTTTAATACACTAAATTTATTATGAAATTGGTCTCATTCTATTATCACGCTGTTGCATTTCGACTTATATTCGGATCTTAGACCATGAGGGGAAACAATTTAATACAAATTTGATTTTATTTAAACACTAGCGGTCCGCCCCGGCTTCGCCCGTGGTACTTACGTTTTCTCTACATAAAAACCATCCTCGTACTTCAAGGAATATAATAAAAAAAGAATTATCGAAATCGGTTCAGCCGTTCTTGAGTTATGCGCTTACCAACACATTTTGCGATTCATTTTTATATATAAGATTAAAAGGACTCCTTTTTCATATCCTGCTTTTACACAAAATTATATTATTCACCTGTTAATGAATCAGACAAAATAAACGAATGTCTTTCACGTCAGTAATACGTTAATGTTAAAACACTGCATTTAATTAATCGGATTTGAGAAGCGTCAATTCATTCGAATGAAATACATTTTTTAATAATCTTAAAAGGGGATTTTTCGAATGAATTTTATTTATAACGATTTTTATTTATTCTAATAATTATAATACGTCTTATAGATTAAAAAAATCGATTTTAAATAATAACAAAAATGATATAAAATAAACGTTTTAACTATTAGAAATATATAAATACATATATTGTTTTTGTTAAAGTATACACGCTTTTGTAAGCGTACTGAATGAAAGCCTAATAAGGTTCAGTTTCAGCACTGTTTGACGCAGATTTTTAGAAATTGTTCAATTTCTGGTGATATATAAAACAAAACTAAACACATGCAGGAGTTGCGAATGAATTTGCAAAATTTTTACAAAATTATATCGATACTTATGTTTATAGGAAATTCTTATTGTATTTTGCATTGAACACGCGTTATAATATTATAATTAAATTGTCATGAACGATTGCTACAAAATATTTGCATTCAATACATTCCTTACTTTCATAGATGAAAAGCAACAATACAATACGAATTACCAGACTAACGAAATGGCCCCGCAAATTGAAATAGCGTATATTTGTATTCACTTAATATTTATAAAATTCATCACTTAACTGAAATTCGTGTTTTATTTCACTCGCTACTCGGTATAACAAATCATTGTTTGCAGTATCAGCGTCGGCTGTATATCTCGCTCCGTCGCGTCCAAATATTTAATGTTTCCATTTTAATAACAAATACAAATAAAAACAATTGTACCACATTCTGGCAGTTTTATTAATGAGAAGGAAGTACTCTGTTGGGATGTTTTGTAGATGGTTATTGTAGAAGCATTTCGAAGATTACTTAATTTTTGTCTATGATTATATTCAAACTCAGACTCAAACATAATTTAATCAATTAGACTTCTTCTAAAAGCACTTTTGAATCATCATTGCATAGTATTTTTAACATTTACCACCAATTCGAAAGCAGTACCTTTTATATCACAAAGATTAAAGGTTTTTGTTTCTTTGATTGTATCAAATAAGCTACGAAACTGAGGGACCGATATTGAAACAATTTTCAGCAATAGAATGCTATCTTATTATCCTAGTCAACCCAAGTTCAAGTCTTTCGACGAAGCTTCGAAGCGTCTAATTTTGGGTAGATCTGTAGGTATGTGAAATAAGTCTAATTTTGTCTAATGAATAATTATAAAAAAAATTACTTGCAACTTTTCTAATAGTTTAACGTAATTCTATTGGAATAAAAAATAAATCCTCGATCTACGAACCATTACCGGCACGCTACAGTTGATCGATTCTTAAGGCAGAGGTAAATTACACTAAGATCAGCACGCGAGGTAATTTTTATTTACGACTAGTGACCGCCCTTGACTTTGTGCGCAATCAAGGGTTAAATCTACTGAGCATTAATGATTAAAAGTCAATGATTAAAATATAATGTAACTATACAGGTGTAGACACAGTAAGAAAATATTCGAACATGAATATGAAATATTAGACAGCGCCTGGTGGCCAGCCATAAAAGTCGAAGTTGCTATTCGAAATTATTATATACAGATGTAGATAGAAGAAGAACTTAAAAGTGATATAGGTGGTGTTTTAATTTGCTAAAATGGCTTCAAAGTCAATACTTGGCTCAATAGATATTCGATAGTTCTAATTTGCAGAAAACTTATTATAATGATACAATAACATTCGATACTTCTGATTGTCAGAAAACTGTATTACTAATTAGCACGGCTATAATAAATTTGCAACTACGAACTTTTATAATTTGCAATTTTATATTTTCTTTTCAATAGCATTTAGATCCTATTCCGGCTTCCGCTATTCATTTTATGAAGTAGGTAAGTATTGTATTTATTTTCTTTTATTCTCATATAATAACATAATGTTTCCATAGATTTCTATTTACAACTAACTATATTGCGACCTTGCATGAACTATTCAAAGAGGAAGGATATTAGGAGAAAATATTACAGACCTTGGGAAAGGATTTAATGCTGGTAAGCTTGACGGATACTTTAAGGAAGGATGGTGCTAAATGTTTTACGTAAATTACATCCTACTTATATTATAAACGCGATTGTGAGGATGAATGTTTGTTATTCACTTAAAAACTGCTGAATCGATTACAATGAAATTTGTAATGTAGGTAGCTGAAGACCGAGAATAAGACACAAGCTACTTTTATACGAAAACGCGGACGAAACAGCGGGCGGAAATCTAGTTGATAATATGCGCTGTATTCATTGTTATACTATAATATAAGGTATTTTAATAATTCACAAAAGTGCATATAACGTAATCAAACAAAACGCAATGAAAATTCCTAACAAACAATAGAAACTAAACAGTAACTCCACTATTGATACACCAATATAAGTCGAGTTTAAAATTTATATACAGAGTAAATTAAAAAGTAGACTATAATGTATTTACCCGTAAGCTTGCGTATATGAAATATTGAAAACAAATATTGTTAAAAGGGTAACGTTGGAGTTGATCCAACATTTCGTAAAAATATACTGCAGTATTTCCATGAAAACAATGTTCAGGGAATAAACAATACAGTACAAACTAATGGACTTGTACTTTAGTTGTATTAAATAATAATTTACTAAATTATGAAATATCCGATATGTGAATTTTATAATATAACTAGTGGTCCGCCCCGGCTTCGCCCGTGGTACATATGAAAAATAGATGTTGGCCGATTCTCAGACCTAAACGATATGCACAGAAAATTTCATGAGAATCGGTCCACCCGTTTCGGAGGAGTATGCAGACTAACATTGTGACACGAGAATTTTATATATGTATAAGATGATTTATACTAAACTAAACTATAGTAAAAGTTACAATAGTTGGTCCATTTAACAACAAATGTAGTAATTAACATTATCTGAAAATATTCATGTAAGCTTTTACGCATAAGAAGATGTCTTTTGGATAAAAAAAGGAATATATAGAAAGAATACCTAAGGTAAAAAATTATAATGCATATTAACGATCCTAATAATTTTTTTATAAAGTTTTTAATAAAGTTTTAAAGTTTTAAAGTTTAATTAAACAGCTCTATCGTTAATTTATATGTAAATCTATATTTGTAGTGTGTACTGTGTAGGTATAGTGAATTAATTTTTATTTATTTTTCTAGTACAGTGTTTTTGACATTCCAAGGAAGAAGAAAAAGTAGTCTCAACCAGGGAATGCACAGAAATCTACACGCGCGTAAAGAAAATCGATCAATGCATTAGAAGAGAAATGCATCTATAAGGCGTGTGATTCCACGTGGACTATAGTTGAGTAGCATTGCTAACAACAGATATTTCAGCAAACAACAGAGACTCTGGTTGTCTTGTATTGGTGAAAATTTTGCCCAAATTAACATAATTCTTGAAAGGCTGCATTGCATCTTTGTCTACGTTATCTATACATATCTAATAATATTATTTATTGACGTACTTATTACCTCATCATTAATTACTCCACACCATTTGAAATTAAGTTTTAGAGCATTTACGGTTTAAGACATTTATTTCTCAAAAAAAAAAATGCTTAGTGAGAAATTATTAAAGGATAGAAAAATCGATCATTGTGATCTGTTTTTTATATTATTTTAATTCCTTATTCCGTCCCTTACCAATCACAATAATTAATAATTTATCAACAAACCTCGAATCAGTGCCAAGCACAAAAAATCATAAGCAACAAGAATTGTACGAATCAATTAATTCGTCGAGAGCCGGGTATAACCTGGTTACGCTAATGAAATTGCTCTTCTGATTTGGTAACGTGAAGTACTTGGAGAATTATACGCGTGGACATACCTATTTTCTGTTTTTGCGTAGATTAATTGAGGAAATATAATAAGACCAAAGAGATATGTTATTAGGGTTTTAGGGCGTAATGTGACTAATATAACTAAATGCTAAGTTTGAAGAAAATAATAAAATGAATGAATAATAAAATAATGTAATTAGGGTTTTAGGGCATCCTATGTATGACCAATATCACGAAGTGCCAAGTAGTTTGTTTTTTTATATAATTGTATAAACGTTTTGTACCAGTCGTCGTCATGTCGTCGTAAGCATTTTAATTTCGCGTTGACTTTTACTATTATCATTCTAATAATTATTTAAAGAAAGCATAAGTTACGATCCGTTTCAATAAAATTATGATGTTTTACGAGCTATGACTGAAAGTTACTATGGCGTCTATATTTTTCAATCTTTTTTGTGGCATATAGAAATTGATGTCCTTTAAACATTTTAAGACCCTTTTTTACGATTTTAAAAAGGCATAAATCTAAGGAAAACCTCCAACCAAGCGTTTCCTTATTAAAGTAATATTCAAGGAAGAAAATTATGGGCGGTACGGAGTTATAAGTCGAAAAAAGTGGACTCAGTTTTTTATGGGAGAAAAATTTTCTGAACGTGCTAGGCTAATTAATTTTATTTTTTTATTCGTTTAGCAGTGCATCTAAGAAATACTTGTATTGTAAACGTTGACATCTAATAGTTTTTTTTTTGGGTGGGGTGTTTTTTTAGTTAAGTCAAATATATTTAACGGAGTTTGTTTCATTAAAAGCACTATAATATATTGAAAAACGTTCAGGAAGTAACTAATCTTAATATATATAAATCTCGTGTCACAATGTTTGTCCTCAATGGACTCCTAAACCACTTAACCGATTATAATAAAATTCGCACACCATGTGCAGTTCGATCCAACTTGAGAGATAGGATAGTTTAAACAAGTAGGTACCACGGGCGAAGCCGGGGCGGACCGCTAGTAAGTATATATAAAAAACTAGCGGTTCGACCCATAATATTTCGCAATAAAAGGTATGGCCTATGTTCTTTCTCAGGGTCTAAAGATTATGTGTGCCAAATTTCATCAAAATCGGTCCAGTAGTTTATGCGTGAAAACCATACATACATACAAACCTTTCCTCTTTATAATCTTATATATAAAAATGAATCGCAAAAGTTGTTAAGCGGTTGTTGGTAAGCGCATAACTCGAGAACGGCTGAACCGATTTCGATAATTCTTTTTTTATTATATTCCTTGAAGTACGAGGATGGTTGTTATCTAGAGAAAACGTAAACATGTACCACGGGCGAAGCCGGGGCGGACCGCTAGTATTAGTATAGATATTGCAATTTATATTAGCTTTTAGAAGGCTTTTCATAGATTGAAACTCCAACCTAACTGAAGAATGTATTTGTTCAAGTAGTTTTCTTTCAGCAACCTTGACTAATAAGAATTATAATGACGTGTCACAAGTGTTAAAGTTTGTCTTAAAAAATGACATAAGGTCAATCAAAATGCGCGAGAAAATCATAATTAATTTAGTTCCTATAATTAATATTAGTCAGTGTCCGTTTACATAATCTTCGACAACTCGAGGAACATTCAGATTCATTCTATTCATTCATTTGGTATTGCGTATTTTAATGGCGTCATGCTTTGTTTATTCTGTTTATTTTATTTGCTATCGAAGAAATATCAATAAAATTTAACCTTTACATTCACTGGACAATATTTCTATGGAAATAAATACTATTTGCCTTTTCTATTGAGTCGTGTACGTTTGCTGTGAATAAACTAGCCTATGAATTTTTGAAACTTTCGTTACATATAGCTCTACTACTATATATTATATACTTTATACTATATACATATAGATAAAGCTCAATTACATAGCCATATTTTATCCTGACATACGCTTTATTTTTTATTTTTATCCCAAAAGGAACAGGCTAAAACGGCCAGTAGTAAATAATTTGTTATCTGCAACTTCCTCATTTATAAAACATCCAAACCGTCCCTTATCTTTTGTCTTCAGCAGACGAATCGGTCGATCCATCAATTCACCAAATATTTATGCATATTTTGATAAACGACTGTCATAACTCAGTAATAAAAGCACCGTATCGATTACCATATAGAAATTTTATTGCAAAACGACGCATAAAATTGGGAATGAAATCTCAAGTAAACGAAGAAATACGACTCCGCCAGTTTATGATCCGAGAACAATACTAAAATAAAGAAATGAACGTTTATTGTTAAACATTCATCTTGTACTTTTGCACGTTGTAAGTGTGAAATGACGGAGTTGGCTCTGTAGAGTTGAAACAGCGTAATTTTTGAATTATAATTTCGTAATGCGGGTTTCATGGAAAGTTCTTGGGTATTGAGTTGGAATTCATTTCGTTAATAACGGTATAGTTTTAATGTGCATGTGCTGTGTAATTACAGGATATTATACTAAAACTTTTGGAATATTGAAATGAAATGTGATGTTAGGACTTATAGGATCGATGATTTATCGTCGTTATTTGTAAAATAATGTTTCCTAATAGTACTTATATAAAAATCCAACAATTTTTTTATTTGATTGATAAGGTTTGCGCTGGAACATACTGTGTTGGAATTGTAGTGATTAATTTAGTTGTCTTTGTATGAATTGTCTAGTTTACTCTAGTTTCCATGACATAAGCATTGCTGTTTCTATTGAACTACGGGTAGAGGCTTGGAGTTAAATGAAACACAACCGTTCGATTATAAGTTGTATTCGAGATTGCAGTACTACGAACACTACATTAGGATCTTAATGCTAGGTACACACAAAATAACAAAATAATATTAAAAAGTAGATACATATTGCTAAGTACGTATACTTCATACATGCTACATATACTTCATATACTTCACTATAGTATAGCATAGTACTTAATTTCCATTGAAATATAATTTTTTTATGCATTTTTTCGAAGCTCGAAAAAATACATAGGAAAACATTGAAGCTTGTAAGATCGTCCGAAAACGTTACCTAAACTATAACATGTGGTGTAGTTTTACTCAACAAACAAAAGAACCTTGGCTTATTATTTACGTTTCTGTTTTGACAATCCAGTTTTCCATTTCACAGAAGTTAACGTTTCGAGGCCAGTTTATTCGTGCATTGTATTTAGAATTGAAGTCTTATCTCAGCTAATAAGCTGTGGCCAGCAATAAACACAAATGAGTAACTTTAAGAGCTGTTTTGTGGATCTGTATTGTGGTAAACATCGTTTAAAGTTGCGCTTATTTATCTGCGTTTGGTAAAAACAACTGCACAATTATTTGGCTTTTAAAATATTTTTTTGTTGTATCGTATTTTTTTTTATTTTTAAACGGATGGAGATAGGTTTTTATTGCAAGTGAGAGCTGCGGAAAAAACGCGTTTTTTATGCTTGGATACTAATAAGTGTTCATGAATTTCATAGGTGATAGATATAACCCTTTTCATCGAAATCTCTGTATAAACATATTCAATGCATTTTTTAAGCCATCTGCAATTAGTTTTCATACAATAGAGTATTTTCAAGAACTTGTTAAACTGTTTTTCCCTCTTTTTGTTGTGACTAACGTTATTAAAAGCTAGGCTGATATTATCTATACATCTATACAAATATTATAAAGAGGAAAGGTTTGATTTTTTGTTTGTTTGTTTGTTTGTATGAATTGAATAGGCTCCGAAACTACTTGGCAGATTTGAAAAATTCTTTCACTGTTGGAAAGCTACATCATTTCTGAGTGACATAGGCTAGGTTTTATCCCGGAAATCCCACGGGAACGGGAACTATGCGGGTTTTTTTTTGAAAACGCGGGCGAAGCCGCAGGCGGAAAGCTAGTAAGGAATAACTTACTTTTATACATCATCGAGACTGCCTACGTGGACGAAACCAATGATAATAATGTACTAGCATCATTATCATGACCCATATTTTTATTGGCTTCCTATACACTGTAATTAATAGGTATGGATTATAAGGATATGTAATTAAAAAGATTTTTATATAACACAGAAGTTATTGCAAACACCTATAAGCTCTTGTGACGACCTAGTTTTAGCTGGGATTGGTTATTTAAACTAGCAATTGGATTTGTATATTTTTAATTGCTTTATGAGTACCTCGTGCTAGATAAAATATTGATCCTTAGGCCTGGAAACGATGTCAGTATCTATTTATTATGTTTCGTTGAGTTTGTATTCATGATTATAAAAAGATTTATTTTCAGGTACTAAAAATATCTTATTAATACAAATGCTAAAAACATACCGGCCGAATTGATAACCTCCTCCTTTTTTTTGAAGTCGGTTAAAAAAAAAGAAACACAAGACTGCGTATTAACTTCACTTTCGACATAACAGCTCAAAAATGATGAGGGTAAAACTGGACTCATATATCATTTTATACTATATTTTAATGTTCTTCAGTAAATTTAATTATAAGACTTTCCACAGATACAACCTGCTCTTATATAGGTTCATCCGTTTCGTAACCACGGAGCCACACACAAATACACTAAACTTCAAACATACCGTTTGCATATATCATTAATTTATAATGCATCATACTTGGTTTAAAGCTAAGCCGTGGGCAGCACTTGTACCTACCTACATTCATTCATACAATATGAAATAAAACTCATAATATTGACCTTTAACCTATCACTTTATATCCTGGATCATTATTTATTAGACGACTCAACAAACGACAAAATGTATGCTAAAGGTCAGTGTTGTTAAGCTTGTTCGTTCATATTGAACCAAAGTTGATATAAATAAAAGAACAATGCTCATTTAGAAGTGCTAATTAATATTAAATGTGTTATTTCTGAGCAAGCATGTTGCGGAAAAAAATTTGTCTCTTAAATTCGTTATATTATTATGTATAGCTAGCTATACCCTGCGGTTTTACCCGCAGTGCTCCGCTCCTGTTGGTCTTAGCGTGATGAAATATAGCCTATAGCTTTCTTCGATAAATGGGCTAACTAACACCAAAAGAATTTTTCAAATCGGACCAGGAGATTCTGACATTAGCGCGTTCAAACAAACAAACTCTTCAACTTTATAATATTATAGTATAGAAAATGCAAGTTTTTAAAAATGTTAAATGAATTTGGTAAGTATATTTCCTTTATAAACCTCAGAAAACATCAAACAAAAAATATATCGCATTTATTTGATCCCTCAATTTGTAAATATGTTCAATCTGTTTAGTTATAATTTTTGAGCATTTCCAATGTTACACTATATGGTTTCCGTAATTCGCTAAATAAGCTGCTTATGTACTTTGTATAATATTATTTACAATAACATTTAGAGGAAAAAAGACTCTATGACGAATCTATGGGTTCATCATGTTATGTATATATGAAATCATTATAAATGAAAATGATGGAAGCGAATGAACGCAGTGACCCCAGGAAATACATACCTATTTGTATAAAATGTATTTTGGTGTTAGGATATTATTCATTGATAAAAGCTATATAATTAAGGGCCGATTTTTCAATGCTTGGATAAAACTTATCCGTCCAATAAAGTATTACACGATAATATTAAAATGTCACGTAAACTGTCAAATACGGGCAATTAGAATACGTTTTTAAAATGGTAGTTTTATACATTATTCGACGAATAAGTTTTATCCAAGCATTGAAAAATCGGCCCTTAGGGCCGATTTAAATGACACTACCAGATAGACTTATAAGAGTGAAGCATCAATGACGATTATTATAGACTCTTGTAATACCTAAATATGAGTAGATTTTTGCAGGAACATATTTACAAACATATTTACCTATATTACCTAATAGTAATCTCTCCTTGCAATTGAAGTTCTCCATACAGCTGACTAATTACAGTATACAATCTAATTAAACTGTTAAAAGAACTTGAAACAAAAAGATAGAATAAAATATCCAGGCCATCTATTTCTTTCTACACAATATTGACTAATAATTTTATTAACTTCATTATATCGTGTATCCTTTGAACCATGAGCATACCCTTAATGGGTTTAAAATGAATTTAGGTCAAACGTTGCAAAAACTCTGCTTTCACACTTTTTACTGCTATAAGCATTCTATTACCAACAAACGATCGTCCGTGGAACCGTCAACATGAAACTGTTATAAGCTTATTTCACCACTGCATTAAATTACAAGCTGTACAACGCGGTTTTACCCGTATTGCTCCGGTACTATTGATCTAAGCGTGAGGATATATTATATCCTACAGCCTTCCCCGATAAATGGGCTATCCTATTATTGAAAGAATTTTTTAATTCGGAATAGTAGTCCCTAAGATTAGAATGCTCTATGAATGCTTTGGATGCTCAAACAAACAAATTCTTCAGCTTTATTGTATACTTGCTGCGCCCCGCGGTTTCGCCCGCGTGGCCCGCGTGGGATGTTTAGTTATTGATTTTAAACTACACTCATTTTTTAGTAATTTTTTACTACTTTAAGATAAATCTTCTCAATTTAGTGCAACGTGAACAGCACCAAAGATTATGAAGTGATTATTAAATAAAATAATAATTAAATAGTTTTCAGCACTACTTTTTATATAATAACTAGAAAAAGTAATTGAATTAAAAAGAATTTTATAAAAATCTAGATGAAGATATGAAACCTCTTCTAAAGCGAACAGTCTTTAAAATTGTACGTTTTGTCGCTTTTAAGGTCTTAATACTTATCCCAGTTTAATTAAATTTGGGATATAGCCCCATTAAATCTTTACGGGATAAAGAATTGCTGAGAGGCCATTTATTAAATTAAATTGAACAGGCTCAGTCTAAACTTTACTGCAATAATGTTATTTTCAAAAAGACATAGAAACGATGACTCTGCAAATTGCAATGTCCATTTGGAGATCACTAATTCTGATTATGATAATATTGTGATCATGAATATTGTTGTAATAAATTTGCGCCTTCAATAATCTGTGGTCACTTTTTATGTAATGGCAACATTTTGTTTTGTACTTCCTCTTCTCTGCGGACATTGCTCGTGTAACACGTATATTTTTCATCTTAATAAAGTTTTTCTTGTAAAACGTGCACCTGGGTTTTTATTGACTATACCAACAAGATAACAACAGGTTATGGGCCCAGGCTACGAAACAAAATATAGTCAATCAGTATAAAAACCTACGAAGAAAAAGTAACAATAATTGTACCGGTCACGCCACGTGTTCTGAAGTGTAAAGATTCGTGGTAAAGTTCTTTCAACAACAATATCAGTATGTCGTCAAACACATTGGCATTAATTGAGAAATTAACAGGCCGCGATAATTACGCCACATGGCGTTTTGCTGTCCAAACATATCTTCAACACGAAGAACTGTGGGACTGCATTGTGGATGATCAGACATTGGACAAGAGAAAAGATACAAAAGCAAGATCAAAGATCATTCTTTTAGTTGATCCGGTAAATTATGTGCACATACAAGAAGCTAAAACTGCGAAAGAAGTCTGGGAAAATTTGTCTCGTGTCTTCGATGACTCCGGGCTGACACGGCGAGTTGGTCTTCTACGTGACTTATGTAACACAACGCTTGAGGGATGTCCGAACGTTGAGGAATACGTGAGTAAAATTATGACTACTGCTCATAAATTAAGAAATATTGGTTTTCAAGTAGATGATGAGTGGCTCGGCACCATGCTGCTTTCCGGTCTACCTGAAACTTATAAACCAATGATTATAGCAATAGAAAGTTCAGGCATGAAAATTTCATCAGACTCCGTCAAATCAAAATTATTACAGGATGTCAAACAATCAAATAGTGATAGAGCTTTTGCTTCAAGTCAGAGATTTAATAATAAATGTAAAAGAAATTCTAAAGGCCCCCGCTGCTATACATGCAACAAATATGGTCATAAAAGTCCTGAGTGTAAATCAAATACAGTAAATAATGATCGGAAGATTTCTTATAAACCGACTAGCAGGTCATCATATGCTGCTGTATTTATAGCATCTTCTGAGTGCTCTGATTACTGGTATATTGATTCTGGCGCTTCTGCACATATGACAAAACATAAAAACTTATTCATAGAGGAATATACTTCAAATATTAAATCAATTAAAGTTGCAAACAACAAAACACTACCTGTTCAAAGCTCAGGAAAAATTAGCTTGAGTGTTTTTAACGATAGAGGCCATGAAAATGAAATAATATTTACAAATGTTTTATATGTACCTGAACTCACTACAAACCTGCTTTCTGTCAGTCAAATTGTTAACAATGGTGGCCAAGTAAGATTTAATAAGAATGGTTGTGCTATACTGAACAATAAAAATGTTATCATAGCTACAGCAAATTTGATTAATAATATGTATCGCCTAAATATGCCTGGTGGCTATGCATGCATATCTGATGTAATCAAGCAAGATACTTACCTGTGGCACCAGAGAATGGGTCAGTTGAACTTTCAGACGATGAAAAATATATGTGTTGCACTGAGTAATGTCCGCAGACCAACATCTGTCCGAAGACCAACAGATGTCCGTAGATCAACAGCTGTCCGCAGACCAACAGCTGTCCGAAGATCAACAGCTGTCCGTAGACCAACAGCTGTCCGCAGACAAACATCTGTCCGAAGACCAACAGATGTCCGTAGATCAACAGCTGTCCGCAGATCAACAGCTGTCCGTAGACCAACAGCTGTCCGCAGATCAACAGCTGTCCGTAGACCAACAGCTGTCCGAAGACCAACAGCTGTCCGCAGACCAACATCTGTCCGAAGACCAACAGATGTCCGTAGATCAACAGCTGTCCGCAGACCAACAGCTGTCCGAAGATCAACAGCTGTCCGTAGACCAACAGCTGTCCGCAGACAAACATCTGTCCGAAGACCAACAGATGTCCGTAGATCAACAGCTGTCCGCAGATCAACAGCTGTCCGTAGACCAACAGCTGTCCGCAGATCAACAGCTGTCCGTAGACCAACAGCTGTCCGTAGACCAACAGCTGTCCGTAGACCAACAGCTGTCCGTAGACCAATTACAGCTGTCCGCAGACCAACAGTTGTCCAAACGTACACAGCTGAGTACCTGGTTAATCGCTCTCCGACAAGATCGCTATCTTATAAAACACCAGAAGAGATGTGTACTGGATACAGATTTATAGCGTCTAATACAAGAAAATCAATTAAAAGCAGAGACGCTATATTCTTAGAATCAACAGTGAAAAGAGATTATGTGCCTATTGAATCAGCCACAAATAAAAGTTTAAATAAAACTCAGAATGTAGAAGAAATTGAATATGACTCGTCGGATGATAATATATCTGTTTAAATATTAAAAATAAAAGTGAAAGCTCTTACCTGTGCTATGGAGATCAACCAGATTATGAAGTTCTTATAATTATGAAAAAGCAATTAATTCTGTTGATGCTGCTAAATGGATAAAGTCAATTAACGAAGAACTTTATTCTCATCAACAAAATAACACATGGACTTTAGTGGATAAAACCCCTGATATGAAAATAATTGGTTGTAAATGGGTATTTCGCATTAAAGAGGAAACTACAGGTCCACGATTTAAGTCAAGGCTTTGTGCCAAAGGATATTCACAGACAAAAGGTATCGATTACCAGGAAACATTCTCTCCGACAGTCAGGTATGATTCCATACGTATTTTACTTTCAGAATCTGTCCAACAGAATCTTCAGATAATACAGCTAGATGTTAAAACAGCATTCCTGTATGGTGAGCTTGAAGAAGACATATACATGACCATACCAGAGGGCTTAACCTATGATGCAAACAAGGTATGTAAGCTTAATAAATCTTTATATGGCTTAAAGCAGGCTTCCAGATGCTGGAACTCTAAATTTGATACTGTTTTAAAGAAATTTGGACTAGTTAATAGTAAAGCTGATCAATGTGTGTATATTGGCACTATCAATGGAGAAAAATGTTACCTATGTCTGTATGTTGATGATGGATTATTATTTTCAAAAGATGAATCAACATTAAAGGAGTTGATTAATGATTTACAATCAATATTTGAAATTAAAACTTGCTCACTCAGAAACTTTGTGGGTATGGAAATAGAGAAAAGTGACAAGTATATTTTCATACATCAGTCAAGTTATATTGAAAAGTTATTAAACAAATTTAATTTATATAATTGTAATCCCAACAGCATTCCAGTTGATCCACATTTAAAACTAGAAAAAGGAGAAGGGGAAAATGAAAAGAACATTCCATATCGAGAGGCGGTTGGTTCATTGATGCATCTAGCTACAGTAAGCCGACCTGACATTTCATATGCTGTGAGTTTGGTAAGCCGTTTTTTAAATTCTTATGACAAAGACCATTGGAGCGCTGTTAAGAAAATCTTTAAATATTTAAAAGAGACTAAAAATTACGGTCTATGTTACACTCCAATGTCTGAACCTAACACAATCATTGGCTATAGTGATGCCGATTATGCAAACGACCCCAGCACTAGACGTTCAGTCACGGGATATGTCTTTATGAGGAATGGAGGAGCAGTCACATGGGCTTCTCAAAGGCAGCAGACAGTTGCCCTCTCCACTACCGAGGCTGAATTCATGGCAGCCTGCGCTGCGACCAAAGAGGCTATGTGGGTTAAGCAATTGTTATGTGATATAGGTGAATTTAATCAAAAATCAGTATGTTTGAACTTAGACAACCAAAGTGCCATAAGTGTAATAAAAAACATAAACTTTCATAAAAGATGTAAGCATATAGATATTAAATTTCATTTTATTAAAGAGAAATATTATAGTAAAGTTATAGATTTAAACTATGTATGTAGCGATGAGCAACTTGCTGATATCTTTACCAAACCACTGTCTAAAGTAAAATTTAGTTATCTGAGAGACAAAATTGGAATTCAATATTGTAACCAGTAACACTTGATTATTTATATTGTATAAGCCAATGTAAACTTTGTTTATTTTTATTAATTTCATGTATTTCTGTGTATAAAAGGTAAAACTGTTTCTGTAAACTGTCTGTTAGAATTCTAACAAATATCAAGTGTTAAGTTATTAGTTTTCTTTTTGAAAATGTTAAGTTGTTTCTTTTATTTGTTTTGTATGAAGTTAAGATTGTTGAGTATTGTAGCAAACGTTAAATGAGAGCTATGCAGTAAATGTAAACTTTTGTGTACCGTGTAATAATTATAATGTGTTTGTTTTTAACAGTAAAAGTTAAATTTCTGTAAAATTGTAAAATTGTTGCATTCTGAAGGCATTAATTTAGGAGGAGTGTTGTAATAAATTTGCGCCTTCAATAATCTGTGGTCACTTTTTATGTAATGGCAACATTTTGTTTTGTACTTCCTCTTCTCTGCGGACATTGCTCGTGTAACACGTATATTTTTCATCTTAATAAAGTTTTTCTTGTAAAACGTGCACCTGGGTTTTTATTGACTATACCAACAAGATAACAACAAATATTATGAAATACTTTCACGTTTTTGGAATTATGAATGTTTGAACTAGTATAAAATTTTAAGGAATAGAAAAAATTCGATGACGAGGCGGGATTCGAACCCGCGTCTTTCCATCAATCCGGGGTGGACGCCTGACCAATTCAGCCACCCGTGATCCCGCCAGAGCAATCGAATTTATTCTATTCTTTCAGTTTTATGTGTCTAATCACATACTTGGTTACTGCCTTAACACATGCAGGTGCGTCTCTTGAAGTGTTATTAAATAATACGATTAAGACACGTTTTGATATAAAACATTTAATAAGCAATTGACCTAAAAATTCTTATTAACCTAATTCCATTTGCAATATTATATATTACTCTCACATAAATTGATGTTCTGTCCCCAAGGGGATATGAGCCAGATGTATTATTTTGGATAACTTAAGGTTTTGGGTACCTATTCAGAAATATATTCCTGGCACTTAGATACGCATAATCTATATTTAGGTGGCTTAAAGGAAAACTATCTGAAAAATATTATTAAGTAAGTACTTACATTTAACCATTTCCAAGATTTTATTATTTTTATGCTTTTTACATAATATCAAAAGTACCTATAGTACTTATACTAAAATTTGTATTATATTGCAGAGAAAACAAGTCATTTCCATAAATTTCACACCCATTTACAAGTAACTAACATAAAACGTCGTAAAAATTCAAATCCAAAACCACATCATTCTCTGTCTTTAAGAAAAAACAACGCACTAAGGATATAAAGAAAAACCTCGACCTGGATTCCATTAGCCACTCTTCATAATTGGTTGTATTTTCTCCACATTTCTTAAAGAGGAATAGTTTTATTATCACACAAAGAAACGCGACGCCGCGAAGCCTTTCTTTCAATACACAGAAGTGAATGAAAGGGTTATTTATTTCATTTGTTTGTACAGCGTCCTACGAAGAAATATTAAAGGAAAATATGTTTCGAAGACAGCTTCTTATGGAGCTATAAATAAATACTAAGCAGTACAATCATTGCAATTAAAAACATTACATACATGAAGGTCGAAGAGCTTTTTAATAAGTACTTAAATATTTAGAAATATCTGGCACTAATTGAAATATGTTGTTACAAAATATGCCGTTCATAATAAAACGGCGACATCGAAAGAATCCATCGGTAATGCGACTTGTCATTTAAAGAACGTCTTTATTCGAATTCGGAAAAAAACGTCGAGAGATTTTATTATATTCTCAATACCTACTTTATCAAATATCCTCGACATTCAACTTCAGTTCTATTTCCGAAAGTAAACATCCCAAGACAATATTAATATTAAGGTAGGATTCCATCTGGATTATTAGCGTAATAAAATATCTATACAAGGACAAACCGTTGAGTTACGTTCACAAAACATCAAATAGAAAGCGCTTCATTGGTGTACGTGATCGAAATGAATTGTTAGTTTGAAAGTGGGGCAGTACAGAGTAATGATTGTTAAGATTATGATTCTGTTATATTTCAATATTGTGTATTAATTGTTATAAATGAGTCAATTTCATGCAATGATGCATAAATAATTTCGCGGTTAACATTCACAAACCTTGGAAATCGATAAAGATTTATGACTAAAAGGCTATTTTCTATTGGTAACATGAATAAACAAGACCAAAAAGCGCTTGTTTAAAAAATAGTAAAAATTATTAAGCTGATTGATGCTCAAATTATTAAAAAGCAATTGTTTTTATTAATAACATTGTAACTATCTCTTAGCATATAAAGGACGACGAGTTTTTCCAATGGTGTAATGAAAATAGATGAACTACAGGCAAACCAAAAAGCCTTTCAGCTTCATGATATTTGCCTAAATAAATCTTCATATTATATGCTCTAAGAAACTTGGAGAAGGAACCGTTAGGCCATAATACTAAGCGTTCACCCATCAATGGATAGACTGCGCTTAAAAGTGCTTAACTCTGATAGTTTACCGGTCATTGAGCACAACTAGACATAAGCTTCTCACAATAAATTGGCAAGTAAACCGACCAGCTCTAGTAAAAAGAATTATCTTTTCTTCTCTGCAATATAAAATACTCCTCATTTGCGACTGGTTGTTTTATAATACTAGCGGTGCTGCGCGGTTTCACCCGCGGGCAAAATTAAGTACTTCTATAGCTCATGTGATTCTTATCTTTAGTAATATTTTCTTGTGTATCATAATCTATATTACTGTAAAGTTTCATCCAAATCCGTCGAGTAGTTTTTTCGTGAAAGAGTAAAATACATACATACGTCCATCCTCACAAACAATTTGGACTTTCCCGTTAATAAATAATCTGCTTACTCACTAAACAAAATGTTAAATTAATTCAGTGTCCCTAATTGAACATCTACTAGATAGCGAGTTGAGATCTATTAAATTAGAAATTTATTCAGAAAACTTGGAGTGAAATCCCTTTTTCTTTTACCAGAGCTTATCACGATATTGCGGTATTTATGATCCAGTCGGTGTAAGGGTCGCGCGTATTAGTGGTTAGTACTAACGATTTTATCTTATAAATATCGATGTTACTTTAGTATCGATGGTAGCTTATTATCTTTATTGGTTTTGTATTTGTTTGTAGATAATGAAACGCACTTTTGCAGCTCACAAACTTAATAGACATATTAATACACTTTTTACGCGATGTTAGAAATAATAGTAGTTTTGGTAAAGTCAATAAATTAAATGTAATATTTATCCTTCATTCTTACAATTTGTTGATAAGTAGAGAAGTTCCCGTTAATTCCAAGAACTATTTTCCTTTCGTGCCCATCTCAGTCTCTAATTCATTTGTAACATATTTTCTACATTAACACAAATATACAAAACTTTTTACACAATTGTTAATGCACCTGTATTATATTTCAAAAAGAAATTCCTTTGTTTTCTCCAAAATCAGGTTTCAGGACTTGATGTTGTTTGATGTATAGGTATTGTGAGACGTGATTAATTACTTAGGCCTAAGAAGAAAATACGTAGAAAGTTAAGCTGGGTTAATGTACTACGTCGGGAAATAGTTGTGGCATAACTCCCGAATATATAGCTTATTTATTTATTAAGATATTAATATAATTATATAGTTTAATTGAACCAACATTGTCATATTTTTACTAATATAATTTCAATTTATATTTCTTCGTTTGTATTCGTCGTTGTTTGAATTGGTGAAAATTTTTGTTTATAAATTATTAAATTGATAACTTATGTAGTATCTGCTAAGGCCTAAGAGATGAACGCAGCCTACGACGCCTACACATGTAGCACCACGTAGCACATGTAACACCACGTAGCACGTCCTCCCAGTAAATTTTTGTTTAAAAAACTACTATATAATACAAATTATTTATATGTGACGATAATCGCCAATAAAGAAAAACCTTTCCTTATTACATACTCGATAATATAACCTCCTAAGTTCAATAATAACACAAAATATGCCCGCAATTTCAATTCCAACCCAAATTTTATCATAACTCGTACATTTTTAATGAAAATAGGGTAACGAGTAGATTCACGAATAGGCAGTAATCAGAAAAAATTTCATTAAGGCTCCAGTACGAAGTGAATTGAGTGCTCGCGTATATTACACCAATAAAAGCGAATACTTTGTTATGCACACACGAATCGCGCTGTGGTATGTAGCTGGCTGAGCTTACCTTAACGATACTAAAGATTATATTTTATTTGGTATCACGTGACAATTTATTAACTCTTCTGTAGAGATTGTGGTCAAAAATATTTTGAAAGTGAGTTATAATGAATATCTACTAGTTTTGTTCATGCAGCTTCGATTGCGCATTTTCTGAGGAAACATTAGAATACCGATGTATTTATGTATTTGGTATTTGGTGATTAAAAATAGCTTAAAAAACAATTCTATGTCTGGCTCAGCGATAAATTCTTGACCTTGTCTTAAAATATTCACTTATAAGACAATAAACCATATATTCCAAGAAACATGTTGCATTCACAATTTAAATTGTCATTCAGTTCTCGGTTTGCGTTCAAAAGAGCACCAGCGTCTCCATTTCTTCGAACACAATCAAAACGAGGAAAAATCATAAAGAAACGTAGCGGGAATACAGGAAGAATAAAAATGACACATACAAATGTGTGACATTACTTTGCAGCTGACAAAATTATGAATTATTTTAGCTACCTACCACCACGCGTCACAATGTAGAGAAGTCTCTCCTGTTTCTAATTTACATAACACGGTTACTAGATTTCCTTTTGAAAGGTGCGTCTTTTGTTGGAATGAAAACAAAGAGAAGAGTACAAGGCGTAACGGGAACAAAAGCCTTAATTTAATCGTCGGAAAATCAGACAAAAACGGCTTGAACCCGGCCTAAACTTTTATTGAATATTTAAAAATAACTTTATTGTAAGAGGATTTAAAGCTCAGAGACGAATGGTAAATATTGGCAACAACAGTGAAAGATGTATTTATCGAGTTATATGAGATGTTTGTTTGTTGGGTCTCTCGATGGATTTCTGGTGAACCATATCGGCTTTCAATTAATGCATATTTTTAAAAACCCAAAGGATAATATCAGGATATTTATGATACGATTCTCAGAATTCTTTTGGTTTTAAAGTTTCGCTATACATTAATAAATTATTTATCAATTAATTAGCACCGAAAACTTTATAAAAACTTATTCGATAATTTCAGCACACATTGAGAGGTTTCTTTTTATAATTATACGATTAAATCGTTACAATTCTAATAGTAATTAACAATGGTATACAGTAATTACTTGCGCACTTTCTCTTACTTATTCAATCTTACCATTCCTTTCTATTTAATACAATTGGCATTGCTTCGTTTCTTAACCCGGCTAATTTTATAAGCTCCTTGAACGCAATACTAACTTAAACCGTTGCGATTTTCTTTAATCGAAGGTACGTCAAAAACTTTGTTGAAGCAGCATCAGGCCAAATTGCAAAAACGTTCGCTTAAATGACTCCGATTAACTCTAGAGATATTTTGCCAACTCCAACGATATTCTTGAACTTTTGCTATTGTGTTTTAAAAAGGTACGTGTTAGATTCTGTTTGATTTTAACAATGTATATGTGCTGTTTGCGTCTAGATATTATGCTTTTTCTTATGATATTGTTGTTGTATTATCTAGATTTTCAAAATGTTTCATACAACTTCTGGCAGTAATAGGATAATTTAAAAATGCTGTTTATGTTAAAATATTACACACTCTAACATTGTTAAGCTATTGCATAGCTTCTATCGCGGGCCTTGAGCGCGGGGACCGAATCCAGAAATTCCGTAACGAAAAAACCTCACGCTCCCCACTCCGACGGGCGCGGAAGTGTGGCTTGAAGGCATAGCATGCAATAGCTTTACCGCGGCAGTCCCCGAGTGCCACACGTCTTTTTTTTATACACGCATGCATAATCATGGTTTATGGTTACGTTCAAATTTCGACCAATAGGCGATAACTAGTTTAAAACAATAACATGAAAGTACTTTTTCACTTAAGGTAAAGTAGCGGTGACAGGTTTTAAGCTGGAAAATTGCGTTTTATCCAGAATAAGCTCCGGATATAATTTCAAGTTTGTCCGGTTAACAGTTAGCTGGAAGCTACTGGCTTTAGAGTTTAAGTTAATAGTAAGTAAATTTTTTTCTTCTTTTTTTTGCACTTCTTACCTACCTCCTCTTTCACATTATTACTCCACACAGTAGGTTGCCTGGAAGAGATCACTCTTAAGTGATAAGGCCGCCTTCTGTGCTGGACTAGTTATAAGTTTTAATTTTAAGGATTTCATTGTATATGCCAGCACAATAAAGTGTAAATAAAAAAAAAATAAAATAAGATAAGCTGTAGCCTTGATTGAAAACAAATTAGTTGAGTCGCTGTACAGATTTTATTATTTAGATGTTTTTTACTAATATAAATATTAGACTGATTCAGATAAAATTTTGCTTATTCTAAATTAAAACATGTCAGCATCATCTCTTAATTTTTAAATAGTAACTTTACTGGTTCTGTTTTCTGAAATTCAAATTATAATTAAAAAAGAAAAACTTGAATCGAACGAGAATTTTATTTAATAACCATTATACAACTATGTCAAATAATTCAAAAAATGTTATGTACACATTTGGTAATCTCGCTCTATGAAAAATATGAACATACATGGGAAAATATGGACACTTAATTCGTTTCATAATTTATTCATTCATAAATAAAGCTAAATATAAATTCAGGGGAATACGTACGGATAACAACCTGTTATCCTTTTTGTAAAGATTTCCCGAAACATAATTAATAACGTAAAATGAACGCGATTCGTCAAAAACTCCGTATTTATAATTAACTCTGAAACCAACACTGTACCGTTTTATTAACGTTAAAAATAAACATAATACTTTTATCGTGCATAACTTTGTCAAGTAAATGGGATGAAATAATTTGTCAAAAAATATTCTAGCAATGGTTGTAAATCGTACATCGACAACGATTCAAATTGAACTCTATAGTGAAGTTATAAGGCTAATATTAGCCTAACCGTATAAACAGATGTTGGCTGGTAGTGCTTTTCGTACTGTAGAATTTATTCGCACCTATAAAACGAGAATGAAATCGTCGAAACTCAAATATTGCGGAGTATTCGCCGCTGGTATCTTACGTAATGCCCGGTTATAGTAAAATATGAATTTACGACTAAAAAAATTCCGTACAAATACGTTTCCCTTACAAGCTCTTGCAAGTCTTTCAGTAATGAAATGTGGTAATATCATTTATGTGGAATGTGAGATGTTATTGAACTGAATAAATGTCCTAATTTGGCCAGTCTTTCCCCATTCTATCCTTCCAACCTACTTTCTCTTATTTACGTAGAGCTTAATATCATCCCTCCCGGGTCCAGGCCTTGTCGCGGCGGGGGGGCTCAGTAACTTGGGATGCAATCCAGCATCTTGAGTGAAGCTAATTGGACCGAGTGGACTGCTCTCGGTATCCCTCTTATGAGAAGAGGGGACAGGAGACGCACTAGCGCTTAGGCGTGTGTTTGGGGCTTCTATTGCCTAGAGGAGCTTCATGCTCGTAGTATGGCAGGCCTGCAAGGCTTGCGGTCATGGGCGGCGGACTGGTGAGAGTTAAAAAACCTCACTGGTCAGATTTTGGTCAACGTCGGCCAACCCGTTAACGCCTATTTTTAGGGATACGGAGGTCCTACTGGACCAAGAGGAAGTCTAACCTCACTAAAAAATAGACCCTAACACTAAGGTTGGGACGTCGCTGATGGTGTGTATGGCCGGGGAGAGCCCGGTTCCTAGGCGTCCATGAAGAGAGAGGGGAGGAAGAAATATGGAGAAAGCGAGCAATAACCAAACTACTCAGGCGGGTACCAGTGAAGCTGGAGAATCCCGTGGTGTGTCGACAGATGCCTCTGCGGCAACTGTGGACACACTCAGCCCAATCGTATCTGAGGGGGCAATTGGTCGCTGTGTTGTTAGATTGGAGAGAAGTTTAGAGGTGGAATCGCGGCTTGAGTCGTTAATAGAAGACTCTGCGATGAGCCTGAGCTCAACGGGCAAGTTGAGCTGTAATAACAGTACGGGTACCCCAAGAATACAGAGGAAACCCACACGTGAAAAGAGGATACGATCACCTGAGGGGAGTATTTACAGCTCGGACTCTCCTAGTGATAAGTCAGCTGCTCCGCTGCCCAAAGTACCTAAGACAAGGGGAAGGCAGAGATATCCAACTTCTTCTATAAGAAGTGTTGGTCTTAGTAGGGCCACTAAGAAATTGGTAGCCAGGCATGGAGAGCAGCGAAAAGAGGCGGAAGAATGTGATGAGAGTGAAGCGGCGAAGCTTGTTGAGGATTATCACCTAGCTAGAGCTTCTTGCCTGAGTGACACGTCCTCCATTATTGAGGTCGAGACTGGTGAAATGTCTCAGGGCATTAGAAACTTGATCTTGCATTTGGCTTCCATGGTGAACAATGTCGAAGTCAAGTCAAGAAATATTAAAGGAACTTTCAGGAAAAGTCTCAAGGAGGTAGTAGTGGGCTTGAGGGACCTAGGTGAAAGAGTTCATCGCGTAACTGCTTCCGAGGAGACTGCAAGGTTGGAACGGGAATTAGCTTCGAAAGATGAGGAGCTAAGACTCATGAAAGAGAAGTACGAAAGAGCGGAGGCAATGAATGCCCGCATGTTTTCTGAGCTAGCCGAACTTCGTAAAGAAGTGGCGGCACTGCGTGAAGAAGCGAAACGGGACGATGGAGATCGCGAGCGCAGACTTATGGTCCAATTTGGAGAATTAGTCAATGCTCGCTTTGAAGCCGTTGAGTCTCGGCTCTTGCCAGAAACCCGAGTCAGACCACCGCTTGCAGCGGACAAAAGGAGAAAGGAAGGAACAGCGAAAGCTAATCCAACTAAAGATAAGTCTCAGGAGAAGAAAAAATCTAAGAAGTCAAGGGGTTCGTCTGATGCCCAAGCACAATTGCAAGAGTCTGGTGCAGCATCTACATCCCATTCTAAAAAGAAGAGAAAGAGGAAGAAAGGAGGCAATGGGAATAGGACGTTGGCTCAAGCACCTATTTTAGCAGATGAGCATCGTTTGGTTCCTGTTACTGATACCCTTAGGAAAGAAAGTTGGGCCACAGTTGTCAAAGGAGGTAAAACCATCCAGAGAAGTCAGCAGGTTAAGAAGACGATCGCACAGTCTACGCGGCAAAAAGCTGCAAAGCTGCGTCCCCCAAGGTCTGCAGCCATAGTTTTAACGTTGCTTTCCGCGGGTGTAGACAGAGGTTTGACATACGCTCAGATCATTTCTGAAGCGAAAAATAGAATTGAGTTAACTAGTCTTGGAATCGAGTCTGTACGCTTTAAGCGTGCCGCTACAGGAGCCGCTATTATTGAGATTCCTGGCGTGGCTAACGAGGAGAAGGCCGATCTACTGGCCAATAAGTTTAAGGACGTATTGAATGAAGCAGAGGTGCGGATCACCCGACCGATGAAATGTGCTGAACTGCGCATTTCCGGGTTGGATGACTCGACCACTTCTGAGGAAGTGACTGCTGCCATTGTAAAGACGGCTAGCTGTCCTCCAGAGATGATCAAAATAGGTTCCATCCGATGCGGTCGGTCAGGTACAGGAACGGTATGGGTTAGATGTCCTATAGCGGTGGCCAAAAAACTTTCAAGTGAAGGAAAGTTACTGATTGGTTGGGTGTCGGCCCGGGTTCAGCTTCTTGAACAAAGGAAAAGGCGTTGTTTCAAATGCCTAGAAGTGGGACACGTCCGAGACCACTGTAAATCAGAAGTCGATCGAGGTGCTCAATGCTATCGGTGCGGTGAACTGGGGCATAAAGCAAGGGACTGTGTGGCAGCGCCACACTGTACTCTATGCGCCTCATCTGGCATATCCGCCAACCATTCCATTGGTAGCAGAGCGTGTGGGGCATCCAAAAAAAAGCGGCATCGTTCAGCTGTATCTGCGGTACAACCACAGCGGCTGGATGCAGAGATGGAAACAGAACATCCCACTTAAGATGGCTCTGCGGTGTTTGCAAGCGAATATCAACCACTGTGCGAGAGCTCAGGACCTCCTGGTTCAGAGCATGGCGCAGTGGTTGGTGCACGTTGCAGTTGTTGCGGAACCATATTTTATTCCAAATCGGGATGACTGGTTAGGAGATTGTGATGGCCTCGTAGCCATTGTGGTGAAAATGCCTGAAGACAGCCCACCTCTTGAAAGAACTATTAAAGGTCATGGTTGGGTTGCGGTTTTACTGGGTGAGACGCTCATCATTGGAGGGTATTTCTCTCCCAATAGGCCGCTATCTGAATTCGAGGACTATCTACTAGAGTTGGAGGCTATTATAAGACAAAACAACTACCGTCGAGTATTGCTCGCTGGAGATCTCAACGCAAAGTCTGCAACATGGGGTTCTCCAGTAACTAGTGCACGTGGAGCGTTTTTGGATGAGTGGATAGTAGCTGTCGGGTTGGTAGTTATGAATCAGGGCTCCGTAAATACGTGTGTACGTCAACAAGGTGGATCAATCGTAGACATCACACTTGCGTCAGCCGCGTTGGCTAGCAGCGTGCAGGGCTGGAGGGTGCTTGAGGACGTAGAGACATTGTCTGACCACCGATACATCCGGTTTGACGTCTCCGTTGTTCAAATGCCCCAAACCGGTCTAAGCCGGATTGCCTGTTCGGGAGAAGGTCCTCGGTGGGCATTAAAACGTCTTGATCGCGAAGCATTGCAGGCTGCAGCGATTGTTCTGGCTTGGGCGTCACCGCTAATAGAGGCTGTTGATGTTGAGGCTGAGACCGAGTGGCTTCGCCAGGCCCTCTCACAAGTTTGTGATGCAGCCATGCCTCGGGTCAGATCTCTGCCTCCCAAGAGGCAGGTTTACTGGTGGTCTGAGAATCTCACAACACTGCGTAGCGCCTGCGTTAGGGCCAGACGCCGATACAGCCGGTTACGTCGACGCCGCTTCCGTGATAGAGAGTTGGAGAATCAGCGCTATGCAGAATATCGCGAGGCCATTAACGAATTGAAGAGAGCCATGGAGAGAGCAAAGGCAAAAGCCCGGGAAGATTTCTTAGCATCTCTCTCTAGGGATCCATGGGGCCGGCCATACAGATTGGCGCTGTGCAAGCTGCGCCCCAGGGGTCCACCATTGACGAGGACGTTGGAGCCTGGGTTCCTGGATAGAGTAGTGGGGACCTTGTTTCCAAACGGGAATGCTGCAGTTGTGCCACCTATAATGGCACAGCCGTTGTCAGAGCAACATCTTACTGATGTGCCAGCTGTTACGGAAACAGAGTTTAGTACGGCACTGATGCGACTTCGGGGTAAGAATACAGCCCCAGGTCCTGACGGTGTCCCCGGACGAGTGCTGGTAATGGCAATGGATTGGTTGGGTGGAAGACTGAAAAAACTCTTTACCCAATGTCTTCTTGACGGCACTTTTCCACGCCAATGGAAGATAGGAAGGCTTGTGTTGTTACGAAAAGAAGGCCGTCCAATGGACTCTCCTTCGGCATATAGGCCAATAGTCCTATTGGACGAAGTAAGCAAGCTTTTCGAGCGAGTAATTGCTAGTCGGCTGGTTCAGCACTTGGAGGGTGTTGGTCCCGATCTAGCCGACTGCCAGTTTGGTTTTAGGAGGCGGCGCTCAACTCTCCACGCAATCTTGCGTGTTAAGAATATAGTGGACCAAGCAGTTGCTCGTGGCAAGTTCGTCATCGCGGTGTCTCTAGATATAGCCAACGCATTCAACACCCTTCCTTGGGCTACGATCAGGGAAGCATTACGGTTCCACGGGGTGCCTCCTTACCTGTGCCATATCGTGGAATCGTACTTATCTGAGAGGTGGGTTGAATATCCTGGGAGGCTTGGCTGGCAGCGCCGAGAAATCACATGTGGTGTTCCACAGGGGTCGGTTCTGGGACCACTCCTGTGGAACATTGGTTATGATTGGGTGCTGCGAGGTGCCACTGTCGAGGGTACCGAGTTGACATGTTATGCCGACGACACTTTGATAACTGCTGGAGCGAAGACTTTTGCTGAGGCAGCCTTGCTGGCAGAGACTGGAACAGCCCAGGTAATCGCACGGATCCGTCAAATAGGTCTAGAGGTTGCCCCATCTAAATCGGAAGCTATATGTTTCCGCGGTTCACGACGAGCTCCTCCACCTGGGTCTTGTCTGAATGTGGGAGGAGTGTCCATTGCCATTCAGCCGTCAATGAGGTATCTGGGACTCATATTGGATAGCAAATGGACCTTCTATCCGCATTTCAAATGTCTGTCGCCCAAACTTCTACGAGTAGCGGGCGCTCTAAGTGGTTTACTGCCCAATATTAAGGGACCAAATGAATCGTGTCGCAAGCTGTATGAGGGGATTGTGCGGTCGATGGCTCTTTATGGAGCTCCTGTCTGGGCTGACTCGTTGACGAGCCGAAATATCAGCCTCTTACGTAGGCCTCAAAGGATGATGGCAATCAGAGTCGCCCGGGCATACCGTACAGTCTCTTATGACGCAGCTTGCTTACTAGCGAGATGTCTCCCCTGGGACTTGGAAGCGGAGATTCTCTCAACCATGTTCCACTGGCGAGAAGACGTAGGCCTGCATCGGAGCATATCTCCTATAGATATGGACAGGCGTAGGGCCAGACTCCGACGACAGGCCACGGAGGCATGGGCCAGACGGCTAGGGAACGCGCAATATGGCATGGTGTCTATCCATGCCATTTTGCCTATATTTAGGCAATGGATGACAAGGCGCCACGGCTCGCTTTCTTTCCGTACGACACAGATTCTGACGGGGCATGGTTGCTTCGGTAAGTATCTGTGTCGAATAGGAAAACAGCCAAATGCTGCCTGTCACCATTGTGATTGTGAGGAGGATACGGCTCAGCACACCTTGGAGTCGTGTCCGGCGTGGATAGCGGAACGCGATGCACTGCGTGCTATGGTTGGATCTGACCTCTCACTTCCGACCGTAGTTGGTGCTATGTGTGAAAGAGAGGATGCGTGGATGGCAGTGCTGTCTTTCTGTGATGCAGTGATGTCACAGAAAGAAAGTGCTGAGCGCGACCGGGAGCGTAGGAATCCCGTGCGTCGCAGAGCACGCCGCAGGGGACGTCGGGTCACTTAGGAGACCTGACGAGCTCCTGCCTTTATCGTTGCAGAGTGTGCGCGGCGGGGGCTGCGCACATTCAATAGGCAACGCGAGGAGGGTGACAGACTGTTGTGGCTGCAGTCTGTTGCAGTGATAGGCATGCGCGTAGGGTAGTCGCGACTACATTCGAGTGGATTGCCAATGGCAGGCGCGCGAGGGGTACCGTGAGCGTTCCTACCGGAGATCCCGGGATCCCCTCTTTACTTGCGCGGTAGTAGACCACCGTGAGGTTTTAGTCAGTAGGAGTCTGACATAACCGTGCTGCTGCCCCCGAAGCAGTCGGTATTCATGATGAATTTCCTCACGTTAAAAAAAAAAAAAAAAAAAAAAAAAAAAAAGAGCTTAATATCATAATAAAGCATTGATTGAGAGCAATTACCCAGTATCTTGTAATTTCCATTAAGGAATTGGTCGGAAAGGGCATATTCAACATTAGAACCTCGTCTGTTTGGTCCATTGAGATAATATTACTACGTATGGAGGAGACACCACGAACAAAATCTGTGCGCCATTTTTTTGCTCTAACTAAGTTTTAAAAATTATTATTTAGTTAGGTACTTAACGATGAAAGTTATTCCTTTGAACTTTTCCGTATTATTTGTATTATTTGTGCAATATCGTAACACACACGAAGGCACGTATGTTGAGTGGAACATAATTGATGTAGGCGGTGTCGTCTCCTATTAATATTATCTCAATGGTTTGGTCACGCTTGCTTTCAGCAGTCGCCGTTTCAAATCAATTAAATATTCATACATCAAGGCTAAAATATGGCAGTTAAATATATCAATAGCCTTCGACATCTATATTTAACCGTGATCAATATTATCCACACTCCATTTTAACTCGTAAACTGAAGTAGTCAATCGATCCGATCACTGTCATTCTGCGTCACGGAATTTGTTTTTGGGGCACATTTCTAAATTTATAACGGTAAGGTTTGGGCCGTTCAGGAGATTTATGGTTTCGATTTGTCACACGGCTATATGTTTCGGAATGCGTCCATAATTTTTGTAACCAGATTAGAACGTGGCAATGGTTGTCAATACACGGTATTGGTTATTGGTTTAGTTTTGTTTATTCGCATGTTTACTGAATATTACCTTAGGAACGATCAGCTTGCCTCTGGCAGGTGTTTCACTCGCGCATGAGCGTGGGCGAAAGGTAAGAGCTAGTATAATGAAATATAAATTAATTTACCTACTTCTGTGTATTATGCGGTATGCCGTGGGTGTGTGAACCTTTTCCTTTAGTGAGTTATTGGGCACATTCGTCCTAAATTGTTTCATGATACCGAGAAAGAAGGGCGGTAAGCTTAATTTAATATCATAATATGATAAAACTCTCCGTAATGCAAAACATAATAATATTAGGTACTACTAGAAAGCTTTAAATACACAAACATAATTCTAAAGAAAATTGAGTTCATTACCGTAATACCTTAAGAAACTATGAAAATTATTTACAGCAACAATATTGACTTTATGTAAAGCACAGTGGGCTATCTCCTGGGAGACTTAACTGCAGTTATATAGCCAATTTACAGGTCGCTTGAAGCAATGTAAACAGATAACTAATTACCAGACTCTGGACTTAGCTCCAGTGCAAACATTTCTTCCTTTAACACCCATCTAAAGCCTTCACGACATAATTTTACAAGTTACGCGCTCCCCGGGATATATTAAAGAGCTTTTTATTTGTTTTCTTTCGGCTTTGAGTTTTGAATCTCATTCAGTTTAGTCTTAAGTGACTTCTTGCGAATATAACGGGCCTTAATCCTACGGACACACAAATTTGTTTTTAAGGGGATCTTTTATACACGGTGTGTAGTATTAACATTTAAAGGTTATTTGGTTTTAAGAATATTATATTATGTTGTGTACTGAGTAGTGTTGGTTTACGAAAAATATAAGCTGTCGTGATATTGAAATAGTTATTTCTGACATAGGTCAGAACCAATTTACAGGTCGTAAATAGGTATGGAGTTATTTCCGAACCAGTTTTAGAACAAAAGATTTGTTTTAAATTTTTCCGTGGAAGCGTAGAAAACAGCTAATTTATATACTTTTACATGGAACTAGAATATTTCGTTCTAATATTATTATTCTGTGTGTTTATTTTCTGTAATGAGTCTGTAAAGAAGCCTTAAGCTAGCAATGTCTTCGAGGAATTTTATTTGGAATATTGCGGATTAGTTAGCTTCGCAGAATCCTGGGTGCCTTGTTTACAATTAATGTCTTTTGAGATTTTGATAATTTTATTTAAACACAGAAGTGTTTACATAAAATTAAAAAACTTTTGAAACGTTATTTTTATTATATTTAAGTAATAGAGAAATAAAAAATGATTGATAATTTAGAAAATAAACTATTATTTGTTGTTATTTATTACAATAATTAATATTGTCTAACGAAGACTGATGAATAGTCATTTTTATGCTTAAATAAAAGGCTTATTTTTACTTTGAGGCAATTAACGACAAAGGACGATTTTGATATAAATCTTACAGAAAGACTGAAACATCCATACTAATATTATAAATGCGAAAGTAACTCTGTCTGTCTGTCTGTTACTCAATGACGCCTTAACTACTGAACCAATTTGCATGAAATTTGGTATAGAGATATTTTGATACCCGAGAAAGGACATAGGATAGGTTTTATCCCGGAAATCCTACGGGAACGGGTTTTTCTTTGAAAACGCGGGCGAAGCCGCGGGCGGAAAGCTAGTTTACTATAATATTGTCATCTGATATTTTTAGAATATTCCCACTGGTGCAGCTATTCCTATAACGATTAATATTGGTAAGAATTAAAGAGATGCCGGTTGGATCATGGTGGATTCCCTTTTAAAAAAGCTTTGGTCTAAAAAGGCACAAGAGCCTTCCGTCTGAATTCCCTGAAGAAAAGCCATGAGTAAAATGAATGTACGTCTCATGCTCTGCTAGGACAAGGGATGTTAAGGAAAAGTTATTTTATGATATTATTTAAACACCGTTTTAATCAAATGCTTCAGGTGTGAGAATTGGGTGATATTTTGTACACGTTTACTATAAAGTTACATCTTTTTTGCCAATAATTATCGTTTCAGTATCGTTTTTAATGTTAAAAGTAAGTTATATGTAGACGAAAGAGCTTATGTGTATGCAAAATATTTATTCATGGATCTTTATTGTATTTCAAAGCAAAACTTGTCGTACAATATTGTCACAGATATAACACAATATTACATACAAGCCACACAGCTCAGATATCCAAAGGTGTCGCAAATCCCGACACCAAAGTTTCTATATTTGCAACCGCAAGATTGTTGGATATTACTCCAACTACTTGGCTGTTGGCTAATTTGTCTTGTTTATTGTTTACGTATAGCCGATTGGCTATTTGTTTTGGTTGGCTAATTTGAAGTATCGACAGTATCGATTGGCTTTTGTAACGTTGTAAGTAGGTAATAGGAGCTTGTTATGTATTGTATTGTCTTTTTTGGGATAAGGTTTTGTTAATAGTAGGACGAGGAGGAAAGTAACTTGCTTTATGTTAGCGAAAAATGTAAAGTTATGTAGCTTATACTATTTTGTACTGTGTAAGGAATAATTGTTAAGTTTCTTTGTACGTTAGAAATATTATTATGAGATTTGAGTATCTGGGTGAAAGTTATTTTTATTGGCTTTATTACGCAGTTAATTATTTTCAATGACCTGTCTTCTAGAATTGGTACACAGTTTTGAAGAATAGTGTGTAATAAAAAATTCGTTTAATTTTAATACGCAGAGACGAACTTACTAAACTGAAGATTCTAGAATACTGAAAAGAGCACCGAAACTGACATGCCATTCCTTCAGATTCCCTTATGAAGTTCCGGATTGTAAAGATTCCTTCTCCTTTGAAATAAAAACTTTCTCAAAACCCAAGAAGGGGATGAAAGGCGGGATTTTAATTTAAACCGACTTACCGCTCGGATAGCGTCAGAACTTATGTTGTAGGTACTTATTTACTAACTTTAAAAAGTGTTGAGTCGACTTATGTAAGTGATTGTCTTTTTAAAGACTGCATCTTGCCGTGCGATGGTATTATTTCGTATAAAGTTTTATAATTTTTAATCTGTTTCATTTTGAGGCTTTGTCATACAAATATTAAAAGGTTTACTATAATTATTGATTCAATGAAATTAAATGATTATAGGGATATGTGTTTGTAAATTATTTTTTTAATTTACGTTTATCGATAAAAATGTTTCAATAAATTAATATATTAAAGAATTAATTCCACACAGTCGAATAATTTTTTTATCAGATAATACTTAGATTTCGCTCTTCTGATTCTTGGAATACAATTACATTGTTTTCTTTCTGGGAAATCAATAATAGAACATTGTTAGCTAATCCTGAATATGGAAGGACGAATCCGAACATATTTACCTAATAGTTGTATACGTAGTATATTATTATTAGTCTGTACTAATAGGTACTTATTTATATCTCACCTTAATTTTTTTTTTGAGAGAAATTTAGAAGAGAGATTTATTAAATAAGTAATTAGTATATTGAAATACTACATTATTGATATTATGAACAGGTTCTACTCATTTTGAGTATACCTGAGCGAGGATAGGGCGCGGGTTATTATTATACAAAATTCATCAATTTGACCTAATTTGGTGGTGAATAAGGTACTTATAATGTAAAATGGGAACAAAATTCAGATGATGGGAAATATGATTTTGGGTAATAATTAGCAAGAACCTCACTGATATAAAAACGAAAATAATAATACATTTTTAAAATAAACAAAATCTAAATATATTGAATGAAAATATAGTTGGAAACAATTTGAGGCAATGATTAATTATTTTCACATAATGGCAGAAAATTGTTATTCAGTTTTATGTATTTGTATGCATAAGCCTCATTAGGTATTCATTACAAAATATTAATATGTGAAAATTCCAAAAAATGTGTGTATTTTATTGATTAATATATTTCCTTGAAATAATAATATATTATTCGTACAAATTACATCGAAGCGTTTTTTGCAAGCAGATAAACAATTTTTAATTAAAACTACCACCCGATATCGGATAAATGTACCAGGGCGGCATGTTCGACAGGATATAAAATTCATAAAAGCAAGTCATGTTCACAAGAGTTTTAATCCTAGCCCCGACGGAGATCGGGCAAAGTCCTACTAAATTAAAACTACCCTCGCACGTTCTTCGCTTCGGAGAAAATAAATAAAGGTTACTTACGTTTGGATATTGAAAATGTTTCTGATGAAATAGTAATATGAGTGGTATAAACGTGGATCGTGGGGTATCATTGTTTTTTTTATTATTATTAAATTTATGTGTTCGTAAATATATTATATATTTTTATTTTATATGTTGTTTCTTTGTAGAAAACACATCAAATGTAATCATAATAAAAGTCGCGTATCGAGATAATTTTTATAGACAAAAGTTTTATTTTAACTTTTTAAGTAGGTAAATCCTGTCAATCCTGTAGATAGACGGTTTTATAATGGATTAGGTAAACATTCACCCGAATAGCCTATAATAATACTACAAAGTAGGTAATAAATTCGCTACCCATACCGTAAGTAAAGAGCATAATAAAACACGCTGTATAACTCAATAGCCGATGTTTTGAACCTGTTTACTTGCAGCTAATACTATGGGTGTGGTTATTCGGATCGTCCGGCACAGCCTCCAACGTTACATTTACATAATGTACTTAGCAAACTGCCGCATACAAAGGCCCTCTTAAAATTGATGAGATGAAACCCCGTCAAAGAAAAATGAATTCTTTTGCAAACAGGCTTAGGCCGGTATTCCTTTGAGCGGAAATTGCTTAACGCTATTGAATTATTATGTGATATTTTTAAGAGTTGTTGTAGCTGCATTTTTGAAATGAACTATCGGGCTCGGTGGATGCAATAGTAATTTTGAATTTCCGCGGTTGAGTGCTTAGTATACGCAGTAGGTTTTTACCCGACGTTCCTATAATGATAAAGTAAAGGTTGCCGATTATACCTAATAACGTATGTTAATGTACCCTCAAAAATAATAATATTAGAGACACAAGATGTGACGAAATGCAAATACATATTTATTCACACATAAAATTGTGCTTAGCATTTTTTTTAGCAAATTAGCTTTTAGCTGTTTTACTAAAACAGCTTAATCTCGATATTATCATAAAAACTGTTGAGACAAACGTTTTATTTATAAAAACCTTGAAGGGATAATATACGAGATCGAGCTTTAGGGAGCTTCTTCACCAGAGACGTGCGAGGATGCGTAGCGAGGAATTTGTTTGTAAGTAACCAATCCTGTCTCTTTATTTACCTCGCCTCGATCAGCACAGCTCTGGTAGAAGCGATTCTATTGGTTATTTACAAACACATACCTCGCTATACATTCTCGCACATTATTGGTGGAAAACCACCCTTATATCGGGAATGGCTATCAAGCGATAAAGTTATGCATGGAAGACAAGACATGGATGACTAACTTTTCCTTCATAGCATAATTCTGTGTCAATATACTTTTTAAGCACTATGTTTACATGATTGATATTATGTGTGTCTAATAGCATTTTCTGAGAAGCCGTTATATCCACGAAGAATAGATGCATACTGCGAATCGGTTTCAATAAATCTTTTATAGCTATAATTGCTACATTTTACGTCAAATTGTACAACTTCTTGAAGTATATTATATACTAGCTGCTCCGCGCGGTTTCACCCCCGTGGCTCCACTCATGTTGATTGTAGCGCGATGATATATTCTTCCTCGATAATTGGGCTATCTAACACCGAAAGAATTTTTCAAATCGGACCAGTAGTAGGTACCCGAGATTAGAGCGTTCAAACAAACAAACTCTTCAGCTTTATAATATTAGTATCGATAAATATATTATTATTCATATTTTCAGTTTACCAGTAATTTAAAAGTAATATTTGCTAATGTAATTAAGGGGGGTTAGGCGGTGAGCGAAAAATCAGCTATTCGGGCCTGAGGTAAGAGGTGAGGGGGTCCGCATTTAGTATGGAATCAACGTGCTCGAAACTAAAAATCGTAAGCGCCATTCACATTTTTATCAAAAAGTGAATGAAAATATCTAGTATTTTCTAAATCTAAAACAGTCACGAAATCGAGAAGGTAAATACCTATATATTTGTGATTTTATACGAATTATTATCGTAAAATACAGTTGTAATGAGCATTTATATGATATTTTAGAGGTAACTTCAGGATTTTTTTTTATCGAGCAATATTATTCCAATCGTGTTTTGGAAACAGTCATCCCATCACACATACGTTCTGTAATACATATTAGAAATTTCAGTGCGATAAAACTTCAATATTTTCAGTTATAGCTCATAGAAAACAGTCCATTTTTCCGTTTTCACCTACTAAGGGCCCTTAATGAAAATGTTTTCTTATTTTCCAAACAAACATGCACGTTCAATCAAAACCGATTAATTAGGTCAGAAGAAAATGTAGCCTTGCAAGGAATATTGACGACCGAACACTCATTGACCTAATTACCTAGCACATGTCTAGACGAATCTGATACTAACGTCTGTTGATACGCACCTGGAGATTAGAGATTCTGGGAAGTTTAAAAATAAACTTTGGGGTCAAGTTCTGAAGGTTTGATTTGCAACTAAATTGTGGGTGCAGGTTAGTGTGCAGATAAGGCAAAAATAAAAATGTTCCTAATTACACTTATTGCAACATTTTATGTAGAAGTAGTAGTAGTAGGTAAGTAAAAACCAAGCTTTTCTTGTTATATTGTTATTTGTTAATACAAATCAATACATCAAGGTATAAAAGATGATAACACATACTTTATATTCCGAAAATGTTACCGGGGGCGGTAAAAATGCGGATTTTTCATTCATTACGCGAGCGAAGCTGCGAAAAGCTATTTAACAAATATTTTAAACAATTACAGGTATATTCATTATGCACATTATTTGTGTTGTTTTTCCATGAAAGTCTCTCTTCTCTCTAGGATCCACGTAATGCAACGTCTAATTAAGCTTTCTCAGTATCATATACAGAAAGTTATGCAAAATTTTCAGTACGAGGAATGGACCTTAGTACCTAAGAATCAGATAATTAGATACCTGTAAGGTGCGAATATTTACACTGTAATTAAAGTTTATTGTTACTTTTCAATTTGTACTTGTTCAACAAGGAAGTTTTTAGGAATATACCTATTTATACTAAGACTAATAAAAGAGAGCGGGTTATTTATTATAATTTACGAGAAATCCAAAGACATTCAAGTATAACTAATTATAATTATATAATATTAATAAATAGAAGTAATTACTAGGTGTTTCTAATATGTACCTATTAATAAATTTGTGTTCTATATTATATTTTTATCTATAAGTCAACCAGAAACGGGATCGTAAATTAATCATAAGTTCTTTGTTGACCCGTATTCCATGATCAACAGAAATGCACATCCAAGTCGTTAAACAATAAAAACTTGGAAACCGATATAAAATTCAAGATTCACATTCGTTAAAACTCGAACTATATTTCACAAATAACAAATGGTCGTATAAACTAGACGCATTTTATGGCTAGCTCTAATTTAATCTAATTTAGATGAAAAGTTTTCGACGCTCATCGGTGGCTATCATAAATTGCGCAAACTTTATAGTTAGTATTCAAAATGGGAATGCATTTTGCAGTTGACGAAACTGGATGGGATCAGTGGACTTTTACGAGCGTCGAGCGTTCTCGAGTGTGCTAGAATGTTCCATCTTCACGTTGCAAGCTCTTGGCTTGAAAAAATAGAATGTCTACAATATATACCTATCTGGCTGTTATATTTTAGGGTAACTCTAACTGCGGTAGAAACTGGAATATATCTGAATTTGCGTAGGCATTTTTTGCATTAATTTTGCTTTTGTATTTAATTTAGTACAATGAAAAACAAAATATAACTAACAATTGTTTAATTTTATCTTGATTGTTTGAAATAACTAAACAATTTATAAGAATTAAATGATAAGGCAGTGCAATATATAAATTCTGATCTGGCACAATTTTTTTTTGTTGTTTTAAACATATACAACAACATACTTATAAGCCAATCTAATTGTATTCGGTCAAGAGTGAATTAACGTCACCACGATCAGTACTGGGTCGAGATAATAGAGTTAAGTGAACCCTCTGAAATTACTCCAAATTATGCACCAATTAGTACAAAATTGCCCGGAATTTCGGCAATTCCAATTTCCTTTGAATTCAAAAGAATTTAAAACGTATAAAGGCTCTTTATAATTTCATGCATAGATGATTGGGTTCTTTAGAAGCCAAATCTTTGTGAAAATAAACCGTTTTCCTAAAAATTTTGCATAATATGTCCAAGTGTTTTTAAAACATACCTAATAATATACTTCTCATGAATATTTCTTAAATATTTTACAATATTATGTTGATCATGAATTATACATTTTTAAAATGCTTGGCAGTTATAAGTATAAACACATAAGTTAATCACTTCCTAGCACCACTTTTCTCTCCAAAACCTAAACTCATTTCGGTAAACAGCCCAAACTATTACCCGTAAATGTAAGCCCAATCAAATTCATATCAAGATTAATGTAGCGATATTAAAACAATGTACGAAGTAAAGCTAAAGCGCTAGTCATGGATTACACGAATGTTGCATTAGCTTAGCGCATTCACCTGTGGGCGGATGAAACTCTATTTTTATTCTAAATAAATACAAAAATGGACCGTTTGAAAATTCGGTTGCTATATTTGAACAAAATGAAATAAAAAAAGAGTGTGTTTTGAGCACACGTGTCAGACGTAAAACTACTTTGCCAAGTTTCAAAGATAACAATATCGTCGCCTTACTATATGACGTGACGGCAAGCGTGACGGTATTGCCACGACGTGAGGGTACTAAAATGAAATTTTACTCTCAACGTGTCTAAATAAGTTTCACTTCAAAATATCAATATTGTATTTAAGGACGTATATACAGAAATAGTATCACTCAGTTATATGTATAATATACAGTGTGTCCGGACATGACATACCAATATTTGAAGGGGCTATTCTCCAGGTATTTTTATCGACAATTCAACTCCTCTACAGTCCCCTACCTCATCCCCCTCAAAATGGTTTTCGAATTTTTTAAAGTATGTTTCATCACTCTTATCAATTAAATTTGTTTAGTGGTCCCTAGAATAACTTGTTATTGTTCAAATAAAACCAAATTTAGTATTTTGTGACACTCACTTTCGAAATTATTACAATTTTCATAAATTCACTATCCGAATTGATAGGTTTGCCATTTTGAGGGGGGTGAGGTAGGGGATTGTAGTGGGGTTGAATTGTCGATAAAAATACCTGGAGAATAGCCCCTTCAAATATCGGTATGTCATGTCCGGACACACTGTATATTGCAAGATTTCAATAATGAAACTATTTAATAGTTATTTATTGTTACAGTAGAATAGTTACATTTTAATAGGCATTCTTATGATATACCGTTGCAACTGTATTGTCAAGTATTTTAAAGATCTCTCCAGTAAGACAAGAGGATAGGGGAGTGCAGTCATTTTGTATTTATAACGTTAATTCGCCAATTAGCCAGCAATTTTATACGCGAGTGTACACACTCTTAGGTTTTCTAATGAATCATGTACAGTATAACTTTACGACATAATATTAATCGACTCTTGTCATTATTAATAACTAGCTTTCCACCCGCAGCTTCACCCGCTTTGTCTGACTTGATAAATTCTATACAAATACCTTCCCCTTAAATCGATCTATCTATTAATAAAACTGCATCAAAATCCGTCGTGTAGTTTTAAAGATCTGATCATACAAACAACATACATTAGGACAGACGCGGGAAGAGAATTTCTTTATGCTATGTACTGATGATACAAGAAAATACCTCATTTAAAAGTGTATTGTAACTTTATCTTGCACGGCCCAGTCCAAGGATCTTCTACCAAATTAACAAACTATCTCAAGACCAACTTCTTCGATCAGCGGCGCAGAACTAATAGGCCAAATGCAATATGCAAGATTCCTCAAACTAATTGAACGTAGTCCGCCTCAATACGTTCATATTCGGTGGTGATAAATGCAGTGCCCTCCGCCTTGCTCCAGCTAAAAGCTGTTAATTTCCGCCAGCTTGTATCGCTACCAGCGGTATTATTACGTCTCAGTAGGTTGCGACCTGTTATGTAACAGTTAATAGGGTGTGACATTGTTGTTTGGGATAGCGATTTTAAACTCAAAACTGAATTATTCGTGTTAACTTTGAATATAGGAGTGTTGAATTTGAAAAAGTATATTTATTGGAGATTTTTTATGCTGTTAGTACAAATAATTTGAAATAATGTTCCAATGCGATAAAGAAATAGATATATTGTTAACAATAGTACACAAAAATTATAACAAGCGTGTTACCATTTTCATCAATAAGGATTTAAATATATATACTTACACTTTTCGAAAATAATAATTAGAACATCCTGTATTAATTGTATTTAATTAAACGCATTTCGTTTATTTTAGGTACTCTACATTTTTATTTATTTCATTTTAATGAAATATCTGTCGCTATCTCTTATGCAACATGGTATCTATCTTATTTAACGCTCATAGGCCGCACTGGTTGGATATTGAGGAAATGACACACATGTTCCAGATCACATGTTAGTAATTTTAAGTGTTTCTTCGTTATAACTGTGTCTTAGAACTGTTTCGTGTACTTGTATCGTCATATTGTAAGCTTTATTATAATAATGGGGGTGTTGTCAGAGCATTATATTATGGATTTAATACGATCGTATTTAATAGTCTTTGCATAATTGTAAGGAGGTGTAAAAAGTTGACAATTGACAGTGTTATTGCTATTGATTGAAAATAACCGATATATGTACCTTAGTTTTGATAAGAAATTGATAACAGATTTTTTTAGAAACGCAAGTTAAAAAGAATGTGGTTAATTTCATTCAATCTTTATAATCATTCGTAAATAAAATACTAAAAAAATAACGTGTATGAAACTTCATTAGAAATAATCCCGTGCGGGAAAGATCCTTTCAATGCAAACTTTTACATACTTTTTAAGACATCTTGTTAAATGTTTTCTATCTCGTCTAAAAACAAACAAAGAGCCTTCTTTACGAAGTCGATTAAAAATCGATTTCTAGTATTGAATAATCAATTAAATTCAATCAAGCGAGTTATCTAGTCTCGAACGTTGAACGAAACGATTATATCCAACGCGACTGCATCCATTAATATCGTTTCGGACCATTTTTCCGCTAGATTCAATATTTAACTAGTTTCAATTTGAATTCTTTTTTCCTTTCACATTTACTAATGATTGGAAATTTGTAGTGTGAGTTTATTATGCTCTTGATAATACCTCTCATAACCTATAACTGTAAACTTTTATGAATGCGAAAGTAACTATGTCTGTCTGTCTCATCTTAACAACTCAACCACTGAACCGATTTGGATGAAATTTGCTGCACAGATAGCTTGAGGCCTGAGAAAGGACAGAGGATAGGTAAGGTTTTATCCCAGAAATGCCACGTAAACGGGAACCATGTAGATGAAGCCGCGGGTGGAAAGCTAGCAGGTACCTAAACTTTCGCAAATTTTATAAAAGTAATTAGTACATATTTTGTTTACATTCCAGGTATTTGTAGACGAAAAACAAAATATTTCTCGTTATTGTCGAGATTTCTATTATTTTCTCCAGCACCCGTTATAATAAGGTCAACTTATTTTTAAAGTGTTGCTTGCTGAGACGATATTATTAAAACAAACAAGTTGAAACTGGAGAAGCTCCTAAAAATATAAATACAATTATGAAATTGACGATAATATTCTTATATAGGTACAAACATTATAATAAATCTAAATAATTGTTTTTAGTTTAACGATCATCTCTCCTGAAAATAAGATAATATTTAGGTTAATAGATTCAGATATAATATTTAATCCATACTAATATTATAAATGCGAAAGTAACTCTGTCTGTCTGTCTGTTACTCAATCACGCCTAAAGTACTGAACCAATTTGCATGTAATTTGGTATGGAGATATTTTAATACCCGAGAAAGGACATAGGCTACCTTTTATTGCGAAATATGTACCACGGGCGAAGCCAGGGCGGACCTCTAGTTTATAATATAGCTACGCTAAATCTTGGTACATAATATCAGGATACGAATCTAGAATCTGTTGTAAAACTCACACATTAATCATTGTACCAATGTATTTATTTGTAAAATAAAAGAACTCATTTATGATATTGTACCCTTCTAGGAAATAATAGCCAACTAAAATCATGTACGTTATTAAGCTATTGCATAGCTTCTATCGTGGTCCTTGAGCGCGGGGACCGAATCCAGAAATTCCGTAACGAAAAAAACCTCACGCTTCCCACTCCGACGGGCACGGAGGTGTGGCTTGAAGGCATAGCATGCTTTACCGCGGCAGTCCCCAAGTGCCTCACGTATTTTATTTTTTTTAATTCACTTATTGTAGATAATAAAACATAGTAACATTTTGTATTTTATAATTAGCATAAAAACATGAGCGCCGTAATTCCCGATTAAGTGGGTTATAAAAATAGTTTCAAACGATTCATTAATCATAATTATAAAAGCAATAATTCTCAATTGACAGCTCGAATCACACCAATAAAGAGCAATTAATTAACGCTCAATTTACGTGATTATTCTGAATGACAATCGGCAATACGTCAAACAATAATATTAGTTATTTCGTCATCGATCTTTTCTTGGATTTCATTTCCGATTTCTCTAGATACAACTGTGGCGTAATTTAAAAGAATTTACATGCTTAAGATATTGTATTAAGGGCCGATTTTTCAATGCTTAGATAAAACTTATCCGTCCAATAAAGTATTACACGATAATAATATTAAAGTGTCACATAAACTGTCAAATACGGGCAATTAGAATGCGTTTTTAAAATGGTAGTTTTATACATTATTCGACGAATAAGTTTTAACCAAGGATTGAAAAATCAGCCCTAAGTTGTTTTAATTTTGAGATGCTTCTTATTTCTTCCAGTTTAACCATCGTTGCTTGCAAGAGTTTACTTTATAGCAATAAGGCTGCCTGTGCCTATAATTGTACACTAACCATGTTTTTCTTTTGCGTTATTTCATGTATTCTGTATTGTACAATAAAGTGTTATAAATAAATAAATAATGTAATATTTTTCAGTTATTATTTTCTTACTGACAATTATTATTGTGTTATATTTATTCATATTATGTCCCATTATAAATGTTTGAGGAGAGAATGTAGGTCAATCAAAAGGTCACTGAGATTGGTATGAGATACTAAATGAAATAGTGTGTAATATATATGTAGGTTTACTTATATAAGAATTTCCTAACCTGTATAATATATAAAACTCAAAGATAGTGATCTATCAACGCATAGCCCAAGCCACTGGACGTATCGGGCTGAAATTTAGCATGTAGGTAGATGTTAGGACGTAGCATCCGCTAAGAAAGGATTTCCCGAAATTCTTGCGGGAACGGGGAAAAACGGGGAAACACGTACAAAGTCGTGGGCGGAAGCTAGTTAGTAATATGTCACAAACACATAAATCCGAAAAAACGTAGACAACTTTCAAGCGACATGTTGTTAGAGGGAAAATATAATTTTCTCAAAAAAAAAAATGGAAACAAAATTATATTTTGTCGATATGAAGGCGTGTAATTTTGGAACTTCAATACATAACATAAGATTGATCTAATGCGTGTTAATTTCTTTTAACTTAAGCCGCATCGATCACAATGTTTGTATCATGTTAGTGAACTTAGCAGATCAATGTCCAGCAGATCAAAAAAAAATGTGAGTTCTTATCGCGTGCAGTTGAGTTCTACAGTTCCTGATACTTTTTAGAAATAGTTCTAGCGTTTTTACCTTAAAAAACGACATTTGAAAAAATGATCTGCCAACTTCCCGTAGCAGATCATTTTTAGCAGATCAAAATAAAATGTGAGTTCTTATCGCATGCAGTTGAGTTCTACAGTTCCTGATACTTTTTAGAAATAGTTCTGGCGTTTTTACCTTAAAAAACGACATTTGAAAAAATAATCTGCCAACTTCCCGTAGTAGATAATTTTTAGCGGATCAAAAAAAAATGTGAGTTCTTATCGCGTGCAGTTGAGTTCTACAATTCCTGATACTTTTTAGAAATAGTTCTGGCGTTTTTACCTTAAAAAACGACATTTGAAAAAATGATCTGCCAACTTCCCGTAGTAGATAATTATTAGCGGATCAAAAAAAAATGTGAGTTCTTATCGCGTGCAGTTGAGTTCTACAATTCCTGATACTTTTTAGAAATAGTTCTGGCGTTTTTACCTTAAAAAATGACATTTGGAAAAATGATCTGCCACCTTCCCGTAGTAGATAATTATTAGCGGATCCAAAAAAAAAATGTGAGTTCTTATCGCGTGCAGTTGAGTTCTACAATTCCTGATACTTTTTAGAAATAGTTCTGGCGTTTTTACCTTAAAAAACGACATTTGAAAAAATGATCTGCCAACTTCCCGTAGCAGATAATTTTTAGCGGATCAAAAAAAAAATGTGAGTTCTTATCGCGTGCAGTTGAGTTCCACAATTCCTGATACTTTTTAGAAATAGTTCTGGCGTTTTGACCTTAAAAAACGACATTTGAAAAAATGATCTGCCAACTTCCCGTAGTAGATAATTATTAGCGGATCAAAAAAAAAATGTGAGTTCTTATCGCGTGCAGTTGAGTTCTACAATTCCTGATACTTTTTAGAAATAGTTCTGGCGTTTTGACCTTAAAAAACGACATTTGAAAAAATGATCTGCCAACTTCCCGTAGTAGATAATTATTAGCGGATCAAAAAAAATGTGAGTTCTTATCGCGTGCAGTTGAGTTCTACAATTCCTGATACTTTTTAGAAATAGTTCTGGCGTTTTTACCTTAAAAAATGACATTTGGAAAAATGATCTGCCAACTTCCCGTAGTAGATAATTATTAGCGGATCAAAAAAAAAATGTGAGTTCTTATCGCGTGCAGTTGAGTTCTACAATTCCTGATACTTTTTAGAAATAGTTCTGGCGTTTTTACCTTAAAAAACGACATTTGAAAAAATGATCTGCCAACTTCCCGTAGTAGATAATTATTAGCGAATCAAAAAAAAAAATGTGAGTTCTTATCGCGTGCAGTTGAGTTCTACAATTCCTGATACTTTTTAGAAATAGTTCTGGCGTTTTTACCTTAAAAAACGACATTTGAAAAAATAATCTGCCAACTTCCCGTAGTAGATAATTTTTAGCGGATCAAAAAAAAATGTGAGTTCTTATCGCGTGCAGTTGAGTTCTACAATTCCTGATACTTTTTAGAAATAGTTCTGGCGTTTTTACCTTAAAAAATGACATTTGGAAAAATGATCTGCCAACTTCCCGTAGTAGATAATTATAATTATTTTTGATCCGCTAATAATTATCTACTACGGGAAGTTGGCAGATCATTTTTCCAAATGTCATTTTTTAAGGTAAAAACGCCAGAACTATTTCTAAAAAGTATCAGGAATTGTAGAACTCAACTGCACGCGATAAGAACTCACATTTTTTTTTGATCCGCTAATAATTATCTACTACGGGAAGTTGGCAGATCATTTTTTCAAATGTCGTTTTTAAGGTAAAAACGCCAGAACTATTTCTAAAAAGTATCAGGAATTGTAGAACTCAACTGCACGCGATAAGAACTCACATTTTTTTTTGATCCGCTAATAATTATCTACTACGGGAAGTTGGCAGATCATTTTTCCAAATGTCGTTTTTTAAGGTAAAAACGCCAGAACTATTTCTAAAAAGTATCAGGAATTGTAGAACTCAACTGCACGCGATAAGAACTCACATTTTTTTTTGATCCGCTAATAATTATCTACTACGGGAAGTTGGCAGATCATTTTTTCAAATGTCGTTTTTTAAGGTAAAAACGCCAGAACTATTTCTAAAAAGTATCAGGAATTGTAGAACTCGACTGCACGCGATAAGAACTCACATTTTTTTTTGATCCGCTAATAATTATCTACTACGGGAAGTTGGCAGATCATTTTTTCAAATGTCGTTTTTTAAAGTAAAAACGCCAGAACTATTTCTAAAAAGTATCAGGAATTGTAGAACTCAACTGCACGCGATAAGAACTCACATTTTTTTTTGATCCGCTAAAAATTATCTACTACGGGAAGTTGGCAGATTATTTTTTCAAATGTCGTTTTTTAAGGTAAAAACGCCAGAACTATTTCTAAAAAGTATCAGGAACTGTAGAACTCAACTGCATGCGATAAGAACTCACATTTTATTTTGATCTGCTAAAAATGATCTGCTACGGGAAGTTGGCAGATCATTTTTTCAAATGTCGTTTTTTAAGGTAAAAACGCCAGAACTATTTCTAAAAAGTATCAGGAACTGTAGAACTCAACTGCACGCGATAAGAACTCACATTTTTTTTTGATCTGCTGGACATTGATCTGCTAAGTTCACTAACATGTTTGTATCAAGAACTTTTAAATCCTTTGCGGGAACATCAATCTTGTTTCACATTAACATAAGGCCGCTTGTCGCTTGCTCATTTATTTACTTTGCGCTCAATAACAATTTGTATTGATTTCAGCCTTAAGCTCGTAACATTACGTTAATTTACCGTGCTTCTAAATTAGCTTTAAGACGACAAAGGCCAAGTATTTTTCTACCTTGGACGCCTGATTCGCTTATTTTCTCAATAAAGAGAAAACTTGTCTCAAGGTTAGCGAAAAAAGCGTAATTTAAGCTATTTTCCGATACAAATTCGTGGAGGAACAAAACAATTTTAGAGAAAATGTAAGCTTTGTAGAGGCATTAGTAATTACGAAATGATTTTTAAATACGTTCTGATGAATAATAAAAAAATAGTCTAATTTTATCAATACGAATCATCTCTAGATATAAAATAAACAGAAGTCACATCAATAAATTTGTACCCTACCAAAATTTAACGAACTCAAATCAGTGCAAGTTACATACAAAATTCCCTTGATGCAAATTCTATAATCCTTACAGACATTCAAGCGTGACGCCCTACGCATAAAACTTATTATTCTTATATATAAAAATGAATCGCAAAATGTGTTGGTAAGCGCATAACTCGAGAACGGCTGAACCGATTTCAATAATTCTTTTTCTTATATATAAAAATGAATCGCAAAATGTGTTGGTAAGCGCATAACTCGAGAACGGCTGAACCGATTTCGATAATTCTTTTTTTATTATATTCCTTGAAGTACGAGGATGGTTTTTATGTAGAGAAAACGTAAACATGTACCACGGGCGAAGCCGGGGCGGACCGCTAGTTCTTATATACAAAAATGAATCGCAAAATGTGTTGGTAAGCGCATAACTCGAGAACGGCTGAACCGATTTCAATAATTCTTTTTTTATTATATTCCTTGAAGTACGAGGATGGTTTTTATGTAGAGAAAACGTAAACATGTACCACGGGCGAAGCCGGGGCGGACCGCTAGTTCATAATAAAATATTCTTTTCTATGCAATTCTGATTATAACACATAATCCGTCCCAAGATAGTAATTTAGTTGACTCTAGCAATTACTGGTTAACTTTGCCTCGCCTATTGTAAAAATGTTCTGCTATATCGATTCTAAGTGCACCCATGGGATTGCAAATTGCGCGGCTATAATTTAAAGGTAAATGACTGGTAGAGAGTGATGTGAAAGTCCTTTTAATTTTATTGTGAGTAATAATGACTTTTATAAACTTTCATAAATAGTTTTATAATATAGAGCAAATGTTCAGATAAATCTCTGTCTTACAGTTCTATTTATATATACCATTTTTTTATTATGTATTAAATGTCATGTCAAGAACATCACATTCTTAATCATCCTTTACATTCATAGTAATCTAAATTCAAAATAATGTTTTATTAGAATGTATATAGACCGGGAGATACTGACACAAAATTTCGAGTCATTTGTAACAGGATGGCGGTTCTACAGGGGTCTTAGTACGCAATGATAAAAAGAAAAATGATGGTGTGATCGCTGGTATCGGTGGTTTAGTCTCGTGGGCGTTAGCCGAACTCGTCGGAAAAATAGCGAAAGTCAAACGATTTGTAACACAAAAATTTTAGTATTTACCGATAGCCCATAAAAAAGAAGTAGGCGGTAGTGTCATGCCATACTTTTCCGGTGTGACTTACAGCCCGCCATACCGACGCGAATATGTTGATTTAAATAAAACAATTATTCAACCATTTGTACCAGGCTAACTTTTGCACAGGTAACCATCGTCGTGCAGCCATTTACGAAAATCGCCATGCCATACTTTTCGGACGATTCCAAATGGTCGCCATACCGCCGAAAATCTGCAAAAAAAATTTATTTCGCCAAACTTTTTGTACCAGTATTGCATTTGGATTTTTGGAGAGTATTTGATAAAATGTGACCATTATTATATTTGCCATACTTCTAGTAGGGGGAAAAAGTGCTGTCATACTTGAAAAATTAATTTAGTATTAATTTATATAAGTGAAGATTTCCAACACCTAGATCTTTGAAATTTTGTATTTATAATCTTTGATCCTCAAACTTCCAGGAAAAATAAGTGCCATACTGTTACAAATCGTTTGACTTTCGCTATTTTCCGACGAGTTCGACTAACGCCCACGCGACTAAGCCGCCGGTACCAGCGTTCACACCATCATTTTTCTTTTTGTCATTGCGTACTAAGAACCCTGTAGAACCGCCATCCTGTTACAAATGACTCGAAATTTTGTGTCAGTATCTCCCGGTCTAATAGTGCATATAAATAATGAACTTCTGTTACACATCTTATTAAATTTGTTGAAAAGTAAAAAATAGCTTTTAATTAGAATTTCCTTTAAATTTCCAATTGAATTTCCATTGAATTCCATTTGAATTTCCAATTTCAATTGTATAAAGACTTATTTTTCTCTCTGATAAATATCATAATTTGGTTTGTTTCCGTTAATATATTGATAATCCAGCTGAATCGTATTACACTTATCAGCGTCAATTGTAATGATGCTTAATTTCGCGGTCGATTGCAATGTGCGGCTAGCTTCCTAGAATCTGGACGTTTATATTGTGGAGCTGTGTTTCAGGTTAAATTAACTGTTGCAAACAAACTATTAGTGTGTGTATATTGTTTTAGTTGTTCAAAGAATCGTAGCGTATTTATCTTTACGTTGTCTCAACATTCAAACATTGATAAGAACGCTTTCCAATTATGTATAAGGTGTTATTATGTATTAAATTCAAAGTCTTCATTTTGCTTCATATGATCTCTACTATTTTTCCTAGTTTTCCAACCGATTAAAAAAGGAAGTTCTCATTTAGACTGTGTATTTTTTTGGTTTATTATCGCAGAAGTTTGACTGGGTTAACCGATTTTTTTATATAAACCTTCCTAGTCCTATCTTCCAGTGGGTTCCTTTTCAATCTTGTTCAGTTCTGAATATATTTTTAAAGTCATTTAGATTTTCCTTTAAAAATATCACAAACACAGAATAAATTAAAACCTACAACTATTCAAAACTTCGCTACACAATGCCTCATTTACCAGCATACAAACATTAAAAACAGTACACTCCGTTTTAAAATGCGGGAGCAGCTGTACGAAAAATCTTGTTATAGTTCCGAAAGAACGGTAAATCACAAAGGGCTTGTGAGACTGAGTTAGTGTTCCTATCTTCGCCTTTACACGTCAACCAACAGTTTAGTCAGACTTATCCGTTTTACCTTCAGTGGGTAGACAAATTATTAATGTCACCTCTCTACGTATTTTGGAAGTATATTACGCTTCCTGAATGTATTGTTCGTGAAACGAAAGTGGAAATAACTATAGAACGATAGATGCACTAAGATTTATTAGTAGATTTCGGTATAATATGTTTTGTTAATTGTTTTGAGCAATAAGTTACAAGTTGATAAAATTGAAGTATGCAGGAAAAACACAGAGATAACAAATGATATATTCTTTAATAAATTTATTTTAAAATATACGCAATAACATTAATTTTCAATGTTACTATAAGTGGGAGATTCTCATTTTTTTCTTTATTCCGTCCCTCAATTCTTTCTTCATTACATCGATAACGAGATAAATAATATGTATCCCATTTTAATATGTCAGCAACGAATATCCATGCCATCTGTCAATTGATCAATGACAATGTTGATTGACCGCAAACTCGTTAACCAAATCTGAAATAATAAAAACACAACAATATTATTATATAATATCAACTAGCTGTGCCCCGCCGTTTTACCCGCAGTGTTCCGCTCCTGTTGGTCTTAGAGTGATTAGTATATACTAATAAATAAATAAAGGCTATAGAGCCTTCCTCCATAAATGGGCTATCTAACATCGAAATAATTTTTCAAATCGGACCAGTAGTTCCTGATATTACCACGTTCAAACAAACAAAATCTTTAGCTTTTTAATATTAGTAATATAAACACGTTGAAAAAACTAAAATAGTAACTTTTAGCTACTTAAACAGCGGAAATACGAAGGTTAGATGAAATATTATACAATATACAGTACTACACTCAGAGCAAATACTTCGTTTTGAAATTAGAGAAACTTAAAGGAGTAAAATAAGCCGAAACGTTACGCCCAAAGCCAAGAATTATTATTCATCGAGACAAGAAAAGCAAGAGATTTATAACGAGCTAAAATTTGTTAATTGGACTTTGCAAACTTTGCCGTGGTTAAAGAGTTTAGGCCTAATCCCTTGGCACTATTCGAAGACGTTCACTTTGGCAATTATTTCAGTCAAACATATTTAAAATCTCTTTTGATTGAACATCTGTGTACTAGCTATGCCGTTGATTAATTTTGGTTCAAATCAATAGTCACTTTCTTATTGCTCGGCTTTCTTCTTTCACTTTCGCAATCATGAATACATTATAAAATAAACTTAATTTTTATAGCTAACCAAAAACATTCTGTGTTTTTACATTTTGACATATATTTATTTCTAACTAGCGTAGACGTTTTTCTGCTCTATTGTCCCTCTTTCGTGTTTTCCTTCCACAAGTATATTATTTATTGTGTTTACTTTATTCTATTCTATGACAAAAAATATTTAGAGACATAATAATTATAGCACGTTCTCCAAACTACAGCAGATATTATGAAAGTCTTATAATTTTGATACATGTGACATCCAAGGCACCCAACTAATACTACGATATATTATAAAGTGCATATAACTTTACATGTATTAGTTTGAACTTGCTTCAACATGCACCTTGTTATTAATATTACTTGCGAAATTAAAGCACTTTAATTATTAAGGTGTTCTAGACGGTAGTTTTAGAACCATGGTCGAAATGTTTAACGTAATAGTGTTAAAATGATATTAATAAATAATAATAATAATAAATATTTCAGGACAATTTTCACACACGGCATGATCTGATCCCATACTTTCGCTTATGTTATGGTAACCAGATGGCTGATACATACATATATAATTTTAAATAAATACTTGTATAGATAATTAACACCCAGACACAGAGCAAACATCTATGTTCATCACATAAATATTTGCCCCGGGTGGGAATCGAACCCACGACCTCTGGCTTGGAAGGCAGGGCCACTGCCAACTAAGCCAACCGGTCCACATTCTATTCTATATTTTAATACCAAAAGGGTCATATTTTTTTTAATCTGTTTTAAAACATTTCCTGAATGACTGAAAATTTCACTTGCTTTAAGCTGGCCTGTTGCAATACATAATAGCAACTTAACAAGAGGTTCTTTGTTGGTGATAAAAAATAGTGTAAGTTTATGATATTAGAGAAGAGAAGGTTAACGAATCGTATCATAGTTTGAAGTTAAAATATAACAAAGGGGTGTCAGTCCCTAATTATGTGTCCAAAAATATCTTTATTTAAAGCTAACCATCCACACATAAAACATTTTTGACGAATAGTGTGTAGCAACCTATCCTGATAATGCTTAGGTAAAATATAATAACTACACAGAATGTTTTATGAACAATTTTTATAAAGAACTAGCGGTCCGCCCCGGCTTCGCCCGTGGTACATGTTTACGTTTTCTCTACATAAGAACCATCCTCGTACTTCGAGGAATATAATAAAAAAAGAATTATCGAAATCGGTTCAGCCGTTCTCGAGTTATGCGCTTACCAACACATTTTGCGATTCATTTTTATATATAAAGATTTTCCTTTTGATTAAATGAAAAAATACATATTAAAGAAAAGTCTCTTATAAAGTTAATAAAACATAGAAAATTTGCAATATAATAAGAAGAACCCTTTCGACCGCCCGTTGCGAGCGATAAATAATTTTAAATTTGTGATATTTTCCAAGATATGAAATTAGACGGTAAAGGCCAATTTTGATCTAAATTAAATGCAGCGTATAGTATTAAATTGATTGAAACTTAAAAGCTTGTAGTTTATTAAATATTAGAGAGTAGAATCTTAAACGTAAACAAAACCTTGAGAATAATTTTATATTGTCTTTTTATAAATTAACTACGAATCACTCAACTTTATTCTATTATACGACCTCTAGTTAACCACCTAGACAAACAAGCTTAGAAAAAGTAAAAAGATTTATAACAACTTTCTTTTATATTGTGTTTCTATAGATCATTATTTAGCATTCATAAATTTAGGCTACGCTGCTACGCTTTTATTGGTTCTACGACTCACCGTAGTTTGCTACGACGCCACTACGCTCTACGACGTAGATCATAAAACACTGTTCATTTAAAATATTATAAGAAAAACTTTATTTTATCTTTATTCACAGCATTTAATTATTAAAATATAACTCCTAAATAATTTAGATTTAACTATTTGATATTATCTAATTTGCTTGAAATGGTTATTGGTTATTGTGCAGATCATATAATGTGTAATAATGTTGTTGCGAAAAACTTTCACCTATCGGTGACGTAATATAATTTATACTATCTATGAATTTTCAACATGTATCTCAAAGCATAAAATATGTTTTATATAATAAAAAAAGTTTCCTGTATATTTCCAAGACACATCGTATTTATTTAACACAATATTCCTTCTTTGATTACCCATAAAAATTCTCCAAACACTACCCAACTAAATTCGTTAAAACGATTATAAGCTAAACCAACGCACGAGCATAATCCAATAAAATTAAGACTCCGAAACGTATACACATAAATCAATTAAGAAGTCGCAGGAGTCTCGATGTAATCCCTTCTAGTGGGTCAAGCTGGGAAGAAAATTGACTTGCACATTCGGGGCAGTGATCTTAAAGGCTTAGAAAAAGGCTCTTTCGTTTCTTGGAATAGGAGATTGGGGACGTTGTTTGTATCTCCCTTTTTTCGCATAGTGTATTTTAAATTGTATGGATGGTGTGTGAAAGTGATTATTTTAATGGCAAAGGATAAGAGATATTAAAGAGATATAATTTTTAAGGTAACATAGACGAATATAATGCATACCTAGATACCTAAGCTTGGTTGTCAGGCAGATAATTGTTCTGATATTATAATTTACTAGCAGTTCCCCGCGGTTTCACCCGCATTGCTCCGCTTCTGTTGGTCTTAGCGTGATGATATTATATAGCCTATAAGCCTTCCTCGATAAAATATGGGCAACACCGAAAGAATTTTTCACATCGGACCAGTAGTTCCTGAGATTAGCGCGTTCAAACAAACAAACAAACAAACTCTTCAGCTTTATAATATTAGTATAGATTTATACTCGAATAATAATAATTAATTAATGCAAGTTAATAAAGCATTAAATATACGGAAAAACCGCACCGTATTGTCTTATTCAAAATTATACAAATTTGAATTGCGGTCATTTTCATAATTAATTCCTATTTAACTACAGCTTTTATTATATAATTTAATTTTCCTCAATACAAATTTATAAAAACATCATTAGCCTGGCCGAGACACGATCACTCAAAAATAAAAACCCATATTTATTAAAAAGAGAATACAAAAAAGAATCCCGCGCAAAGCCCGCGAAAGTATTTCAATTCGAGAAAAAACAACACTCCATGAATAATTATCAAATAGCACCCTTAGCCTCTCGAAAACTTTTAAGAGTTGCAATTTATTCCGTGGCACAAACAGTCGGACGAACCTCAACCGCCTGGAACTAATTAGCGTAACGTACACGCTTCTAATTAAGCATTTCTATCATAGCGAGATTTAAGCATCCAACTTATTTATCCTAAAGGCAGATCCGTTTTTCTTTCTGTCCTTACAGCGCATACTTTAGTTCCATTTGCCTGTGCAGAGGTGCGCGGGGCGAGGGCGCGGGGGCGGGGGGCAGGACACGCGCGGTAGCGGCGCCCCAGCCAGTCCGGCCAGCTATGATCGAGGGTTCGCTTGTGAGTGTGACAATCTAACAAAATAGTGACCTACAGCTCTGTGACGTGAAGTGGATGAAAACCCTAAATTGTTCTGTGACTTGTGAAAGTGTCTGTGTAACTTGGGCTTTTTGTACCGTTCTCGCGGTAAGTTCTTTTTAGAGTATAAGGTATCGGTGGAGGGATGATTATAGTGCAAGCAGTCGTGACGTGCTAATGATGAGGGCCCACTTATCGTATTATAATAATTATGTTATTTATGCACCTGAGAAAGTAGAACGAGCTTTAAAAAGTTGAAAATGTGTTGGGAGATACGCAATACGCAACCTTTAAAATATGTACAAGAAGATTGTTTAACCTTTTGCTCTACAAAGCGTATAATTATTACAAATTGTATTAATTATTATGAGTGAGTATTATGAGTAATAGTTCAATTGAAACTACTGACTTTATCTACAAGGAATTAAAGATATTGATTTAATTGTAAAAAAATAATCCGTTGAAATTACAGAAAACGCACCCCGAGAACTCCGTTCTTGCTTAAATGAAAAAAGATTATTTACACCCATTTTCTTATTCAAGGTAACGATAAAAAAGGTAATTATTTTATTGCTTAAAGTTCATAAAATAAAATAATTTTGTTATTTTATCATTTCCTTATTTACGAAAAATATCTAACAGGACTATCTACGTTATTCTTTTTCAGCTATTTTACCGCATATTTACATAAAAGAAAATCTGTTTTAATTACATTATAAGTACAAATCTACATGTTTTATTTCAATGCGTACAAACACAATTTTTACTTATAACTGGATTAAATGAATACAATATACACTTCAATTAATCGATACAAGATATACAATAACGTTAGCTGTATTTCTAGGATAGGATAGGTCCAATATCTATCACAAATAATAAACGTTATCACTTTGAGCGCTTACCGAATTTACTGAGCCAGGTACGTGTCTTTTGACCACTTCCTACGGAACGGAACTACGTGATTCGAATAAGGGACTATTTTGTACAAAAAATGTTAAAATCATCATATTATTATTTGCTATGCGTAGCGTTTGGACATGTGTGAGCGATATGAGTTTAGAGTTGTTTAAGGGTTTTTGAAGTGAAACTTCTTTATCGGGGTTGGAAAAAAATTTAGTGTAACATTTTTTCATTACGCGTGACATTTTTCCGTTACGCGCCATCTTTGATTCGACGTATTTCTGTAAAGTTGCATATAGTAAATTATTTTTTGAAAAATGAGGTCATAAAGAAGTTTCACTTCTTACGTGTGTATGTACACGCACACATTTTTTTGAAAGAGGGGTAATTTTTTTTCACTATATTTATGAGTTATTAACATTAAACCGACTTACTATTTTTTGGGTAAATTGGTTCTTGTATGCTTAGTAAAATGTGAAGTTCAGAGATTGTTTATAAATAAAATCATTGAGAAGAAAGTTTTCTATATCTTTGCTGTTTTAATATTGTGAAGTGGAAATTTTGTGTTGATACCTATGCGAATTTTTCTCTTCTAAGTGGGACACTGTTTTGCATAAAACGTAGGCCGTTCACATTAATATTTTCCAATTTTTAAGTAGTAACCTACACTTCTGACTTTAATGATAAAAAGGACAAGATCAAAAATAAAAGGGATTTAAAATTAAATATTTTCATATTCGTCATTTGAATATTCATCATGAATGACTTCGCGTTATTTACCAGTTATTTATACAACAAATCACTTTTGTAAATATAGATTCATTACGCCTTTGGGATCGAAACGGGTTAATTAATAAAAGAAATATCCAATTTATTGAAGAAAAACTTTAAGATACCCGATACTCGGATCTTGTAATTAAGGAATACTAATAATAATAAACAAACATTTAGACTTTAACTGGAAAACTAAGTTTGAAGGAATCCTCTGAAGATCTCAACGGTGAGGATAATGTTACTTTATCCTTGATTGAAAATAATAGGAAAAAGAAAGGTTTCTCAGAGTTAAGGAGTTAAAAACAACAAAAACTTTTAAAGCTTTACATTTAATTTTTTAGCTAGCAAAATAAACTTGTTTGGTTAGTCGATATGAATAAAGGCCTTTTTTGTAGAGAGTTTTTTATCAATGGTTCTTTTGGGTTAACAATTTTTTATTTCATTTTTCTCTGGGAAGAATACTTGAATAAGATTAGTACAGAAAATGTCCATAATCCACCACGCGGGCCAAGTGCGTGTTGGCGGATGACAAGTCATGTCGTCGAATTTTTGATTCTTCGACATGTCGTTTTCCTCACGATGTTTAGCAGTGGTGATGTTATTTATATAGTTTTAAATTGATTATTTTTCCGACCCAAATATCGACCAATAGAATTGCACCATTCGACGTCACGTGGTACAACCTACATGGTATTATACTGATAATTTTTTGAAAATTTTCTCTGGTCGTTGACGTCAAACTGACAGGTTGAATTCAATTGTGAAATTATTGGCCGACATTTGAGACGGAAAAATAATCCCCCGAATACCACACGAGCTTCAAAATTATCTGGCATTTCCCTCAAGGTTTCCTGCAAACAAATAAAGTCGTCAAGTTTTTCAGGTTAAAAAATCACGAGCGCGAAGCGCGAGTGATTTTTCCTTCTCTCTCCTTCATTTGTTTGCAACGAACCTATCGGAAAATACCCGATAATTTTGAAGCTCTTGTGGTATACTCCTTCATTTGTTTGCAACGAACCTATCGGAAAATACCCGATAATTTTGAAGCTCTAGTGGTATTATAAGTGAAAAATCAATGGTATTTCCTACGAGCTCATTTGGTGTCGAACCCCCACCTTATCGATTTGAAGTTCGAGTTTCATAACATAACATAAATAGAAATAATTAAAATATAATATAACACACAACATTGTTTATTTATACCTACACTATTAAAAGTATAATTCATATTTAATTCAATACGTGATTATAATACAACACGCGTGGTTTAAACTACAATAGAAAGTTCGCGTTCAAAAGCTGGATATTAACAATTAAACCAAATTAGTATTTGAAACATTCCACCGCAGTGACCACAAATAATTCCATGTTCCGACTGACTTTTATTAGACTAAAACGTATATTCGATACAATAAATGTTTATTTAGAAACACGGCTCGATGAATTTCCATGAAATTTGTAATAGGGTTTTATGGGAGCGAAAAATAGTTAGATTTCAAATCTGGGAAAAGACAATTCCTATTTTCACCTGAGTAGCATTCCGATTATTTAGAGTCTAATTTATTGAAAAAGTATATAGACAAGATACTGCGGTTTCTCTCAATTAATAATGGCATTTGTTTATGTTTCATATAAAATAATATGAGTTGCAAGTTCGACATAGAAGAGATTAGATTTTACAAACATTATTTTATGCAAAACTAGCGGTCCGCCCCGGCTTCGCCCGTGGTACATGTTTACGTTTTCTCTACATAAGAACCATCCTCGTACTTCAAGGAATATAATAAAAAAAGAATTATCGAAATAGGTTCAGCCGTTCTCGAGTTATGCGCTTACCAACACATTTTGCGATTCATTTTTATATTTTTACTAGCGGTCCGCCCCGGCTTCGCCCGTGGTACATATTTACATTTTCTCTACATAAAAACCATCCTCGTACTTCAAGGAATATAATAAAAAAAGAATTATCGAAATCGGTTCAGCCGTTCTCGAGTTATGCGCTTACCAACACATTTTGCGATTCATTTTTATATATAAGAGAAGATATATAAGATTATGTATCGCGTGGCGTGCAAAGTTTCATTGCCTGTTTATGCGAAAGGGAAGAATTAACTCGATCATTGGGTTTGGTAGTGGTACGTTTGAACACGGTAGAGGAAAGCTCTTAAGGCAAAAATAGTTTTACAATTATTATTATTATAGTTTTACAAACGCATTGGAGATTAAAACAAATACCCTGAAAATATTATAACATTAGTATGGCTTGATACACAAACTATTCGTAGAAATACCAAATTCGAATAATTTTATTATTATCTATACATTTGTATTTTTACGTTTTATACTATTTCGTATTATTAACTAGAAATAAATTTGACTTAATTGTAAATTGGTAGAGTTCCAAATTGAGCATTTATTTAAGCCCATTCTGCCGTTTTCTCGTCAAAGCCTTGTTTATTTTTCATCATTCACATTTCCCTTCCAACATGATTATCAAACAGTCCCTGATTTATAATTCAATTTCCCATTATATGTACCCTTTAAACAAAATCTTGCCATTCACAATACTCTGAATGAAATTTATTTAACAGAAATATTCAATCTTCCATCGAGCATTTGGAAGCATATCATTGGCTTACGACTTACCTTTTTATTCATCGAGTCGAAAAGCCCGATATTTTCACCCGTGATAATAAAATGTATATAAATAGGCACTCAGATTGATCAGTTCTCCGGTTTGTGTGTGAATTATTCACGTCTACCAGCCCGGGACGATATTGATTTGTTGAAAATAGCTGAAAAAGGTCTATTTGTATATTTTATACAGGTTGAAGTCAGGTCTAGATGGCTTTCCATCTATCGTTCACTGTGTATACTATATAAGGTTTATAGATGTGTTTTGAAGATTACATGAGATTGTGGTTTTGATGTAGATACTGAATTAAAATATATTTATTCTTTTTCTAGTAGCCTACTTTTTGATGTAAGGCTTTATTTCCAAAGACTAAAGAAGTTAATATTTAAATTACTTGCTTAATCTACGAGTAGCAAATTTTCATGGTTCATAGGCGGTTAAAGTTCAAAGGCTTTTCATTTCTTCAATAAAAGTATGACACGTTTGTATTAAATAAACATAAGCTTCTTTGAAATGTTTTTTACATAACAATTTTTTGTAAAACAGGTTTATCAACCGCTGGGGTTGAGTAACCTGTTTCTACGTAGACAGAATAGTAATAAACTCGGCGTTTTCCTTTTCAATACGTATTTAATTTCTTATAATAATTCGCAAATCATACATAATATAAATATTCAGATAGATAAAAAACTTATAAGATAATTATAACCTAAGAATAACCTCTATCTCTTTAGAACAAATATACAAAATTCGATCGATTTTTATACATTTAAAACGTGTTGTATATCTAACCCGTCGAAAATGTGTTAATAAATGTAGTTTTTTCGTATCTTATCTAGAACTCTGTACAAATAATAATATTATAATGAATGTATCATTCACTTGATATAAGTTTTTAGTGAAAAAGTAATAGAGCATGGACATTGTAAATAATAGTTATTTTAATTTGTAACCTTTAATGTCGTTTTTAATCTAAATAAGGAATTATAAATTATTATAAGTTCTACCATAAATAGAGTTCAAGCTACTTACTTTGAGCAAGTATACAATTTAGAATGAGTTATATTTATTATTGAAAAGCGTTCTGGTAAACGCATCGATGTAGCCCACTCTGTTACATTGGTAAGGCTTTCTAATTGCTATTTCAAACGTTCCAGGAAAGAGAATTTTTACTTGAATAGCGATACACGCTTTTAGCGTAGGAACTTTTAGAACGTTCTAGTGTGGTATTTCTTATTATGCTTTAGAACGGTGCCGATATTTATTTTAAAGAATTATGTTTTATACTCCGCTGTCAATTGTAATGGTTGATAAATAGTGAAATAGTTATACTTACTATATTATATAGCTAATTAGTGTTGTCTTCATAAATATATTTATATTCTTAAATCAGACATTCCGAAATGCGACAACCTTAAAAGAAAAAGAAGTAAAAGGGACATTTTTTGCAATATAAACACTTTTTTTTATCAATCACTGCATATTAATGCAGTTAAAATTTCTTCGCGAACTTAAAATTTGAATAGCGATAGTGTATTTTTTTCCTCCAACTACGTATCTACTGTAAGTATCAAAAAGTATACAATATAGAGCGAAATAAATTAGGGTAGAGAGCGAAAAAGCCTCTTTCTCACACCAGAAAACCTTATTATACGCAACCATTACCTACACCATACCTTACAAATACTAATAAAACTGATTACCAGATTGATCCTTACGTAAAATTGAATCTTCAATCTAGTATCGTCTGTAAGACCTCGTAATTGGCACAAAGGCAAAATCACAATATGATAAGACAAATACAATTTTCTGATCGCAATCTATTCGTGTTTTCTCTTTCAATATTTATTTTATTGGAGTAATCAATCACTTTTGTTGTAGTCTCGGCTTGTTTCGAGATGGTTTGAATAAATTAAATTTGTTATGAAGGGTCTCGGAGTGAGGTAGATATTGTGATGTCAATAGTTTATGAATACATTTGGAAAGGGTTTCTCAAAGTGATTTAGAATCGTATTGATAATGAGAATTTGTAAAGAGAGTTTATTTTTACGATTTAATTAAGGATTCTAAACAAGGTTAGGTATAACTTATAATAAAAAAATATAGTATAGTAAAATGATGATCTTTCCGGTAAGTGTTCTAAATAACTAAACTAACACGTTTTATATACTTTTGCTTATATCCATATTCTATATAGTTATGCTATCGAATTCGTATTTAAATTTGTTCAATTCATAAACCAACTCGATGAATTTATGATAAAAGATTTGACATCTTTCGATAAAAATAATGATTGAACTTGATAATAGAAATAATTTTAGCTTGTTATAAAATTATAGAGATAAAAAAGAACCGTTTCTTAATGGAAACATAATAATAATTTTCATTCCACTTCAGTATTCAATCTATATTTCACTAGTTTTTGTTGATACCAATAATAATGGGCGGGTGTAGTCTAAACAAAAAATATTTCGGATATAGATATAGTCTATTATTTTATGGAGGAAGGCTACTTATCATCCCGCTAATCTATACTAATATTATAAAGCTGAAGAGTTTGTTTGTGTGCTTGTTTGTTTGTTTGAACGCGCTAATCTCAGGCACTACTGATCTGTAAGGTTTGATAAGAGTATAATAGTGTGATGCCGTATTCGAGTAGGTACAGAAATACATTAGTGTTTCCGAAACCTCAGCTGGCGAAGCAAATGATACGAATTTTATTAACATAATGGCAGTGATCATTAATTTAATTTTTCCTCGCCACGTCCGAAAAAACAAACGACTCATGAAACTTCCATTATGAAATAATTAACATTTTTTATGATTATAAAATTTTATTATACTTCTGACGTGACTTGCTAAGCGTTTATTTGTGGGCTTTTTTTATAGCTGTCTGTGATACCATGAATTTTATATTGCGTTGAAGTTGAATTTTATTATTGTTCGTTAAAATGTTATCTTTTTGATAACTTGCTTGAGTTGTTGAGTTGTGCGCAATGTACTATGAATTGTATCGATTTACAAATCGATGTAGGTAATGTAGACTTTTTGTTTTTATATATTGTGGTGGAATGAAAATATATAATATAATGAATGAAAATGAAATTTCAAGTATTTATTAAAAATTAAAATACGAATATTGTTGAGTAATATAAGATGGCACTGGTAAACGGATTTATTGCATTCTCCGAAATAAAGATAAATCTTATCAATATTTAACAGAAAAAAGGATTTTCCTTAATTTTCTTCTACGAGTATATTTCTTGGTAGAGGTCCTTTGAAATGCAATGTTCGAATACCATGAATGCAATGTCTTAAACATAAAAGCAATAGAAATTACGAGAAATCATCGGAAGCTAAAATACTGATCAATTCTCAGCAACTATCTAACGCAAACTGAGAGCGTGGGAGCTGCAGTAAAGCTGCCACTTTCACAGAAGAGGGTAGAAATATAATTAAATTAGGGAAATTAATTTGTAAACTACTTTTCACCCGCGGCTTCACCCGCTTTGTCTATAATTAAACAAATTATATACTTAAACCTTAAGAACTACTGATCTATCTATTAAAAAAACCGTATCAATATCCGTTGCGTAGTTTTAAGCATTAAAGCATACATAGAGGAGGACTGACAGTGACAGCGACTTTATTCTATGTATCATATTATGTATCATAATATGTACATATTAGTTCTCTGTATTTATTTTACGTATCTGTCTATACCTACTATGTAGGTAGTTATTTACATTTTTATATTATATAGTTCACCAATTTTACAATTTAGTGCGAAAACAGTAACGTTAACATGCCAGATACAAAATCCAGATTTCGATTGGTTAAAATATGCAAAATGCATGCATGTTCTATACTTTATATGGACAATACATAATCCGGGGCGTTCAAAACTGCAATTGTACAAGTATTTCTAGTGTAATCCTATTTTATGTATTGCGGCCTGAGGATCAGGTTGCTTGGCTTCATGGATTGGATAATTATAATACAAGCTGATTGCCGCGGCTTCGTTTTGATTTACTTAAGATAAAAATAGTTTGTAGCTTTAAAGTTGTCAAGCAATTTAATAATTGGCACAGTAGTGTTTGTGTGAAAACATTACAAACAAACACACAATTGCTTTTAGTTTTTGCTTAGTGAAACCGTTGGCGTTACTCGCGTGGTACCCGGGAAAAACATCCAGAATTTATTTATTTATTTATTTATTTATATATATAATCAAGAATATAATCATCATCCATACAAATCTGATCATATTTTTTTAATGAGTTACATAAATTCGTGATTTCTGAAAAACTCTTGCGTTTATACTTAGTAGAATTTGTCTATGAATCGCAAGTATTATATAATATAGCAACGTCCAGCTATTAAAAAAAAAATATTATGTAACATGTAACCATACAGAGCAGGTATGTATGTTCTTATAATATTGGTATATGCATATATTTTTTACTATGCTTATCTTCACCGACTTGTCAACATTGTAGGGGATAAAATAAACTTTTAACCTCCATCTGTACTATAGAAGTGCCCTTCAAACAGTGTCTGTTACAATAGACGCTTACTGCAAAAGAGATAATAAGAATTAATAAGTACTAGTTGGAAATTTATCTCAATTATTATTATGTATACCGATATCGATATAAAGTAATTCACGCAACGTTCCAGAAATGCAAACTTTTTTAATATTATATACTTAACTGGAAAGCTTTCCACCCGCGGCTTCGCCTGCGTTATCTAAAACGTTAAAAATTATATACTAAAACCTTTCTCTTGAATCACTCTATCTATTAAAAACCGCATCAAAATACGTTGCTTAGTTTTAAAGATTTAGGCATACATAGGGACATTGGGACAGAGAAAGCAACTTTGTACTATGTAGTCTGATTTATATACTTTATTGTAATGTTTGAACATACATTCGTGTTGTCTTTTTAGCGTAACTTAAATCCCTTCTCAAAGGCGTTTAAAAATTTAAATTTGTCTTTATGTCTAGAGCTGCATAAAACGCAGTTTTGTAGTAATAGTTACTTCAAACTTTTTCTTGTAACATGCTGTTGATAAAACAGCTGTTTCTAACATAATATTGTCCAATAATAAATACACAAACCAATACCAAATTTGGTCTTCATATTCCATATCAATCATTCATATTCCATAATCATACCAGAAGAAAGGTTCAAATGATGAGTCATTCTTCATAGTAAAAATAATAAAAACACAATTTACTACCGCTGTATTACTGTATATCTAGGACACAATAAATATTCCAATTAGTAGCTGAATAGGGTCTTTAATATAAAACGAACACAATAGGATTACAGGTAATAAAATACGTTTGTTTATTAGGCCTCTAGGCCTCGCTTACCTAAATAATAACTAACTAAAAACCTACAAGTCTTTCCCTACTAATCTTTAATATTAAACCAAAGAAGAAGCCAAAGAAATATTGAGTAATGACGTATATATCACACACAATATAGTAAATTTAGTTATATTTTGATTAATGCGAACGCCGGGTTTTATAGTTATTTACACTAAAATTTAGCCTCGTAAAATCGCAAAATGTTAGCGGTAGGACAATAAAATTACAGGGATTATATCGTTCGTGTCGCGTTCGCGTGATTTTGTCAAGGAACCCTAATTGTAGTTAGAGGTTTTCGCTATTGCAACATACAATATGCTAAATAACCATTAAAAGTTGGGACTACTCGCGGTTTGTTTATAGGTTATTATGGGAACATTACACACGACATTTTGTGTTCTATTTAACTTTATAGATAGTTAGATTAAGTAAGGCTAGATATGCGGATAACTAAGGGGCTGACTCCACGAGCGAGAGAATCGCGACGAGTCTGCCCTTATATCGTCGGACAATCTCCACGAACGAGCGATAATTCCGCCGCGTATCGTCGCGTGTCGTAACGGAATCGCAGCGTTTCCGCGGCGACTCGTAACGGTATCGCCACGTTTCCTTGAAGAGAACTACGAGAAGACCAGAGGCAACGCTGAAATGACGCTGCGTTTGACAGCGGGCCCGCCGCGCGCTCGTCGCTAGCCCGCTGCTAGTCGCGGCGGGCTAGCGACGATGTAATGACGTTTCGCGCGCTCATTGCCACTCGTCGCATCGCGGCGATAATATCGCCGTGTGGAGACTGTTCCATAGAGAGTGTATAGAAATACGTGGCACGACGATAATATCGCCGCGATTCTCTCGCTCGTGGAGTCAGCGCCTAACTAGGCTTAGGCGCTGACTGAAACGCTGCGATTCCGTTACTACTCGTGACGATACGCGGCGGAATTATCGCTCGTTCGTGGAGATTATCCGACGATATAAGGGCGGACTCGTCGCGATTCTCTCGCTCGTGGAGTCAGCGCCTTAAGGTCGTGAAACACGTCATTATTATTAACCTGAATTTATTTGCGCTCTACCATATTCTGTAAATCTTAGCTGTAGATTTATTGCTGAAATTTCAAAGCAGTAATAGTATGTATCTATTTTTGTCAAAGTATAACATAAGAATAATTGACAAAAAATATTTTTAAGCTATTGCATAGCTTCTATCGCGGGCCTTGAGCGCGGGGACCGAATCCAGAAATTCCGTAACGAAAAAACCTCACGCTCCCCACTCCGACGGGCGCGGATGTGTGGCTTGAAGGCATAGCATGCAATAGCTTTACCGCAGCAGTCCCCGAGTGCTACACGTCTTTTTTTATTTAATAGTTTATTCGTTCTTCTCAGAAGAAACTATTTGGTTGAATTTGATTAATAAATACAGCAGATATAAGTTACAGATGACAGATATAAGCGATTCGAAATATACACAATACACATGTTATCCTAATCCTCCTTTATTATTCAAAATACACCAAAGACTAGATAAAAATCAGACGCGATACCGTGAGTCGTTACCGCGCTCCCTCTGGGAGAACACTGTAAATGCCAGTGTCATAATGGCTTCAAGCGTTAAGCAACGTGCTGTCTGCTCGTTACAAGCTTGTTAGACGCTCAAGTAACTGTTGTCAAATATCTGTGCTAATAATTCCGTAGTCTTTGTATGTTTACATTGTGTGTGTAGTATTTGATTTTGGTTTGAGATACAGTTTAATAAACAAGGTGGGCTTATATTGAGCATGGAATTCTCTAGAGCTTTGATTATGTTACTATTTGAGTGCTAGTTAATCAAATAAATTGTATTATAAGAAAGGTACGTAATATGAAATATTTGCATATTTACTGAAACATAAATAATTTCAAATAACATGATTAATATGGTTTAAAAAAAACACTCATCCTATAGAATAGTATTAGGTATTTTATCCAAAACTTACAAATCCCATTGTTTTAATTTTTGTTAAGATATTTTCACTATTATGTGTTAGTTCAGACATTAATTATTAAGATAATAATAGAGGTAAAGATCAATCATTCACTACTACTACAACTGCTACTAGTCCTTACGTATGTACTTACGTACCAGCCACCACTTAAAGCCTATCATGTTAGATCAACATTTTTCCCAGCACTTACAAACTAACAACACAAACTAGCAAGTTAAATTACTCCAAGACATTCGCGACAATTCACGAAACTTAACTGCTAATTCAGCTAAACAGTGAACTAGACACTTGTGCATGACACTTATAGAACATTCGAGTGAAGTGCACAACAAATGAATAAACTTTTGATTTCAAGGCACTTGACAGAACGCTGGTTGAAAGTTGGCTTTCTATTAAATACTTCTGTATTGGCAGTTTTTGTATAAAAGTTCGATTTGAAGATGAGAATTGTTCTTGTTTTTGACTTAAAATAGCATCGATTACTTTCATCAGAGTACTGCATCTATCACTTTTATCTTTGAACGTTATTTTACAAAAGAAAAAAGTAAGAAATATTATAATAAGCTCCGTACAATTTTGAATGTATTAATCTTCCGCATAATTCTCTAATTATTATTTATTTCATTCAATATATCTTTGGTTATTATAAGAACTTAGTTAACTGAATATAAGACATAAATATTTTAATAAAAACATAATTTTTATATCTCTCAAAAAACCAATACAAATCATGTATTAACCGTAAAGATTATTTGATAATAAATTGTATACTTTTATCGAACTCAAATAATAAATATAAATACGAAAAAAACATGAATTCGTTATTCTTAGATCCTTTTCTTGGAAGAAGTAGGCTTTCTAAGAAATAATATTATCAGGAGAAATAATTATTTTATGATATTCTAGGCATATTCACGACAATTCTGTATTCATTGAGAATTGAGATATTCTTTTTATTGGGAGCTAATGTGTTTTTCTGTTTATTTCTTACTAGTGGTCCGCCACGGCTTCGCCCGTGATACATATTTCGTAATAAAAGGTAGCCTATGTCCTTTCTCGGGTATCAAAATATATCCATACCAAATTTCATGCAAATTGGTTCAGTATTTTAGGCGTGATTGAGTAACAGACAGACAGACAGAGTTACTTTCGCATTTATAATATTAGTATGGATTCCCTAATCTCTACATAAAACAGAGTCGTTTCCCGTCTGTATTCATAGAACTTCCAAGCACGTAACGGGGTTTAAAAGATTTGTGTGAGGTGCAAAAAACATATATATTGGTGAGAAATTAACTCGACATGAGTATAAGTAAAATAAAGAATTTTTAATCAAATAATGAAACAAATCAAGTCTTTTTAACTTTTATATGCAGATTGTAGTTAGCTCAAATAAAATTCATAGATACTCGTGTTATTAGTTCTTGTGTTCCTATTAAGTAGATATTTGTAAGACTTGGGAATTGTAATTAATTGAAATTAGAAATACATTTTATAATGCGACAAATATCCGTCTATCCAGAAGTTACTTTGAATATTTATCTACACATCTACGTAATAGGAAAGGTAAAACATTGTATTATTTAAAGCAAAATCCCCGGATTTTATGATACACACGAGAACCGCGTATCAATACTCTCATTTATCACTGGAAAAGAAACTCGTAAAGAAACATAAGCCTGGGAATCCTTCGTGATAAAACCTTGATGAACGACTACAATATAGCCATTGTACTACGGTATGAATGTCTGCAAATACTGGGTCAAAGTAGGTGCGTAGAGATTACTTTAAGAGTTGTGAAATAACTATGTGATGTCTCATGCTCAGTTTAATGTAGATGCGTTAAGAACTGGCAGTTTATAAATAAAATAAAACCTTTAATACCCTTCGTTTGAATCATAGCGAATGTGTATGATCCCCGTGGGATAATAAATGAAATAGTCTTTATCTGTTAAGACACAGAAGGCTAATCACGTAATTGTCCATGAAGAAAATCGTACAAATTCATATACCTGTGTGTCGCCGTCATCTGATTGAATTAGCTATTTGATACTAGCCTAGTTATTCAATTAAATGTCGTCATTCAATGAACGCGCTAGTCATTCAATTAAATAGCAGATTCAACTAGATGACTGCGAAATATACAAGGTGACAAGGAATTTCTGTATCTTGATTATATATCCATACTAGCTTCCGCCCGCTGCTTCGTCCGCGTGATGTTTTGATAACCTATGATCTTTCTCAGGGTCTAAAGATTGTCTGTGCCAAATTTCATCAAAATCGGTTGAGAGGTTTAAGCGGAAAAGCGTAACAGACAGAGACAGGACAGTGTTACTTTCGCATTTATAATATTAGTAGGGATGACTTTAATCTCTTTACGTAAAACATCAAAATCCTTTAAATTCATACACTTTCAAATAAGCTAAAAGCAACATTCCCATGGATTTCATAGCCTTATTTTACTCTCCATATTTTTATCAATCACTCAACAAACAGCTGTGTACGATTATTCTACATTCACAAAGGATCTTTTGATCAATGGTGAATTTCATAAAAAAGATTTCGCATTTCGCGTTCAGAATTTTGTTTTGCAGAGAAAAAGAAACGTGAGCCGAATGTTATTATTAAGTGCAGCTGATGTATGAACATGTTAATTTAGTGAGTATATTACAATCTATAAAATTATAAGTTGAATTATTATTAAAACGATAATGATTTGTTGATTTATATAGGCAATTGAAATAATCAATTAGGTTTGTATATTTTGTTTCAGTTACATACTTACAATATATTATAGCATATTAATGTAACTATCTATAGGACAAACATTTATGAACTAGCAAGACATTGGCTAATGATAGTATTCAAATTATTTATTATTTCCTACGATGAAATCTAAAGTAGTAAAAGTTTGAAAGTGAATACGGATGTACAATGAAAAATTACAAAAAAGTGTGTAAAAAACGTCAAGGAAAATATAAATTATAGTTTTGAATCCGTAAACTCCTTCATGTTTGTTCCGGGAACATTTTAAAACGTCGAAATCGCCATCAATATACATTCCCCGGACAATAGCATACAATACCATACAAAGTATCACCTGACACGTATAAAATGTGCTTCTTGCCTCACACGGCCCTCGGGTGCCATTACTTTACAATACTTGTTCCACGGCGATATCAAATAAAAGTTTATTTACAGCTTTCTACGTTGTTCTGTTGCCCTGGTACCTACGTGGGGTAAACATGTGTGTTACAAATTGTTATTTAATTTTGTTGCGTTTGTAAGTTATGTGTGTAATAAATATCGATAACAGTAATTTTCGGAATTAATGTAACGACTTGCAAATGTAGAGCTAAGCTATTAAAAAAAACCTTTCTAAATTTGCACACACCAGTGTACCTACCCATAGTCATAAAAACGATTAAACAAAAAGAAGACTTCTAATTAGAATAAGTCCGACTTTATACGTAACTTGCATATTTCGAAGGTCTTTTCAATTTATAATAATATGAACGTAATAAGAATTTCCAAACTTAAGTAATAGGTGCAATTATACAGTGCTAAAATACAAACGCATGCTCAATTTCATTAGCCAAAGTAAACGTGGTTATTTAACGTTTCCAGCTTAAATTATAGAAAATTTAACGCTAAAAAGTCACCAGTGGCATAATAAGTAGGGTGAAATTAAGCCACGTTATATTTTACTGTGTTATACTATTTCTTAACGTATAGTGGGTACTTCGTTAACGTTTTAATTTCAAAACCAGGCCAAGACTGGTTTTTGTGAACATCTTAATAAATTCTTGATTGCGTTGAAAGACGAATAAGTAAGATTTTGGTCAAATGTTAGGAGTGACAAGAGATATTATCATGAATGTTTTCTTATTTCAAAATATTTTGTTTGTTAAATCAATAAAACAAGCAATTATTTGTCTTTTTATTGCATTTCGTGAACAATATTCGACACATTTCTCATTTTTCCTAAAACTATTTTATAGGTTACTTTTAATTACAATAAAAAACCTCAAACAAAAATTATTTTATAAAAAATAGAATTGTTGCCAGGCTTTTATAAATTGTCAGTAACAAATAAACTTGCAAATGATTGGACAGTTTTCAATAGCCTGTTTTATTTTGGATTCCTGTTTTAATCGGAATGTTTCTGATTAAAAATGTTTCTATTTATAGATTGGAATTTCTCGTTTAAGATATTTAAATAAAACTGAAATGAAATAATAAACCATCGTCATTGATAAAGTAATTTTTGGATATACAATAATAACTAAACTTTATCACTTACAGTAAAAGTAATTAAAAACACGCGTCTTTGTTCGATTATTTTGAAAAAAAAAAACTCTTTTAGGTTTTCGAAGTAAGATTATCTCATTAAAAAAAAACATCATAATAACGATGTTACGTTGCAGCGTATCGAAATTATCAAACAACATTGCATTTATAATGTAAAGATTTTTAACCCATGGACTTGTCACAAAACCTTCAAGAACACGGCTTTCACTATTTACTACTTAGATAAGGTTATTTAGCGTGTAATAGTTACATTATCGTAACATACCTCCGTGACATAAGTGAGATATAATCTTGATGAATACATTAGTTTGTTTTAAGACGGAAAATAGTGACTCGCTAGCCTTATTACAGAAACTAGTAACCTCGTTTATTTCGTGACCAATAAATAAGAGCAAGGTTTTTGGTTATGGCTGGCCTTAAGGTTAGGTGTAATGTGATTTATTTCATTATAATATATTGGCGCTTATTGGGTATGCAGAATGTGGGGATATTTCTGGTTTTATCAAAACATTTAAAACTGGACTACTGTTACTACTATTACAGCATTAAGGAATATAATATAGAAGATGAAAACCCATGGAGGGTTGTCGCATAAGAACCACAGGACAGTTCTTTGGCATAATATGATATTATATTATGTAGTTAAATACTTTGTAAATTTAAATTGTATTACTGAGATGATTTTAAAAGAGCAACTTATAGGCATGGATTTTCTTGCCGGTTGTTTCCCTAGATACTGCTTTACGAATCGGTGGTAAATTAAAAAAAAGACGTGTGGCACTCGGGGACTGCCGCGGTAAAGCTATTGCATAGCATACTTTCAAGCCACACCTCCGTGTCCGTCGGAGTGGGGAGCGTGAGGTTTTTTCGTTATGGAATTTCTGGATTCGGTCCCCGCGCTCAAGGCCCGCGATAGAAGCTATGCAATAGCTTAAAAATATGTTATGATGATTCAAAAGTGCTTCTAGAAGAAGTCTAATTCAATAAATGTTAAAGTTTGAGTTTGACTGTTTCTACATATTTAACTTTCTAGTACTTTCATTTGATCTACTTTTCTTAGCTTAATGAGTTCTATTTTTCTAGTGTTCGATACTTGTTTGTTAGGACTTGAGATATTAACTCAAACAATATGAACTTTGGCAATTTTCTTTCACAATATATCAAGATCAAATCTCGTATTATTTATGATAATATTTTATGGTGTTATATTATGTTTTAGCAACGTTTATTATTAATGTGGGTGAAGGTTAATATTTGGCTAGACGATATAGACTGGGGTAAAAGCCTTTGAAAATAATGAAAAGATAAAAAAAATCGCAGTCGGATGAAACCCATTAGAAAAGGAGGGGAATATGATAAAAATGTAAGGAAAAATAAATTACGGTCAATCCGAGTTCGGGAAGCGGGAGGGGGGAGCTTTAAAGAGAAAAAAATGGTTTCTCTCGATTTCCGTCAAAACTACAAGTCCTATAGAAAAAAGTTCAATCGCAAAGTTGTAGGTAATTAAAAGTTCTACAACTTTTGTATTCACAATTTTTTCACATAACCTAAAAATTTAGGTGAAAAATTCAAAATACCAAGTTTTTGGTCTTTTATTTCTATCTACTTCAAAATTTATTTATTTTCTACGAAATTTGGTGGAAACTTACTTTATTATGTCCCAAATACACTGTAATTTATTTGAATGAAAATATTTATTTTTTCGCCTTATTTTGAATTAAAACCAAAAAAACAACCTAATTTTCAATCGAAAAGTCACCCGTCAAAATATCAGCTTTTTTCAAAAACTTGGGGTGCCTTTTATTCATTGAAATCTCTACTTTCATATGGTGTAAAAAAAAATAAACACCACCATAGTAAATGTTCTCAAGAAATGCATACAAACAGTCTGAAAATTAGCTTTTACTAAATCAGGCACACTTCTTGAACTCTATATCTTCTCTTGTATCGGCTTTTCGGTAATATTTCAAAAGAAAAATAATTATCTGTTCTAAGTTTAATATTTTACAGCATATTCAAAAGCAAAATGATGTCGATAAAAACATTTCAGGTAGTTCGAGAAGTGTGCCTGATTTAGTAAAAGCTAATTTTCAGACTGTTTGTATGCATTTCTTGAGAACATTTACTATGGTGGTGTTTATTTTTTTTTACACCATATGAAAGTAGAGATTTCAATGAATAAAAGGCACCCCAAGTTTTTGAAAAAAGCTGATATTTTGACGGGTGACTTTTCGATTGAAAATTAGGTTGTTTTTTTGGTTTTAATTCAAAATAAGGCGAAAAAATAAATATTTTCATTCAAATAAATTACAGTGTATTTGGGACATAATAAAGTAAGTTTCCACCAAATTTCGTAGAAAATAAATAAATTTTGAAGTAGATAGAAATAAAAGACCAAAAACTTGGTATTTTGAATTTTTCACCTAAATTTTTAGGTTATGTGAAAAAATTGTGAATACAAAAGTTGTAGAACTTTTAATTACCTACAACTTTGCGATTGAACTTTTTTCTATAGGACTTGTAGTTTTGACGGAAATCGAGAGAAACCATTTTTTTCTCTTTAAAGCTCCCCCCTCCCGCTTCCCGAACTCGGATTGACCGTAATTTATTTTTCCTTACATTTTTATCATATTCCCCTCCTTTTCTAATGGGTTTCATCCGACTGCGATTTTTTTTTGTTTCAAAAATTATCTACTCTAGTCTAATAGATCTATGTACCTATATAAAAATGAAACCCGTTTTCCTTGGTCACGCCATCACGCGTGAACGGGTGGACCGATTTCGATAATTATTTTTTTATTATATTCCTTGAAGTACGAGGATGGTTTTTATGTAGAGAAAACGTAAATATGTACCACGGGCGAAGCCGGGGCGGACCGCTAGTAATAATATGAAAGTGTACAACCGAAATGTAGAGAGGACAAGTAATTTAATTCATTCACAATGAATGAATGAATATTAAAACAAAAAGTTACAGTTCAATTAATTTTATAAAACTTGGATTATTTCAAAGATCGTTTATCTTGATAAAATGGCAAGAAAAAAGGCGAACGAAAGATCCATCATTTATTTTCTTTGCATCAAATATCTACAAGTTTTTCTATATTATTCTTACTCCATTTAAAGAGGACAATTAAATAAAAATTACCATCACTTTAATAGAAATTCATTAACTTTACCGTCCATCTTTTTCCGCAGAAAATAATCGTAGTCATAATTCCATTGACTTGCTAAAGAATTAATTCCTCAGAGGTTTTTTCTCTCGATAAAACGAGAGTATAAAAAGGCAATATCTTGCAAGGTTTTACAACGTCAATTCTCTTTGAGTTTCGTTAAAACAACACTTCGAGTAAAATAAGCCTCTCCGGACATTTGAATCAACATAAGGCATTTTGAATACTCGGTAAAATTTTCTCTTGGTCAAAATATTTCCCACTTAAACGTAGTGGATTCTATTACGTTCCCGACTCACGTTGCGAATGACTCTAACATCAATAATTGTATATGTTTGAAATGAAACTCGCATTTGATACCGCTTTGAAAAAAATATTACCTATAATATGTTTTGAAGATATAAAAACATACATTTTGTAAATTATTATTTATTTTTCAATATTTTCATTGTAATGGCAACTGTTTTAATTTATGTATGTAATATATGTATTATCTAGCAAATTATCGTTAGTTATTTAATAACTGAACTAAGACAAAATTATACAGTAAAACACTTGTATTACATTGATCTGTTAATGAAATTCATATATTATAATAATATATTCATATATTATAATATATATAGATAATTTGAACACTGATCCTTTCTTTCGCAATGGCAACATACATAACTTAGTCCATGAATTTTCTTCCTCTATATTAAAAATATTTGATTTGCTTGCACCTCTTAAGCTCGTACTGGCACGTGATAAATGTTATCCTTGGATAACCTACAACATAAAACTGTTGATGAAGAAAAGAGATGAAGCTCATGTAAGAGCGAAGCGTACAAAGCTTCCGTCACATAAAAAGTTTTACAATGACCTGAAAAAATATGTTAGTGATGCAATAACTCGTGAAAAGGCTGCATATTTTCATCGATACATAAATCAAAACATAGACAGTCCACAAGCTCTCTGGAAACATATCAGCAAGCACGTTAATTTTAAAGCAAAGTATACCGATACATTACCACTACATATACGAGATCCGGACCAAATTAACAGTCATTTTTTAGACATACCCGGAGCGGATACAGTGCAGGCGGATATCATTAACTTCTATAATGCTAACAGGTTTGGAGGTGTTGAATTTGGTTTTAGTAAAGTATCTAAAGAAACAGTCTTGCAGCTGTTTAAGGGGCTCAAATCCAACGCTGTTGGCATCGATGGTTTATCTTTGGATATGATGCAGATTGTAATGTCAGATTTATTACCCGTTGTTACTCATATTATCAATTTTTCACTAGACTCGTGCACTTTTCCGTCTCTGTGGCAGCGGGCAATTGTGAGACCACTTCAGAAAAACAATAACCCTACTGATTTCAAAGATCTTCGACCTGTTAGTATACTGCCATGTCTCTCAAAGATCTTAGAAAAAGTTGTGTATAGCCAGATGATTAAATATTTGGAAGCAAATAATATTTTGCCAGTATTTCAGTCCGGTTTCCGTAAGCATCGAGGCACAGGAACTGCCTTAATTGATGTACTGGATAATGTACTTTCCGATCAAGACACAGGAATGGTTACTATTTTGGTTCTATTGGATTACTCCCGCGCTTTCGACACAATTAATATACCTTTACTATTAGCAAAGCTGTCCTACTATGGTTTCTATGAGAAAGCTGTGGAATGGTTCAGGAGCTACTTGAGTGATCGCAGCCAACTGGTCGCGGTGGCTCAAGATGATGGAACTACGTCTTATTCTAACGTGAGGTCAGTTGGGAGGGGGGTTCCGCAAGGGTCGATTCTAGGACCGTTACTATTTATTCTATATGCCGGAGATATAGGGGACTGTATAAAAAACTGCAGATACCATATGTATGCGGATGACATACAGCTCTACATATCATTTCCACCCAACGAAATACAGACAGCTTTGAAAAATCTAGGGGCCGATTTGGATAGGATAGTGAAATGGTCTGAAAATAATACACTGATTCTCAATCCAGACAAGACCAAATATCTTATTATGGGAACAGCAAAACAAATTGAGAAGCTTGAAAAACAGCAAAATATAGAAGTGTCAATTAAGGGCACGGTCCTGCAACGTGTTAATGAAGCCCGCAATCTAGGAATTATATTTGACGAAGGTTTGAGGTTTGAAAAACATGTGAACAAAATAATTTCAAATTGTTTTTATCGTCTTAAGGTCTTATACCGTCTGAAGCGTTATATAAATTCTGAAGTAAAGGTTAGATTATGTGATACATTAATTCTCTCAAAATTTGATTATGGAGATACTGTATACGGCCCTCGTTTACTTAAAAGAACTAAAAATGCTATTCAGCGGGTTCAAAATGCATGTGCTCGATTTTGCTGGAACATACCTTCTAGGCATCATATATCACCTTATCTTAATAAAGCCAAAATATTAAATATGGAAAATCGAAGGCACATGCATTTTGCCACCTTACTATTTGGAATAGTAAAATCTACTAAACCTGAGTATCTCCATAATAAAATAACTTGGGGGCGTAATATAAACAGCAGGTATAATACTAGGGCAACTCCGTATATAATGTATTTTCAAAAATTTCATACAAACGCATTCAGAGGCAGTTTTAAGTACAATGCAACTAAATGTTGGAATAACCTGCCTCCTCCTTATCGTAACATTCAATCTGTGACTAATTTTAAAAATAAATATAAAAATTATCTAATCATAAGGCAGGTAGGCCAGCTTTAGTTGCATCGTAACTAAATGTTTCACATTGTTTGCTCCCCTTACAACCTAGTCAATATATATGTAGTAAAGTTTCTATAATTCTATAACATACAAATTATAATGTAATTATGTATATTGTATATTTATGTAATATGTTTTTCTTTTTTAATATATTAATTATTTATGTATACCTATCGCTTTCTCTTAACTATATAAATATATTATTTAAAAATTTACACTGTTCCTTTGACTGTCGAGGAGGGCCCACTGAAAACCGGTGCTGCGATGCCTCTGCATCACAGAATATCACCGAGTGGTTCCCTTTTTTAATGTTTGATGCTGCACAGACCCTATGTGTTAATGTTAAAATCAGTATTGAATATAATTTTCTGTTTTCTTCGCACTCCAAACTTTATTGTATTTTACTATTCTCTGTTTTTTTCCTGTGTGGCAAGACATTAAAATAAATGTATTTTCTTTCTTTTCTTTCTTTCTTTCTTTCTTTCATATTCATAATTTCTTTCATTAATTCATAATAAATGATTATTATAATAAATATTCATATCAATGATGTTTCACCTCATGCAAATTATATACACAGGTAAATTTCGAAATAATCAAGACGCTATCTAATTGCACTGATTTCGCCTAAAGTCAGAATCGCGCAATGACGCACTGAAAATCGATTCCTAACAATCCGATGTTGAGTCAGCGTCTTCCAACTTTCACCCAGCCATAAAATAGGTAGTGCTTAGAAAAAACCTTTTTCGTGAACTGCTAATAGATGTGTTGAATCAGCGAAATCGCAGTTCAGTGGTAATTGTTACTATTCTATAATATCGAGCAAGTTATAACGAAGGTAACTGTAGAAGGTTGTGTATTTCTAAAGGTTCATCAAATCTATACTTAATATTATAAAGCTGAAGAGTTTGTTTGTTTCTTTGTTAATTTGTTTGAACGCGCAAATCTCGGGAACTACTGGTCAGATTTAAAAAAAAAATGTGTGCGTGTACTAGAGTACACACGTAAGAAGTGAAACTTCTTTATGTCCTTATTTTTCAAAAAATAATTTACTATATACAATATTAAAGAAATACGTTAGTCACACGCTCGTCGCTACCTACTTAAATATTTACACCGGCCGCTGCTGCAACTCGCTCGCTTCGCTCGCTCGGCTCGTGCGGTAGTTCAAAAGTTAACCTAAGATGCTCGTCGCTTCGCTCCTCGCTACCTATTTACATATTTACACCGGCCGCTGCTGCAACTCGCTCGCTTCGCTCGCTCGGCTCGTGCGGTAGTTCAAAAGTTAACCTAAGATGCTCGTCGCTTCGCTCCTCGCTACCTATTTACATATTTACACCGGCTGCTGCTGCAACTCGCTCGCTTCGCTCGCTCGGCTCGTGCGGTAGTTCAAAAGTTAACCTAAGATGCTCGTCGCTTCGCTCCTCGCTACCTATTTGAATATTTACGCCGGCCACTGCCGCGACTCGCTCGCTTCGCTCGCTTGGCTCGTGCGGTAGTTCAAAAGTTAACCTAAGATGCTCGTCGCTTCGCTCCTCGCTACCTATTTAAATATTTACACCGGCCGCTGCTGTAACTCGCTCGCTTCGCTCGCTCGGCTCGTGCGGTAGTTCAAAAGTTAACCTAAGATGCTCGTCGCTTCGCTCCTCGCTACCTATTTGAATATTTACGCCGGCCACTGAAGTTTTCAGCTTATAAAGGATTTCGACTTAGGCGGATTTTGATTGGACAGAGAGTTTGAGGTTTATTCTTATAAATTTTGAATTCATAAAATTATAATTGAATACCTGACACCAATCAAGCAAACACGTGTTTACGTGAGTCATAGTTTTATTATCGTATACTCCTAAAATGTTTTCTAAGAAACAATTGTGTACTTACATTGTCGGCACGTTCTTAAAGTCGGTAACTTATTTTTGTTCGAACAATAGAGGTAATAAATTCCTAATGATCAAGTTGTAAAGGTTGTAAAATAAAAAATATTCTATATTAAAACGTATATAATATAATATGTGCGTCATTAATTTCTGACTGTTTCGAAATTTGGTGCAAAATAAAATAGTGTGTAAATAAAATTTGTAAAAAATCAATAAAATAAAACAATTGAGTAAAGATCTATAGGCATATTATGTATGTATTTATACAAGATATGTATATATATATTTATACAGGGAACTTCTCAACGTGTTATCTATGAAATTATACTTTTACTCAATTGTTTAATTTTATTTACACACTGTTTTATTTTGCACCAAATCTCGAAACAGTCAGAAATTAATGACGCACATAGTACATAATATATACATATTAAGACAGAGGTTAAGCTTAAATAACTTGAAAAATAAATAACATGATCACGCCCACGTGTTGGTGTTTTAAAAAATTCAATCATAAACTGAGAATAACTGTAAATATTTTAGAATTAGAAAAATAAATATGTACCACAATAACATTCAAGTATTAGAAAAAATTTATACATAATTCCACCCACGTGCTAGTGTATCTATACATATTATCTATACATATTATAATAAAATTGAAAAAATTGAAAAATACAATCAAAAAGTGAGGTTAATTTTAAATAACTTAGAAAAATAAATACCATAATTACACCTAAGTATTAGAAAAAGATATGTAATTACTTACTTTTTTTTTAAATTCACTGGAATTAGAATAATTAAAATAAACACTTTGATTGTGCTGATCACTTTAATATAATATTATCACGTCACCATAGAGCGTTGGAAATAAATACGAGTGCAATAGAAAAACGGTCAAGTAAAGTGGTAGGACGTACGTTAAAACGATACGATATCCCTACTCCGCTGGAGAAAGTATACGTCGAATCACGCGTGGTAGGGATAAGAAAAAAAATGTCACGAGTACGGCGTAACGCAAAAATGTAACGCGCGCGGCGTAACGCAAAAAATGTAACGCGCGCGGCGTAACGCAAAAAATGTCTCACAAAATTTTTGTCCACCCCCGATAAAGAAGTTTCACTTCAATTATTTCGTTGTTAGATAGCCCATTCATCGAGTAAGGCTATATAATTATCATCTCGCTGAGAACCATCAGGATCGGGGCACTGCGGGTAAAACCGCGGAGCAGAGCTAGCAATATATATTTATGTTTTACTCCTTATTAGAGAGAAATAAAAATAATTGTAACATCCATATTTTAAACATACTTCACAAATACACCATATTTTCTAACGATTATTATTCTTGTGTAGTAGAGTCGACTCGTTATGAATAAAACAAAACCAAACATAAATTCAATGAACTCCACCTTAGAATACGCTACATATTGGCAATATTTTTGGAAGTCAGTTATAATCAACCCCATCTCCGACGTTCTGCCAATCAATTTCCGTCTAAAATCATCTCATATAATATAAAATTTTCTGCTAAATTTAACTTTGCTATTTCATTAGCCATCACGGCGTGTTATTACCCGACGTCATGCAGAAAGATATTACGTAGGCAATTTGATAAAATTTGCATGTAGCGGAAAATAACTAGTCAATCTGCGTTCGTAATAAGTATCAGCACATAGACTTCGACATATAGAGGCTTTACGCCTCATTTTTTGTAATAACATCGTCAATAGAAGAGGATGTTTACAATTTTTTGAAGAATTTACATAGCCGAGTCCTGGATTGTAGAGTATTTACTTTGCGAAATTAACAGAACTTTAAAGGAGTAGGTAGTACAATACAGCACAATATTGCAAAGATGATTTAATTTAATTTAATAAATATGCCTGAAACAGTTTATATTTCAAGGCAAGTGTGTAAACTTTGAGACTTCTATGTAAATTATTAATTATATTCTATTGTACGAGCTGGTGTACGAGTTAAGAGAATAATCAAAATTATTCAAAAATGTTATACTATAATATATTATCCTAGTATTTTTGTACAATAAAAATTTTAACTTTAAAACGTAACTAACTTAAACGCCAAAGTTGTTGCGCAACCATTTTTAAATCGTCATTAACTTCCCAAATCCAGCACAATCAAAACGCTGAAATGCAGCACATTCATTTTCAAGTAAATGCCAGTTTTCTTACAACAAAAGCCCAGTGTAAATGGCTTTTAAGATACGTAAGTGCCTTTATTAAAGTCTTAGCCAGGTTAGCTCGTAGATTTCATTAAGGTGTTATGACACGAAAACGTTGTGTATGTGTGAGTGTGTGTGTGTGCTGTGCTAGTGTTGAACTTTGGACGACGACCTTTTCAATACTGCGGGCTTAAAATTAAATTATTTTTGCTCTAGTTACTTACTTTGTAACTTCCTCTGCCTGTATACATTTAAATGGATAGTTGTTAAGATAAAATGTAACAATCTTATTTTTTGTAACGATGAAAGAAAGCGTTGTCTATCTTATACGGCTAGTAGGTCATGGCCATTCCTTAAAAGGGGTATAACGGTCCATTAACTATTCAACTGCGTCAAAGAAGGGTTATGTTTTTTCAGGAGTATACACAGTATACTTCTGAAGTATTTACAGTTAATAGAATCCAGGAACAACTTATTTGTACTTACAGAAATTAGGTACACAGAGATAGTAGTATATTATCACCTGAACAAATGAAACTTTTTATTCATGTTCTTGTGAGTGAAAAGCATCCGACTAAAGCTTATTAAATAAGTGAAACTTACAATTATTAGTATACAAAAATTATAATCCCATCTTATAAGTATTTCAAAATTAACGACTAAAAAGCTTCACCCTAATTCATAATTACCTTTGATCTTAATTCAGTAGCATTGAAAACATGCTGTGAACGTGTCCATTAACGAAGCTTATCGTCTCAGAGACGTTATTCCAATTACATTATATATTCAACAAACGAAACAGCTTTATGTTGCTTCAGTTTTAATGCCTATTATTCTGCTGTGTTAATGGCTGTTATAATGTTTGCATCATCGTCAGATTGAGGATTGCGAATATTTAACGATATTGTCTGAGTAATAAATAATCACTCAAGGAAAAGTGGTCATAAGATCTTTCAAAGTTTCAAGTAACGTCAAATTCTATAAATCAACAACTTGAAAAAAAAATGTAATAGATTATTTGATGTTATGACAGTTTTCGTATTGAACATCATGTATTAAACGGAGATAATAAAAAATACTAAACATGTTTTAGTTGCTACATTACGAGGAATAACTATTCCTAAGATGTTAATTCTTAGGAATAGTTATTCCTAGTTTCAGGGTTGATACGGTGTATGAAATATACATGAATATTCTTGTATTCCCATATAATATAATGAGACTATAATCCCTGTATTTTTGAACAGAGCCTGTGGTAAATCTCAGCAGCTATTACAACTGCAGGCACAGCTAATTTTGTTTAACCACCACTACCTAATGTCTCTTTCGTTCCACATTCAGCGATGTATTGGCAAGTTGCCAGTTACTGTGGCATACGGCGAATAAATGTATGTATTGCATATTATAATACGAATATAATATATACAATATTGTACGATCCAGCAGTGCAGTATTAAAACGTACGCCATTTGATTGGTTTGGTGTGAATAATTTGGTGCAGAGGTTTTAAATTCTGCATTGTTTGGGACTAAATAATGCTTTATTACCTTGGTACATGTTACTATCCGTCAATAGTTATCAATTATATTAAGGAGAAATTCCTTAAATTTCCTTTATTTTACCTTTTTTAATTATTAAATAGTGCATATTGTTAATGTCCTAACAAAAGAAACGTAAACACAAAGTGTATTAAATTAATACTCCTGCAGTCATGATTTTGCGTTGATTAAGTAAAGCTTATGAAAAGGGTTTCAGCCTATCTATTACTAAACATTAATCTCATCCTGCTTTTCCTTTTCTATAAATTTTACATAATATTATGTTTTAACAAAATTGGACTTAATGGTAGAATATTATGACATCGCAATACACTTCCACTTCAATTAAAAATGTATAAAACCTTTTGGGGCCATATTAACTCAATTTTCCATACCTTTAAGCAATCAATACGAGTACAATAAGTTCTAACGATCACCCGTTAGCAAAAACAATGTTATGCGAAGTATATTGCTCATGAAATTCGGCTTAAGGAAATTGCCTGTACTTCAAAGACGTTTGAAGGAGAAAATTTGATAGCTTATATACCTTTATAGCGCGACGTGAGTCCTGGGCATGCTCAGGTGCAAAAATTACGACTGTTTCATGCCAATGTTTGAACTGTTGTGTCTCTGTTAAAGACTGTTTAATAGCGGTTATATTGTGATTACATTATCCGTATTAATTTATTGTTAAATCTAACTCCTACATGAATAGAGGTATATGCAGTTAATTTGTTAGCAGAGTGTGATTAACTATTGTTGTATTGTTTAGTTTGGATATTTATAGCTTAATGTGTGGGCAGTTTGAGACTATTCAATTTAATGTTTAGGAAGCGTAGGCTACAATTGTTATACTTAGAATTAATTTAATATTACTACTTGACGGTCACTATGTCACTATGTTACTATGTCATCTAAATTAGTGGTTTTTTAATTGATAATCATATCACACTAACATTATAAATGCGAAATTTTTTGAGGATGGATGTATATGTATGTAGGTATGTTTGTTACTCTTTCACGCAAATACTACTGAACCGATTACAATAAAATTTATCACACATATGGAGTATTACTTGGATTAACACATAGGATAGGTTTTAACTTTTATCCCAGAAATTGCACTTTAGCAGTTTTGAATTGTCAAAACATTTTTTAACATTTACCACCGATTTGGATAGGCACAAACACTAACCATTGCTTCCATTGCTTGTTTCCATTTGCTTTTGGTTTTCCATCGTATCGCCCTATCAGTAATGAATAAGCAAGGGATTGGTGTAATATAGTATTCCATTAAATGCACGTTTCTGCAGTTTCATCAGGAATATTTGCGTATCCACAAAGCTGGAACACGAGAACATGTTGCAAGATTGAAGACGTTCATTACGTATTGAGTGCATGCTGAGAGTCGGTTTCACGCGGCGCCCGAAATAGTTCCCTGCAAGGTTATTGCAATATTAAACTATAGTTGTTTTAGTGACGGGAGACGAAAATTTCGATAAATGATTTCTATTTCTATGGACATTATACATCTATAAAGTTGTTCTTAAGATTTTCTATTTATTCCTACTTCGTCCTAACTATGTTACTTAGATGTAGAAAATTCGAATGAAGTGAATGAAAATTTTAGCAACAAAGAACTTGCAGTGTTGGTATTAGTCTTCAAGACAAGAGTGAACAGCTACCATCTAGAGAAGCGCGCTTCATTTTAGACCACATCTTCGCTTACCTGTAGGCGAGATCGTGATCAAACGCTATTTTTCATAACAAAGTGTATAAATAACCTTTCATCAAAATGCAAATACTAATTTGAAGATTATAATATTTGCAATTAACTTGCAAACATTGTACTCTAATTATTCAATGTACCATTCTTATTTTCGTATTTCTTTCCCTTTAACGTAAACGTGCCTTACAAGTGCCATTTACTAAAATCCATTCACTATAAAAGTGTAGTATGTCAACTCATCTCATAGCAAATATACGGGTACTAAGGACGCCCCAGATGTATGAAAGGCTGCCTTTCAACCTAAATTCCCTTCTAAATCGCCTTTCAAAACGTTTTCTTTTAGTTCCTTTAATCTTTAAATTAAAGGGATATTTGCGTGGGTGTATGTATTTCTGGCTAATGGTATAAGAAATAAGCTAAAAATCAAAATAATATAAAAATGTTGTGTGGTTTTATGAAACCACGGTAAAAGTGAAACTGTTCGAACGGTTCCGAACACTGCTTTGTGTAGCGCATGTCGCGTGACGGTCGGCTGCCGAGTAGGTATAGGTAGTAGGTAGGTACGATACACGCGACATGCGCTACACAGACCAAAAAGTTTGAGACGATGTAATAAAAGTTTCACTTTAAAAATTCTGAATTTTATGCCTGCTAAAGAATATCAAGAAATATGAAAAATGTAGTTTAGTTCTGAGGCCACATTCTGTTTTACAACTATATATAGTCAGATATAATATAGTCCCAACCTAGCATAGTAATATTATTGTATTTTTCTGTAATTTAGCTCACAGACACACAAAAAATATATATTATTGTATATGTACCTAACTATGTATATGTAACCTTTTAATATTATGTGATTGACTTATTTTATATGTGTCTTTATATGAACAACAATATAGCAAAAATTAGAGCAGTCTCAAAATACTTTCAAAACCATTTGATCGTAGACTAACCATTCTTTGTAACATTTAATTATCTCAGGAATCTGTTAAAGGAATAACTAATTAACAACAAACTTATAACATTTATTAGAGCGAACTAACGAAGTGTTCTAGAAAGATCTCCCTCACATAATGGACATGGCCTAACTGGAAGCCACACTTACAGACTTTGATGTTTGAGCTGAAACTTATACTTAGTAGATAACTAATTTGGTACGATAAAACTTTATTATTAAACTAGCGACCCGCCCCGGCTTCGCACGGGTGCAATGGCGGCCGGCCGGTACCGCCGCAAACGCTACGTCCCGCAATTTTTAAATCTGTAATATCTTCGAAAATATTCACTTAAATCATATGGTGTAAAGGGCCATATAGATCTATATTAAATGAACAATGCATTCAAGGTATTTAATTGGTTAAGGATTAATGCTGTATTGGTTAAAATCGCTTCGAAAATTAGCCATTATTTGTCGTAAAAAGAAAATGACAAAAAAAGTTGAGTAGTTTCAAAGATTTAAGCATACAAAGGGACATAGGGACAGAGAAAGCGACTTTGTTTTATACTATGTAGTGATGACTAGATTTTCGCCCCGGCTACGCTCTCCTGTTTTTCGGGTGATAGCGTAAAGTCATTCTTCATGTACTTGAATTAATTTCATCACCTTTTATAAGTAGTAGTGAAGGTTTTTGAAATGTAAGATTAATTAATCTAGGATCGTTACTAAGGAAAAAATAGATACATAAGTTTTCTAGTAGTAGTAGGAAGAAGTGAGTTTTTGAAGGAGCTTATATTTAGATATTTTAAACATTGATTTCCTTTTAAAATTTCCATAAAAACAGACTGCTAGACAGTATTACATTCCGTTTTGTTAAAAAAATCTACAATTTATAGATATTTCGAGTAACTACCTACTCAATACTTAAATGCACATTAGAAATTGGATAAAATACGACAATTTTATTTATATTGTGTAAAACAAATTCACGTTCCAGACATTACATAACACTACACTACATCTATATTATATAGGCTTACTGTTAATAAACCCTTGTGATAGGGAATACGCCCTCTGTGATCCTCAAGAGCCAAGGCTTACAAAACAATAAGGATTAGGCCCTTATTGCAAGGACGTTTCAAGGACACTAATCTAATTTCAATATCTATTGAATATATTTAATTGTGTTGGCATTGTTTGCGGGAATAAACTTGAAGCCAATTAGGATGGAGTTGGGAATTTTCGCGCTCCAACTTGTTTAGTTAATACAACTTTAATTGTATTGTAATTTTGTCACGTATCAAATTTCATTAAGATTGGTTGAATGATAAAATTGTGTGTGTATTTTTATATTCAAACTAAATTCGAGTGTCTAACAAAATGACGGGAGAAGGGGAAAAATAATATAAATTATGAGTTTTATAAGCTGGTCTAGGAAGAATCTAATTTAAATAGAGGTTATGGGGTGGTAACTAACTTTTAGTTGATGCGATTAAATGGTTGGTGGAAACTTAAAAAATGCACAGTCCAATTCTATTACACAAAATATCTACAAAGCATCATTCGCTTTAAAAGCAGTTTTAAACCAACCTTTTAAAGTGTATGTTATAACAAAAAAATAGGTACTTAATTCCATTATTTAAATAACGAAAAACAACGTTTTGTTCATAAACGTAAAGGCTACATTTAAAATGTAAACATGTATGAAATTTCAGGCCATATCACACAAAACCCGTCAGCAATGTTACATTTGATACGCAACAAAAAAAAAACAGCGTTGTAAGTTGAGGCCTTAATTGTTCGTACTAAAATAAAAGTTAAACGCTCTAAAAAGAACATGTTTATTTTTCTGTATATCTAAAGTATAATGTAGTTTCAACTGTTTCCTATTTCATGGTTAAAATTGTAGTGCAGTTTTCCTAACTGGTGCATAGAAAAAGCTTAAATAGTGTAGTTTTGATATTATTTTGTTTTTGATTTTTTATTATAATTGATAAGCTCTGAATACATTTTTCAAATAACCATTAAGTGCGGATTGTTAAGAAGTATTTTTTTTTTCATAAAAATATGTTGGAAGGAAATATCAAATACGTCATCGTAACAGCAACAAAGCATTACTTCAGAAAGCATTAATAATAATAAGCTTTATTTATTCCACCTTACAATTAATAAATACATATACATAATATGACATTTTAGTTTTTTATCGATTCCTTGTTAGGTGGCCCCTTATGGGTAAAAGCCTCTCCATCTTGTACCAAAGATCCCTATCTTGGGCCATACCTACGCATCCAGTTTTTGCCAGCTATGTTCTCTATGCCAGAAAGCATTAGCTTCTGAAAAGAATTGACTAATTTCATATACACTTGTATTTGAGCAACTTGCATACAAAATACATACTATGTAACAATAATTCGATAAGAAAACTGACATGCGATGTGTAAAGTCGTGTAAAGTTTTGAAAGTATGTTCTTATTTTTAAACCAAATCTGTCAACTTTATTCAATGTAGCACGCAAGTCACAAGACTGTCTCACCGTTCTATACTAAAAGTTGAATAAATCACATTTAGAATAACTTTTAAAAGTAAATCCATTACAAAGTCTTTATTTCAAGACCTTCTTCAGGGATTCGACCTAAAAGTTTACATTCGAATATATTTTCATATTCGATCGTATCGGTCAAATGTCGAAGTTCGTATTCCCTATGGGGATACTAAATCTTTATATTTGTAAGGTTGGCAAAATGCCTGCCAATGTATGGATTTTATTAGAAATATGGTTGATTTATTCAATGTTATGTTTTTGGCTGATGCCTTAATTAATTTAAGTGTGTTACGGTTATGTAGCGTCTTCTAATCAATATGATTAACTGAATACAATAGAGTATTATTTAGTTTTTGTTTAGGTAGTATCAAAAATCTACCACAGCATTTTTTATTCAACAGAATATAAAAACCAAACGTTTTTGTAAAGACGCGCTTATTTTCAAATTACTCGTAAATTAAACCACGTTTTAAAATACATCGTAATATTGTAGTAATGTTGTTTGATAGATGTGTCAAATAAAATTAATTTTAAATTCAACAGCGTGTGATTAGAGTACAATTAAACTTTAAACTATTGGTATTAAACTATGTATGAAAATATCAGCTGTATCCCAAAGGTTCTCTAAATCCATGTAATTCATATTAATAGCGCAAAATTTAGTTTAGTTTGTTACAAGTCGCTGTTTGGGGACCAATTCGGGCTCACCCAGTAAATCATAATAAATTGTTTCTTCGTAATATTGTTATTATTCCCTTTAATGAACTATGTAACGTTTTGTGATTTACGTAAGTATTCGTTTCAATCGAGTTAGCAATGGCCTTGCGAATGCTTACTGGATTAAATTGTGTCGCATTACAGCAAATAATGAAAATAGTTTTGCGTTTTACGTAATGAAATAATACCAATAGGTACTTGAAGTTATTTACTACTTGTCTTTGAGCGGTTTTAGAAATATAATTTCGTTATTTAATATTGACGCGGTATTGTCATCCTAAATCATGGAATACCTATTAGTTTTCAATTTCTTACACAAATGTATGACTATAATGAAAAATTAAGCAGATATTTACTTTTAATTTAATTTATTTTGTATTAAAATACTGTATACACACGAAGAAAATCATTCCATTCTTAAAAGACAATGATAGTGTATTATTACTTGAATACTCATGATTTATTAGGGTTCCGTAGCCAAAATGGCAAAAACGGAACCCTTATAGTTTCGTCATGTCCGTCTGTCCGTCTGTCCGTCTGTCCGTCTGTCACAGCCGATTTACTCGGAAACTATAAGTACTACAGTGATGAAATTTGATGGGAATATGTGTTGTATGAACCGCTACAAAAATATGACACTAAATAGTAAAAAAAAGAATTGGGGGTGGGGCCCCCCATACATGTAACTGAGGGATGAAATTTTTTTTTTCGATGTACATACCCGTGTGGGGTATCAATGGAAAGGTCTTTTAAAATGATATAAAGTTTTCTAAAAAACATTTTTCTTAAAGTGAACGGTTTTTGAGATATCAGCTCTCAAAGTCGTAAAAAGTATGTCCCCCCCCCTCTATTTTTATAACTACGGGGTATAAAATTCTAAAAAAAATAGAGGTGATGCATGCTAATTAACTCTTTCAACGATTTTTGGTTTGATCAAAGTATCTCTTATAGTTTTTGAGATAGGTTGATTTAACTGTAATTTATTATATTTGCTGCTACGGAACCCTTTGTGCGCGAGCCCGACTCGCACTTGGCCGGTTTTTAATATTATAATTCAATAACAGAACACGAACGAAGCGACCAAAGAATACCTTATAGAAATTGCACATTCATGGATGCACAAGTGTACAATACACACGCCTGCATACGAACGAAGCCCGCAATCTATCCACTTCACCCCCTTGTGATATACCAGCATATCGCTTATTACCGTCTTTTGTGTTCCTAATTAATGCATGGTTATCTTACGTGACACTTACGATAACAAACAGGTGCATCGAACAAAAAGATGCTTCCACTGCGCCTCGATGACTCCTTCAAACACTTGACCTGTTACCAAGGGTTGATCCAGGTGGAACAAAATATTCGTTATTTATCCGATTGAAGTGTTCTTTGATAGAGGTAATAAGTATTTATTGCGGTGGGCATAAAGTCGACTTTGCAATGAGCGTTGTTTTTAGCTCATACAGGAATTTTTTTGATGTTTGTATACCTAGTCTCTTATCCCTCTACAAAGAAAATGTAGACTATCATGCGGGGTATCAAAACTTTATAGATTTGGATTCCCTAATAATATATCGATCATTAAAAGCAGAAATCATTCCAAATCAAGTTAGAAATAAACCTTTATTTACACAATATAATATTGTGAATATGTAAATGTTAGTATCAGCATCATATTTCAGATAATGCTATTTACCTACCCATAATATAATTAACGAGGCCAGCCAGCTTAGATTTATGATGATGTCGGTTTGTAGTCTGTAAATATTGCTATACAACTTTTCCCATTTATCAAAATAATATTGTAATACCAAAAGCTCGCTGCATTAATCCGCCTCCTTATTAAGGATGACAAAACAATAAATAAAAATGTATGCGTGTACTAGAGTACACACGTAAGAAGTGAAACTTCTTTATGACCTTAAAAATGTCACGAGTATGGCGTAACGCAAAAATGTCACGCGTACGGCGTAACGCAAAAATGTCACGCGTACGGCATAACGCAAAAATATCACGCGTACGGCGTAACGCAAAAATGTTACACTAAATTTTTGTCCAACCCCGATAAAGAAGTTTCACTTCAAAAATCAAAAGCGCTCGTACGGCATAAATGACTGCACGCATTAATAAAGTGTAAAATTTTATCCTATTATACCGTAGCAATTACGCGAATATTATGAGAAGCAGGCGCGTCAAACGGAACGAGTGCAATTATTCAAAAGAGTCAGCCATTTTTTCACAACCCTAAGGTCTTTTGTCGTTGAAATTTCGAGTTGAAAATGTCGTTACTTTAATGTGGACTAAGCCACTTGAATTACTTTTGTTAATTATAAACTGGGGATAGTGGAAGGAGATTATGAAGGACTGATTTTATTCATCAGCTCGAAGTATCGGACCCAGATTAAGAATTGTAGGTAGTATTAGTAGGGCTAAATAAATATTGAATACCTACTCGGATTACCTGATGTAATTAAAGGTAAACAGATATACAGGGGACAGTCAAGCCAACACTTTTATAACATACTAGCTTTCCGCCCGCGACTTCGTCCGCATAGTCAAAGAATAAATTCGCATAGTTCTCGTTCCCGTGGAATTTCAGGGATACCTAATACCTATCCTGTCTCCTTTCTTCCTGTGGCTAACTTAATCCAAAAGGGTTCAATCAGTTTTAATATGAAAATTTCTAAGGTTACTGCTAATGTTATTTTAATCTTTCTGTAATAATAACAGTAGTGGTAAACTTTGTTTTTCCTTGTCGTTTTTGTAATAGGTAGATAATAAAAAAGTTTGGGTACGTGAACTAGTTTGAACTTTGTAAAATTAGTTTTAACATTTTTACCCAATTATGTCTGTTCAAAAACACAATGTTAAAATATGTTTAATGTTCGTATATCATTTTGCCTAAGAGATTTTTTTTTATAAAATGAAGTAATGTTAAAACCATATTATTATATTTATCTGTTTTTCAGATTGAACACTAATTCATTATGTATAAGCAGTCCAATCTAGCTGGCTTATTTGACTGGATATCAAACCTCTCTTTCTATTCTACGATCTTCTCTACACAAAGAGAGAGACGGGGACTAGAATTAAATTAATTTATATTATATCTGCAATTAGTTTAAATAGATGCCGTGTAACCTTGAGGCGTTTTTCTGTGCTCGAGGAATAATTGTTTGTTACAGTTTTATTAAGTATCAATCAAAGAAAAGAACTTCAGTAGCGAGATTATATTTTTAAAAGCGTCAGTGTTTTTCAAATTTAACACAAACTTCGCTAATTTAATAAGAACTGATCCAAAGTTGAATTATTTTATTAGTATTTTTTTTAGCACTTACAGAAAATGGTGATAATCAATTTCTTTTGCTTTTGAAAGAAAGATTATTAAATATAAAAAGGTCAGCTTGAAACTTTTGAAAATAAGGAAAGTACATATAACATTTAAGTTACCTAATTGGTAATTACTTTGGATACAATGTTTTAAATCACAAAAAAAGAGTACGTTTTAAAATAAGTATGAATTTATATTAACGATAGAATATATTTTAGACAATATTTAGTTCCAAATAAAACATTTCTTATAGTAAAAACATTAAACTGTTCATTCAGGATAATATCCATTCATAAACAAACGATCCCAATATCGCCTATTCATGACGTCATACTTTCTCCGCCTAGTAAGTTTATCGTTCCCAAATCTGTATAAATATCTTAATTTATATTTCCCTAATGCTTAATGAAGATGGAACAACCTTTACATTTCCTTATCAACTTGACAGAGGAAATATGTCAGAGGAACAGAGTTTCTGGACAAAAAATATGGCCGCGCTTTTGGAACGCTTCCAACGGTATGAAGGCAAGGCTATTGGTATGCAAGAACTAATACTGTTTGAATAAAATTTGTTATTTTTACGTTTATATTGTTTTCATAGATTTTTGACATTGTGATACATTATTATTATCCGACTTCTTTTACTTATGATATTTAAACGGCAGAATTGTTTCCTTTTTAAAGTAATTTCCAATTGTACTAAAAAAAACCGTCTTGTAAAAGCCATAATCAATAACCAAAAAATCCTACAAATGATACTTTTAAATTAACTATAAATTTAGTTTTAAAACAATAATAACTTAAAAGTTATACATAATACGCAAGCATAATAAACCACAAACTTCTACAAGATGTCATCGCTTTCATAGCTAAAACTAATTAGCAAGAGCCAAGACATTACGGGCAATATCAAAGTACTATTCGAAAAGCCGATGAAATATAAATGCGACTACATTAACGTAGATGTAAAAGGCTTCTAAGTGATAAATATTAAATTTGCGAAAGAGCCCGCGCTTTTATGCCTACACCGTTTCAATTTTTAATCAGCCCTTTCATTATGTATCTGTTGAATGTATTTGCTCGTAATTTCCGTACTTTTCAATTCTTCTACTCACAATCTGGTTTTGTGATTACATTTTTCGGTGTAACTTTTGGTGAATAAAATCCAATTTCATTTAGGTTTTATATTAATAAATTATACTAATAATTCAAAATATTTATCTCGTGACAAAAATTACAAAGATACGTACTAAATCCAATATAGAATGACCTAAATATATTCCTCCGATTCTGCAAAATAGGAGCCACCTGCATACGTTTAATAAAGCGGACGTTCGACAATACATCACTAGAAAAATCGACAGTCACCTTTATTTGATATTCCATGCCGGTTCGCCCTGATTCGCGGATAAGAATTGCTTCGCAGCTTCCGTGCGCGACGATACGTGAGCTAGTGGCATTTCTCTTTGACTTCTCTCTTTAACTGTACCGGAGTGTTGTTTCGTAACCGGTGTTGTGCTTACCAGCGGATGTGGTACAGTCGCGCGCAATGCATTGTATTTGAAATAAGCAATATTTTGTATTCTCTGTTCGACAGTACCTTCATATTCCGAACTTCAAACTTTGTATTATGTTGAGCAGGTGGAGTTTGTTGTTTTTTGTCCGCTGGGTCAACGTGTTTTTGCATAATTCATAAACTGAAAAGTGAAGTTTGTAGTCTCCGAAAATATACTAAGAATAAAAAGGGGAATATTATATATAAGGTATATACTTACATGGTCTAAATACTGGCAAAACTAAGAAAGGTACTATTTTTTAAATCTAACGAGGCACGGGTAAATTTATTATTCACTAATGACTCGCAATCATCATCCCGCTATTCATACTTCTATAGATTAAGCCTCGTGAGGGTTTAGGTTATAAAATTAATAGTATGACTAATGGATGAAGGTAATGTTTACGAATATAAAAATACTAGCTGTGCCGCGCGGTTTCAGCCGCGAACGAACCCCCCGTAAAAGTAAATATTTTTATAGCTTATAATAATATGTTATTCTGATAATATCAGAATAACATTATTTAAGCTACCTTCATCACTGCCAAGTATTATCAAACTCCGTTCAGTGGTTTTCCCGTGGAAACATACATACATCCAACCATGATCCAACCCCACAAACCTGCGTAAATGCCAACGATTAAATGTATAATAATTGTTAGGTACGTAGCACATTTAATAATCTGTGATATTAGTAGAACTATTAAATAAATAATTAAAACTAAGTGGTATATAGTGAGTATAATCTATATAAACTGGAAAACATTGTTTTACCTTACAATTTAGTTCTTTATTTTCGTAATGAAGTTTAATTCACAGAGTACCTTTTTTTTTTTTTTTTTTTATAGTGGGGAAATCTTCCAAAGATACCCACGGCCCCCGGGGAAGGAGCCGTGGGTTATGTCGGATTCTTACCGACTAAAACCCCACTGTGTTCCGTCGAGCCGCTTTAATGATGGGGCCGCGGGTATTTGTTAGAATTCTTCCGCGACCCCCTCGGCGGCAGCCCATCTCCAGGCCAGGCGCAAGCCAAGAACAGGAAAGGTGCCTGCTCTTCCCTCCCGTTGGCGGCATGAGCGGAACACGTCTCAAGTCGCCTCACCGCACCGGACGATGGATTACATTCCCCGTTCCACCGCCCGATTCACAGAGTACCTAACAAAGTTATATCAACAGCCTATTGTGTTCCCATTTTAGAGGCACAAGCCTCCTGAACTTGTAGCTTACAGCCTAAAACACTTATGTTTTCGGCTTACAGGCTATGTTGATAACAGAGTCTAAAACAATTTCTTGCTATCAATTTGCATAAATCCTCTTTAAAAAATGTGGCAAAAATGACGTCATCAATAACAATGTCTCAACGCATCTAACGAGCCACACCTAACCATTGCATTTAACCTAAAAGATATTGGCCATAAATTCAGTTAGTCGCCTTGCCATAAACTTTTTACATCAACAAAGTTACAGTGTAACAATGCAAATGAGTTCTTCAACTCCACACTGTAAATCTTTTAAGCGTGGCTGAATTGAAAGCCTACTTTGGAGAAAATATGGCAAGAGATTATATCGATCCGCTGCAAGGCCGACAAGCAACGAATTCTGTATTCATTCTTCAAGCGCTTTAATTAAGGTTTTATTGTCATTTGAATCTTGAATTTAATTATGCAGTTATGTATTGTTATTCAGCAGTATGTCGAAGTGGTAAGTAAATAAATTTCGATTATTTTATTGGTATTGTATCAACGTTACAGATAATAATTAATTAAATGTGCAAATACACAAAGCTCTACATGTATTTTATGTTTGATGAGATATTATTTGGTTTTTAAAAATTGATGATCCTAAAAATCGGATCGTATGTGTTGCCATTTGTCCCCGTATGATTCGAAATCAATCTATTTAAGACAAACTTCAAAATCTGACCTTCTTGAAGGAAAATCTTGCTCAAGCTAATTATATGTTCTGCACATATTTCCTACAATATTAAGCAACAAATCTACTCACCCTCCACGCCTTCAATACAAAACGAATCACAATAGGCAGATCTTAATACACCTACTGTAAAATAAAGCGTGTCATCTGGATAGGACGTCGGGACGTGCCATAAAATGGTTTTATGTTGACACAAACTTGTTTTTACGGCGTGTATATGACCTCGCCGAAAAATGGATATGTAAGGATGTCGGTGATTTCATATTTATCCTATATAATAACTTTTATTGTTGTTTACAAGCAGTTCCGTATCACAGCAAAATAAAGTGGGGAATTTGGTTGTTTGCGTCAACATGATTCGAATTAAAAGCTGCGAGCATTATTTTGTGTTGAAGTGTAGCTTTGTGTTATTAATTTTATGCTTAAAAAATAAAATATTTTAATTACATTAGGCTTGGCACTCTACGTCATGCTAATAGACTTTAAGCAATAAGAGACTTGTATAGGTATATTAAGAAGAGCTGGAACGTCAACACATTTACACATTGCACAATGCACATGTTAGGCCGGGAGATACTGACACAAAATTTCGGGTCATTTGTAACAGAATGGCGGTTCTACAGAGGTCTTATTACGCAATGACTAAAAGAAAAATGATGGTCAGAACTCAGAACGCTGGTACCGGCGGACTAGTCGCGTGGGCGTTAGTCGAACTCGTCGGAAAAATAGCGAAGTCAAACGATTTGTAACACAAAAATTTTAGAATTTACCGATAGCCCATAAAAAGAAGTAGGCGGTAGTGTATAGGCCATACTTTTCCGGTGTGACTTACAGCCCGCAATACCGACGCAAATGTGTTGATTAAAAAAAAAAAATTCAACCATTTGTACCAGGCTAACTTTTGCACAGGTAACCATCGTCGTGCAGCCATTTACAAAAATCGCCATGCCATACTTTTCGGACGATTTCAAATGGTCGCCATACCGCCGAAAATCTGCAAATTTTTTTTTTCGCCGAACCATTTGTAACACCCTAAATATTTTTTTCAACAACTCCTGAATGATTACTTATAAATAGAAGTGTGATAATTCATAATGCCATACCTGTGGGAGGTGCGAATGTGTATAAGATTTTTTTCTTATTGTAAGATTTTATTCGTAGTTTGAACGATTTGTAGCAGTAGGACACTAATTTTTTCCTCTATTAAAAGTATGGCAAATATAATAATGGTCACGTTGCATCATATACTTTCCAAAAATGCCGTACTGGTACAAATCACCAATTCTTTTCATTTTTTTTTACGTCTTGGCTTAAGTCTTACAATCATCCGCCCCATGTTTGCAATCTGCGATATTTTTTTCTAGGTAGAATTGTATACAAACAAACAGAATATAATGATCCCATACTGTAAAAAATTATTTTACGTATTGTACAGTCGTATTTTTGAAACGTGACGAATAAATTAATTTTCAAGTATAGCAGCACTTTTTCCCCCTACTAGAAGTATGGCAAATATAATAATGGTCACATTTTATCAAATACTCTCCAAAAATCCAAATGCAATACTGGTACAAATTGTTTGGCGAAAAAAAATTTTTTTGCAGATTTTCGGCGGTATGGTGGCCATTTGGAATCGTCCGAAAAGTATGGCATGGCGATTTTCGTAAATGTCTGCACGATGATGATTACCTGTGCAAAAGTTAGCCTGGTACAAATGTTTGAATTGTTTTTTTTTTAATCAACGCATCGCGTCGGTATGGGGGGCTGTAAGTTACACCGGAAAAGTATGGCATGACACTACCGCCTACATCTTTTTTATAGGCTATCGGTGAATTCTAAAATTTTTGTGTTACAAATCGTTTGACTTTCGCTATTTATCCGACGAGTTCGACTAACGCCCACGCGACTAGTCCGCCGGTACCAGCGTTCTGAGTTCTGACCATCATTTTTCTTTTAGTCATTGCGTAATAAGACCTCTGTAGAACCGCCATTCTGTTACAAATGACCCGAAATTTTGTGTCAGTATCTCCCGGCCTATGTATGTGTCATATTTTGCAATTGTTTATAAATACAGGGTGATGTAATTGGTGTAGTACGAATATCTAAAAATCTATGAAGAATTTTGTGATACAGTAAATGGAATAATTATAGACTATTTTACAGTATTTAATAAAATCATTTAATTTTTTGTTCATTTTCATTAGAAATGTCAATTTTTCTCACCAAGGTGGAAATTTGGATGATAAGGATCTTGTTAGAAAAATATAAATTTTGACTAAAACGGCATTTTTTTTTTCAAAAATCAAATTATTAATTAATAATCAGAGTTATCACATTATTAAAAAAAATAAGCCAAACTATACACCATTTTTACCTACTTGATGCAATCCTCAAAGATCATGGACATAGTGTATTACGCCTTCCACCATACCATCCAGAACTCAACCCAATAGAGTTACTGTGGGGCATAATTAAAGGGAAAGTAGCATCACAAAATGTGAACTTTAACTTGAAAACTGTGGAAGAATTATTTAGAAAGGAAGCAAATGCTAGATATTAGTTTGGATATGTTTAGTGACGTTTGGAGAAAGACGCGAGAACATGAGGAAAAATATATTCAATTAGAACCAAAAGTAGATAATTACACTGACTCATTTATAATATAACATTAAGAAATTCCGACAACGAAACATCGAGTTCTTCGAGCGATGAAAGTTACAGTGAAGTAGAAGATTACGATTATAATTAAATAGATTCTTCTTCTTCTCTATAGATACTGCTTTCTGAATTGGTGGTAAATGTTAAAACTGTTAAACTGTTATGACGATTCAAAAGTGCTTCTAGAAGAAGTCTAATTGTATAATTATGTTTGAGTTTGAGTTTAAAACCAATAGTGTGAAAATTATACAATAAACATGTAACACATATTTGTTAGCGCGTATTGGTAGGTATTACGTACTTACTACAAATATAATATTTCTTAGATATCTTTACTCGACCAAAGTCAGGAATTTAATTATTATTTGATAATTGAATGATTATTAATACTTTTATCCAATTGATTATTATTAGAATAAATAATTAACTTCATCAATTGATTTACTTTTAAATTATAATTTTACAGGTAAATTATGAGAGCTTTCATAAGTAATTATATTTGCATATATATATATATATATATATATATCTACAACGCACCCATTTTACAATTCAAGTCTAAAATGAAACTAGAGTCGCATTTATTTTTGAACATACTGTAAGTGAAATTGCATAAGTGTGAGTACTGTGAACATGCCAGCTTTCCCTAATTGACCGATAACTAAACTGACATAAATCGTAATATAAGAAACAATACAATTTGTACCATTCTGTACAAAATATGCTCTTTCTATATTACTAGTTATTTTGTATTAAATTACCTATACAAATGCAATTAAGAAAATATAGACTAATGTAATATAAACATGCAATATAAACACAGATGTAGCTAATAATAAGTACAACAATATAAAACAAAAATTTATTCTTTGCAATTTATTATTTGAAAGATAACCAACGGCATGAACTGGAGTGTAAATAATCTTGTTTCCTCTGCATTAACATCTGAAATAAATTGGAAAAAGCTTGAAAGGCAAAGAAATGATAGGATTTTACTGTCGCTTTGAGTAATCACAGACTCCCCTTTTTCCGTTTGAAGGCATTATTTAGATTACTTCATTAGGATTAGTTAAATTACAAACGAGTTACACGATACTGCATGTGTATAATCAAATATGTTAACATTTTTTGTAAATATAAAGAATAGTACGTTTTATCCGTATAAATATAATCAGAAAGATTTAGACTTTTCCTTTGTTTTGCGAAGAAAATTTAGGTGGTAGTGTGTTTTTCATCTTTACTATAATAAAATGTTGAAACATTTTAATCAATAATAAGTTTTTGACCCCTATTTTATCATCCCACACTTTGAAGAGCATCTGATTAATATTAATTTTATATTTGATATTAGCAAAATACATTTTATTTATCATTATCGTTTAATATTATTCGGCAACTATTTCGCATGTAATCTTAAACAAGGCAATCAAATTAATCCTTCAGACAACATCTTCATATAAAACAGTCAAGCGAGATCACAAGAGCTCTTCACCTATACTCTCATATAGGAATACTAAAACAATATGTTATATCCTTAAAATAATAGTACCACAAAGAGCTCATACCTGTGTAAGTGAATAAAACATTTCATTAGAAAAGCGCGGTACAAACAACGCCGTAATAAGTGGGTGACACGACAAAGAATAGACGAAGGTATACGGTAAACAGAAGTGACACTCGCGGGCAGTATAAAGCGACGTCACACAATACAATTTCTGCCTCGGACGCCTTTGTACAATATGTCGTCCTTTTCAGGTCAGCTATACGCTGTACTAATAATTATACAGGGTATTGTGTAAAAATTGGTTTTAATAATTGTACTAAGGGTTGTGCTGTTTCTATTATTTATTTACATATTCTATGAGTGGTTTTTTTACTTTATTTTGGTAATGTTTATTCAATCAATCAATACACAGATAATTAATTTAAAGGGCTGCCGTGGAATGTTTAAACTGATTAAGGTTTATATACACAGCGTAAATTGTATAGAAATTCAATAATATTGCACAAAACGTACGATTCATATAATGGCAAGTCACTTTTTAATAATACGTTCACAATAAAAGTTGTTCATTACAATTTAACACGTTTCCCACCTCGATACAAAAATAAAAGCGAATAAAGAATAATCTCCGGTTCGAAATTTCAGTAAGTAATTACCATATAACATTTCACGTTAATCGAATGAGTCATGGAAAGCGAATATCGTTCAAAGAATTTCTGAAGCGTTACAGTAACGACGGTTGTATCCAAGAATAGGTAAATTGGTAAAATATGGGTTCAAACGTATGTGACGAACGAGTGTAGCTGACAGCGGGAGAAATTGTGACGGACAGGCATGATTAGGGAGAAATGTTACATGGAGCGTCTGTACGATTAAGTTATCTGTGACCCGTTTATCTTGGCCTTAATTGTATTTGATTTTGTCGTAAAATTTTATTTGCTCGCATTAAAGTAACGTGTCATTGGGCAGGTCAACATGAATGGATGGGTGATGGCCGAAAATATTTTCGCCTTGCCCTGGCTAAGCTAGATTTATGTTTACAATTTACATTAACGACTAACAGGGTTATGCTCGTCTAGTTTAATTATTTGTCTTTTTTGTAAATTTAAAAGTTCAACTTGAAGCTTTTTTGTGTAAATATTTGTAAATATTATATTTGCCTAGCTAAAACTTTTATAGGGATGACTTTCGAATTTGAATTTTGTATGAGAGCAAGTAGTAACATTTTTATATTTACTTTTTAGCTTAACAAAAAAAACAAATCGTTAATTTTCCAGAAGTAATCAACATTAATATTTAACTATCTATAATTAATTGAAATTTTAAGGCTTATAAATAACTGTGACTACTTGTTGCTTAATCAACCGTATTTCGCAAACAACAATCACCTGACAATACAAATGACACATGTCGCTTGTCAATGTGACAAATTCATATATCATTACACCCCATTGCAATGGCGCGCATTCGTCTCGGTCTTTGAACGACTACCCTCATTTAGTATTAATTGTGACATGTTTTGAGTAGTTAGTTTATATTGACATCAATTATCCAGTTGTGTTGTATCACATTACATATTTTATATAATATTTCAATGTTATCAGCGTTTTTCATATTTTATGTCTTAAATCATATTATACAATGTGTAATTGTATAATTTCTTCTATGTATTACGTGGCTCAAAACTAAACATTAATAGGAAAACTACAATAATTAAAAACTTCTGCAATAATACATCAATGCCGCTGCGACTATAACTCAGGACGAACTTTTTCTTGTTGCAGATATGAACATTAAAACGAAACGGAGGGACATAAAATGCAGTTAGAAGTATCGACCGGAGGAGCAACGATGAATGCACACAGGCTTTAGTAACACCGTGATAGTACAGAAATAAAAATGTCGGTAAATGCTAGCGTGGGTTAAAAAAGAGAAAATGGGAAGCAAAGGTTTCGGCGGTGAGGTGGTCGGCTTTTTACTGGCAGTAGCGTTTTGTGTCACTTGCCCCGAATACGGTATGTATCCTTTTTTCCTTTATTTCAAAGTATTCACTGAAACGCTTTTTGTAGCCGAATTTTTGGAAAGTTACTCGCCAATTATGAACTTAACACAATGTGTTGGTGCATTTTTGTATTGTACATCGCGCTGTTTTTGTTTTCGAAGTTTGAAAAGAAATCTTGAATTAAAGGATAGCACAATATATATATTGCTGTGATATATTGTATGGATATATTTTTTCATCACAAAAATAAAATATTATATTTCATAAAAGTTTGGTCGACATTTTGAAAGACAGAATATGAGCAAAGAAATAATATTATTTTACATTCATTTAGAATCAAGTTTTGCTTTTACGTGAATGGGAAAAAAACGAGCCCTAATAAATTACGTGAATTTATTAAAATTGTTACCAAGCATATCATAGCCTTTAACTTCTCACCACTTTTCATATTATAATATACCTATATTCGATAATATTCATAAATAGTTTGGAAAATCCAAAAGTGCACGCCTCATAATTTTTTTTAAATAATTATTTATTAATTATTATTTTTGTTTATTTAATAACAATTAAACCACATCGAATCAGACCCTGAAAAATGAAAGGGTTCTATTCCTGAGCATACTCAAGCGTAAGAGAAAAAAAAAGACTCGATTAGTAAAGTATTTCGGTCGCTATCGTGTTAACAAGAAAAAGGATACGCACATACAGACACACGGACGTCCAAGACAGAACTTTTTTAAACTGTTTTTTAACTAGTTTAAATAACAAAAATGACATCAAAAATATCATGAACGTTAAAAATAGTGTTTTTTCTTAATATGTGTGTGTATGTATTATCTTACAAGTGCAATGTATGATACATAAAGACATTTTAAGTTTGAAAAATCAGATGTTTTGAGCGAAGTGACAGTAGTACCCACCTCAACGCTTCGCTTATGAGGCGTGCAATACCTAATTATCGACGGTTACATTGGGGATTTGGTAATAGCTGTCTCAAAAACCTTGAAAATGACACCCATGATGAAAAGATGTAAAATTTTCGTCGGCGCCATCTTCGATTTTAGTTTTGACCTCATATTGGTTAATAGCTACCCCAAAAACCATGAAAATGACACCCGTGTCGAAAAGATGTAAAATTTTCGTCGGCGCCATATTGAATTTTAGTTTTGACCTCATATTGGTTAATAGATACCCCAATAACCATGAAAATGACACCCATGACGAAAATATGTAAAATTTTCGTCGGCGCCATCTTGGATTTTAGTTTTGACCTCATATTGGTTAATAGCTACCCCAATAACCATGAAAATGACACCCATGACGAAAATGTGTAAAATTTTCGTCGGCGCCATCTTGAATTTTAATTTTGACCTCATATTGTTTAATAGCTACCCCAAAAACCATGAAAATGACACCCATGACGAAAAGATGTAAATTTTTTGTCGGCGCCATCTTGGATTTTAGTTTTGACCTAATATTCGTTAATAGCTACCCCAAAAACCATGAAAATGACACCCATCACGAAAAAAAGTCAAATTTTCATCAGCGCCATCTTGGATTATAGTTTTGACTTCATATTCGTTAATAGCTACCCCAAAAACCATGAAAATGACACCCATGACGAAAAGATTTCAAATTTTCGTCGGCGCCATCTTGGATTTTAGTTTTGACCTCATATTGGTTAATAGCTACCCCAAAAACCACCCACATTTGCAAATGTGTTTGCTACTTAGGAAAAGTTCAGATTTAAAGATATAAGTAGGTAATGTGACGAATTTAATTTATTTCATTCCGACTGTTTCTCGGAATAACATACATTTACTAAGAATTGCATACAATGCCGGTTTTAATATATTGCCGGTAACATAATATTATGTATGATAATAATTCTTAAAAAAGTATTTTATTCATTTCTTAAAAAGCTTCGATATTGTATACAATAATACAATTCATATTCAAATTGTTGTAAAATAGTCACACTTTTTTAAGTTGGTTGAATACACTAAAATACTTATAAGGATCGTACCTACTAATAAAAGTAACAAAATGAATTTTTAAAGTTCCCAGTAATCTTCTGGAATCAATTTCAATAAAAATATAAAAATTCACTTCAAAAAAAAAAAAAAACATCCGAGTTTTTTTTTGTTTATTTAATAACAATTAAACCACATCGAATCAGACCCTGAAAAATGAAAGGGTTCTATTCCTGAGCATACTCAAGCGTAAGAGAAAAAAAAGACTCGATTAGTAAAGTATTTCGGTCGCTATCGTGTTAACAAGAAAAAGGATCCGCACATACAGACACACGGACGTCCAAGACAGAACTTTTTTAAACTGTTTTTTAACTAGTTTAAATAACAAAAATGACATCAAAAATATCATGAACGTTAAAAATAGTGTTTTTTCTTAATATGTGTGTGTATGTATTATCTTACAAGTGCAATGTATGATACATAAAGACATTTTAAGTTTGAAAAATCAGGATGTTTTGCGCGAAGCGACAGTAGTACCCACCTCAACGCTTCGCTTATGAGGCGTGCAATAATGTTACACAAAATTTCTTAGATGTTTGAAAATATCAAGATTTTTCCAAATAATTAAATATTGTGTAATATTCGTTTCATCAACATTAATTCAACATTTCAATTTATTCTATTTTCAGATATTAGTTATAATATTCTTTTGTAAAACGATCGTCGTCGTCTTCATCAAAATTATTGCTCGTCTGGAATATTAAAAAATAATAAAGATTGTATGATGTTTCTAAATTAACTCGGCAGAATATTGCGAGACCTTTGGCATTTACGAATATCGCAAATTCCTTACATAGTGGAGAAAAATTACCCTTTTGAAGGAAACTTCTTATAAATGGGTTAGGGGGTTATATTTTAAATCCTGACGACCTAATTGGCAGAGTTAGAGCCTGACTGTTGCGTCAGAGTTTTGATTACTTGGTTAGGATTGAGTTTAATCCCTTCTGGGAAGAGAATGGCTGAATATGGGATTTAACTATATCTAGGAGAATTTCCTTTAGAATTTAAGATTATTTTACTAATAGGCTTGATTAATTAATTCTTAATTGATTAATGATTGGTTGATTGATTTTTATTGTTTATCTCGACGCTTCAAACACATAACAGTGAGCGTGGTTATTGACAAATTTAAATTATAATATAAAGATAATATATAAAATTATTATAAGCTAAAAAAAATCACTGAATGAGTAATATGTAGATAATACACGATAACTTTATTTTCTACTCTTATAGTTTCGTCGTTTTGTTAGCACACCTAGATTTATTCTATGTATAATATTTTATGCGTCTAACACTATTGTGGATAACAGAGCATATTGTAATAAATAGCCTGCTTTAATACAGAGGTTTTAAAGAGTGCTTGTGGTCCGCCTCGCTAATCCCTCTAACAAAAATCCGAATGCATACTACGGCTGTCGGACTACGCTTAGAGAGGATTTCTGTGCTGTTTTGAGCAGTTTTTTCGAATAATGTCAGGGAGAAAATAGAAATAGGTGTATTTTAACATGTTTTTTAACTGCATGCTTTTTTAAAGTATGTATATTGGATTCGTATATTGTAAAAAAAAAATATTTGATGACTATATTTTACGAGTAATATGGTTCAAAATCAACGTACAAAAATGTAAAACTTCTTAACAACGTACATTATATATTTAAAATCCATTAAGTTTCGCAATTACGATCCTAATTTGGATTCAGAGACTAACTGCAAAAAAGCATTCTAAAAGCAAAATTACAAGAGTAAAGAGCACTGAAATACATTACGCGAACGTGTTGTAGTTTCCCATTGAAAGGCAAACCGAGGGAAATTGTTCGCAAACCTAATTATCCGGCCCGAATTCAGCGGGGCTCCTTTCAAAAAGTCCCAATAACAAATTTAACTGTGACAAAACTAGTTTGGTGCATTCTGACGCAGGTCGCTAAAAGCTTAACAGGTATGCTAATGAAGTATATATACAGGATTACGACGAACGATCCTGATTCCGTTTTTCCCTTTGTCGTGGATTTAGAGATTTTTAAATCTTTCCAATCTTTCGTTCTTTTGTAGCTAGAATGCTCTTTTGTTTGTTAAAACAAATGCAATCTTAATTCATCTGTCTTGGAATTCACAATAGATTTTGCACTAGCTCATATATCTTAAAAAGTTATAAAACACAAAACTTAAATAGAACATGAATAGAACATTGCTACTCTTTGATTGGATTTCTTTATTAGACTGATATTTTAATAACGATGGAATTGGTAAATAAAAAAGAACGTATGGATACTTAGAGCTACGTTGGTGCAGATTTTAACTAATTACTTTTCATTTTTTCTACTTTGATGCAGATTTTAACGAATTACCTAACATTTTTTTCCAATATTTTAATATGACGTATTATAACAATAACAATTAAATAAAACTGTCGAACTTCATGAATCGACGTATTATAAGTTTGAACAGAATTATGGAAGATGGTTGAAAATTTCCCACATTACGGCAAACTTTAGGGTCTGACCCGTTCGAGGTTGAAGCAGGAACGTGCAGATGTGTTTTGTTTCTAGAAAGAATTTATTCTTAGTACTTGAACGTTTTATAGAACGTACATATGCTGCACTATACTAGGATTATATATTGGAATCCATGTAACGAGATAAACAGTCAGAATGTTAGGGCAATAACTGTAGAAGCTGTACATACAAACACTTTTTGCAACCTAAAAATTACAATTTATTTGCAAGAGATGATTTGTTTTTATAAACCATAAAATTTTACTTTAATTAATACTACTCTATAATAAACTAGGGACATAGTTGTTATACTATGTAATGATGATTTAACCAATGTAAAATTATTTATATCTACATCTGTCTGATTAAAAAAAAACATCATCTATAATGTTAATGATTAAAACCTAGTGAATATATCCCAAAGGCGCTGTGCTGAATTTCATTATAAAAGATACAATGTAGGTATGTACTTATAAATGAAAAATGTAGCATGTTTTGGTCTCGGTTATACCCTACGTTTTTTTAAATTTCAATAATGCTGAGTATAGCTTTTCTATCGCAGTTTAATTATTACTAAAAACAAAAGCTTTCAAAGTATACAAGTCGAAATATAAACCCACCAAGCCAAATGTAAACTTGCTGTTTAACAAAATTTAACAAATTCAACGCACCCTAAAATTGTCAAACGCAACTTTCCAAACAAGCTTATAATATTTCAAAATAATCGTTTACGGTCCCCTTAAAACTAATACCGTGAAATTAATTGCTTGCCCAGTTCACAAGAATGATTTTAAATTTCAGAAGATAAGGGTGTTAACTTTTAAATTTATAGTTCAGTAACCTTATTATAGGGTTATAGAGAAGTATTTAGTAAATGCGATTAATTAAGGTTATGGTAAAGTATGAGATGTTTTTACACGCAATTGAGCGATTATTCGGACTCTAAGCGATGTTATATTATATAAATAGCACTGACCGAGTTAAGTAGTTTGATTGCTAAAGATTGGGGTTACAGTTTAGGTGTTTTTATTGGCGTAGAGCAAGCTATGGCTATGGATATGTGTATAAAACATTCAACAGTAATCAGTACCTTTTTAACAGTGTATTTCAGAGAGTTTTGCCTTTTTCGGGAAAATTACACTAGAAAAACTTTAAGTTCATAGACAACAGATTACCAGAAGTGAGGGATGAACACACACGTTTAAACCATTTGATTTATTAACACTTAGTGACATATCACACTAGCGGATTGCGAGCGGTTTCAAAGCGGAGCGGGTGCGCAACGAATACGTTGCGGGCGCGCAACGAACACGCCGCGGTTGCGCAGCGAATTCGTTGCGGACGCGTCATTTTGTATACTCTCGCACAAAAGCCAGCCCTTCCGCCTTGCCTAACTTCCATTCAATATTTCCATCGTTTCTGTAGCACTCAATTTTTTAACCGTACTGTGGAAATGCACTTACTTAACAGTTAACTAAAGATGTAATAACAACTGGAGTTGTTAAAAAAAGGTGCTATAAAATTGAATTACTAGGACTTTTAGAATGTACCATACATTCCAAAAGTATGTAACGACTGACCAGTATAATCTCTCCCATAGCAACGTATGTTATAAAGAGATTTTGTGAACCTAATTATGAGCAAAGTGATAGTGAGTTGCTGGTTGCTTGATAAAATTTTCTATTCACTGCTATTTATCTAATAATAAGATAGCCCTGTTTTAGTTAAGGAGCTTTAACATTTATTTCACTAATGAACTTTCTTAATGAGCAATTAAGTTATCTGATTGCATTTCGACCAAGATTTAATAGATAAAACAATACCCTAAACATTAACATGTTATGAAACTCGTAAAAAATAATGATCTCATAATTATTATACTATCACAAGTTATAAGTAACAACCAGCACGGATTCCATTTTGTTAATGAGTGTACATGACTGCGACGTAAACGTTGCGCATCTGCCACGCGTCCGCAACGAATTCGCTGCGCAACCGCAACGTATTCGTTGCGCACCCGCTCCGCTTTGAAACCGCTCGCAATCCGCTAGTGTGATATGTCACAAATACTCGTAATAGTAAAAAAGACGGGTTGCACTCCGGGAGTGCCGGCAGAAGTGAAAACTTGATTATTAACGTTGAGCATGTTTGATATTTTGGAATGGTATCCGTCTTACGCTTTTTCGATCAGGTCACGTGTCCTGACGCGAGTTTAAGATTTTATACCCATTACAGAAAAAGTGCTTAACGCCGCTAAAGAAGTTTTCACTTCACAAAAAAAGACGTGTAGCACTCGGGGACTGCCACGGTAAAGCTATTGCATGCTATGCCTTCAAGCCACACCTCCGTGCCCGTCGGAGTGGGGAGCGTGAAGTTTTTCGTTACGCAATTTCTAGATTCCGTCCCCGTGCTCAAGGCCCGCGATAGAAGCTATGCAATAGCTTAATAACAAAAGATTATTGATTGTTGATTTGTTGTTGATTTAATGATTGTTCAATGTAAAAAGTTCATTTTCTCCTAAACTATAAAATCCATAACGCAAGAAATAAAACTCGCTTGCCTTCCAAAAGCAAACATTCATCCGCTTAATACTTTCACGACAAAGTTACATATTTTCCTTTAAATTCACGTTTGCAATTGCAAGTTTCGAATGAAGGTTGTATAAAATGAAATTACCGGGTAATAAAGTGGTAAATTCCGTAGCTTCGTAAAAACTATGAAAATACGCTAAAATTTTATAGCTCGAACTCGTTTGTCATGTAACGAGATTGGGATTTTGTTTCGATCTGATAGCCGGCCAATCTCAGTAATGCAGGGTTGGATGCGGATGCTTTTAATAAATTACTAGTAAATGTATGTTACTTGGATGTTGCGGTAAATTATACTGGTTTTAGATATTTAAATGAGTTAGCACGGGAACGAGTTTAGGGAATTACAACCAGCGCAATTTGACGTCGGAATTAGTCGTTTGTAGACTACTTTTGTGCGAACATTGTTTAGTGTGAAGTGAAAAGTTTATTAATATTAACGTATTTAATTGAAGATATTAAATTGCAAGAAACAAAGGATGAGGTTTTTTAACAGAAGGAGATAAAAGCTAGGAAAAGTTAAGTTTTACAACACAACTTTTTATTACCACTTTTGAAATCAAAACATAAACATTAATTTCGACATTAACTGTTATGTAACGATATTTAAAATACAAAATTTATAAAGTCATGCCGTAAATTAAAACTAAATTACAGCAGCAGAGCCTGTTAGACCGGGCTCCAAGGAGATGTTCGTTTGCATAAATCGCGGACCTAAATCTGACTTCTGATATATATTGTATAGATCCCAGACATCCTATAGAGTGATGTTGCCAACCAGTTTTGTGGTCCCCTTCCCCGCACCCCGGTAATTAAATATGGCATACAAAGAAAAAAATAAACATTTCCAAAACATGCCGTGTGGGGTATCAAATGAAAGAGCTTATTGAGTAGATCACGAATATATAGCATACTATAACATTTCTTACACTTTCTCTAAGATTTTTTAGAAAATTTACGAAAATGGTCCATTTTTGAGTTAACTTTAAACCACTATAGATTAAAAACTCATGAATATATTTTTTAAATTATTATTTTAAATAATTAACAATAGTCCATTGTTTACGATTCAATAGTTCGTACAGTGAAATAGTTGCATGGGGGAGTGGGGGGAGCATTCAAAGATGGCGAGTATATTTTCAAGTTTATGCCAGAAATAAAGGCCTAATACAACAATATCGGTGTCAGGGCTTAGAATACTTATCTCTGCACTGTCTTTGTGTTTGACTGAATGAAAAATATGGCAGAAAATTCTTGAATCAGCCTCTGTGTGATTAGATTTGGCATAAACTTGAAAATATACTCGCCATCTTTGGATGCTCCCCCCACTCCCCCATGCAACTATTTCACTGTACGAACTATTGAATCGTAAACAATGGACTATTGTTAATTATTTAAAATAATAATTTAAAAAATATATTCATGAGTTTTCAATCTATAGTGGTTTAAAGTTAACTCAAAAATGGACCATTTTCGTAAATTTTCTAAAAAATCTTAGAGAAAGTGTAAGAAATGTTATAGTATGCTATATATTCGTGATCTACTCAATAAGCTCTTTCATTTGATACCCCACGCGGCATGTTTTGGAAATGTTTATTTTTTTCTTTGTATGCCATATTTAATTACCGGGGTGCGGGGAAGGGGACCACAAAACTGGTTGGCAACATCTGTCTATAGGATGTCTGGAATCTATACAATATATATCAGAAGTCAGATTTAGGTCCGCGATTTATGCAAACGAACATCTCCTTGGAGCCTGCTCCTGTCACATTTTTGTGCAGTTTTTGTAATTCATGTACCTACCTAATTGATTAAAATGTATGAACGAATATATTTTTTAAGGGTTATATCAGTGTTTTCGTAGGAACATGAAAATTAAATGAATTAATATAAAATTTATTTCTTACTAAATTACTATCGATTGCAAAGTTTTTTTGCATCAAAGTGAAGGTCTAACCAGCAACAATATTATTCTAATAAGCAACCAGCTATCCTATCAATAAAGATATACATTACCCATATTAGCTGAACTGAAAAACATTATTCTTGTGGTACACCTTAATCACTTCTCAAACTTACTAGAACAAAAAAAATCGGTTGAGCCGTTTCAAATGGTTCTTACAAACATTGTGACACGGGCTTTTGATTCATATACAAGCAGATCTTACATAATACCACAGACTATACGACACAAATATTCCCATTCTTACTCTAAATTAATAACATAACAATAGTAAAAGAAATTCTATTTCAGCAGTTTTCTGCACGACAGTTTCTCGTGTTTCAAACTATATAGTAAAGGCACGAAGGCTGTATCACGAATGGGGTTAGTTTGGCGACTTGCAATTAAACTTTTTATTGAAAAATAAGGTTTAATATTAAGTTCTTTTTTTTTCTTTTAATTGTAGGTATCATCAAGACGCAGATTTTATATAAATTTTCAAAAAATAAAGTGGGTCCAGTTCCATTAGCATAAAAATGCGTTAAACTAGGAACTATTTTGTTTCTTTTAAAATATTAATTAAGGTCTTCTATTAATTTTAAATTGTAATAAATTGAATCAGTTTACAATTTCATAATCTATTCTTTCAGTGAAATCAGGTATTGCAACCAGCCGCATGTTGATCCAATGTATAAAATGTAGCCTTCGCTACTCGATAAAGTTAAAGATTTCTTATGCTTAAATTTTTTTTCCAAATCAGTCCAGTAGTTTGGAGTTCAATCACTTAAAATCCACTTTATAATATTATGAATAAGTATAAATGAATAAAGCTTAACAAGCTTTAATTAAGCATGACCAACAGTGCGGTGTGGAGCGGTTTTGATTCTATAGTTTCATTATACAATGGTAGTGTTTGCAGGGATTCAATCTTAGAGAGTAGGTCATCTCACTCGCTGTAGCATCTGTAGATTATTGTTAGATCGAAGACCAAGCTGTATATTGTTTTAAATAGTGTTTGTTAAACTATGGTTTATATATTCTACGCTTGTACTGATGCAGATGTTTCAATCACAATCATGTATGGCTTTATGTCGAGTTAGAAATACAATGCTTGGTAAATTATTTATTTTAAATTATTTTCCGAATCACGGCAAGCTATATTAACTTCAACTACCTACGTATGAATCTATAGATGAATAATTCTTAAAAATTCCAAATCCATATATTACCAACTATTTTTTCTTCAGCATACTTTACGAATGCTTTATCATTTAATTTATGAATGCTTTTCATAAAATAAATGTTCTGGAAACTTTCTTCATCAATACTAGTTACGCTTTAATCTGAACCAAAAGATGTCTTATTATTTTCATATCTTAACAATCTTATGTATCTAAATAAGTAATGAGGTTCGATAAGACTATTTGTTTTGCCTCTCCCATGTAACACATCCAAATTAGATTGCTCTAATAAATTGTACCGGTTAACACATCTGACCAAAATTTCATATTCCATCTATTTCAAACCCAAATTACTCTGGAGAACCACAACCGTACTCATATGGAGTTTAATTTATTGCAATAAATTACGTATCGTAATCAATTAAATATTTTATCCGAATGAAATCACTCTTATCGAATCAGTGATTAATTCTATTATGGCAGTCGGAACTGTGATAAAATAATTTAATTGCTATTCCATTTATTATTTTATTGCTATGCCGCTGGGAGTGATATTTTAATGTCCTGTATTGAGAGGTATTAAAAAACATAGTATTGCAATTTCACTAATCAAATGCGATTCCAATAGCAGTCCTCATGATGTTCATAGTTAATAGGCGGGTCTACACAGAGAAAAGCTCTGTCTATGTGAACGTGGCTCGATCGAGGAAACTGACAGTATACGGATTTTCTTGGCCAAGCTACGTCTATATAAAAGCTGCTGTAGCAATAGCTTCATGAGACTGCTTTTTTCAGCTCGGCCTACGAAAAAATCTCACTATAATATCACTACCTACGTCATAGTATTAAACAAAGTCGCTTCCTCTGTCCCTATATCCCTTTGTATGCTTAAATCTTTAAAACTACGCAACGGATTTTGATAAGATTTTTTTTAATAGATAGAGTGATTCAAGAGGAAGGTTTTAGTTTAAATAATTTATTAGGTTTTATACAAAGCGGGCGAAGCCGCTGGTGGTAAGCTAGTTAATTATATAATATGTCTCTAATTGACGTCAAAATTGCGAAAATTCGAATCCAATGTCACGCGCGCAACGTCAACCATCGGCTTTCGAAGAAAAGCCTACACTTGCATAATTGATAACGCAATGTGATAGCGAACTTCTAAATAAAAATATCGTTACCAGAATATCAAATTATACGAGTATGGTCGTTATTTCGTAGGTGTTTAGGTTGTGTTTTCCATTTATCGCATACGTTACTACGTCATAATATTACAATGCAAATATGTAAAGTGTACATTTTAGTCTAGTTGTAGTGGAACGCAGGTGATATAATGAGAATGTTGAATTAGAACCGAAGCGCCTCCAGTATTTAATAAAGTTTGGACAATAAAAGAGCGTTCTGTAATAAGCCATGATAAATAGAGCTGGCATTCGTTAAATTATTCATAACCCTCTAAATATGTTCATGTGAATGCGAAACAAGTAAAGTTATATTACGTTCAAGAAGTTAAATTACCGTTTAGCCGGATTTCTGGCGTATATAATAATATATAGAGGCGTTTTTCGCATGCACTGGATACCGAAAAGTTATCTCTATTTGGATTTCACTGCATATTTATTTATGTAAATTTAGATGTTATATCCAAAGTCTAATATAGTAGAAACGTGATTTTAGTTTAATTTAATATTTTATTTCATTATTGTGTTAGGCTATCTAGATTCTAAATTGTCAATTGAAGTTTTCCTTGAATTATTAGTAGGTCACTTGTTAAACATTTTTGGTCGCTTTTTCTAGACAAGGTAAGCTAGCTATTTTAATACATGTATCTATTATGATGTCCTTGGGACCAAGCCTTCAGAGAGGGGCTATTAATATTTTTTAGTTCTTTGTTTAGTAATTATTTATATATATTTCTTAAAAAAATCGGTAAAATATACGAAATAGCTATTACGACGCTTATTTCGTCATTAATAAAAATATCTTAATAAAGATTCAGACCATTTAATTAGCTTAAAGATTCCTATAAAAAACTTAAACAATTTTTTTATCGAGCGTCAGATTAGGCGCTCCAAAGCAATATGGCTTCCACTCAAACAGTATTTTTGTTAATTCAGCAGACTGTAATAAAAATCCTTTGAAAGCTGGTTATTCGATACTCAACGTTTATCAAACTCGTATTTGTAAGTATTCTTTATCTAATTTGTATAAAATTGAATGGAAAATAAACCTGATTTAATGGCCACGTGAATTGTATCGTATTTCAGCATCGTTGAAAGGCTTGTAGTTAAAATTATAAAATTAATTTATTTCATTTTAGATATCATTCTATAAACTTCATGTTAGATCAGTTTTCTTGTCGAGTCTATATTATTTATTTGCTTGTATGTATATTGCAAACTAAATTCATGTCTCTGTCTGTTTAAATATTGTTTCATTTTACAAAAGCCTCCTAAAATTGCGTCAATTGACCTAAAAACGCAAGAGTAGCTTACTTATATAATTATGTGAAACGAAACCCATCCTACATATTATTATGCTTCAAGTAAACAGAAAAACTTGAATCATTTGCTCGATAACTGAATGTTACATTATAAATAAATTGAAATACAAGTAATTAAAATCAAACTACAAATTTAGAATAAAAATTAACTCAGCCATAGAAAAGACATTTCTAAAACGAGGAGAAATGGATTTCCAAGAAAATCTCTTTATTACACTGCAAAATTAAACTTTCCCGTTTCAAAATCCCCGAAGAGGAGACATTTTAATTAAATCAGATTCGATAAACACATAAAGGACATGATTTATAAATAAATTGTATAAATGTTTGAAAGCAATTTGCGGGGGGCTTAAATGCGTAATGTTATCGAGAATACTGCTCCGACTTGAGTTTTAATGACGAATTGTGGAAATACTGATTTTCTGACACTGTTGTCCCATGACAAATATTCTTTGTCTATACTAAAATTATAAAGCTGAATCTTGTTTGTTTGAACACGATAATCTCAGGAACTACTGGTCTGATTTGAAAATTTCTCTAGTGTTGCTTGCAACTCCGCAAAATGTTAATTGAACTTTGTTGCGAATCGAACGTTTACTACGAGAGTCATGAGTAGAAACCTTTACAAAGTCTTTACTGACATTTTCAACAATATAATATAGACTGACCAAGACTGACCTGGTTGGCTTGGTTGGTAGTGGCCCTGCCTTCCAAGACAGAGGTCGTGGGTTCGATTCTGGCACCCGGGGCAAATATTTGTGTGATGAACATAGATGTTTGCTCTGTGTCTGGGTGTTAATAATCTATATTTAAGTATTTATTTAAAATTATATATGTATGTTTATCAGCCATCTGGTTTCCATAACACAAGCGAAAGCTTAGTATGGGATCAGATCGTGCCGTGTGTGAAAATCGTCGTGAAATATTTATTTATTTTATTTATTGAAGTGAAAACTTCTTTAGCGGCGTTGGGTATAAAATCTTAAACTCGCGTCAGGACACGTGGCCTGATCGAAAAAGCGTAAGACGGTTGTTTTTTTTTAGCCCTTATATTCCATGCGTAAGACGGATACCATTCCAAAATATCAAACATGCTGAACGTTAATAATCAAGTTTTCACTTCTGCCGGCACTCCCGGAGTGCAACACGTCTTTTTTTATTAATATCTATAGGTTACGCTTTCACTGCTAATCCAATTTAGATAAATTAAGAATGAAGATAGTCAAAGTCCCATCAAACAAAAGCTACTATTTGCTAGTCAACTCTATTGTATAAAATAACAATATGTTAAACGATTTATCCAAAGCAAAACTTATTAGCTTGTAACAGCGTTGCGTTGGATACTTGATAAATATAATAATAGTTGAGCAACTTCATTTGCTCGTACTATTATTACGTAGGACTATAGAAGTTATATACACTAAACAAACATGGACGATATTGATCGCAATCTGTTTGAATAGCCTTGATGAAAAAGTCTATTACAAAATTTTTATTCAATTTGTGAAGATATTATTCAATATTCAATTATTTTACAATAACGGATAAAATTCCATTTACATTTTACATCCCAAATTATTCGTGTTAATATAAGGTGTTTATCATTTTCATTTCGACGAATTGATAAATAACAAACAATAATTTATTAACATTAGCATGAGTAATGAAACAGATTTGAGTTTGAGTTTCAAGATATCTTCCGAAATAAATAGTTTAATAAAGGTAGGTTCTCTTTAAATATATGCATTGCTGAATATAACACTATTCAATGAATGATTCGTTTGCGTTGTTCGAACGGGTACGTATGCCTCGTTTGCGTACCTAAATAACAAAAAAAAAAAAATACAGTCGTAGTAAGAAGTAATAAATCATACGAAAATAAATCCTTAAGAACTATTAATTCAACCTTCACTGCGATAACGTACAATTTTATCATATTCCAAGGAAAGATACTAAGTCTTTCTTTAAAAAGTTAATGGACACAAAATAAACCGGAAAGAGCGAGTTGACTGTTAAATTTTCATTTTCCTTTTATACCTCAAGTTGTATAAAGTACGTTTCCGTAATTCCTCGAGGTGGCATCACGCTATTAAAGTTTTTCTTTTCAAAGCAGTACTGCACAAAGAAAAGTTTAAGAATAGCTTGAAATCACTAAACGTAAGGAACAAATGAGAAAGTAGCTTATTTCCTTTGTTCAGTCCAATATATACAGAGTTTTTGATTAAACTATCATACAATGTTACTCTCGGTATTGGAATTGAATTGCATCTTGAATCCGTGCGACTTAAATGTGTTTTTGTCCGATCTATTTGTTTTATCTTATTATGCACGTAGGGATCTCAAACGAAATAACTTTGTACAATGAAAACTAGATTTCTGATGTACTAGATTTTTTTTATTTGTGCTTACTTAGAATAGTATTGGATATAATAGCCTATGTCCAACAGTGGACGTCCTGTGGCTGAGAAAAGAATGGATAAAGAATTGTTTGCTACTCTTTCACACATGACAGTGAATGAATTTAATAATAAATTAGCTGTGCTCCGCGGTATATCCCGCAGTGCTCCACTCCTATTGATCTTAGCGAGATGATATATCGCCTATAGCCTTCCTAAGAGCTATCTAACACCGAAAGAATTTTTCAAATCGGGTCAGTAGTTCCTTAGATTAGCGCGTTCAAACAAACAAACAAACTCTTCAGCTTTATTATATTAGCATAGATTAGATAATAGTAAAAAATATAGTTCATAAACAACATTCTAACCAAGATGCTAAGGAACAGTTAGAAACAAACACAACATAAACCAATATTCACATACCGCCATTAGAAAAATAGCACACTTCGTGAAATGAAGACGCAGCATTGTAAGCACGCATTATAACCTGGGCACTTTCACGATGAACTCTGTGCGTTTCTACTGACACCGTTTTTAAGGACTTTTAACCTTATTTCTGTTCTTCCTACATCGAAAGAACATCGCCATGTGCCTTTGAGTTTAAGAGATCCTTTTCCTTGATGTATAAGTACATTTGCATTGTTTCCCGTCTCATTTCGCTTCCATGATGAGTCGAAACTGTACTGTGTACGTAAGTGAGAAAAAAAATTATAGCATTTTCGGTAGTACCAGCTGAATCAAAGTAAAAATTTAAAGGTAAAGAACTAAAGGTTATGTAAATATAAACACGAAGGCTTCCGCGTTTAATTATATACAGTTACAAAATAGATATTTTTATAAGATGATGTTATTATGTAAACCAAATGAACGTTTTCAACGTCAATTGAATATTTAAATTAAAATAAAGCCGCTCTATTGCTTGGTACAGCTGATTAAGGGTGACAAATCAACATCGAGCTATGCTGCGCTGTACTGCGCTGTGCTGTGCTGTGTTTCTTAAGCTACGTTTTTTTAACAATTAAACGATGCTGCGCTGTACTGCGCTGTGCTGTGCTGTGTTTCTTAAGCTACGTTTTTTAACCTTCCTATACTCGCGCGTTGGTCTGTGAGACCGACGAAACACATTTTCGTAATTATTTTTATGCAGGTAAATCCTGTGAAGTCGAGTTCCTTGCTAGTTTCCGGATTTGGGGCTAACTTCATTTTAGTGCAGGTCGCGTGGTCGGCAGAAGTTCACGTATCATAGCATTTGGCGCCAATCGGTCCATGAGACCGACGCGAGTATAGGTGCAACTTTTTGTGTAAGTATTAATATTATATATTTTGTACATTTATATATTTTTTAAGACTTTGAATACTTTATGAAGTATGTATAGTAAAATATATGTATGAATGTTACTCTAAATTATATTTTGACCAATTTTTTAGGCCATACTTCATGTCAAAATGAACGATGATCAAATCAGATTGTTGCTGGAAGAATCAAGTTTTGGTTCTGCTATGAAGACGAAAATGACAGTGAGGTGGAAGACAACGTGGAGGTACAAGAAGAGACATACGACACCGAGCAAGACGATGACAATGAAGAGATATCTGAAGTTCCCGTGATTTTTACTTGGGAAAAGATGGACAGACAAGGCTCAAAACTAAGCCAAACATAGATAAATATGTGCTTTGATATGTTTATTATTATTACTTAGAAGTATATTTTGTTTTGAAAAAGAAGTTCTGTTTTTAATTTAGTTTTCCCTAGTACTTAAGAAAAACATCTCAAATTCGAGGACTGATTAGACTATAAGTCAGTAAAATAATAAAAAAACTAAGCAAATTATATTTATCGCGCCCGAGAGTCCCAAAAAAAACCAATTTTCAAAGATAACTTTATTGAAGAAATATTACAAATAAAAATTAAACATTAAAATTACTTTAAATACCAATGGACTTGCTCGAGGTTAGAGGCTAAGTAAGGTGGAATCCATAGCGGCGATCCAATTTCGATGTCGATGCAAGTCAGCAAAATGTATCCATGAATGCTACCGATGAGTATGTATGTACGCAGAGGCGACTATAAAATATACCAAAGATTATGCAATGGTATAGAGGCGATATCAACTTGTAGATTTTACTATCGGATTTTACTATAGGCTTGGTAGTATATAACACCTCCCCCCTTAGTTCAAGGACTATTTTTGAACGACAGGAAAAAATGTCATTGGCAGCTTTCCACAGTCTTGGCTTGGTCCAGGTTCAGCATAAGTTTGTTCTTGGCGAGGCTTCTTGCTTGATTGGCTTCTTTCTTCATTCTTCTTTCTTCTGTTCAGGATTAATCTTCTGCCCAAAATTATGAGAGAAAGTGCAATAGCACTGAATAATATAGTATAGAAGGGAATAGTTGTGTTATAGAACATTGGAGTTTGTTCTAATTGAATAGGTTCTTGATGGTGAATCTTGTCTTGAATTTCATGAAGTTTCTTAAGGCTGATTGAATTACTTTTAATAGAGAAGGATAAGGTAGGCTCTTTTACATGAGCTGAAACTTTAGTAATTTTTATGGGCTGTCCTTTGATGTGATCGTTGGTGTTGACGATGGTGAAGTCTTCTGTGTGCAGCTTGCAGGTAGGTGGTATTGTAGCGAGGTAGCTTCCATTGAGATTAATGATTTCTTCTCTTTCGCAGGATAACCGGGCTTCAGTTGGAGACGGGAACACGACGACGTAGTGGCGGTCATCAAGTTTTTCCATTGCAGGTTTCATCAGGTTTACGGTAGTCATTTCGCAGGACCTGTCTTCATGGAGATTTCCTTCAACGATGTTGCTGATACAGTCCGGCTGGGGTTTCAGCATGTGGTGGAGCTCGTCTTCACATAAGTACCTCATGCCTGACTTCGGGCATTCTGCCTCTATGTACACGTGCATATTACCAGTGATTGCAAGGAAAGGAGAAGGAGGGATTATAGCTTGCCTATTTTTATTAGGAACAATAGCTAATTTATAAAAGTTATATTCGAGTGGTGAAACTATAGGAAATTTAAAAGCAAAAACTAACTGATCTCCATTAAAATAAGATGCTGGCTTAATTATATTGTAATAGTCTCTAATTTCTAAATCTAATATTTCTTCTTTATTATAAAATGTCTTAAGCTTACTTAACATATTTTTCATTACACCTATACCTATCATAGAATGATGAGTGCGCGAAGCACTGCAAAATGCTAGCGCATTCTCTAACCTAGTTATTTCGCTTACTAAACTGTCTACATTATTACTGCTTATTGCTAATGCTTGTGCGAATTTCGCAAATTTAACTATATCCGGTGAAGGAAATGAGTCAGGGTTTAATATCATAAATAATGTTTTATTAATTTTATTTTGACTTTCTATAATTTCAGCAATAATTTTATTTTGTTCATCCATCCAATCTTTGCTAAGACTGATGTGATGATTCTGTTCAATAACTATTTTATCTTGATTTTTCTTAAGTACTGAAAGAGCTTGATCATACTTTACTGCATCCGAATAATCTAAATTTCCAGTTATACTCTTAATTACTGACCCAAGACTATCTATTAAGCCTCTCTTAAACCTTAAGGGTTCTAGAGTTTTTAATTGTTGCAAAGCAAAATCAAGTTTATCACTTAAATAATCTATTTGCGATTCATAGACAGCATAAGTAAAGTTATCTAACTTACTTCTAATTTCACTTAGCTGAGACTGCACTAAACTAATGTTAGAATCTATTTCCCTTAATTCTATAAACTGTAAAAATGTATGATAATGATGGGTTAGTTGCATGGGACCTAACTTAAAGGGTAAAATTCCAGGGCTTTCTCCAAGATCTTCAAGTTTTATCTCGAGAGCTAGTGTTGATGTTAGAAGCATCATGATCAGCACCCTGCAACAATTTGGCGGTCTTAGGGATTCGTTTTAGCCTATTTTTAGCTATAGGAGCTTTCTTTTTGGATGTATAAATATGAATAGGTAAGTTTGCTAAAACAGTGTCCTGGGTATATCGAGGTGCGAGTTTAGATCTGGAAGCTGAGGGGTTACTGACAAAAATCTGCTGGTTAGGTTCATAATCTACTTCATTTTCTCTAGTTTCATTACGTTTTTCAATGATAGCCTCTCTGTTAGCTAATGATGATTCATTCACAACGTCATAAACCTGTTTCATTTGTTCTCTATGAGATTGCATATATTGTTGAAGTAAATGAATAGTTAAATCGACGTCAGTAGGGTCACGTGGATCAGTATGCCCTAATATAAGGTCATAGGGTTTACATTTAGTAAAACTATGTATGGAGCTATTATATGCAATTAAAGCGTAAGGCATTAAATTAATTACAGGTTGATCACGCTGTTTTAATTTTAATATACGGAGATGTTCAAGCAAAGTCGAATGAAAACGTTCTATATTACCATTAGCGTTAGGGGAATGAGCCAAAGTTTGATGATGAATTATTTTATGAATTTTACAAAATTCTGAAAACATTTGGTTATTAAATTCTGTACCCTGATCAGTAATTATGGTAAGTGGTAAACCGTGGTGAGTACTAAATGTTAACAAAGCCTGTATGACGCTGAGTGCCGTACCATCTCTAAGTAAGTATGCCTGTCCACTTAGATTACAAAATAAAATACAGATGGAGCATGTCAATCATTCATCGCCCTTGTCAAAGAAAATACGAAATCAAAAACGAATACGTTCCTCCGCTAGTGCTATAGCGATTCTAGTGTCATGCAATACGTCAAAAGGGGTTTGATATTTTAGTAAAAAAATGCTGTCTTGTGATATTAAAACGCTGTAAAACTTGTTCCCGAAAACAAACAAAAAGATAAAACATCGTTTTACAGATTTTCTGTAGATTATTTGGCTTATTTAATTTTGTATACAAATAATAATTTTACAAATACGAAGGAATTCAAAACTTCAACGTGTGCTGCCAGTATTTTGAAAATGAATTTGCCATTTTTAGGGGTAAAATGGTTAAAAGATATTCGGGGTAGTGCTGTTGGATTTTTCGATCGTGAATGTGATTATTTGTATAGTGCAATAAAAGTTCATGGTCATTATTAGATTATTTTAAAAAGCATTATACATTTTTTTTGTTACTTTTATAAAAAGCATCGTTTTCGCTTGCGATTTAATTCATGTGAACTCCATGATGGATATGATGAAAATAAAATGTCCCGCATTCTCGACTAAAAACTACCGCTATTCGCATTCATATGTTTTGAAAAATAAAAACTTTTTTTAATGTAATTTATGTAATAAATTTAATGTAATTTATTTAATAAATTTAATGTAATTTATTAAATAAATTTAATGTAATTTATTTAATAAAAATTGATTAAGATTATTTTGTCCATGTATAACTTTAGTAGATAGGTGCTTTATGTAACAAAATAATTTTTACAATATTATAAAATAATATCAAAAACCCGAATTTAGTTATATTAAAATAAAAATTAAAACATGACTGCTAATAATTTATGTAGCCTACGTCACTACCACCACAGCTACCTTCATAATTCAGATGATTGCAATGACACCTCACAAGTCACAACTCAAAATCGATCCAACAGTTTATACTGCAGGGCGTGTCAAAGAAATATTATACATACATACCTACACTCGAAAAACATAACCCTCTTTCTTCCGTAGTCGGGCAAAAATTTGGGAAATTTTTCATTATCTGGTAACATAACACGCACACAGAAGCACCGTGTTCGTACAGTGCAACGGCGAAATGACAGCACACATAGCTTTATGGAAATGACGATAAATCATTCGGTTTAGTTCGGCATCGCTCCATCTGTCTTTTATTTTGTAATCTAAGCCTGTCCATATTTCGAAAAAACATCTATAAGGGTTACATATTTTTCATTATTAGCTGTAAAGGTGTCCATATGTACGATCTCAAAAGGTTTTGTAGCTGGGGGTACTAAATTAAGCTTAGGTCTAATAGGGTTCCTGTCATACTTAGCTTGACCACATATTGTGCAATCATTAATATACTTTGTAATATGTTCTTTCATTTCAGGCCAGAAGTAACGTGCTGAAAGTGCAAGGTAGCATTCATTTATCCCGCGATGATTGGTTTTGCCTTCATGATAATTACGAATAATTTCTTGTTGCCTAAGATATTCCTTGACATTTTCTAATTCTATTTTAGCTATAAAAACTTTCATGCATGAGCTTTTAAATTTTTCCTGTAATATTGGGACTATTTTGTACATACCTAACGGAGGGTTAATAAGTATACCGGTCTTTATTTTAGGGTTTACATATTCTTTAATAGCATTGATTAAATCTGTTTCTAAATTTGATTCTGATAATTGTATAGATATCCTGGAATGAGTATCGAACGGTTTGGTAACCATTGTACGTTTCTTTACATCACTAACAATATTTAAAACTAACTGGCGATGAAATTTATTTAAGGGCTCAGAGGATATAGGTATTTCAAGGATTGGGTTTTCATTAGAGGTATGGGCGGTCATGGTACTTTCGGAGTCGTCGGCTACAGATACTTTGGATGTATTGCCTACTATTGAACTTATCTCTTCGTTAAAGATTTCCACACGAGATAGAGCGTCGGCATTTGTGTTCTTTTTGCCGGGCTTATATTGGGTAGTAAAATCAAACTCGCTTAATTTTAATCTCCATCTCGTTAGTCTAGAATTTGGTTCCTTCAGACTCATAACCCACTGTAATGGTTTATGGTCCGTTAAAATTTTAAATTTACGTCCAAAAAGATAAGGACGAAAATACTTAGTTGCCCATACTATGGCTAACAATTCTTTTTCAATTGTGCTATAATTTACTTCGCTATCATTCAAAGTACGAGAAGCGTACGCTATTGGTTTGTCAGATCCTATGGGTCCTTGTGAAAGTACTGCACCTATTGCAAAATTAGAAGCGTCAGTTGTCAGTAAAAAGTCCTTGTCAAAGTCAGGGTATATTAAAATAGGATCATTAGTTAAAAGTGTCTTACATCGTTCGAAACTGTTAACGTAATCTGAGTCAAAAGTAATTTTCTTTCCCTTTTTTAAACATTGAGTTAATGGTTTCGTGATCTTAGCAAAATCGGGAATGAATTTTCGGTAGTAGCCTACTAAACCCAGGAATGATTTTATTTCTTTAGATGTTTTAGGAATAGGGAATTTTTGAATTGCCGAAATTTTATCGGGATTAGGTTTTATTCCTTCTTCAGTTATTACATGTCCTAGATATGCTGTCTCGTGTTTAAGAAATTCTGATTTGTCAAGCTGAATTTTAAAGTTAGATTCACGTAATCTTTGGAAAACTTTTTCTAGATTTATTATATGTTCCTGTAATGAGGTTGAAAATACAATTATATCGTCGAGATAAACCAAGCAAATGACATTTTGAAGTCCTTTAAGAATATTATCCATAACTCTTTGGAACGTGGAGGGACTATTTTTTAAGCCCATTGGCATTCTGAGAAATTCAAATTTGCCGTTTTCTACACTGAAAGCGGTTTTATGAATATCCTCCTCCGACATTTCCACCTGATAGAAACCTGATGCTAGATCTAAGGTTGTGAAATATTGACATTTCCCTAATTTGTCAAGAATATCATTGATATTAGGTATGGGATATTTGTCGTCGATTGTTTTTTCGTTAACCTTGCGAAAATCAATGACTAATCTCCATTTCTGCTTCCCCGAGGCGTCCATTTTTTTAGGGACAATCCAGATCGGAGAGCTCCAGGCAGATTCCGATGGTCTAATTATGCCCTGACTTAGCATTTTTGAAATTTGGTCTTTTACCTCATCACGCAAAATATGTGGATAACGGTAGCTTTTTGTATATACGGGGACCTCATCATATGTACGGATTTTATGTTTAATTTTGTTCGTAAAAGACAAAGATTCTCCTTCAATATAAAAAACGTCTGCATATTTACTACAAAGTCCTGTTAAATTGGCTTTTTCTTCCTCATTTAAATGGTCTATTCGCAAACGTGAAATAACGTCACTGGCACGGTTTGAAGATTCTTGTGAAAATTCGGAATTAAAAATAGTTGCTTCTGTCGGATGGTCTAATGAAAAAATTATGTCATTTTTAGTATGATTGGTTACCTGAACTATGGCTTTATTATTTTTAACTGTAGTTAAACATTCACTTATAATGCAATTGCAAATTATTTGTTCTGGCACTAAAACTTCACCATCCGCGGCGTTTATTGGCAATCTAAGAAGTAAAGAGGTTTCACTTGGAATAACTTTTTCATACAAATTAAAATTTCGAGAATTATATAATTTAATTGGGTTTATGGCATTTTTAGTAATTAATGTTGAATTTTGAAGATCTAATTTAGCTTCAAATTTAGTTAACAAATCCATCCCTATCAGACCTTCAAAATAATTATGAAATTTATATACGTATAATTTAATATTACAGTTATCATTGAATTCCTTGAAACAAGGTAATGTAATTGAATAATTGTTTCTACTAGTTGCATGGACGTTAGTGACTTCAAACGGATCAAAATTTAGTGGTATGTCTGGAAAATATTGTTCTACGGCCTGTGGACTAATAAAGGATTGATTTGCTCCAGTATCTATCAAAAATTTTAAATAGAATCCATTTCCGAGGGAAATGCGAATAAATGGCAATTGGCGTTGAGTTTGGAGATTTAATTCTATTTTAACTTTTTTATACTCTGAACCTTCTGAAAATTTTCATTTGTTGATGGTTCTGGTTCTGACTGGGGTTGTTCTACTAACTCCTCGACTATAGGGCTTTCACCATATTCATATTGGTTCATTACGGGATAGTCATTATAATAACCTTCATAATTGTAATAATCATCATAGTAATTATAGTAATCATCATAATTATAATAATCAGGAGTATCGTATTCTAAGTTTGCACATTCATTCACATTAACATCTCGGGGTTTAAAATAATTAGAGGGTGGTGGATTGCCCTGCTTGGACCAATTCCATCCACTAGGACCTGGTTGCATCGGTCTTTCCCTAGTCACAAAATGAGAAACTCCACTCATAGGCTTAGGGCCTTGAGATGATGGTTGCGGTCTAGTTTGTACTTGAAAACCTTGATTATTATTTGGAAGTGGTGCACTGAAAATTTGTTGGGTGCGCGTGGGCATTCGAGGTTGATTAAAAGGCATTTTAAATTGATGTTGGGGTGAAAATGGTGGCTTATGCATAAATTGTGGTCTAGACGGACCTGGCATATTAAAATTATTAGGCCTGAAGGGCTGAAAACTATGAATAGGCATTTTAAAAGGCTGATTATTGTCACTAGGTTTTTTATCTGATACGTGTGAATTCCTATTCTGAATATACATGGTATTAATTTCTTCGTGTACTAACTCTAGAGCTTTTTCTATCGTTTCTGGACGCATACATCTAATACGAGAACCTAAAGGATCTTTTAACCCACGTAAAAATGCTTGAAGGGTTAATTTTTTATAAAGTTCTCGTTTAGCATCGATAGTGGAAACAAGAGATTCATGCAGTGAAACATACGTCATAACTGTACTGAATAAGTTCTGGCAACGTTCATAAAATTCTTGCGGCGTGTTAGACCCTTGTGTTAATAAAGCTAGATCATTGTATAGTGCAGTTTCGTCTCTTTGGTCTGCAAAATTATTTATTAAAGAATTACGAATGCTAGTCCAATCGTTGGGGATACCGTTGGCATTAATTTGTCGCGCGGCAGCACCAACTACTTTGTTCAAAATTCCATTTAAAAGACCCGAATTAATTAATTGATCACCGGCCTGACCATACTTTGCAACTAACTGATCACAAATATTAATAAATCTTACTAAAACATGAGAATTCCCATCAAATTCAGGAACTAAACGGAGGGCTTTACAGATATCATCTAGGGTAGCCATTTTAGATTCTTCAAATTGTCTTAAATTATCAACTAAAATATCCCTGTTAATTTCACTAATTTCTGAATCGTCAAGTTGTCTTAATCTGTCAATTAATTCTTCCCTACTACTCATTTAATTAAAATATTACCACAAATCTAAATTTTATAATTATTATAATGGAAAAATGATTTTAATTTCCTTCAATTAAATTTTTAAAATTTTACCTATTTCTAAAATCAAAAGAAAATTTTAATTCTTATTGATTTAAAGTTCTATACGCCTATAAAATATTAATTAAAATTTTCAGGATCGAAAATTTTGTAACACGTGTTGAAAAAAAAAATCTAAAACTAACATAGGAAATAAAGGAGCAATCACTGAAATAAAGTGTACTCACATAGATCTCGGCATTTCTTGGGAGGTATCGAGGTTTGGATGCTCGGCCACGTTGTTCTTCTAATTTCCGGTTCGGCTGGAAACGCCTATCTCCTCCAGAATTTTCCCTAATTTTGTATCCTGGGGGACCCGGAAATCCTACCGACTGCGCCAATTATATTTATCGCGCCCGAGAGTCCCAAAAAAAACCAATTTTCAAAGATAACTTTATTGAAGAAATATTACAAATAAAAATTAAACATTAAAATTACTTTAAATACCAATGGACTTGCTCGAGGTTAGAGGCTAAGTAAGGTGGAATCCATAGCGGCGATCCAATTTCGATGTCGATGCAAGTCAGCAAAATGTATCCATGAATGCTACCGATGAGTATGTATGTACGCAGAGGCGACTATAAAATATACCAAAGATTATGCAATGGTATAGAGGCGATATCAACTTGTAGATTTTACTATCGGATTTTACTATAGGCTTGGTAGTATATAACAAGCATGATCAATATCACTATTTTGTTTCAGTACATCGTAAACTTTAAAAAAATTGTTATAGTTGTCGGTTTTCTTAGTAAATATATATAGTGTAGGGGTAAACACTATCGGTCTGTGACACCGTGAGCGAGTATAGATAGGTGTTACAAAAATTGGCGCGAGTATAGGAAGGTCTAACAATCTAGCTCAGTATAAAGTAATCAGCAGCTCGTATATTCGTCATATTTGATTTGCTTGCACCTCTTAAGCTCGTACTGGCACGTGATAAATGTTATCCTTGGATAACCTACAACATAAAACTGTTGATGAAGAAAAGAGATGAAGCTCATGTAAGAGCGAAGCATACAAAGCTTCCGTCACATAAAAAGTTTTACAATGACCTGAAAAAATATGTTAGTGATGCAATAACTCGTGAAAAGGCCGCATATTTTCATCGATACATAAATCAAAACATAGACAGGCCACAAGCTCTCTGGAAACATATCAGCAAGCACGTTAATTTTAAAGCAAAGTATACCGATACATTACCACTACATATACGAGATCCGGACCAAATTAACAGTCATTTTTTAGACATACCCGGAGCGGATACAGTGCAGGCGGATATCATTAACTTCTATAATGCTAACAGGTTTGGAGGTGTTGAATTTGGTTTTAGTAAAGTATCTAAAGAAACAGTCTTGCAGCTGTTTAAGGGGCTCAAATCCAACGCTGTTGGCATCGATGGTTTATCTTTGGATATGATGCAGATTGTAATGTCAGATTTATTACCCGTTGTTACTCATATTATCAATTTTTCACTAGACTCGTGCACTTTTCCGTCTCTGTGGCAGCGGGCAATTGTGAGACCACTTCAGAAAAACAATAACCCTACTGATTTCAAAGATCTTCGACCTGTTAGTATACTGCCATGTCTCTCAAAGATCTTAGAAAAAGTTGTGTATAGCCAGATGATTAAATATTTGGAGGCAAATAATATTTTGCCGGTATTTCAGTCCGGTTTCCGTAAGCATCGAGGCACAGGAACTGCCTTAATTGATGTACTGGATAATGTACTTTCCGATCAAGACACAGGAATGGTTACTATTTTGGTTCTATTGGATTACTCCCGCGCTTTCGACACAATTAATATACCTTTACTATTAGCAAAGCTGTCCTACTATGGTTTCAATGAGAAAGCTGTGGAATGGTTCAGGAGCTACTTGAGTGATCGCAGCCAACTGGTCGCGGTGGCTCAAGATGATGGAACTACGTCTTATTCTAACGTGAGGTCAGTTGGGAGGGGGGTTCCGCAAGGGTCGATTCTAGGACCGTTACTATTTATTCTATATGCCGGAGATATAGGGGACTGTATAAAAAACTGCAGATACCATATGTATGCGGATGACATACAGCTCTACATATCATTTCCACCCAACGAAATACCGACAGCTTTGAAAAATCTAGGGGCCGATTTGGATAGGATAGTGAAATGGTCTGAAAATAATACACTGATTCTCAATCCAGACAAGACCAAATATCTTATTATGGGAACAGCAAAACAAATTGAGAAGCTTGAAAAACAGCAAAATATAGAAGTGTCAATTAAGGGCACGGTCCTGCAACGTGTTAATGAAGCCCGCAATCTAGGAATTATATTTGACGAAGGTTTGAGGTTTGAAAAACATGTGAACAAAATAATTTCAAATTGTTTTTATCGTCTTAAGGTCTTATATCGTCTGAAGCGTTATATAAATTCTGAAGTAAAGGTTAGATTATGTGAAACATTAATTCTCTCAAAATTTGATTATGGAGATACTGTATACGGCCCTCGTTTACTTAAAAGAACTAAAAATGCTATTCAGCGGGTTCAAAATGCATGTGCTCGATTTTGCTGGAACATACCTTCTAGGCATCATATATCACCTTATCTTAATGAAGCCAAAATATTAAATATGGAAAATCGAAGGCACATGCATTTTGCCACCTTACTATTTGGAATAGTAAAGTCTACTAAACCTGAGTATCTCCATAATAAAATAACTTGGGGGCGTAATATAAATAGCAGGTATAATACTAGGGCAACTCCGTATATAATGTATTTTCAAAAATTTCATACAAACGCATTCAGAGGCAGTTTTAAGTACAATGCAACTAAATGTTGGAATAACCTGCCTCCTCCTTATCGTAACATTCAGTCTGTGACTAATTTTAAAAATAAATATAAAAATTATCTAATCATAAGGCAGGTAGGCCAGCTTTAGTTGCATCGTAACTAAATGTTTCACATTGTTTGCTCCCCTTACAACCTAGTCAATATATATGTAGTAAAGTTTCTATAATTCTATAATAACATACAAATTATAATGTAATTATGTATATTGTATATTTATGTAATATGTTTTTCTTTTTTAATATATTAATTATTTATGTATAGGTACCTATTGCTTTCTCTTAACTATATAAATATATTATTTAAAAATTTACACTGTTCCTTTGACTGTCGAGGAGGGCCCACTGAAAACCGGTGCTGCGATGCCTCTGCATCACAGAATATCACCGAGTGGTTCCCTTTTTTAATGTTTGATGCTGCACAGACCCTAGATGTTTTAATGTTAAAATCAGTATTGAATATAATTTTCTGTTTTCTTCGCACTCCAAACTTTATTGTATTTTACTATATTCTCTGTTTTTTTCCTGTGTGGCAAGACATTAAAATAAATGTATTTTCTTTCTTTCTTTCTTTCTTCTTTCTCGTGTAGTCGTTTATCTCGTCAAATATGACCCTATTTTCAAAAAAACGTAAACATTACGACATAGTTGAATCCGATGAAGATGAAAGTGAAGAAGAAGCGGATATGGATATTTTATGTGTTATTTTGTCGTTAAAAGAGTCCAGTTACGGTAGCTTGTTACCTACCTAGTAAATGGTGTGAACCATACGTGAAAAATACGGAGAATTTTAATGAATTTAATGCGGCGATGGAGGGGCACGCAGCGTGCTCCAAACCTAGCATAGCTCGACACAGCGCAGCATGGCAGAGCTCCATAAAAACATAGCGCAGTTCGGCACAGCGCGGCCCAGCACGGCGGGTAGCGCGCCTCGCTCGAGACTGCTGCGTTTTTAAACAGAGCGTAGCCTCACACAGCGCAGCACAGCATGGGTTGTTTGTATCCTCATTAAAATATTAGACGAGCGAGTTGACCAAACACAGCACAGCGCAGTACAGCGCAGCATAGCTCGATGTTGATTTGTCACCCTTAGACCACGCCTATCTCTGCCCTTCAAGTTGTTTATTTCACGAAAGTTGTTTATTATGATTTTAATCAAAAGTAATAATTTTCAGCGGGCCGCGCTTGTATAAGTGAAAATCAAGATATTTTCAAATGATTCAGTCTTCACTTGTTAATCTACGCATTACTTTTTGAGACATACTTCTACATTAAAATTAAATTAGGTATTATCTAAATATATATAAATCTCGTGTCACAATGTTTGTCCTCAATGGACTCCTAAACCACTTAACCGATTATAATAAAATTCGCACACCATGTGCAATTCAATCCAACTTGAGAGATAGGATAGTTTAAACATGTAGGTACCACGGGCGAAGCCGGGGTGAACCGCTAGTTTATTATAAATAGTGACAACCGTAAAATAATATTTAACTATGATTCGATGTTCGCTTGTTAACCTACGCATTCCTTTTTAAGCTATACTTTTACATTAAAATTTAAACAGTTATTATTTCTTATGAACAGTCAAAACAGGAAAAATATAAAACCTCCTATAGTAATAGCAAAATACATAAACATTTCAGTGATTGCAAAAGTATAAATGTCAGAGTTCCTCTTCTTATCGTACCGTATTAGTTTAACCCCGCAATCCTATCTCTGTGAAATATGTGTTATCCCTTCACCGACCGAAACTGTGTCAATAACGAACCTTTCCGTACACATTCAATAAATATCTGAAATCCTTTATGAAGAAACCAAAACATCAGCGTTTCGGCCAGGTCCATACACATTACATCTGGATTTACGATAACTGTGTCTAACACAGTTTTTAGGGTTCCGTACTGAAACGGTAAAACGGGATCCTATTACTGAGACTTCGTTGTCTGTCTGTCTGTCTCCAGGCTGTATCTCATAAACCGTGACAGCTAGAAATCTGAAGTATTAACAAATGATGTATTTCCGTTGCCGCTATAACAACAAATACTAAAAAATAAAAAAGTAAAATATTAAGGGGTTACCGTATTATATACTCCATAGTACGGAACCCTTCGTGCGCGAGTCCGACTCGCACTTGGCTGGTTTTCTTATGTAATGGTCACTTTTATTATTACGTTCTCGCATTTATTTCATTGCCGTTCATATAAATCATATTAAAAGCTCAGTAAATATAAACTTCGTATAGTGAGGGAAAGATAATAGATGGTTATGTTACTTTATTCTTCAAGAATGAATTTAATTTTCCATTTCTAACTGGGCGTTTTATAGGGTAAGGTTTATGCTAATAGTTTCTAAGTATTTATTAGAATAGATATCAAAGCATGTAAATGAGGCTTGGTAAGTTGTTTCAATACAAATATATTTCACTTATTCAGTTTCTTAATTGAACAAATACGAAATAATTATCTATTTGCAATTTATCACGCAATTGTTTCTTGACTAGTTAGAATCGATAGTGTATGTTATTTTCTTTAAATTAGGGAAAATCTTATTAGATTGTATTACTGTCATGTCATTTGCATTTTATTTATTTATTTAAAAAAGGCTTACCATCTAGATAATTATATTTGTTACAATAATTCAAGTTAGTTTAAAATAAACATTGCACTTGCGTAAACAAACAACTTGCGTATCTACATTACAGGTAGGCACCGCTGTAACACTAAATCAACAATTTATCGAAAGCTATTTTCAGTAAAACAATAACCAATCCTTGATGTTTAGCTAAACAAGCTACATGGCATTCCTATTATGCCAACCATAGTATATACCATAGGTATATAAATTCCTCTGCAGTATTTGCACATAATTATATAATATTCATATGATATAACTTATTTGCCTTGCCAATTTATATATTTGCGGACACATGCAAGTCTAGTGCAGTTATTTATAGAATTTCCCTTTATGCTATGTTTATTTGATTTACATTTGCTACACTTATAAATACACTATGTATGTATAGTTCGAATACAAGCTGTGTTTTGATATAATTGTAGTTTTAGTGAATCGTTCATTTCGTCTTACATTTCAAAAGAAATTCGTGTAAATCCTTGTAAACATGTAACTATCCCTTCAGTATTCTTTAAAAACTAATCATAACCTTTATATAAAGTTCAACTAAATAAAAAAATGTATAGTTTACTTTCTATTCCCTATAACATTGTTTTATTCTACGCCAGGCTAAAAGCCTCGGGAAGAAACGTAGCCGGGGTTAAGCAAATATTTTGTTAGGGATTGTTGATATAAATGGAGTCGACCTTCGCATGAGTGACGCACTCGCAAGTTTTATTTTACGAAAAGTCTATCTTTAGGTAGGTATATATTGTGCTTTCACATTTATTTAAAACTAGCTGTTACCCGCAGCTTCGCCTGCGTGGAAAAGATAAATTTTCATGGTACAAACTTTCATCCCCTACTTGGGGGATGAATTTTCTAAAATCCTTTCTTAGGGGACGCCTACGTTATGACATCTACCTGCATGCCAAATTTCAGCCCGATACGTCCAGTGGTTTGGGCTGTGCGTTGATAGATCACTATATCAGTCACCTTTGAATTTTACATATTTTATTTAAAACTATGCTCTGACAGGTTTCATTACAGTATAGTTACATGGTTATGTAAGAAATGGGAATACAGATAAAATATCTTCATAGAAGATACTTTTGACAATTTCAGCGCAATATTTTTTTTTTGCGAATAGCTACCAGCACCACCCATGAACATTTACAGAGACCTTAAAAACTAAAATCTAATTAGTACGCTTTTAAACAATGTTGACAGCCAGTACTTTTCTTAAAATATTATGTTAAACCTCCTTGGTCAAGGCCACAATACCTATTCAGGTCCCAAATTTAAATCTCATTACCGTCCCTTACGAGTCTCTCGAAGACTTTACCCGCGTTTATTTAAGAACCAATCATGGCTTTTTGAATGGACGAGATAAAAAAGTAATTTTATGACCGAATTGTCAATCATGTGACATCCTTTGTTGAACTTCTATTATAACGTCGTAATAGAAATAAAACCACACAGAGAAATACTAAAATATCGTGTGATAAATCCTACTAATATTATAAATGCGAAAGTTTGTGAGGATGGATGGATGGATGGATGTTTGTTTTACTTTCACACAAACACTACTGAACCGAATACAATGATATTTGGTAGGTATGTAAGTAAGTAGTCCTACAATTATTTCAAAGACAAACGCGGGTGAAGCCACGGGTGGAAATCTATTAAGTAAATAATTTATTTGTTTGTGAAGTAAAACAGATAATCATTTATTGAGGATATATTAAACATATTATATTGTTCCAGAGCCTTCAAATATAATTTATTTAACCAAGTACAATTAATTACACAAATAAATCTACGATTTAGATTATCGGTAATCAATTATTCACATATCATATACGCTAAACCATAGTCAATTTAACTGAACTGCCTCATATTTAGGGCGCGTTTTGGATGAATGACGTCACAACCTTAGTTCCGTACAAAGGCCTACAATTTCAAGTGTCATGACGTTTCTCGTTAGCCGAGTTGAAGAGTTGGTCATTAACCTGCTTTCGTCACTGCGAAATAAAATCATTTATTAGCAAATAGAATTTGGATCCGGCAATTAATTATTAATGACGGAAAATTGGGTTGCGAAAATGTGTTGTGATGTTTTTATTGCTAATGATAATTGAGGAGGATATTATTATTGAATTTTCATCCTATTCTGGATTCAATTTGTCAAAAGTTTGGACTTTAAATCTGCGCTCATTCGTAAATTAATAAATTTATTACTTATTAGTCTATTCTCGCTTTTCGAGATTTGTTTTTATTATTATTGAACACTAGATTTCCGCCCGCGGCTTCGCCCGCGTTTTCAAAGGAAAACCCGCATAGTTCCCGTTCCCGTGGGATTTCCGGGATAAAACCTATCCTATGTGTTAATCCAAGTTACCCTCTATATGTGTGCTAAATTTCATTGTAATCGGTTCAGTAGTTTTTACGTGAAAGAGTAACAAACATCCATACATCCATACATCCATACATCCAAACAAACTTTCGCCTTTATAATAGTATTAAGATTAAGATTAAGATAACCAAGTGTTTTAAATATATATCTACTGTATAGTAGGTAAGGTTATATAACCGTAGGATTTTAATGAAATACTTAAATTTAATTAATTGCTTCTTATTTACTCTATACATCAACACATAAAGATATCAGATCAACCAAAAAGTTAAATATAATTTACTAGTTTACATAAGCATTAGATATTTATAAACTTTTAGTTAAATAAGTATAGAAATTAAAGTCTTTTCAAAGGATTAAGGATATTCACTTTTGTTTAATATATATCTCGATATTTAGATATTAAAGACTTTTTGTGTTCGAAAAGCCGGGAAAATAATATAATGAATAAATCGCGTTTAAAATCCGTTAAAAAGTCTTTAATTTCTAAATGTATAATACTCGCGTAAAATGAAAAAGCAAACACTAGAAAAAACTATACCTCGATATTACGAAATATGCAGAGAGCTGCGAGCGTGGTTCTGAGTAAGGAAGTGTTATAACCTGAATTTGAATCTAAACTTTACCTACATGGGTGGATTATAATATATGGTAAGTAACAAATTCTTAATTAATTATTTCGCAAAATAATTAATTTATACATTCAATTTAACATCGCGAATTCTCGTACCTACTTACATAATTAACCCTTAAAATTTCCTGTTATTATTGGTTTCCCGAATATTCTGAATGAGGAAACTCTTATAATAAACATGTCCGATGATCCATATTCTAGTACAATATTCTGTCATGTACGTATTTAGATAATATTGTCATGACATAATTCGGACATGAGAGTACTGTATTTCGTCTGATAAATGACGTTTTGACAAGCTCCAAATAGAGGCTCTATCACATAAGAGCTTTGTGTTGTTCTGTGTAAATCGCTTACTTGGTAATATCATAGATAATATTATAATACTATCGTCTATCACTACATAGGATAAAACAAAGTCGCTTTCTCTGTTCCTATGTATGCTTAAATCTTTAAAACTACGCAAAGGATTTTGATGCGGTTTTTTATAGATAGAGTGAATCAAGAGGAAGGTTTTAGTATATAATTTATTAGGTTTTAGACAAAGCAGGTGGAAAGTATTTATATTACATTTATTATTGAGCACGATGCGACTATAAAATATATTAATTATATAAGTCTTACTGAGAGAGAAGCTTAGAGAGATAATCGTATCCTTAAATAAGAGAGTTGCGTCTTGGATAACTTTTAATGCTTTTATTTATTGACTTTAAAAGACACATTATCGAGATAAAATATGTTTTAAGTGGATTAAAGATAATGTTACTACTCTTAGCATTCATTTAATATATAAGTAAAATGAACTATTACCTACTACTTCTATTAATAAGAAAGGAATGTGTCCTCTTCCATTTTATTTATATGTTATATCGGTTACGGATTTCCATCTTTAATTCCGTCTAAGCTTAATAAATACTAATGGATTATCAATATTTAGAATTGCACAATATTATTAGTGGGGGTGGATGAAGCAAACAAAATGCCCAATGCTACTTCCTAATAACATAGCTTCATATATTAATGAAAAAAATCATTAAAATCGGTCCAGAACTTTCGGAGCATATTCATCATAAACAAAAAAAAATTATGGTACAAGTGTAGATCATTTAATATTTATTTTCTAAAAGTATATCTTTTACAGTGTCATCAGCACAACGGGAGCTAGGGAAGGGGAACGCCACCGCGCCGCCGGCCGTGGACAACGCGATACGGCCGGGGGGCTCCATAGATGCTCCACGGCCGACGCCCCGCACCGGCCCGTACTTCGACTTGGCGGCCTCTAAGAATGTCACCGCGTTACTTGGCAAGACTGCGTACTTGAACTGCCGTGTTAAGAACCTGGGAAACAAAACGGTGAGCAATAAAAAGTATTATCAAATAGTGTGACAGTAGTTTGGTTGGTGGCTCGATGCCCCAAACTAGCTATACTTTGACTTGGCGGCTTATTTACTAAGAATGACACCGCGTTACTTGGCAAGACTGCATACTTAAACTGCCGAATTCTGAACCTGGGAAATAAGACGTTGAGTGATTAGTGGTATTAAGTAGATGCTGTTATAAAGGTTGTCTTGGTGGCTCGGTTTGTACCAGACCATGCTTTGACTTGGCGGCTTCTAAGAATGTCATCGCGTTACTTGGCAAGACTGCTTACCTGAACTGCCGAGTTAAGAACCTGGGAAATTAGACAGTCAGAGAGTAGTGGCCAAAATTGTCTGTTGTATAATGTTTTTAATAATTGTTAGCAAACGCATTTAAAATTAAAACTAGAAACTACTTAAAATAATATATAACAAATCTGTTGTATTGAAGAATCTATCGTAGGAATCCATACAGTAAGAGTATTCGCTTTTGGTATGTAGTAGAAATTCGGTGAGCATGGAAAACCCTACAAGGTTTTTACTGTATCTACTCTATGAAAATAAAAAAACAACTTGAATTTATCATCAAAAGAACAACTTCGTTCGAAATTCGAGGTAAAGCTTCCAATATTTTACAACAAATGGAAAACGAATAACGAGAAATACGTAACACTATCATAGTCATTTCATTAATGAAATAAAGTTGATTGAAGGGCACAGCAAAACAAGGCCATGCACGTTCTCACTAACGAGGTCCCTTATTTCATAACCAACGTCCAATTCAGATGGCGTACCACAAAATCCACGTTTCAAATGAAATGTAACAATGGCACAATGCAACTTTAAGCCGGCATTGTTGAAGCAAGTTTATAAATAAAAAGCTCATTAGGCCGCGATGCCACATCTTTCATAAATAGCAAGCGTTGAGTCAAGTTCATGTACTTTAATATCATCCACTATAACAACTCTTACGGTATAATGACTGTATTATTCCATCTTCCAATTCAGCATAATGTTATTCAAAAATGTTTCTGTACACCTCATTAGCTATAGAACACAAAAGGAACATTTTTGGCCTAGTTTTTTCCGAGTTCTCGTCAAAGACAGAAGACAACTTTCGGCCTGAATGATGATATAATTTATTCATAATTTCTTCGTGATAAACGGTTGTGCTAATTATAAAAGTTATTATTTGAAAGAGATGAAAATCCGTTTATAATGTTTTGTTTGTTTTTAAGTTTTTCAATTTTCAACTCGGCTCGTAGCTTTCTTTCAAATATATTTGAAAGCTTTGAAGCGTTATATTTGTTAATTAATGTTAAACTCTTAAACTCCTTTTTAGTTACTATCGTTATTTTTAATTAACAATACTTTTACGCTAATAACATTATATTTTTACATTGCTTTATTGTCATTTATAATACATACAATAAAACATCCATTTATATTCATTTATCATTCACAAATCGTTGCACAATATTGTATGCAGATTATATTTTAAGCTGGTAGCTTAAGCTCTAAACATGCATTGAAATTCACATCACTAAATGTATAATGAATAATTGTATGTCACACTGCGAGTGCTTGTAATTTGCATACAGTACTATTTCTATAGTTTTGTTATTATTAAACTCAAAACTTTTATTAAATTTCTTCACTTCTTCAGCAATTTGTACAGGGAAGAGCCAGAAAAAAATTCCCTGACAGAGAGAGACAATATCTCATTCGATGGTTTTTAACACAACAATACACAAAAATATCCTTACAAAATTGGTTAAAAAAACAAAGCGCATTAAAATCTCGTAATGTGCACCGCACAGGCAATAATCCCACAACCCACTTGAACTAACGAGAAAAATGTAACAAATCAACAGAAACGCCCCAGCGCATCCGTGAGATAGAACTAACGATCAGACAAATGAAAGTCGAGCTTGAAATTAGATATGCTAATGAGTAGCGCCTAGGAAATGGAGCATTAAACTGTATTTGTGGGTGTCACGTCCATTGCGCATTGGACGCCACATTAACTGTTATGACAAGTATTCCTAATGAGATCGTCAGCTCAGATTTTTATTTCACCGCGCTATTTATGACGACAATGTGGAAAATATAACGCCTTTTCTTCACTGTTAATGGTATTGGCCTAGTTTTGGTACCTTTTACTGGATGACCCCGAGAGTAATTGCTTTACGCGATGACACAGTTAGTGCCTTGGGTTATAGCTTACCGAATGAGCATATGAAATGGAGATCTGAATTCTGACTAAATATTTCAATTACTTTAGTGGTCAGTGGTCAGCATGCCAATGTTTAAGGTCAGTGTAGTATCTCACTTATTAAAGCTAAGCCAATGCTAACCACAAATACTTGAGTACTAAAATATGAAGATGAAAATAAAACACGGTTAGCTATAATATTATTCATGTAAGGTAAAAATATTCCGTGTTATGTTACCTTTCTTTTCAGTTTTATCAACACAAAGCGTCCTAATAAAAGATTCGTCCATGTCACATTTCGGCAAACTAACTTCAACTACATTTGTGCCCGTACAAATTTATAACACACCATAACGTAGAATGAAGATTGAAACCTTCGTCACACAATCAATTCCAGTGACACAAAAATAGACCCAGTCGGTAATGAATCGAGCTCCTTCAGCCACAATGATTTCCTGTGAGAATTGGCTCGCCCCAAATGCATTTGAACGGATCCTTTTCATTTACTTGACCTACATATATATGCGCAAACGGTTATTCGGCACTAGCTATGCTCCGCGGTTTTACCCGCAATGCTCTGTTCCTGTTGGTCTCAGCGAGATGATATATAGCATATAGCCTTCCTCGATAAATGGGCTATCTAACACCGAAAGAATTTTTCAATTTGGACCCGTAGTTCCCGAGATTAGCGCGTTCAAACAAACAAACTCTTCAGCTTTTTAATATTAGTATAGATTTGATCAAAACTATGAAAACGGATCGGCTAAATTCAGCACTGTGTTATTAGATTTACAGCCCATATAATATAACCTCTGTCAGAATAGTGCCAGTAAAAGAAGAAAATATGATCGGGTATCTGCTTTATAGGAGATACGATTGTTAGTACAGATTTTATGAGTTTCAGTTTCTTTTATGTTGTTTAATATTTATTACGTTCGTGTTTGTTTATGTGTGTGCTAATGTAATGGCTTTGGATATTCGTTCACGTAGTTGGCACCTTTATTTACGTGCAGGTTTAAAATTATTACCTTAGATAAGATAATAAATAGGAATATGTTTATTATAAATAGGTTTTAGGAATTAATACTTTAATTATTTATTTATTTTATTTATTTATTTATTCTTTATTGTACATAATATACCAAACATAAATAAGCTATTCTATAATTACAATTAAGATACAATGAAAACACACGGCACATACGTACTAAAAGGCGGCCTTATTGCTTAAAAGCAATCTCTTCCAGGCAACCCTGATTGGTAAGGAATGTATGCTAGAACGCGACTTGGCGCAAATTCAATTATTTGCTGCTTAATGTCCCTTTTGTAATAATAATAGTTTTAATTTGATGCTTTTTAATATTGTATTTGCCACGGTAGTGTTGGTTGTTATAATGATCAGGTCAGTCGTTTTTAATTTATAATTATTATACTAGATAAGAGAAGAAATGGTAATATAGGATATAGAATAGGTTGTTTAGGATATACCTCTACTGTAATTGATTACGGCTTTACTTCCCTTTCGTAATTATTATTAATACATTTCGTTACGTTTTTCCTCAGTTGTTCATCCACTCGCGTGGTTTAAGATGAAAGGGTTCTGAATACCGTGAAATCAGATACACTAACTGTCTAGATGAATCCAACCAGAAGAGAAGATAAAAAGAAATATAAGAGAATTCTCATTTTTAAAGTTTTACAAAGAGTCTATTTAAAAAAAGCTTAAGTACCTATGTAAAAGAAAAGCGCTAAGTGACTGCGAATTTATAAAATAGTGATTTTTGTTTTAATATTTTTCTTTTAACGGACTATAATTCACGTAGTAACTATTTATTTATTTATTTATTTCTGATTAGCTGTAAGGAATCTTCTTACAATAATTACATAATAATTGAACAATACGCCAATGAAAAGGAATTCCATTAATAGAATTATTATAATAAACATGTGACAAAGAAAATTGAGTAAGAAAGTAGGAGGAAAAGATATACGTTAAAATAATAAACAAAATACTATAGTGATGAGTGTAGGTGTAGGAATGGTGACTACACTACACACTCACTCACAAAAGACTTTTTTTGAGTGAGTGTGTGAATGAGAGTATGTATGTATATAATTTAAGTAACTAAAAATTAAGTACTGAAACCCATATTATATATTATGATAGTTATTATGAATTATTGGAAAAAGTGATTTCTTTTTTAAAACTATTATCTTATCTGTGCTTAAATTTAAGCAATGTTATAATAATTAACTAAACTAAATTACTGAAAATTTCACTGAATAAATTTGAAGAACTATCCAAGTATATCAAAATTATTCAATATAAAAATAGCCTCTGAATATTATAGCGAGTTCAACATTTGACCTCCAAAGTCTAATATCATTGTATACAGTCTTCGAAGTACTTATCGGAGGAATCTTTACATTTCACGTCTCACGGATTAACTGAGTGGTTTGGTTTCAAAGTAACCAAGTAAACTCAAATTATATTATCTTCTAGATGTCTCAAACAAATAAGAATGTTGGCTCCACTTAAATAAGTATTAAAATCGTAGCTTCAATCAAATTAATTGCAGACAAAATTAATTTTAGATTCAAGATTCCAATTTGTTTTAAAATTAACAAAGATTGAATGTTATTTAAATATTTAAAAGTGAAGTCCCATGTGGGGTAAGGGGCAGATGCATTATACATCTGTTTCACTGATCGATTTTCTTTAGGGACAAGTAGGTGATCAGCCTTCTGTGTCCTACCAGACCAAGACATTTTTTTTTCTTCGTCTCCACCGGGAATCGAACCCAGGACCCCTCGGTGTTACGATCACGCATCAACCACTGTATCGAGGAGGCGGTCTGGTCTATTTAAATATTTGGGTAACCTGGTATTACGTGGAAATGCGAAGGCTAAATTTACAATGTTCGCGAATGTGGTGCGTAGAAATTTGTGCAAAATTATCGTCCTATTATGAAGGAATATGAATAAATGAACAGCATGGCGTTCACCAGCGGTTTTGGATGATGTAGGGATAATAAATTTTACTGTATATTCCATGATAAAACTGTTTTTTTTTTTATAATAACATATATGCATTATCATTATACATAAATCTTCAGTATCTATTAGTAATTGATCGTAGAAATAGGTTCACTAATAACCTGCTTATTAGACAGAGAAGTTATGATTACTGGTATGTTTTTAAGGCAAAACTAAAACTACAAATTATTTCATCATATTACGGGTGGAACCGGAGCGAGTCGTTAGATTGTAATATAAATAATTATGAAATAGTAGTAGTATGATTGATTTTCTTTTTATATCCTGAAATGTTTTAATCTACGTCAGTCTTAGCTAATATTGCACATAATATTGAAAAGTATTATTATGAGCCTATTAAATGAAAGAAGTAAAACATAGCCATTAGTGATTATTAAAGCTGCCGTTCGGAATTAAAAATTGTTAAATTAACTCTTTCTATCTTTTTTAACGTTGTTACAACAGCATTTTATGCCTCTTTAGTTATTCTGTAATGCCCTATCGCAAAATTATTATGTTAATATTTTTCTTCGTATGAACAGATTCTGAAAGAATTGTTCATTTTTTTAGTTTATAAGTTAAAGCATATTTTAATTAATTTGTGTCTTTTCCAAGGATTTTACTTTATGAAAATTCAATCTCGAAGCTTCGGTGAATTTAAATGTTGTATCAATAGACCAATTTTTTATAAACTATACTCCAACTTATTAAAATTTTATGTATGGAATAAAAATTTCAAGTTTTTTTATTAAATTATAGTAACGAAAATCTGTATTTTTCTTTATGAATCAATTAAGTATATTATGTAATTTCAAAATTTGATTCTTTGAACTTGGAGATCAAAATAGTAAGAATGTGATGAATTAATTTTTATCTGCATAAAAATCAGTATTCTCGAAAAACTGAATTAATATTTTAATGAAAGGTCACTTATTTCTACACCACATTATATTCTTAAAAGTTCGAAGTTCATACAAACCTAAATTATACTTATTTTCACTACAAACAGTGTATTATACTTAAACTTAATTATACTTATTCTGATGTTTTTATCAATATTAGTGATAAAAACATCAGAATTATCGTTCAGCTAAAGTTGGAAGCATAGAAATCTAAATAACAAGACACTAGAAGTCGTAAGCGTGCGTGACCTTGTCGCCACTCAGGTGATGTTCACATCACCAGTGCATTCGTCACTGTTCAGTTGCTCTGGAGACGTATGAGTGTATACATGGTGTGTTTCAGCAATTCCCATTGCGGAAATTCTTCCACAAGTTGTAATTATACTTATAAAAGAATAATATTTCATCGGAAAATATTTTTTTTTAGAAATAATGCCGTTTTTCCTTAAAATTATAGAATATTTACAAGTATTACGAGTGTCACCATAGTAATCGAAATAACAATGAATGACACAGTCGACCATTCTTATTATCACGTTTGTTCGTATTGGAGCAAAAAGTCTCATATACTTAGGGATGTTATTCTAAAATAAACCGTAAATTCGTGCGTTAGGATACATATTCAAAAGCTTAATTTAATAGTTAAGTTAGTTTTCACTAAAATCAAGCTGTCCAATAAAAGGCATAGTTTACTTGTGTGTACTGTTTAGCTTTCGGTTTGAATGTGTTGATTTTGGCGACAGCGGTTTTCATACGAATTATGACATTACAGCACTTCTATGTGTCTTGTTATTTAGATTTCTATGGTTGGAAGCTTTTATAAGTAATTGATTAATTTTTGTTAGTTGTTATGTTTCTTTTTAAGTGAGTTTGAGTTTAATCCATGTAGGATGTAGATTGTTGGTCCTAAATTTTACTGAATTGATTAGTTCAGATCTTTCTGAACTGATAAACACACTTTGTATATTATGTTGATACAAGGACAGCATAACACACACGCACACACATAAATATAAAACATGAAGAACCGTAAAAGTTAAATAAGAAAGCACCACAACAAGAAATAGCAACAATAACACTTAAATTAATAACATAAAAAAACACGTACAGAAAATAAAATGATAACCAATATTTTTTATTAAGGTGTGTCATACGACCCTGACAAAAAGGAGACAGCTCAGCATATGCTGCAACGTTCAGGAACATTGGCAGCGCTGTTTTTCAGTGCCCCCTTTTATAATGACTTTGATATTATGTTAAATTACATGACAATAGTATGATAAATTACACGACAATAATGTGTTAATTCATCAGAATTATCATACAGCCGATGTCCGAAGTTTTAAAGTAATTAAGCCACGTCTCTAATAAAGGAACTGCGGTTTCGCATCCCAATGGGGACATAATTTAATTAGCTTCACAGTCCACTTAATTATTTCTAGTATATCTTCCCAAGCACTTTTGTAAGCATTTGAAATAATAATGAGATTACCGTCGTCGGTGATTACAAGAGCTCGGTCAGATAAATCAATCTTTGTTCGTTATTTATTATTCTTTAAAGGTTCCCAGCAACTTGGGGGGATTGTTTCTTAATAGATATTTAAATTTTCAATCATTTCGGTTTTCGAACGTAAACCTTATCGGTAAATTTCTCATGTATTGTGTTCGTATTTTATTTACTTAATTTGGAAAAGCAAAAATACGAAAGTTCTCAGAAGTGTTGACTGTGTCTTTTCCAGTGAAAGAAGAAGCAAAATATTTTTACGCTCATATTGTACGAAACGAAAATAAACGAAAAATTTCTTGAAAACCCCATGCTTCCAGTAATTTTTCTATAAAATTATATGAACCGTATTTAATTTTGAACATCGAAGTCATTGGACAAATAGATCTTCACCCTATACTAATAATGGTTGAAAATATCGTCCTTATTAGGCGGGTCCACACAGAGCGAGCAGCCTCGAGAAGGAAATGCTGCCCAAAGCAGCTCGGTCAGTGTGAACGTGGCGAGAAAATTATGGCACAGGCGCTTTCCCGTCCAAAACATGTCCATACTCACTGCTGCCAAGCCACGTCTACACTGACAGAGCTGCTTCACTACAATTTCTTCAAGGCTCCTCTTGAAACGTTTCCTACTATCTCACAATAGGTTCTGTTCCAGCTTAACATGCAAGTATCGTGGGTGAGGCACCGTGACATCCACCTGCTGACTGTGGGGAGGTACACCTACACGAGCGACCAGCGGTTTCGAGCTATACACCTTCCACATTCTGAAGACTGGACTTTACAGGTAGATATATTATAACTTTTACTCCTTTGACAATATTTTTATTTATTATATTTTCTAATTATATAATATGTTACCTATATATTCCTTCTACTTCTTACGGCATGTAATATTGTGTAGACAAGTTAACACTCTTTTGTTCATAACTATAAAAGTATCAGATTTTTTACGTCGTTAGTATTGCTTATTTCTTTTTAATTTATTGTTGTACTCGTGAAAGATATCCATTACACGTGTATACTAAACAGAGATCCTCGTAATTTTTCGGAACAATATTCAGCCCGTAATCCGAGGAACAAAACATCATGAACCATACCATAACATAGATATACTAGTACAGATGTATAGTTGGCAGGTTTCACAGCACCGTACCGGTCTTCTAACACAAACGACTTAATCCTATGTTCCCAGAACCAGCAGAATTTCAAGTCCTTACTAAACGCTATATTCAATGTATTATGAAATAGATACCATTGTGAAACTGGAGCGCCGCAGTTGAATAGTGCTGGGCGTTTGACTAATTTACGCAACGATGGTAGTTGTTTATCGATACCGGTCTTTGTATTGTTTTATAAGTACCATGTAATAGGAGTTTAAATAATTTGGATGGATCATTGCAATTTTGTGATAGACGAATTTTTGTATTCCCACATACAAAATATATCTTTTTGTTCCTAAGAATGATCTAATATCATGAATTTTAACCCGATGTTTGTTTTAAGTATTATTGGAGAAACTTTTAACGAAACTATTAAAATTCGGCAATGACCTGATGACGCTACTATCAAATTACACAAAAAGAGGTAAACATCGCATGCACGAGCTAGTGTTACACAAATCTATAACCTATATTGGTGAAAGGTTCTCTCGAGCGAATTCCCCGTTAAATTGATATCGATAGTGCATCGTTAATGAAGAAGCTTCCATCGCAATGCGCTTAGCATTATGCGGATATAATTAAAGAAATCTCATTTCACTCCAAGTATATTTTGGTTAGGGAGCCAGGTGCAAATTTGGTTAACTATTTCCTCTCAAGAGATAATTCGTCAGACGCCTCAGAGTATAGTATTATAAAGCCTCGTGAACGTCAGCTGGCGCTCGGTTGGGGGGGTGAGCGGTTGTAGCCTCCCACGCACATAGGAAAAAAAAATACATTCATTCATTCATTTCCTCTCAGCTAAAAATTTGTCAAATTGTAGCTAACCCAATATCTCAACGAAAAAAAATAGTCAGCTGGTTACAACATGGTGTATTATACGTCAGCTGGTGTCTCGAACATGAAAGTTAAATTTAAAGAAAAATTTATTTTCCGTTATTTCCTCTCAAACAAAAATTTACCTGATGATAGCTTATATGTAACTGTGGATAAATATATATGTCAGCTGGCTGTATCTTGGTGGAAAAACCGTCAGCTGATACGGGAGGCTACAACCGCTCTTCCCCCCAACCGAGCTCCAGCTGACGTTCACGAGGCTTCATAATACTATACTTTGATGCATTTTACTAATTACCGCTTGAGAGGAACTTGGTCATAAAATCTGCTGCTGGCTCCCGGACCATTTTAATTTAAATAATTAAAATAAATTTCGCGGAACAGAGCATTGTTCATTTAAAAATAGGACCTAGTATAACAGTCATAAGATTTGCATTAATACAGCAACTTCTCATTTTGAAAGGCTTTTGTTATTTTCATCGCCGTACTGAAAGTTGTCATCATAATGATGGTCTTTGTTTTCTGTTGTTCGCGATATATAGGCATTCATTTTAAAAATATCGTCTCTTATGTGGGAGTTCGTATATAACATACTTTTTCATATTCTCGTACATAATTATGATAAGTGTGCTGGATAAATTCCATGTATTTCAGTTTCATTTCAGTTGTAAGTATTCTTTACAATATGCGATAGATGCATTGGTTTTGTATATTTTACATTCTTTACATACATATAGATTCTTTTCTCGATTGACAGTAATTATAAAAGTAATGCAGGGAATACATTGTTAGTGTCTTGAATGAGTATTAGATAAAAGTAAAACTGATTTATGTATTGTTTTTATTTATTTATTTAGAGATCCATTTATGTTAGTACGTGACTTATAGGCTAATGTTAGTGAATATTAAAATATACTAATTATCAGTTGACGAGGCACCTTATCAACTGATAATATTTTGTGCATTATTCGAATTTTACATGACAATAATTTTCAGTTGTTTTTTGTGTTAATTTTAATGTTAACAAGTTCAAATAATGTAAGGAATAGGTTACAATTTATAAGTTCATAATTAAATAACGAATGAGCGATCCTATTTTATATTTCTAATTAATGTTAGGTATATTAATACCTACTTAACCTAATACCTACGTATTTTACATATAAAGGTACACACATTAAAGCATTGTTTTTCCATTAACTTTGTTAAAAGCCTTTGTTTTGTTAGCCCAATGGCCTTAAATTGACCTACAACCAGAGTCATTAAGGCGGTATTCAATAATGGATATTTAAAGTGCAGTTTGTTTTTCACTCAATATTCATCAAGAAATACACGCGTCATACTTTAATACTGATTTTTCTGAATACTTGTTTTTCAATTACCTACTTTGATGAAATGTTTACATACTAATAAATTTAACAATTTAAAATTCTTCATTTAGATCTAAGAATATACTTCAAATTTATTACTATAAATAAATTAAATGCAATAGATTGTGATCCCATATTTTATTTTGCATATAAATCTTATACAAACCAATTAATTGTAGCGTCTAGTTCTTCTTTGAAGTATCAATTATAAATGTATTATATTGAATGTTTATATTATCGCCTTTATCCCTTTAAAATGGATCTCATAAACCAATTAAACTATAAAATGATATTATAGTTCAACAAACGCCCTTCAATTGAAACTTCATTAAAACGAGACAAGTCATCCATACTAATCCATACTAATATTATAAATGCGAAAGTAACTCTGTCTGTCTGTTACTCAATCACGCCTAAACTACTGAACCAATTTGCATGAAATTTGGTATGGAGATATTTTGATAACCGAGAAAGGACATAGGCTACCTTTTATTGCGAAATATGTACCACGGGCGAAGCCGGGGCGGACCACTAGTTGAATATAAAGCAATTGGATCAGCTCCGCCTAAGATAATCTAATACTTCAGTTCAACAACTCTATCTATTGTTATTGAAATATGCAGCAGACGAGAAAATTGATGCGATCACACTAAAATGTATTGTTGTTTCAGATCAAATATCCACAACACAGGGATTCTGGTATTTACGAATGCCAAATATCGACGACACCACACATGAGTCACTTTATACATTTGAATGTTGTCGGTAAGTTCACTTTCATTATTTAGAAAGTATGTAAATTGGTGAAGTTTGCGAATTTGCATTTTAATTTGATAGAACGTTTCATATATTGTGTTTCATACACTTGAGGGTGGAATTTTTACGCGGTTGCCTGAGGCGGTTTATTTTGCGTTAGAATGTTTTTCATTTTATTTCAAAATACATAGACATATAATAGCACATGTGTAACAATTAGTGAATCATAACTATATAATATGTAGATATATCTATACTTAATATTATAAAGCTGAAAAGTTTGTTTGTTTGGACGCGCTAATCTCAGGAACTAAAATTCTTTCGGTGTCAGATAGCCCATTTATCGAGGAAGATTATTATCATTACGCTAAGACTAACAGGAACGGATCCACGCGGGTGAAACCGCGAGGTAGTTTCAAAATAAATTAACAAAATGGATGGAAAACAATGCTGTTAATATATTTTTAAACGGAAAATGCTTTCACATATTATAATATGTAAATCTGTTATTTCAACCTTAACCAGTGCTAATACAAACACTAAACAATGAACAAAAACGCACTCTCATCATATTTGATTCTCTTGATTTATGTTATTATTTGTGTTTCAAATTTAACGATAAATAATATTCTGTGGGAGGTCAACGACTGCCTTCTAACGTCTTCTATTTAGAGGTCAAAATTTATGAAATTTAATCTCATTATTTAAACTGTGAGGTGTCAATTATTGTGGTATAAAATTATATATATATAACTTAAAAATGAAACCCGTTTTCTTTGGTCACGGCATCACACATTCACGCGTGAACGGGTGGACCGATTTCGATAATTCTTTTTTTTTATTATATTCCTTGAAGTACAAATATGGTTCTTATGTAGAGAAAACGTAAATATGTACCACGGGCGAAGCCGGGGAGGACCGCTAGTAGATAATATTTTCCATCTATAGTTATTCGTAATCAGTTGCTAAGGTTTGGTAAAAAGTTTTAAAAGAGTGCAATTTCCGATACCATTAACTATAATAAAACAAAAACAATGTATCCTTTTCATAATTATAACATTCTGATACGCGTCTTATTAAAGAAAACAAACATAATTAAAGGTTGAAAACAAAATACTGCGCCGTTTTTCTTTGTTGAATTTCCCGCGTATGACGGACCGTTTTCCAACGTACCTTGTGTTTGCGTTTGAACAAGAAAACTAATTAACTCCGCTATATTGAAGACACGCAGGCCGTTACAAAATACGCATAATAGACTAAGTTCTGCTGCTATTTTATTTGGCTGGATTTTATGAGCAAACTTTATTGTTTTGTTGTTCTTTCGCAATTACGTATTGTGTGTGGCTTTCGTAATTAAGCTATATACAAATCGGTAGCAATGTAAATTGATTTCTAGCAGTTAATGAGAATTGCTGTTTTAGTCACGATACATTTAATTGCATATTGATTCTAGAGGTATATATTTAGGTACATTATTTTAAACTAAAAGATTATTATATCCATAATTTCAGATGAGAAGAACAGATGTATAAAGCATCTGCCCTTACCCCACAAGGGGACAAGGGATTTCACTTATATCCATAATTTTAAACTGAAAAATTTAGTAAAAAAGAAAAACATTATTAAGGCTGTATTAACATCGTAGCTTTTCTAATTAATAAAAACCGCAACTTAATTGTTAACTACAATAAATAACAAAAACATTTTTCATCACGGTATTTCTTCTTTTAAAGTGAAACTTTTATTTGTGTAAACGTAATAATCTCTTACAGTTGTTTATTAGTTGTTTACAAACCACAATGTTTACATCGTATATTATCATGTAATAAAGACGAGGCGACCACCCGAGAGTACAGTAAAAAATGTCTGCAAGACCAAAATTAATTTTCAACAATGCTAGCTGCGTCTTTTGCATTTTCATTATCTTTTTACCGTCTGCCATGTTATTTTAATGTGCACTTTATAGCTCTGAAGGACAATTTAAAATGTTGAAAGAATGAATAGTAATGGCGTTGAATTGTAAGTGATTTTAAAGCGTCTGGAAAATATAATTTCTTTCATACAATTTTTAGATGGTCTTTTTAGAGTCGATTTTTCAATGCTTGGATAAAACTTATTCGTCGAATAATGTATAAAACTACCATTTTAAAAACCTATTCCAATTGCCCGTATATGACAGTTACGTGACATTTTAATATTAACGTGTAATACTTTATTGGACGGATAAGTTTTATCCAAGCATTGAAAAATCGGCCCTTAAACTATGAATCTTATATTTATGTTGTGGGTAGGCTTATTTATAGCTTAATCATACGTAGGCGTTATTTTCGATTAAGCACTAAATTGGATGTCACGATAGATGATTTTTATTTTGTGAATGAATGGCATCTTTGATAAGCAGTGAACACTTTTAAAATTATAATCGAATATTATTTTTCGTATATGTGGGTTGTGATTTGAGTCTCGAGGGATATAATATTTAGGTTAATAAAGTCTTATACCGCTAGTTAACAAAACTATTTATATTTGTGTTGAGATCAAATAACATTAGAACACAAATTGTGCGGCTTCAATTTGGTTGAATTAAAAGAAAACATTTTTTACATACAGAATCACTTCTCTTTAAAAAAACAAGAAGAGGATCTTTAAACAATAGAACGTCTGCAATTAATTAATCACTGCAAATGAAAATATAATATTGAATATATTAAGAAAAAATCTTCAAAACATAATTATCTTTAAGCTACCTCTTACGCGTTGACTTCTCGATTTTTATAAGCCAAGACAATCAATACACAATGCGATATACCCATTAATTCTTGAATTGAAATTGACTTATTACAACATGGCTTGACCCTTTGCACTGTAAGCGAACCTTACGTCAAACCCAAGGGTTGCGGCTTAAATCCAGCAAAGGTATTGGGGCCCTTAACCTTTAACTAAATGCCTCACAGAGGTAAGAAACACCCAGAGCGTTTGTTATTACAATTTCTATCCATTTCACCGTTCCTGTGTATTGAAATCAACAAACACAGTTCTCTTTCAAATGTTTCTCTATATCGATCTGTATCTGTTTGTAATTTGTATTAAACTACGTTATAATTAATTTTATATCAGTTTCTCGAATTAGCTGAGGTTACCTGTAGGATTTGTAGTCACAATACAATGTAATAAATTCATAATTTTTGTACATTTTTCACCATTAAAATAAGCTTTTTGGAAAAACTTAACGACTCTTAGAATATTACAGTTTTTTTTAACTAATAACTTTACATCATATGTCATCATATCATAGTTTATTTTTATAAAGCTCATTAATCTATACAAGTTTCTACTACCTTTTACAACGTTTTTAACAAGCATCATTAGTTTCCAAAAAGATTGAGAAATGTTTGATAAAAAAGTTGTAAAAGAATAGTAGGTACTCATTATTTTTCGTGTCCCTCAGTCAATTATTATTTAACTCACATCTATCCACGATTCCTATAATTGCGTCTCACAAACAATACATCAGCCGCACTCAAACATTGTCCTTACGATTTAATTGGATTTGTTGCAGAACCTACGACGGAGATAATTGGCGGGCCCGAGCTATACATCGATCGGGGGAGCACTATAAACTTAACGTGCGTGGTGCTGTACTCCCCTGAACCACCAGCGTATATTTTCTGGAACCATAATGATGCGGTTTGTGATTATATACCTTGTATCCTTGATATAAAGTTTAATTTCTAACGTGTAAATCAATCAATTTTCATTCGATCGGCTGAAGTAGATTTTAAGGTAAAGATACACAGTTTTTTTATTTGCTAACGATTTTCTGTCATATTGGTAGACTGGCAATTGAAGTGATATACTTATTTTGTTCGTTCACAATGTAACATGCTTTAGGTGCCTATATTTATAATGATCCGCTACGATAATATACAGCTCCGATACTATGATGGCTTTTAGCAGTAATATTTTCAGTGTGGAAAAATGACAGCGCTCGTAATAGTGGATAACGATCGTCGAGCGCCATCACTTTCCCACATTAGAAAGTAGGTATACTGTTATAAAAGACATTATGATAACTCCCTTCATATACAGACCAATCAGGCAATCTGTGTAAAGAACTAACGAACTATGGAGCTGATGATCACTTTCCCTATTGTTAAGTCACCACTATATCAAAAACGATTTATATAATATCGTAGCTTATTTTCTATTCTAGATAATAAGCTACGACTCGCCTCGAGGAGGTGTTTCAGTGGTCACCGAGAAGGGGGAGACAACCACGTCGTTCCTCCTCATCCAGCAAGCTAGACCCTCGGATTCTGGCACCTACCAGTGCAACCCGAGCAACGCGCAGTCTAAGAGCGTTGTTGTTCATGTGCTTAATGGTAAGAATACGTAGTAGATGTTAGATATTGTTTTTATAAGATTATGATAATTTAATAAGATGTTTTTAGGTAAAAGGCGACTAAAAGATTAGAGTGACTTTTGATATTCTTGGCGTAAAACAAACAAATAAAAGGCTCATTAAAACAAATTTGAAACAGACGAACTTTCAAATAAAACGACATCTATAAAAGATTATTGATAAAGGCAATTACCACCCAACAATTTCTTACATCGATTTATCATAATAACTGTATTTATTAGAACGATGACAAATCGTCCACACAACACCAATTTGATACAGTGAATATGTAATGAAGTCTGAAGCGACTGATTTTATCTTACACTTTCCTTGACCCAGTACGAGTCGTAAAACAGGTCACTGTTGAATATAAATTTTCCAATCTTCAGTCAACATTTTGATTCCCTGTCCATAAAGAGATTAGTTTTATGATAAACGCCCTCGGTACTTACAATAATTTAAGATGAAAGACGATTACAGTGATAAAAGGTTCAGAAGCTTGAATAAAATATTGATGACGTGGTTGGAAAATTTTGGGGAGATTTTAGAAAATGATTTCGGACGCAGGCGAATTCTTAAATAATGTATAGAATAAGTAAAAAGATAATAATTGAAGAATGATGTCGATATTACCTTTGGTTCTTCAGTTTTTTCATCATTTATTATCTATTATTTTACTGCAAAAAGTAACCTACCCTTTCCTACTGATATTTTTCAATATAATATTCTCCAAATTATATACTATAGAGATAAAAATTCGCTGTTTATTTTTAAAGATAACTCGCATGAACTACCACACATCAGACAATACGGTCTTTGTGAGGAAATGCCGGTTTTCCGACCGAGCTGCTACATTGTAACCACGAACAAAAGTCACTTTAAACTGAATTTCATGTGAATAATTTCCTTAGGCTTTACCAGATATTTATATGCTAAATAAAACAACATGTTAATTTCAGTAGAAAAATATTTTTTAATAACCAATTAACTTATAACGGATATTGAATATTGCCTTATTATTTATCATATACAGTCAATAATTAAATTAATTGAATGCTTTATTTTATTTAATAGCCTACAGATTCGATAGCATGAAATCTCTGATAATGAAATTTAAACACAAGTTGTTAAATTACAAAAAATGAATGCATTAATCAATTTGTTTGAAAAAAAAAACATTTGATGGTTTAATTTTACTAGCAGATGTACCTACTACTAATACCATCCCTTTTAGAGTCGACAAGATCAACTATTTTTATTTTTTTCACAATATAACGTTTTTACATTTTAACGTCTTAACAACGTCATGTAGTCGCGAACCGCGGGCAGGCTAATTAACACTGTATACATTCCAACAATCGGCAATGTTAAAGACAGTTTTAATGTTTGCCGCAGAAGCAAACTCGATTTTTCCTCTCTCAGGTGAGTACCCAGCCGCGATGCAGCGGGGTGGCCGGAGCTTCACACCGCACACGCACTGCGTTCTGCTCGCCATGGCCCTGTTGCTCGCGGTCTCTTGACAAACACTGAATGGACATTTGTAAATAGTTTTATCTTGAACTGGGTGTATTGACCTTTGTGGATTCGTGGAAATGTTACACATTATGACACAATGGGTTCTGTTGACGATGGGCGCAGTTGAGCGAGTAGTTTATTCGTAATCACCGTAATAGCGGCATCGACGATCATTTATTGGCGCAACGTTCTCCATTGTGAAGAGGAACCACGATAGTCATGTGTTGGCTAGTTTGAATATGTACAAAGTAAACTATGTTTTCGATATATTATTGTGTTTATTATGTTAATGTTTTATTGCATTAATCAGTAAAGGGATGTATCGTATATTTGTGTTTTATTTTAAATATGAACGTGAAAAATATAGCGTGATTGTAAATGTATAAATTGAGCCATTACAGATATTGGATCATTAAAAAGCAATTATTTATTTTGCTATATATTTTTATATTGACCCAAGTTTGATAGCAATACCTTAATGAACTTATTCGATCCATATTGATTACCAATAATAACATGATATGCTTTTAAATCTACATTTTGTCTATATACATTGAACCTATAATTACGAAATATGTATAAAATATAATATGTGGTCAACCTTTTATCATACATTTTAAATGAATTGTTCAATGTAATCAGAACTAAAATACTCAAAGATTATACGAATATGAACCATTAATTATTATTATACTTTGAGTAATTTCAAAAGAATTTGATACAAATATATTTTTGACTCGATGTCATTATTTATTAACCAAAATTTCATTTTAAACACTTATAATAAATCAAATTAACCTATATTATGAATTTTAATGCGGACTTTCGTAGCAGTTTTTGTTTCCCAATTACGTCTATAATAAACTTGATTCACAAAGGTCGATACAAGCTGTTATGTTTTTTGCTATTTTATATAATATAGTGTGGGTTGTGTTATGTACTATATAATTAAATCCATGAGCAAGTAGCTAATGTGCTTGTTACATAGAACTGTATATAATGTATTCTAAGTCTTTCGTACTGGTTTCTTTCATTTTCTCCGAGTTCAAATGTATTTTCAATAATGGATATAGTGTTTGATGAAATCGTATGCCCTAAAACGATCGTATCGTAATATTAGTGTACTAAGTGCAATAGTAAGAAATAATTACTAGGTTAGACCGTCGGTGATAGTAAGTATTATCATCGAAAGGACATAAGTACACTTGTAGAGAAAACCTTTATCACTACAACATGTGTGAAATGCCTTTATACCATCAATGGGACTTAATTAACGTAATAGTCCGTTTTCTAGAAAAAAACGAAGATGATATTCAATTTGATTAAATATATTGTAAAAAACAGTGAGTTGTTCACTTCTATATAATTATAAATTATGTTATAAATATGAAAATAAAAAAGTCTTTCTTTTCCACGAATAACACGTATTTTATTTACCACAAGTTCTCGGTAAAAATATTTTTATCGAATAAAATAACGCCGAGTAAATATAAACAATATTCTTAGTAATTCTCTTGATTTGCTCAAATGCGAAATTCTTGACTGCGCGTAAACAATATTACGATATTTAAATGTGAACTCAAATGCCGCATTGCTGTCGCCGAGTTCACGAAATAAAGCAAATTTTCTACAAAGGGCATACGATTTTATCATTTGATAATCGTAATTGTTTGACAGACATGTAAATGGATTAGAAGAGTATTAAATAATACAAAAGATATATGATAGATCACACCAGGCAAGCAGCTGACAATACTATGTTAACAGAGAGATATTTCGTGGTTTGTACATATTATATGTATGGTATATTATGACCTATACGAACATTCTATTTAGCTTTATTTCGGCATAAGAATGTAAATTGTAAGTACAGTTAGTGATCATTATAAATGTCTTAATTATTGTACATATAAAATTAGTATTTACAGGCTATTTTAAATTATTTTCCTCCATTCTTTTTGATTGCTTGTAGCCTGTAAATAATCGTGTAAAATAAAATATTTAGGTAATAAATAGTATAATAAGTAAAAATATATAAATTTTATAGCATAGATAAATGAGGTAATGATTATTTAATTTTAATAACGCTGTTTATACTTAACGTTCTTCCTCGGAGCAACTGCGGTAGTCATAATGTGGTCCCAGATCATATCTTAGGTAATTAATTTTGGAAGCTAAATCTAGTGAAGGTTACCTGTTTTATTTAATTTTATAGGCGTGCCCCGTCCTACTTTTAATATCTGCATTTTGTATAGAATTTCGAAGTGCTTTCAAGACAGATACTGTCGATAAATATAAATATTTTATTTACTAAAATAACTATGATAATTGTATATAATTTTTGTGTCCGATAGTATTTCATTCATCTCGATGTTAAACGAAGATAAGTATTTGGTCTTCGGCTATGTAAATCAGAATCTCCTTTAGTATAACAAGTTATTATTATGTGAAAAGTTTATTATTGTATACAATAACAATAGACATTTGTTGTACGTATAATACTTGACTGTGCGGACGCACGATATAAATTATGTGTATAATAAACATTATAAAGAAAATAATAAAGTTTTGAAAAAATATTTGCGTTTTCTTTCAAAATTTTCTAATAACCTTAAATGGAGTAGCATCTTCATTCATTTCAAAAAACTTGATGTCAATTTATCGAATGAGCTATTTGCTTTCTGGAAGCTAGCTGGAAGAGGAAACAAACAAGGATTGTTACTGCTAGTCATGTTACTGGGTTGCTTTGGGAATATCAATTAAGTGAGTATTTCTATAGGTAATATCTAGATTCTAGATATTTCTTAAATGCATAAACAAATAAAATATAATAATACTTCGTATTCGATATTGAAATCGCAGACATCTCCTAAATTTCCATTACAATTTATTGAAGTAATATTCTTATGTAGAGCGAGGGATAAATCTAACGTTCGGTAATATAATACGCACTCCCCTACCTAAATCGCTCCATAAACAACTATCATATCACTTCCAAAGGGTGTCTGGACCCCACGTCTCAAGTATTCGCACCCCAGAAAACTGATGATTAAACGAATATGAATTAGGCGGGACAGCCCAGAGTTATGCATTATAGATTCAGAATATAACAGAGTTGCAAAACTTTTTGTTTACATGCGAGGAAAATACAGAAATCCGTTTGTAGGCCGTTCTAAACAGTAATGGGGCGGCCCCGACGGCGCCTTATGAATATCTAATCGTGTTGAAAAGAGATGAAAGATGCTTTCCCTAATTCATAGAGACGTATTTACATGTTACGTAGGCAGTCTATCGAGGAAAATGTACAAGCCCGTAATAGCACGAAAGTCGCTTATTAAAATTTTATTTTGAGGACGTTTTTCTTATCTCGAGCGTAATGCCTCGTAAACAAATTGTAAAAGTTCGTCTGTATGGATAAGTTCGTTTTCCGTATTAAAAGTTTTAACTTTATAGCCCTGGAGCTGATGTAATATTTAGCGCATTGAAAATTATGTGTTATTTACTTCTACTAAAGCATTTTCTCGTTTAGTAGTAAGTAGTTTATCTTTTACCATTCACATTCTTCGAAATAAGGAAAACACTTTAAATTGCAATTTAATAATAAACAACGACATATTTTCAAATGGTGTCCAGAATCAGTCTTAATTATTTATCTATTGATTTTCTTTGAGGTTTAATTAAGTATTAAGCTTCGAGAAGAGGGTAAAAATATTAACGTATTATGGACACACTTAGAAAGTATTGATCAGGCTATAAAAAGAATGAAATATGAACGAGACGTGAGGCGTATCTGGCAGATGCGATTCAGCAAGATATCTATATCTTTATATATTTATCAGACCAAGAATGCTTTTATTGTAGGATAAGTATTAAACCCCAGTAAATGTTTAAAAAGTTTTTCACCTTAAGTTACCGAAGTATTATTTTGTTTAAGTATAAAATTTATTTTAAATACATCATAACAAATTATAACACAATCACATTCATTAATATAATATAAAAGTTTTATGAACACTTATTGCGATTAATGACAGTTTAACCCAAAAGAATGGATGGTATAAACTAACTCTGAAAAAAAAAGACGGGTTGCACTCCGGGAGTGCCAGCAGAAGTGAAAACTTGATTATTAACGTTGAGCATGTTTGATATTTTGGAATGGTATCCATCTTACGCTTTTTCGATCAGGTCACGTGTCCTGACGCGAGTTCAAGATTTTATACCCATTACAGAAAAAGTGCTCAACGCCGCTAAAGAAGTTTTCACTCCAAAAACTGCCATACCTATGACTGACGACTACACGCTCAATAATTCAAGTCTATTTTGTGACTACAATGCTACTCATATCTTTATTAAACATAATATTTATTTTTAACTGAACCCTGAATACCTTCCCCCTTTCTCCGCAGACAAACATACTGCCCACGTAATCAGAAAATTCTATAAAAAGACGTTCAAAGGGAAAACATGATAATTGGATATAAAAGAAAACCCGTAAATGTATATAAGGTATTTTCCCAAGTTTTGGGCGACACAAAACACAATTGAGTTTCTCTGTAAATAAAGTTTTTATTGTAATTAGTTTACATAGTTCACATTTAGTATTCATTAGTTCAATTTCACATTTAGTATTAACACAAGATCGTACCTGTAAATAAAGAAACAACATTTAATGTTTATAATTGTGTCGTTTCTTAATTAAATCACAATAAAGGATCAATAGTAATTTTATCCACAATGACGAGCGCTTTTTGTGAGATCCATAGATTACCTTCAAGTTTTCTTTACCACAGATTAGACTCAAACATAGAATTATACACTGTTTTGATGTTTCGGTCAGATTGCGCGGGAATTCAAATTAATGAAAAATATATTTTTCATTACATCTCCCTCCCAAAGAGAAAAATAATGAGCTCAACACTCTTCAAGTGCAGTCAGGGGCTGGCGTTAGTTTCGAGATGTGGAAAAAATTTGATTCTGACTTCCTATGATCCGTGTTTATCCTGTAAATTGACTTTGATATTTTTTCTAAAATTTTGTAGGGCCCAAGTTTTAATACATCAAGCTTCTTCCTATTAAGTCTGTTTCCATTCTCCACAAAAACGGTATCACCAATTTTGAAGTCTATATGTCTGCGATTTTTATCATAAATTGTCTTGTTGTAATCATGTGATCTGATTGTATTTTCAAGAGCTTTTTTCCTGGCCTGGAACAAATTGTATTCTGTCTTCTTTTGCTTCAGCTCATTTGGTAAAATTGTCACATCTGTGCCATAGAGTAGGTATTTTGGAGCATACCCTGTAACAGTGTGTTCTGTTTCGTTGTAATTTTTTACACAGTTGTGGGCTATAGTTGACCAAGCTATTTTTGTTTCACGTTCATTTATCCGGCACCTGATTCTATTGACTAGCGTTTGGTTTAGTCTTTCATTTATGCCATTTGAGAAAGGAGAGTTCACTGCAGTAAAAATTAATGAAATATTCTTTTCATCCAAAAAATTTTTGAACTCCTTTGAATTGATACCTGGGTACTGGTCTGAGAGTATCAATTCAATCTCATCTGTTTCTGCACAGTTGCTTATCAGTTTGATGAAATCATTTGCATTTTGAGTGCTTGATGTTAAAATATATGCATACCTAGTAAAGTGGTCTGATAGCAGGTGTAAGTATCTCTTTGTTGATCTAGAACCTCCAAAACCCCCAATGGTATCAATAGAGCATATCTGAAAAGGTTTTGTAGCAGGACCCAAGTGGGACATCAATCCATATTTATTTTGTCCTCTTGATTTATTTTTTAAACATACTATACAATTTTCACAGATACTTTTTATATTTTTTGACATGTTTTCTGCTGTATACACTGAGCTAATCATTCTTTGCATCTGTTTAATTCCTATGTGACCAAGATCTGTATGGACATTTTTCATAAATTCTAAGCTGAATTTCTCCGATATAATTATTTTCTCTTTTTTGTTTACTTTCTTGTAGTAAACATTGTTCCTTATTTGTAACTTATCTTTTCTGCACTGTATATATTTATTTTTTATTTGATCTTTTAAGATGTCTTCTAGTGTTATTGTGTTAACTATTTTTAACTGTTCATCTTGGTTTTCATTTGCTTCCAACACAGGATTCCTACTGAGGCAGTCCGCTTCCAAATTATCTTTTCCTGGAGCATATTTTATATTAAAATCATACTGTGATAGGTAGTATGTCAAGTCGCCTAATTCTTCATCTGTTCTCGCTTTCAAATTCATATGTTCTAGTGGTTTATGGTCTGAATAAACTGTAAATGATTTTCCTATCAGCCAGTACTGCCAGTATCGCACTGCTTCTTTGATAGCCAAGCACTCTAAATATATCGCTTTTTTTTTCTTTTGGGCTCCATTAAGTTTCTTAGAAAAATAAGCTACTGGTTTTTCTTTTCCATCTAACTGCGTCTGTTTCAAAATAGCTCCAACACCTTGAATAGAAGCATCTGTGTAAATATTAATCGGTAAATCTTTATCAAAAATTTCTAGCACTGGTTGAGAGCATAGGAGACTTTTTATTTTCTCAAATGCTTTCTGACATTCATCAGACCAAATAAATGGTTGATTTTTCCTAAGTAAATTATGCAACGGATCTAATATTATCGCACTTCCTGGTATATATTCATTATAAAAATTGATTTTTCCTAGAAACTGTCTTACATTTTTCTGAGTTTTAGGAGTAGGGAAATTCTTTATCGAAATCAGATTATCTTTCACTGGTTTAATAGAATTATTTTGAATTATATGACCTAGGTATTTTACAGAGTTTGATGCAAATGTACACTTTTTAAATTTTAATCTGAATCCTTCTGTTTTTATGGCTTCAAACAGCTGTGTTAGGTGATGGATATGTTCGTCAAAAGATTTTGAAAATATCAAAATGTCATCTATGTAATTTACAGCAAAATCTGTGAGTCTGTATTTTCTTAGTATGTTACTTAATATCCTTTGGAAAATTGCTGGTGCAGTTTTTAGACCAAACGGGAGACAAGTCCACTGGAAGTGTCCTTCTTGTGTTACAAATCCTGTCTTCTTCCTGTCTTCTATTCTCAAAGGGATAGACCAGAATGCAGAGTTTATGTCAAGTGTTGAATAAAAATTGCAATTTCTTGTCTTAGTTATTAAATCTTCTATTAGCGGAAATGGTTGGGCTTCTGGTACTACAATCTTGTTTAAATCTCTGAAGTCTATACATAGCCTTGATTTTTTATTTTCTTCTTTTTTAAATGCCAATGTGACAGGTGCAGCAAATGGGCTGTAGGATTCTTCTATAAGTGTATTATCCAATAATTTACCTATTTGCTCTTCTATTTCTCTTTTGTCTTCGACAGTGCATCTGTAGGGCCTTTTATTGCAATATGTGTCTACTAACAAATCTATTCTGGCTTCATAGCCGTTAACAGTTCCAACATCATATTTATTCTTTGCAAAAACTGTGTTATATTTATTAATCAATTTATTTATTTCCGCTTTCTGATATTCATTTAAATTGTTAGTATTTATTTCAAAATCCTCTTCTTTTACATTTTCATTAAAATTAATCCTATATTCTTTCTTTATATTTTTGTTTTCTATTATTTCATTAGAAGCTTCTTCCACTTTCTTTTGTTTTTTTCTCTTAGTATTTATTTGTATATTTGTATCAATATCTTCTACTTGTTCTTCATTCAAGTTTAGTTTTTGGGTAATTTTTAAGTCCTCATTTTGTATTAACTTGAACTTCTTTATCATGTCTAATCCAATCAAAAAATCATATTTGAAGTTTTGTTCATCTATAATGTATACTTTGACATTTTCTTCTATTTTAAATATTTTAATTTTTAAGTTTGTCAAACCACTTGCCTTTTTGACACCATTAATTGTTACTAAATTTGCTTTGTTCAAACTGTTTCCTTTGCCTTTTAGTTTTAATAATTTTGAATTAATTAGAGAAACATTTGAACCCGAATCATATATTCCATCAATTGCTAATGTATCATTTATTAACAGTTTGACATTTATTAACGGTGTCACTATTAGTTTTTTTGTTCCGTTTCATGTAATTCTGCTTCTATCACTGAGTTATTTATATGTTTTATGTTTTTCTCTTTTGTTTTATCATCTTCTCTTGTTTTAAACCAACAGGCAGATTCGGGGTGATAGCGAATTCCCTTTTTTAACATTTCACAAATTTTACATGGGGTTTTATCTTCGTTTTTATAGTTGCCTTTTAAGTTTCCATATTTTCTATAGTTAGAATAATTCTTTTTGTTTTCCAAATGTTCAAACTTTCTCAGTTCATTGAAAAGATCTATTGTATCTTTCAATGTTTCCCTATCAATCCTGTTAAGTACATGTTCTGGCAAACCAGCCGCAATAAGGTCTATTAGGGTACCTGAATCCATTGTTTTCCTTATCTCGAGTAAAAGTTTTTCCTTTTTCACTGCATAGTCTAGTAAAGATCCTGATTGATACTTGAACGATAAAGCATACTTGCTAGATGTCCAACCTTTATTGGCATAGGTTTGCAAGAAACTTGATTTCCATTTTGACCATTCGGAGTGTATACTTAACTTTATCATCATGGAAGAATACCAATCAATGCATGATTTTTCTAAAAATAGTCGGAAGATTTCAATTTTTTCTTCATCTTTTATTATATCAAACCTTGTACATTCTTTTTCAAATACATTCATCCACTCATATGCACTTGAGTTTCTTCCGTCAAACTTTTCAATAACAAATCTCTCGGCTAACTTTTTTACGCTTTGTTTTTCTTTGTTTTGTTGATCTTCAACTAATTTTTCTAAAATTTTTATTACAGGATCTTCAGAATACTTTTTACTCTCAAAAGATAATTGTTCTTGGGTACTTTCCTCTAGAAATTGGTCCTGGAAAATCATGTTGCCGTCCTCATCAACATATGTTTTCAAAATATCCTCTGTAGTTTTTATCCAAACATTTCTGGTTTGATATCGTTTTTTTAATGTATTTTTCACAGTGGTGAAGCTTTTCGAGGCTAAGATATGTTTATGAAACGATATTGTTTGATATTCTTCAGGGATTAAGTAGACTCTGTCATCTTGCATGGCAATTGAGGTTATGGCAATAAAGTTTGACTTTCCATCTGTTGTTGGTTTTACTTGGAACATAAATTTTAATTTTTCCATCTTCTTACAATAAATGTTGTTTTATAAGGTATTTTCCCAAGTTTTGGGCGACACAAAACACAATTGAGTTTCTCTGTAAATAAAGTTTTTATTGTAATTAGTTTACATAGTTCACATTTAGTATTCATTAGTTCAATTTCACATTTAGTATTAACACAAGATCGTACCTGTAAATAAAGAAACAACATTTAATGTTTATAATTGTGTCGTTTCTTAATTAAATCACAATAAAGGATCAATAGTAATTTTATCCACAATGACGAGCGCTTTTTGTGAGATCCATAGATTACCTTCAAGTTTTCTTTACCACAGATTAGACTCAAACATAGAATTATACACTGTTTTGATGTTTCGGTCAGATTGCGCGGGAATTCAAATTAATGAAAAATATATTTTTCATTACATGTATTCTAGCTGTTATTTAATAGATTACGTATTTTCGAAGCAAATTTGTTTGAAGTTAAACTGTAATGGGTCCATTGACAGAACAGAGGCGTATTACCTACGCAAGAGCCGTTCTGAATAAATTGGATCATGTGCCTTGTAAAGAAGAGCCTTCTCTGTATTATAATTCAAGTACTTATGGTAGCGGTAACGAATAAGCTCTACTATATTAAAAGTTATCGTGATCTCTTTAAAAATTTGACTCACCGGTTAGCTTGGTTGGTAGTGACCCTGCCCTCCAAGCCAGAGGTCGTGGGTTCGATTCCTACCCAGGGTAAATATTTGTGTGATGAACATAGATGTTTGCTCTGTGTCTGGGTGTTAATTATTTATATAAGTATTTATTTAAAATTATATATGTATGCTTATCAGCCATCTGGTTTCCATAACACAAGCGAAAGCTTATAGTATGGGACCAGATCGTGCCGTGTGAGAAAAATTGTCCCGTCTTAATTATTAAGCTATTTATTTATTTATTACTGCTGTATTCCACAAAACTACTATAATTAAGAAAGACAGATATGATTTTCGATTAAACAAAATTTCAAATAGTAAATTGCACTGACATTAATAAAATTTGGGATATAATTGCGATGGAAACTTAAGCTCAATTATTAATTTTTCATTCATTTATTCACCTAATCTAACCTATCGACAGAACAAAGGTCAGCAGCCATGTTTGGCTATTAACTTTTTTCTCTACATTAAGTATTCATTAGATTTGTGTTTTGTTTATTAATGGCGGTACTGGCTCTCGTCATGAAGTATTCAACCCAAGGTTACAGGTATTCGTGCGTGCATCGATTTGCAGTAAGGGAAAATAAAAATAAATTTCTAATTTGTACTATATCTTTATGTAGCTTGTTTATAACGCTTTACTAGTAATTTTGAGTAATTATTATTAATTGAGTGGAAACCACGACTCGGCAAACGTAGTGTAGGACGCCCTATAGCAAGGTGGAGCAACGATATACGCAGGATTGCTGGTACAGAATGGCGGCGAAAAGCTGACGACCGAGCCAAACGGCGTGCCTAAGGAGAGGCCTATATCCAACAGTGGACGGAAAAAGGTTGAAAAGAGAGAGAGAGAGAGAGATGTAAAAATTATTCTTAAAAAAAAGTAAACTCATTGAATAGTACTTACTCATTTTATAAGTTTGGGAGAGATTTTATTGCCGTAAATTGACGGATAATATATTTCAATCAAAAATGGAATATGATTTGTATGACTTCATGTTGCCGAGGTTAGTATCATGCGACTAGAGTTAATTCTAAATAATTAAAGTTTGAGTACAATAAACTAGAACTTACAATACAAATTTTCCCTGAAATAACGAGCATTGAAATTGGTAAAGCTACAATAAAGAGTATAAGAATGTATCTAGATTTTTTTATACTTACGTTTTGCGTATAAGTTTAATAGTCATTGTAAATTATTAAGTTCACCAGAATATAAACATTTACTATCATAACATATACATATAGCAGAACATCAGTAGATATTTGCATATTATGCAATTTATGAAATTTTTACGGAAGGTATCGGCTAATGACCCCGCATGTTACTGATGACTAGCAATAAAACACAGCTCATAAATCCATAACAATCATATACGAATACACTAATGATTTATCATACGCATCAATATGAATAATGTTCATTTAAATTGAATTACCGTATCATTAATGTATTTATTAGAATTCTGTATAAGTTTGAGTGTTAAAGACTGACACATCTCTTTTAATTCATCTGAGCAATGTTTTATAAAACAAAGTTTTTTGGACTCTTCAAACCGGTTAAAAATGGAAAAAAAACAATACTTCCCTTATAATGGTTGCAATTTAAATCAATAAGAAAGTATAAATTTTAAATATCGTATATCTATTACTAATATCATACATTTTATGAACATGCTCTTCTCATAATTTAATAAAATAATCAAGCACATTTACTTTCCATTTCGGTGGAATAAATATAACATATCAAACAATTATAAAGACGTTTACTAAGTTTGATACACGAGATGAATAAATGATTCGACTCACTTTGAATTCCAAGTATCAATTGACTACAATACGTTCTTTCTGAGCAAATATTTTAACAATTCCCAACATTATATCTACATAAATTAAATCTACCGCGGCCTCACATTCGCGTATTCGCTCTTTGAAAAACCACTTATTTCTCGGGACCAACATAAACGAAATTCATAAAGAATTTTTTCTCGCAAACTCAAAGAAATTTCTGTTTATCTTAATAATTAAGAGCGTAAAACTTTTAACTTAGTTAAGCTTTGCAACTAGTTATATTAAAGTGGCGAGATTGCTTATCCTGCCAGGGCGGAGTTAATAAAGGTAGTTCTATTTAGGTATATTCGGAAGAGCTGTTACTTTCATAAACTTTGACTGTACTTTGTTAATGAAAGTGTTTTAGTTACATCTTTGTTTCGGCTTTAAAGCCGTACGTTTATAACTCTTTAAGTTCTTTCAAAATTAATTCTTATGCGTTATTTCTACCACATAGTACTTTGTACAGTTAAGATTAAAGCTAAGATAGAATATACTTAGTAATAATGAAAGGTAACATTTGGGTGATTACAGGAATATGTTTTCTCAAATAATATATCTATATATGCCGTGTTTAGATACCTACTGTATACATCTTGTTTATTGTTTACATCTGTGAAGGTAGAGCTGATTTAAGCTGGTTGTGTGGAAGCCAAATACATTTACGAATGAAGTAAATAAATTTCTTTTGCTTTACTTTTATATTACCGTAGACCAATTAAATAAGCTCGAACGTCTCCAAAACCTTTGTATCCGCTTCATATTTGGTCTACGGAAATATGACCACGTCTCTGAGTTTCGTTCTCAGCTCAAGTGGCTACCCATTCGATTTCGCCGGGATGCTCACGTGCTGCAACTATTATATCAAGTTTTGTTTAACCCTAAAACACCGAAATATCTCAAGGACAATTTCGTATTCAGAGGAGAGAACGGAGATTCTGTCCGCTCATCGGAAAAGCTCCGATTAATAATGCCAGCGCACCATACAAGCTTTCTGGATAACTCTTTCACTGTTCGTGCAATTAAATTATGGAATGCATTGCCGGATCCAATCAAGAAGGCTCAATCTATAAATACTTTTAAAAATATGGTTCGTGATTTTTATCTTTCTCAATGTCCCTAGTAGTTATGTTTATTATATATATTTATATAGGTATATATATATGACGGAAGAAGGGCCCAAAGGCTATTTTTTTAAAAAGAGTGACGTCAGCAATTCTGACGTCACCATCATCAGGGCAGGCGCTCACACTCGAAGTAGAACGCCTGTGGGTATTTTTACTGCCTTTTTAATCTACGTGGAAATTATAGAGAGAGCTCCGAACGCTCCAACGGCCGGCGAGTGAATGTGCTCTGTGCCGTCGGTCGCTCGTATTTAAAGCAAACAATGACTCACAAGAATTAGTTTGAGTGTTGCCACTCGAATTTTTACAATGAATTTTCATCAGTTTTAACAAACATTAATTATTTCGTTAATTTAATTATTTCATTAGTGGTTGATTAATGAATCAGCCACTTATTTAAAAAGATCAAAGTAAACTTTAGCTAGTTATAATTATTTAGTAGTTTGAGGGTAGTTGTTTATCGTCGTTGCGCCGACACGGCCATACTGACAGGCGGTGCGCGCTCTGCACCAGCCTCGTTGTAAATGTCTCGTTGTAAAAGCAGGTCACTAATGCGCTGGACTGACCAAGTGAAATCTGCTATAGGAATTTGTGTATCAGACTGCACCAGACAGTCCAGTAACAGGAAGACATGGCGGGAGATCGTGCGGAAAGCTATGTCCGCCTCCACTACCAATGTGGATGTCTCAACGTGACCACGAGCACTCTGCCAAGAGTGAATCGACAAAGAAGAAGAGAACGATTCTCGGCGTATTTTGTGTCGGTTCTCGGAGAGTCTCGAAGGTTCTCGTAGATTTCTCGGAGGTTCTCGAAGGTTCTCGTAGATTTTAAGTCTAACACGGCCATATTGACAATCGTACGTCCTCGTACGCCTTTTCTCGTATTACAACACTACGGTAGTTCATCTCAGGATTTCAAAAACACACTGCCTCGGCCACACTGACCTTTCAGAATACTGAACACTCCACATGACAGAGACAGTCCGTTCGCGTATCATGTGATCAACACCTACTCATTTGTGATATAGGCAGATTCTCGAAGGTTCTCGTAGATTTCTCGGAGGTTCTCGTAGATTTCTCGGAGGTTCTCGTAGATTTATGCTTATCACAAAGAGAGGCGCAGCTCAGATAACACACACAATTCCTTCGATGAACTACACTCCCGTTACAATAATCCACGTAACAAACTTTTACTTTACACAACGCACGAAAAAACACAAACGCCAGTATGCCGTTACAAAACTACGTAAACGTTTAACATTTAAAAAGAGAGAGCTTGAATTCTATCCCACTTCTGATGACGGAAGAAGGGCCCAAAGGCTATTTTTTTAAAAAGAGTGACGTCAGCAATTCTGACGTCACCATCATCAGGGCAGGCGCTCACACTCGAAGTAGAACGCCTGTGGGTATTTTTACTGCCTTTTTAATCTACGTGGAAATTATAGAGAGAGCTCCGAACGCTCCAACGGCCGGCGAGTGAATGTGCTCTGTGCCGTCGGTCGCTCGTATTTAAAGCAAACAATGACTCACAAGAATTAGTTTGAGTGTTGCCACTCGAATTTTTACAATGAATTTTCATCAGTTTTAACAAACATTAATTATTTCGTTAATTTAATTATTTCATTAGTGGTTGATTAATGAATCAGCCACTTATTTAAAAAGATCAAAGTAAACTTTAGCTAGTTATAATTATTTAGTAGTTTGAGGGTAGTTGTTTATCGTCGTTGCGCCGACATATATATATATTTATTTATTTGTTTTTTTTTTCTTCTCCTAGGTATGTATCTATTTGTGAACATATGTATATTATTTATCTCATTCTTGTGGCTTGTATTTTATGCTGTTATTATTTTATTTATTATTATTACCTATTTATTTATATTTGTATGTATATATTTATTTGTGCTCTGCCCTATTCCTATCATTTACTTAATTTCTCTCTGTACAACCGGTTGTCTGGAAGAAATCGCTATTTAGCGATAAGACCGCCGTTTGTTATATTGTATCCTAGGCTAAGTCTCGATTTGTAATTTATCTAGAGCAATAAAGCATAAATAAATAAATAAATAATTTTATACGTACGTGGATTTATATTAGGGAGATATTATGTTTAATAAAAATCTGGTATGATGGTGCACAGAATATTGTTCAACGACATGCTTGTAAAAAATAATCAGATGAATAAAATTTAAATGAAAGAATATAATATATCTTTTCATTTAAATTTTATTCATCTGATTAATATATATATATATACTTCACAATCAAAGAGAATGTACTCCTCCTATATTTTCTCATCCATTAAGTTTAAATTTTGCAACAAATATCTCCGTAGATATTAAAACGTTTATCTAAGAACCCTATAAAATATTGAAATACATAAAAGGGTTTGCTATTTTCTCTCTGAAATAACAAAATAACCTGAATCCCTACTAATATTATAAATGCGAAAGTAACTGTCTGTCTGACTGTCTGTTACGCCGCTTAAACCTCTCAACCGTTTTTGATGAAATTTGGACAATCTTTAGACCCTGAGAAAGAACATACCTTTAATATACCTTTAATCAAAACACTACTCGGGCGAAGCCGCGGGCGGAAGCTAGTAGTATATAACTTGAACTGAATATAATATTAAAATTATATCATATGTACCGCTTTCTAGAAAATCACTAGTGTGTACACAAAATAACAACTGTTTTCCTACTAAGCGTGGAAACTTCTGAATCAATACACCGTACTCGCTAGTGTAGGCCAAAGTTGCAGGATTTTCTTTCAAACTCCAAGTGAAGCTTGTTAAACGTACACCAGGTGAAGCAAAGTGCAAAATTAAAGGGAACGCTTCACACCCGCTCGCTGCGATAAAAACCCCACTCCAAGCATAATAACAGTGTGACGTCATTCTGCGTAGATTGCATTTTAATTGTGAAAACTTAATTGCGGTGTAAAATGTTTTAAATCGTCAAAATGATTCGCTGAAAGACTTGCTTTTCATGCTAGTTAATTAAATAACACAATACTGGGATGATTATAGTAATTATTGGAGTTTTTTGTAAACATGTCGTTTGTTTGTTGATATACATATATGAATAATATTGTGCCAATCTCAGTGAAAAAATCGTATTCTAAGACCTAACGAAACCAGCCCCCCTAGTCAAGTGGCTTTCTGTTAGCGTAGCGTTCAATAGAATAGACTACGAATGTATGAGATTGACGTAGGCTGTAGATTTATCTACAACTAGCGACCCGCCCCGGCTTCGCACGGGTGCAATGCTGATACTAAATACACTACAGAATAAATGATAGTTTAAAAAAACTAAAAAACACGCTTTATCAAATTAGTGTATTGTCATCGGTCCTCAATAAATCTACAAAGTTTGAACGAAATCTGGCCGTTTAAATTGGGTCAAAATCGCGCCCAAAGAAGTCGGTTACAAACAAACATACAAACATACAGGTGAGTGTCCTTTTGTCCTTTTTATGTTATGACTATCTACAGCCTACGTCAATCTCATACATTCGTAGTCTATTCTATTGAACGCTACGCTAACAGAAAGCCACTTGACTAGGGGGGCTAGGATTTTCCAATCTTTCATTTATGAAATAACATGACCAGTCATAATATAAAAAGGACAAACGCAAATATATACATTGTATAAAACCAACTTACGCATTATTAAACAAAATTAAAATACCATGAAGAGCAGTATTACTAAGGGTAGTTAAACAATTAGAAATGAAACATTCGGGGTAATGATAATTACGTTTATGGCAATGACCCTGCTTATTCGCTGCTTAGACTTCTTCGTATAGCTTTAATGTTTCTCTCTGATTTTAAATACGAATGAAAATATGCCTCTTTCTCTGATTGTTAAGACAAAAGATGGCTTTTTGTTTTTTTAGCAAGAACTATTTGGAAGCGGGTTATATTCATATGTTTCTACGAAGGTTATATATTTTTTATATCAAAAATAGACTAGTAAGCGCGTCACACACGGTGAAGATACTATAATATTTTATCTTAAGATACTGTTATATTTTATATTAGGTACAGTATCTTAACGCATCCGGTATCAGCGTTCGGACCATCATTTTTCTTTTTGTCATTGCGTACTAAGACCCCTGTAGAACCGCCATCCTGTTACAAATGACGCGAAATTTTGTGGGTTATATACTAAAACCTTCCTCTTGAATCAATCTATCTATAAAAAAAACCGCATCAAAATCCGTGGCGTAGTTTTAAAGATTTAAGCATACAAAGGGAGAGAAAGCGACTTTGTTTTATACTAGGTATGTAGTGAATAGTGATGTAATGGTAACTTCCCAAGACGGATGTTAAGAGGAATCTTATGACATTACATTCACAGTAGGTACGAAGAAGTATACATAAATAAAATTCAATATAGATGCGTATAATATTAAAGCATAATTATATTATTACTTAGTAATTACATTAAGCTTATATAAAATTTCAGTGTGAGTTCCATATGCAATACATAATTGTATAGGACAGGTTATAAGCATGCCTTTTTGTAGGCCGATTAATACAATCGATTTAGTCATAGTTAATGTTCGACAGCAAAACAATTAGTTACGCGTCGATCGATGAGGGCTGAATCGTTGTTTTATACGTTCCGTTGGTTTAGGATATTGTGGATTGTTTAATTGATGAGACGAAACGTTTAGATTGGATATTTACTATTTGTATATCCTGTACTTTTGCCTTATTTACTTTTTGGTTATAATCCGATTTGTGTCCATCTTGTATGAGTAATTACATACATTACGAGAAAAAGTGAATAATAATGTCTATTGAAAACATTCGTTTTTTGTATTTGCAGTTCCGAGATTTCATGGGTCTATTTTCAAAGAACTATTAGCTCTATTGTAAAGTGAAAAGAGGAAGAAAATACAACGAAATTTAAAGATGTTGTTACATGCCACACTGCGGTTATTTTAGTAATCGTCCTTCAGAATGATAAATATAAATACGATCAATTTTTTATTATTATTATCTACTTAGTATATTACAAAACCAATACAGACAAACAAATCACATGCAAGGGAATGATATAAAAAACCAAAACACAAATGGCGCGAATAAAATAAATAAATGGCGGACGCCACCCACTTGAATGAATTGAGGAATAATGTATCCGGAATTACGCAGTTATCTATACGAGTAATGATCCTTGAGACAAATTTGTATAGAAGATATCTTCCTTATTGGAAATGTATTGAGGATAGTTACGATTGAAAAACATGGTTGAATTAAAGTTATGCTACAAGAAAATTACAAAAAAATACAAAAAAAAAAACATCGCTTCAGCTCCCGTCTCTTTGCTTATATCTTTGACTACAGGCCCATGTTGAAAAATTTATGGTTCATTTGAACCTCCAGGTGACCTATCTACAACGATATATTAAGAGCATAAAATAATAAGATTTGTAGAGTACAAAAAGAGTACAAAAAATAAAATAATGATTTTAACTTGCACTGAGCTAAAAATCCCACACCATCATTTCAATGTGATACAAATAATTAGCACATAAAAATCGTAAAATTTCACCCATTACAAGTAATCAGGGACTATAGCATGCAATGTATAAGTATTTATATGGTTTGTAGAGTACAAAAAATAAATGGTTTTAACTTAATAGCCACACTGAGCATTCATATATCACACTTATTGCACCTAATTCGTCTCGCTTTAAATAAAATAACGCCTGTATTCTGCGGGATAATTGCTATTATTATTTCGACTTATTTCTAACACGCGTTTAATAGCTTCACCTGTGTTTGTATGCTTGTTTATTTGCATGTAACGAACTCGTTTAGACAGACTCGATTTCACTTTAAACGCACATAATTAAAACTTTATACAGGTAATATCATGGAGCGGTAACAATACAATAATTTCATGAGTTTAGTTTGAACGCGTATTTTTTCTTTCAACTAAGTATACTTATTTTATTAGCATCATTTTTTATACCACAACTTATTTGGATAAATTGATAGAGTCTTTTTGATGAACTGCTGTCATAAAATTTATCATAACAAAAATATAGAGTCATTCTAATAAAATTCTTTGTATATTGTCACTGAACCTTTTTCTACACGAAATACATCGTTCTATACGAGGAACTACACGCACTTGTTATTACCTACTAGATAGCTTGGAAAATGTAAAAAGGCTTAAGCATTTAAGTTTAATTTATCACAAAACATACCATCCAAGTAATAAGATTATGCTCGAAGTCTTACATTCCTGTATTAACTGGGTAAAGTTTAACAATTTTGCCTATACTGGCAAAATATCAGAACAACAGTCTGCTGAACTTGTTGTAGTGAAACGATCAAAACTAGTCAATTGCCGTACTGCTTTATTGCAGTAAATATATTATAAAATAACATGTGATCATTGTTATTTGAGAAGAAAACGACAGCGAGCATGCGTTAATTTTTATTTTCATTGATAATTGTCGTCAATGTATATTCGCAACACTAATATGGTTACACTGGATGGATGGAAGTTGAAGTTATATCGCATTTACTTCCGATTTATAGAAACATATTTAGTCATTTATAGGCAAGTTATATAACTTTAAAAGAGGCTCTTTATTTAATTCGTTTCAGGCTTTGATTTTTAAATACATAGGTACCGACTCTTTCACTTGAGACCACTGGATCACCGCAGGTGGTAAGTCATAAAATAAGCTTAGCTTGGTTTGTGGTTGATTGCCAAACATAATAATTTGATAATTATTTGGTATTTATTATTCAAATTTTATAATGAGGCAAACGATTAAGAACCCTTTAGTTAAAGAAATTGTATGTTATACGAACAATTTAACAGCTATGTAACATTAAATTAAACTTGGTGTCAAGGCTTTAAGATAGCATTATTCATGACGAATCACATTTCTTCTTAACTACATATTTCTGGACAAATAAAATCTGAATTCAGGACATAACTGCGACATGGATAAGTTTGCGAATGTATATCCTGAACGATGTAATGGCATTTGACTCTCCTTCCGTAGTTTAGCTTAAGTTGTATGAAGATATTGTCCGTATAATCTGTATCGAAACCTACGTTATATGAATTTATTTACGAGTATAAGAACGATTTTTAAATATTTCCAAAATAGAAATAATTCATTAATAAAATCGTCTCTATAAAAAGGGCCATAACCTGAAGGAGATATGAAGTCAATACAATAATGGTTCTATTGGTCAATGAAGCAATTATTATTATTCTGATGGTAATCGCTAGATCCTCTGTCAGTGCGAAGAGACGATGCGTCTCTCTGTATACGGTGATGACCACTTAACAACATGATGTTAAGTGGTCATCACCGGCCCCTTTGCTTGCTCTGACATAAAAAAATAAATCAACAAAAAATATAATAAAAAATGTTTGAGTGAACAAAATATTTACAACTGTAAAATACAACATAAGTATTTATATTTTAAATTGCACCACATCTAAATGCACCTTTTATAATGCGTTCGAACAAAAGGAAACAACTTTTGACTTAATATCCATAAAAATTTAAAAGCATACTTTTCAGACGTAAAGTGCAGCCAATTTCGTATTTCGTCTACAAAAATAGCAAAAGTTTGAATCTGATTCCTTATCAGAGGCGAGTCTTGCCAAATTTAATCTAGGAATCCGCGATGCGCTCACATAAAAATAGTAAAACGGGAGGGTCAAACGTTACTGTTATTGCAAAAGATATGTAATATAACTTGCTTGGGTCTCGTGAGAAGGGTGAATAAAGAAATATTGGAGTCTTATTTCGCTTAACATTTATTTAACAACCGATATAGATGTGGGCCAAGGGGAGTCGGAATTAAGACGGGAGGCGTTGTATGTTTCGAATTTTACGCATATCGTTTGTGTATTATAGCATGGGGGTGTGATAAAATGAAAAAGCACATAGGCATAGAGCAAATTTTGTACTAGTATGAAGGTTTTTATTTCTGTGTGCCCATTGAGGGAATTTTCACACAATGAAAAACAAGCCGACTGAAATATATGAAAATAATGCAGTACTTAAAATTATGATTTTTAACCTAAAACAAATCTGTATATTTAATTTTAGTTTTAAACATCAATCATAAGAAAATTCAATAATAAATTCTGTAAAATTTAATAAGAATAATATAGCGTTTATTAAGTCAACTAAAATGAAATTTATTCAACATTATTATTTACAAAACAAAAACATTCCTAGACAGTCTAAGCAACGATTAACGAAGTGATCATATTTCGAAACGTGGGACTGAAAGGGTAAGACATTCAATACGGTCTCAAAATATTATGGCTTCCTTTCAAGTAGATTATTATTATGCTATGGTATTCAAAATAATAATTTACAAGCTGTTGCCCCCAGATTCGTACGCGTGGTCAAAATAAATATTCATGGTAAAAAATTTCACCTGAAGGGCGGAATTTATTAAAATTCTTTCTTAGCGGATACCTGCATGCCAAATTTTAATCTAATCGGTCCATTAGTTTGGGTTGTGCGATGATAAATTATCTTTTCAATGTATAACTAAACTAAGCTTTTTTTAAGATATATAACAATGAATGCTAATAACATAAAATAAATCTTGTCAATATTAAAATATGCTTATGTGGCTAATTAATGTTATAAATAAGAAAATTTGTAGTGCAGCTTTTCTCTTAATTTTGCGAATCTATAAATTACCTACCTCTATACTACAACGAATTCAATTATGAATGTAGTTTTCCCAGTGCAACAATAATTAGGTACAGTACTAAGTAAGATCAAAGCGTAGGTTTCAAAACAATATTATAATAATAATAACAGTATTTGTTGTTTGTAGTAAAATTCTACCAAACCATCCACTTGGCAAAACTAAGACAAATTATATCTCCTTTCCTCCCAAGATCGTATTTTAATTCTATCTATTACAAAATACAACATCAAATCCAATGCGTAGTTTTAAAGATATGAGCTTGAGCATACATTGATACATAGGAACAGACAGCGAAAAACGAATTTGTTTTATACTATTAGTGATACGATGCATGCATTTATGACGAAGATTTACTTATTAGTATTTAATTTAATTAATAACGAGGAGCAATATGCAACGAGGTTGTTGGTTTATGATTCACAGAAATATAAGATGGATAAGCTTTAAGCTCTATAAAACAGAAACCACCAGCCTTATGGTTATCTAATCCGTAAAACGTGTATACTCTTATTAAACATTAATACTAATATTCTATATACGCACAATTTGCCTCTTTGAAAGCTGGGGAAAGATAAATCGTACTTATGTTTTTGAGTATATATTCGAAGCTAGCTGCTCCGCGCGGTTTCACCTAATAACCTTCCTCGATAAATGGGCTATCTAACACCGAAATAATTTTTCAAATCGGACCAGTAGTTCCCGAGATTAGCGCGTTCAAACAAACAAACAAACTCTTCAGCCTTATAATATTAGTATAGATTAGAAATAATATTTTTTGGAATATATTTAGAAAGAAGTAGTTAACCAAGCATGCTCAACTCCCCCTTTTTAACATGCATTTATTAACTGCACTTGTATGTAACTGATATGTATGTATGATCCTCCTTTACACGCGATATATTGAATTCAAACGGACAGATTTATTTGAAATTTTGTACACTTATCAAGGATCGGGACCAATAATAAATAAATAAATATTTCAGGACAATTTTCACACACGGCATGATCTGATCTCATACTAAACTTTTCGCTTGTGTTATAGAAACAGATGGCTGATAAACATACATATTATATATATAATTTTAAATAAATACTTATATAGATAATTAACACCCAGACACAGAGCAAACATCTATGTTCATCACACAAATATTTGCCCCGGGTGGGAATCGAACCCACGACCTCTGACTTGAAAGTCAGGGCCACTACCAACCAAGCCAACCGGTCAGTCAATTAACCGGTCGGTCAATAATACGTTCATGATTTAAGCGTGTTTTTTGAACACTATTAATTATTTAATTAGTACCCTGATAATTTAAAATGCTTTAGGTACATTAAAACAGTGGCTTCCAAGGAATTTCCTGACAACGCCGGTCTCTGGAGCATTATCTACGTGCAGTTTGCGAAAGTTCCACCGCGAATTCTTGAATTCTTCGTTTCAATTGTATTTTTCTTGATTAAATTTGGTTTGCTTGAGATTGCACTTATTGAATTCATTAAAAAAAATCCTATACCTATATTGTAATATGTAAGATAAGAAAACAAACCGCTAACCCCAGCTTCACCCGGCTTAACCCAGGCCAAGATGTAGCATAATATATTACTCGGAAAATAAGCTTTCTGATGGTGAAAGAATTTTGGAAATCAATAGTGTAGTTTTTTAATCAAACCATAACAAACAAAAAAATCTATTTTCTTATTATTAGTATTAGTTTAGAGCTTTATTTTATATACAAAAGCATAATTCTAACCACATTAGACCAAACCTAGTCTCTGATTTCATTAGTTACAAAAGAAACATTATCTCTTTATAACATCAGACCCTTATAATTTCACGTGAAGCGTCAGCTAATGTAGGTAACGAATCACGTAGCCCAGTTAATTTACAATCACACTCGGATCTCCTCTAGCCTCTTCACACAATTATTATTTCAGCGCAGACCAAGTTCCTTTATTATTTACTTTCACTTAGAAGGCGAAGCACGTACCGCCCATGGCCGCGGACTTATTGTTTTTGCTTTTTTCCTTTAATTAGAAACTTGTTGGGGTAAACGTTGAAAAAGTATATTAGGTAAGAGTTATGTGACGTCGTAATTCAGAGAATATGGTATATTGTTTGCTATAAATCAGCAGTTTATAAAAGAAGAAAGGATACAAATGTTTGCTGTCGTAGTCGCTATAGAATAAAATTACAATAGAACTATAAAATATTCTCACTTAAATTGCAGAGAAATACCAACTTTCTCTCTATTGTAAAGGAATTAACCTCAAATTACGTAATCCAATAAATATAAACACAACCAGCATCGAAATCCGCTTAAAATTCACTAAACACCGTTCCCACTGAAAGATTTTTCACTCGGCCGGTTAAATTGATTACCTCAGTCGACAATAGCCGACGAATAGTCATAATTGCTTATTCGATAAAGCCCAAAATCGCTTACCCGAATCACCGAGGTCGTCTGGATTAGGGGGCGTAAAATTTAATGAGCCATACTGATAATGGCTGCGCCTCATTAGACCAGAAAGCGGGCTAGACTAAGTATTCAAACAATTTAGTTCGTCATATCACTCCAACAATAATCCTATTACTTGGATGTTTCGTTCCTAATGAGGTGCATTCTATCTGTCTGTCTTTAGTCGGTGATTATATACACAATAGAAGGTATTATTGGAAACGTCAATGGATAATATAGTTAGTTGTTAATACGCTTATGATTGAACCACAATTGAGCAGTTTATCTCTGTGTGTGTCTTGAAGGTCCATAGCCCTAATCTCTTTTGACTGATTCATTACCTATTTAGAACGAAATATTCATATTTTCATGACGTCAAGGAGACGTAAAAAGCCCCGTCTGTAATCTATGTCTGCTTTAATATTCAAAGGCATGTTTTGTATATGCTCATGGATAGCTATTATATTTTAACCTTTCAGAGTTTCGAAAGGTATAAATAGAAATGTTGCAAAGTTCAAAATTATTTATAAAAATACGTTTTATACTTACAATTTACGTGAACAAAAATAATTTCATTTCCGTCGCTATTTATTCTGAACAATATAGCTAGTAATAAAGAGATAAAATCATTTCAAAAACAAAGCTGTCAAAACAGAGAATCCATTCTGTACCTGAACTGCAATTCCGCACAACTTGTCTTAGTAAATACTCGTGTTTGTTGACTCGGGCGCCTGCGAGTCGAGCGAAATCTGCTTTATTTGAATAATTTGATTAAGGTCCATCTATCACGAGCAATTCTCAAACATTGCTTATATTGTACATTGCTCTGTACATAGGAGCGGTTGTAAGAAAGCGGCTTAAATCCCTTATGGAGACAGCGATGTAATACTCTTTCGGGCTTCACGATCACGCTCGGTTGGTTATAAGCCGGCCCGCGATGACCGGATGGTCCTTAAGACATTACAATAAAGCTGCTTATTGTATAATCTGGAGCTAATGTTTCCGTGGATCGTAGCTAGCAGTTGTTTATGGTGAATCATTTATTCTACGACGTTTGTATGTAATTTATGTTATGACTAGTTATCATGTTATTCTGGTGCCAATTATGTTTAGTGAGATTGTTAGAGGGTAAGGTCCCTATGACCTACTTTTTCATATAAATAGAAATTTTCGTTGTTATTTTTGTTTATACCAAAAGTTATATCTAACATATTGATAGTATTTTAATAACCACTAAGGGTTCTTAGATTAGAAAGCAAAAGAAAACCAAAAGCACATACCTAGACCTAAATATCCTAAGATATATAAGTAATTTATATCTACAAAACTTAAAAAAACCCCAGAATCTATTTCGTTTCTAAACATGAATACATTTTAATATTCTCATTATAATAACGCTGATATTCAATTATAAGGTCCTGAAAGATTGTAGCACTGCCTAAAATAGTCTTCATAAGATTTCATAACCTGTTATATTAACAGAATAAACTTTTAATAACAGTAAAAAAGAAGCCGAAATATTTGGAAAAAATTATCAACGTCCAACCAAAACGCCCACACTCGTCCACAAGTATTTCTTCGATGTCTCTCACAATACAAACTTCTAAGAAACGAGAAACAGACCGTTTTCAATTCTAAATAGTTTCGATTACATTATAACATTTTGTGGAACATCCTTCATATTAATTGAATAGCATTTATGGGACATTCGGGTTAATAGAGGCGTAATAAAGGAAACAGGCTGTAAGGAGTCTAAACATTTCTAATAATAGATACACTTTGTGTGTTTTACAAACAATTTTTGAAACTAATACGTCGTAAATATAAGACAATATTATTGCATTTAAAAATAGCTTAGATTTTCAATCAAATAAGTATTTTTAGAAATAGGTATATTTCTAAAATATTGTACACATTTCTATTCAATCTTTGAAAGATAAAGAAATAAATTTAGTTCGATAAATCTTCCAAAACACACAATATCATAAATCTATGCATTACATTTCCACAGTTTTGTTGAATACGTAATAATATCACAAGGCGTAATGTTAAAATTTCTGTAGGATATTAATTAAAACAGTTCTTTTACATGATAATATAATTTAATTCAAGGACTCAACATAGGTTTCACAAATTAAAATCTATTTTCATAACAATAAATTAATTACGAAAATACTAAAATTACACTCACTAACAAATCCAATTAAGTCTTTGGAAGTTTTATTTGCACTAATAGCTTAATAACTAAAGTACATTAATTAAACAAATATTAGTTCTCGTTTATCATCTTTACTTTATTTTATAAATTATGGAATATTATCAAAATTTGTTATTTTATTCCATCATCATAATAATATATTCTCAAAGTTATTTTGTTGGTCAAATAATTCTAGATAATTGAACGTCTTTTTACCTTTGAGTTCTATAAACTTAGCTTTTGGACTTTGGCCCGTTTTCAGGCCGCATATTGCTTTGAGCCATACCAATAGATAAGCAGAAGATTACTGCTCTTCGACTAGTAGGTAGAAGATGAAGAAGAAGGTAATTTGTATAGTTTCATAGATTTTATTATCCACATTAATGTACTAGACATGGGTGATATTTTATTTAAAGGAGAAGGAAAAATTAAAAATTTGGACAAGTTAATGTTCTATCAATTACTTAAAATAAATAATCACAAATCTATCTTCATTCAGACTGCTTAATCAAACCTAAGATACGCCCTAATACTTATAAAACACCAAACCCAAGCTCTACCAGCAATATATTTCGCACGATCGCACAAAACCCAGTACACAGAACAAATCCAATAAAACAAGTTTAAATTGATACAACGACAATGATAGTCTTTAATTCGAATTACGCGCTTCGAAGTTTAAAAGGATTTATTTTATACAAATGTAGGGAAAACGAAATTATTTCCCCTTTGCCGACGGTAATGTAGGGGGATTGCGTGTTGTCCGTGATGTTCCGTTATTCGGAAGATCGGTGCCCCGATGTATTGAATCTGTGGAAACGTTTGCCTGTTTGTTCACAGAATGTGCATAGTCATAATATTAGGTCGCGGGATTTTTGATTTAGGACCCTTTTTTTACGATTTTGGTGCAAAATTAAAAGCTATCAAAACAGGATTCATTCTAAAATGTAATTTTTTATACAATACATACAAAAGCCGTGTCGTGGTGATTATTACCAGACTCCGAAACGTGTCTACCGTTTTTATGAAAGTTTGTGAGCATATAGGGTAAGTTTGAGAATTATTTATAATCTGTCTCTTACATAGAGTATCCTAACCATAAATATGGTAAACTAATATTAATTTTACACAACACAAAACATAACCATACATATAAAACAATTTCTGGATATCAGTACTTACACTCTGAAGTAGTAAAGTACTTTCATCCAATTAATCTTAATTTAAAGACACTGCTATAGCTAGTTCTATCAAGTCACTCGAATATAATAGGATTAGAGACATCTATTTAAGGCCACAGGGCAATAAATCTTAGACAGTCGAATAATTCGATTGATTAATCGTTCGGCTTCGATAGTTTTCCACACTCTAATCTAACATTTAATCAACCCAATTGTAAGACTTGGGAATTGTCAGGGAATTTTCACAATTAGTCCGGAATTTTGTTCTTAAATTTTGTTCGAAATGAAGCGTATTCTGGGAAGAAATGGCTTGGATATTTGTAGTTAGATTATTTACTGCTGATACAGCAGTGTGATTTTAGCTAATATTTAGTATAAATGTAGCAAATATAGACGTGACCTAAAATTTCCTAGAGGTCACAAAATAAATAATAATATTATATATAAAATAATTCTGTTTATCTAACGCTTATAAATAAAAAAATAGTGCTCTATATACGTAAAGAGAAACTCAATTCATTATATTACCAAACGAACCATATTATATCCCATTTGGCAGGTACTAATTCACCCTGTACATCGTAAACAAGAGTCATGTTAGGCCGATTACATACTAGTAAAATTAGATTGTCCCAAGGGATACCTTAAAGCGTAGTACACACGCTGGCCTGCTCATAAAATTTTTGCCGAATTAGCCTATTAAGGCCTGTCACCTGTGTTAAGGTGGGTACTGTCAATTGGTACCATAACTTTTTTTTATGGATAAGGCAATTAATGAGAGACAATCAATTTACTAATAAACGGAGCGTGTTTACGAGAATCCTGCAGTCGTATGGTTTCACTGTGAGCCTGGCTTTACTGAAATAAATCGAAAGCGTGCAAATAATAATAAATGGGATTTGTAATCCGTGTAAAAATAAATAACGAAGTAATTGTTATGTAAGTGCTAAGAATTACAATTAAAAGTATTATTGCATTATAAGCTTAATAATATAAGCATTATAAGCTCATTCACATCGATCAACCTTATTTTGAGGATGGAAACAAAAATAATCATGGTACTCACATCTCACATGTTAAAAACGTTTCTCGCTTGAAGAAGACTCACAAACAATATTTAAAACACTGACATGGAACCACATCAATTAATTTCCCTTAAATATGTGTCCTATATGAATACAACCTTTTAAAAGTTAATCGTATTTATTTACCGAAAAGCGTTGATTGATTTACGACTGCGGTACACTAATAAGTAATGAAATGTGTTCCAAGGACGACAATTACACAGAGCCGTACAAAAACAGTGTTTGAAAGCTAATTGCGTGACTAACAACCAACCAGGACTGAATAGTTAAAGGCAACAATTTGTACCTAACTAACAACTACGTTAATTATCAAACTGTCTGCTTCTAATGTTACCGTTGGGCTCCAAATTGATAGTGTGCGTTTTATTCTTGCCGTTTCGTGTTGACGTGTCACAATTTGTTTAGATTTCTCATACTATAACAGTTTAATATTAGGTTTAATTGGCAATAAAGCATGATTACTAAGTCATTATTTCCTTGCTCGCATATATTGAATAGAAAGCGATGAGAAGAGTCTGATTAGACTATGTAAAAAAAGGTCAATTTTCTCATTTAAACGTTTTTTGATAAGACTTGTTGCCCTAATACCACGTAGTTACATACGAATAATGGTTTCGGAGAAATGCATGGACATACATAGTTAGTTCTGAAGTATGTATGTATTTCCAAATATTTAAAGTTGTTTAGAATATTCTGTAACTCAATTTAGTGCATTCGGGAAAAACTTTAAAAAAAATCGAGACTACACCATTTGTTTAAAATTACAACATTCCAACAACAGACGGCATTAAAACATTAAAACCTCATTTCCATCAAAATTTATGTTCCATAAAATAAAAATGGAAACATAACAACATTGCAAAACTCAGATATAGCTCAATTATTTCTTCCATTACACGAAACAATATTTTATTTCAAGAAATGCATTAATTTCTTTCAAATTGTTTCTTCATACTTTTAAAATAACTTTTCATTCTGTCTAAGAGTATAAATGGATTTTACTATAATAGCGTTTCCCTGAATTGACTAAAATGCACTATGCATCGTAAGTGCCGTTTTGCGTGACTCCTTATTGGTTCTAGTTTTATTGACGATAAACTTTTTTGATAGAGAGAAATCATATTTTTACGTATTTGCGTTTAGAAAGGTATGGAAATTAAAATTGTCTGGTCTTTGAATTAGAGCTAGCGCGCACGAGCAACTTTGTCTCCGCAACTATTTTGTCTCTCCCATCAATTGTATGGGGAGTTGCGTCGCTACGTGCGCGCACTTTCATACTTGCCCATGGGTGGAGAGACAAAATAGTAGCTCTATGGGAAAACTATATCTTGCATGTTTCATTAAGAAAATTTACCGCATACAAACTTGCTACGTATGTCGTAGCACGTCGTAGCTCCTTTTTAATTCAAATACTTCTTATATTATTTAGTTAATGTAAATCTATAGCAATGTTTTTTTATGGTTGACTGTATTTAGATAAAAGTTGTCTTTTTTGTAGAGATAAAAGTTACACATACATAAATTAAATAAAATTGAAGTCAAATATGACGGTTCAGATCTGAGATTTCTTTTTCTTTGTTTTTAAATTTTCTTTGTCAATGATCAGCTTAGCAGTGAATTAAATTATACCAATAGGTATGTATTTGATATAATATTCGTTTACTTACATAAGAATTAGCGCACCTTTGCTAATTGGGTAAAAATATCAAAGCACGATACATATTATTACAAACATCAAACAAGAAAGTGGGAATCGAAACGTTACTGAATTTTCATTGACCGCGGGTCACGCAAAGTCTCACTTAAGAGTTTTTCGTGTATTCCAAGGCATTTTCACTCGTTTTATATTTCGACATGACATTCTACCATTAGATTGTAAGCCTCCGTGCGTAGCGATACTTCGGTGTGAAGGTAATCATTAATTTTGATTTATAGAAACTGTTCTAAGCGAGACGCAAATACGTTTAAATTTCGTTAATTGGTTTAGATTTTAGCTTTTATTACTTTATTAGTTCAATTTGCGAATTGTTTGAATTCGTGGTTTTAATTTATGTATTTATCATCATACTATATTTAATATTTTATGTTTGGATGAAGCTTTTATTGAACTGAAACAAATGTCGTGCAATTATACATTGAATGTAGAGACTTAATTATCTAAATACAAATATTACGTAATTGATTTTATTTTAGCTTACTACAAATTGAATTAAATCATCAAGAAACGAGTCTAATTCGTTATTATTAATTAGTTATTACTATCTAAGAATATATTAAAGCTTTAGAAATCAAAGATAAACTCAGTTTTAAAACATTCGTGGAGTCCACAATATTTCTTCAATATACCATTATATTTTAATATTTACAATACAAAGTACCGAATTATATTAATGCGTATTTAGTATATCTAGACCACATGCCAATAAGCTAAGTTCTCGATAAATTCCGAAAGGTAGTTAGGGATCTATTTTAGGAATCTTAAAATGTAACGGCCTACAAATTACCCCTAGTTCAATGTAACTACGTGATCCGAATGGTAAGTGATTTGCAGAGGAATTGGGCGTTACACAAACGTTTTTAACAGGCAAGCCTCGTCGGTTCGATTCCCGGTGGACTATGAGATTGTAGATCGTTTTGGTAAAGAAAACATACATTTTTTTCGGACAAATTAGCTGCTCGTTTTTTGTGTGTATGTCAAGTAACTTTGTTAATACGTACAAAACGTGAGTTCCCTTTTTATAATGTAATCTATTCTGAATTTCCATCAATATTGAAGTTGTTATTATAAACCTCTTTTTGTATTGTCCGTTAACAAGCCGTGGCAACTTGTAATTAAAACAACACTCGGCTATCTATTTGTATCTTTTATATTTGTAATGGTGTCTGTTTTGTAAGTTGTCCTAAATAAATAAATAAATTAAATAGGTACTTTCTATGTTCCCGAACGTACTTGCAAAATCCTATCTCCACACTGTATCGACTTCACCCCAAAAAACAATAAAATACAGGAGTACAGAATGTCACATTTTTTATAAATATGTAAATGAAAATATCTATACTAAATCACTTTTATCATTGTTTTTATTACGATAGCGTGTTTTTTTCCTTTATCTATATCGGTTAAAATAGGTTTATCTATTGTAGAGTGCATAAATATAATAAACAAGATTTCAACCCGCGGCTTCGTCCGCGTTTTCAAAGGAAAACCCGCAAGAGCTTCGCAATCAGGCATTTAGGAAAACTGATTTAGTTTTAATTTTCCTTAAACATAGGAAAAGCTAGGTTTCATAAAAAAAGGTGTGCAGTAAAAAGCTCTTTCTCCTGCTCATTTTTAAATATTTCATTGAATAGTTAAATGCGTGTATACATTGATAATACAAATAATTTGAGATGAAACACTTACATTCTCCCATAAAAATGAATTAAACATTAACATCGTTCACTTCGCACATTACACCCAATAACAATTTATTCATTTTATTACCACATATGAAATGGTATTCAAATTGTATGTATGCAAAATTCATTCAGGCCGATAAGCCTTTGATGCTCGATTACCCAGACAACGAATTTAAAGATTAAATTCGCAAATCAACATTGATAAACTGTATTGAATGAATGTGGAACTTTAAAATTTTATGGCCATACGGATTTGAGCGTATAAACAAATTTAAACTCAATGTTTACATTTATCGATACTATACGGACGTTATATGATTTTATTATGATAAAAATGGGTTTAACAGACAACTATGATGTGTAATGTATGAGTTAGAATTATTAGGATTAAGCGTATGTATATAGCAGGGATGTTAAGGATATGAAGTTTCGGATACGGATTGGATACGGATCTAGGAATGATTATTATACTGGATACGGTTACGGATACGGATATGAAATTATTTCGGATTATCCGTTAGTTTCGGATAATTTCGGTTACGGATATTAAAATTTTAAGGAATTTCAAAAGTAAAATACAAATAGCTAATATAATGGTTTTCTTTAACTGTAATGCGCGGCTTGTGTGTCGGCTGCGCCCGGCCGATCGAAACAACAAGTCATAACGTGTCTCAATTAAGCTCTGCCCCTATCCGATACTATCCGAAACTTTTATTTCGGATTCGGTTACGGTTACGGATATTTTTTTATATCGGATATCCGATAGTTTCGGTTACGGTTACGGAGCTCCCTAACATCCCTGGTATATAGTATAGATTGATCCCTACCAATCTATACCAATCTAAGCTTACACGGCTATATTTTTTTTATAGTAAAAGTGGCTCATAAACGACAAAAAATAGTATATGTAATTATGTAGATTGATAGGGTATTCAGAGAGATATATGGATACACATTTTATACTCCCAGAATAAAAAAAATCGAAAGTACGAATCATTCAACCAATTCGTTGATACGGTAAAAATGTAGGACACAAATGTAGGATTTCAAATGTCGAACTACTATTATTATAATCAAACCCGCGCAGAAAATTATTTTTTTTGCGTGACTAGTTTGTCCCGCCTAATTTGAATAGCCTATATAGACTATAATTATAACATATTGACTTACTATTTGTCTAAAATTAAGGAAAATATTAAAAACAATAAACGAATTTTATTCCAGAATTTCGAACCCATTCGACAGCTTAAATTAAAACGATAGATTTTACAGCGCATGTCCATTTTATGAAAACGTTTTTATCAATTGACAAAGGAGTCAAAGCGCGTCCAATTTTATTTTAAACTCGAACTAAAAACACTTTTGTCGAACGACTTTTCGATTAGGACCAACGAGCTAGCGTCAATCCGGGGGTCTATTACAAATTCACTCATGGTTCAAAATAGAAATTTACCCGAATTCAAATGAAACGGTTCGATCCGAAATGTACTCTTATTCACTTACGTCCGTATTATTTTATTGAAATTGTACCTTTAAAATCCCTCGTCCTATCGGCCCTTATGTTGATATGTAGAGGACCCTTCCATTGTGTTCGAATTTTGTATACTTTTGTCGGTAACATTGTTATTCATGTGTATTTTGCTCAATAATGTGAACGGCAAATTGTCCTGTTATTTAAAAGTAACAAGTTTTGGACCGAATTCGTATAACATAACGGTGTCTAGGGATGTTATTTCAAGTAACCCTTTTCTTTTCAATGTCATGATATGACCTATTATATATTATTTACGTTGTTCACCGACTTAATGTATCTTTTGAAAAAAAATTCCTAAGTTTCATTACAGAACCAGTAACAGCAAAACCACCGTAAACCGAAACCTCTCCAAATAATAGTATCTATAATCTTAAATGAATTTCTTTGATTAAATACGTTTACATTTCCCCAAATATGCTGATAAAAACCAAAATACGTTTCCACTCTCCTTTGTTTTAACCCTTTCTAATTTGAACGTAACATTTTAGAATAAACAAAAGCACTATCTCTCCAGCCTGTATCTACTACATTAGTGATATTCCATATTTTAGCTTTTCCACTATACAATTTAATAATAAGGACGTAACTGCAAGAATACAGTGGAGAAAAACAATGGGAAACGGTTGCCATCCTAAATCCGGACCGGCACTTTAGTCCAGCTTATAAATATGTAAAAGGTTACATTTTACACTACACGCTCTTAACCATACACCCACCTGATGTAGATGTTAAGGTAACTCTATATTTAGCCACAAATATATACTAATATTATAAAGCAGAAGAGTTTGTTTGTTTGAACGCGCTAATCTAAAGAACTACTGGTCCGATTTGAAAAATTCTTTCGGTGTTGGAAAGCCGATTTATCGGGGAAGGCTATAGGCTATATATCATCACGCTAAGACCAACAGAAGCGGAGCCACGCGAGTGAAACCGCGGAGCGCAGTCAGTACATAATATATTAGTCACTGCATCTTGTTTTCTTGGAAATACTGAAGCTTATCCTCAGTGAGGTTTGAAACTCACTCACTGTTTGACTAACCTACATTTGGCTGAAATCCAGATCAATTAAAGCAGATGATAAGAAATGTGGTATTACAACCATGTTCTTGAATATTAGGAAACTATATCCTAGGTTTTAAAACTATAATTTATTTATTTATTTATTTAAATAGGTACACATCACAGCTGACAATAGATGTTGGCCGATTCTCAGACTTACCCGATATGCACAGAAAATTTCATGAGAATCGGTCCACCCATTTCGGAGGAGTATGCAGACTAACATTGTGACACGAGAATTTTATATATAAGATGTAGGACGTAGGTACTAAATATGCAAAAAAGACTTTCAAAATAAACAACTGTAATATACATAATATTAGTTTAATGTTTTATTCTATATCCTGTCCTCGCATTTTCTCACTGCCTCTTACGAATCGTTGAATTTCAATAAAATGGACAGGCCTGGGAACGGGTAGATATGCCATCATCGGCTGCATCATTAAACACCAAATGGTTACGTTCATTGCCGATTTTCATGTTATTTGCTAAATTTAATTCAGTCGCAATACATGTTAGAACTGCGAACAGAATCCGTCTTATATATTTGCATTTTGATCTTAAAGATCTTGAAGAAGTTTTTATTTGATCGGTAGGAACGGTAAACGTAGAATTTTGTGTACTAGGTTCTAGTTAAACAACGTAAAGTAAAGCATTACTTTTTATTGTTTTTCGAACCACCATGTACAATTTAGTTTTACTTAAAGGTATTTATATAATATTTAGTTACTTTATTAAGATTTCAACAACAAACAAACGCAGTAAAGATAAACAACATAATAATATAAAGTAAATCGATAATCAAATTTATTAATTTAAGTTTAAAGCTGAATAAAAATTTATATGAATAGACTGACATGAAACTAAAACTTTGTATTATGTACTCAGTAGAACTTATAGTAGACTCACAACATAAATAATTGTGCTGATGACTCTAGTCTGCTACTGCTATCAGTATATTCAACACCGATTTCCATCTATCATAGAAAACACACAATAAAACTGCAAAAACAAATATCAATGCATAATTCAACTGTATAAAGTTGAAAAATATCGAGTTTATTTTTCCACATCGGCGCTCTGTTTAAAAACAAATCGTAAATGAATCGAAATAAAACTCAAAGTTCATAGATCCGTTCGTTTGTTATCTGTAGTGCTTCGCCGAGCCGCTTGCGTACTCGTGTTTATGATTGGTCTAAATAAGAAAATTGAGCGGGCGACACATTTTATACTTTAATTTTTGAAGTGAAAACTTCTTTAGCGGTGTTGGGTATAAAATCTTAAACTCGCGTCAGGACACGTGGCCTGATCGAAAAAGCGTAAGACTATGAATATTAGTTTTCACTTCTGCCGGCACTCCCGGAGTGCAACCCGTCTTTTTTTAATATTATAAAGCTGAAGAGTTTGTTTGTTTGTTTGTTTGAACGCGCTTATCTCAGGAACTACAGGTCCGATTTGAAAAATTATTTCGGTGCTAGATAGCCCATTTATCGAGGAAGGCTATAATTATCACGCTAAGACCAATAGGAGCGGAGCAGTGCGGGTAAAACCGCGGGGCACAGCTAGTCAATTTATATGTCCTCAGAATTGTAAAAAAATATATGATATACAATAAATGTGTAAAAGCACATAATAAATAGCTTATAATTTATCTGTTACATAAAATTACAACTCATTCGAGAAAAATAAAGATTAATAATAATATGAGGTTCCTACCTCATATTATTATTACCTCTACTGTTTATTTAGATATGATTTTACTTCCCACTACTACTTAGTAACGAAAGCCATACTTCACATTTTTGTAGTTCAATCTATTTTTACCCAGATTTAGTTACCTTAGTAAAAATATTAATAAGGGAATTGTGTTTAATGCCCACTATAAACCCGCCCATCTTATTATGCCTAATAGCAATTTCATTTTATTAAGCCCTCGCCTTGGCATAGAAATCATAAGAATGTGTATTAAAACTAACGAAACGAACGAAAAACCTCAACTTGTAATGATACAAATTACTTACAAACTTACACTCTTTAATTATTTAGAAATATATTAAATTGATTCGTATTAAAATTTGTAAAGTTTGTGATTGTATAAAAATGAAATGGAAAGAAGAAAACCCTTACTCGAAAGTAAATAATAATATTCATCAGTCATCACATTTTATAGACGAGTATATTATTCAACGGCAAGATAATATTATAGCTTTTACTAAAAATAGCTCTCCATGCAAAAGTTCCATCCACGTTTACTCTACAAAAAATATTTATAGGTACTTAGTAACAATTCCACATACAAAAATCGTAATTTCATTTGAATTGGACCTTTACAAATTACTAGACAACGCGGTGCGTCGCGGTTACCTTTAATTAACTACAAACTGAAAACTTGAAGCAATAGTTATTTGAAAATTACGAACACAACTAATTCGTTTGGATTTTCCCCGTTGCGACTAATTAAAAATAGAGGTATTCAAAACTAAATTTGAATTTATTCATAAAAATAATATATTTAAATTAAAAAGCTTTTAGCCCGAATATTCTGGATGGACTGAATTTTGTGATGGAATTTATTAAGTGTAATTGAAGTAGTACGTATATCTCTTTTCGATTGCGCTTTAACAAAACCACCTGGGGACAGACAAGAATAAATAACTTTGATGAATAGTAAAATACAAAATGAATGTTTTTGAATAAAAATAGCTTGTTTCAATACCGCTTAAAGGTTGAGAGATTCAGTCTGGAGTATGTTTTATGAGCTTAATCAAAAATCTATATTGTAACATAGTAAAATAATCGTAAAAATGCAATGTTATAAAAACATGAAAACTGCTATACTACAAATATACTTCAAGCAAGATGGCCAACTATTAAACAGAATGTATTTAAAAGTGTAAATTTTAAACTAAATAAGTAACTCCCAATATGTTAAGTAGACGACAAAGATCGTGACATTAACTATACTGAAAGTCTTTATCTATTTCCACAACAAAAAAATAAAATCCTAAAACCTTCCTGTACCTACTACTGTATTTATTTCTTCCATGTATCTTTCTTGCATGTGTCTTTCTTCTTCGTACCTACTACTGTATTTATTTCTTCCATGGAGTGCTTATAAAATCAATCCCAAGCAAGTCATTCAAAAACACACATGCCTATTTCTAAAAGATATATACAGTTGGCAATCGTCCGTGATCCAGAACGATAAGCTCGCCACAAATCCCTTCAATTAAAGCGAACTAATTACTCTAGATCGACGCGCGACAATAAAAAGAACAGACTTAAAAAACTGGAGCACCCTTACCATATTTTTCAGGATTTGTTTGGTTTTATGCGTATATTTATTCACTGTACAATCGTTTTTATGTTTTTCTAGTTAAAGTAATATGAAGTAATTAAAGACGAAAGACAAAAAACATTTTTAACGAAAAATATGTTATATGACAATAAGCCTAGTTTCTAAATTATCAATTGTTTTTATTATGACATTTAACACATAATGATCACTGTACAGCGAGCATGATAAATCTGTCAATTCCCGAACTACATTATGGCCTCATTAATATTATTGAATGTTAAAGCCGAATGATACTTGGTTAATAAATAAATTTCTACTTTCATATGAAACACAAAGAGTTGTATGTCTGTCTATGAATGTTGTCAAAATAACACTTTCTTGACTCCGGGCTAGCATTACAGATTCACAAGAAAAACCGCCCTACAATGTTGTTCTCCAATGACAATATTTACCCAAATTAAGGATAACACGGTGAATTTGATTAATAAACTCTCGAAGCTTTCTTAGAATACGCTTAACATTTCCTAGTAGGGGTAAAGGAGCTTATATGGATAATCCAAAGGATCAACGTTAGAGTCCCTTCTCTATCTCTGATGGATGCAGCTCACGTATACACAACTGAAATAACTCTCAAGGTTACGTAAATAATGGTACGTGGAAGAGTTAGTAATAGATACCTGGATGTTTGGACTTTGCTTTGTGGACGTGGAAGTTTCTAGAAGCATCCCAACTAATAGACTAGAGGTAGTTCATGTTAACGTATGGATTTCCGATTTATATTAGAAACTGGATTGTTATACTATAATATTATGATGATTGAAACACACTTTTATTTTTTTCTTACTAATTAATAGATTTAAGTTTTCTTTAGTTTTACTGCAGATAAAATATCGCTCTGTCAATACATAAAGTTCAAAACGCAATACTTATTGTATAATTGTATCTACTATAAACACATAGCCCGGTATAATTTTATTACCACACGATTTGGCACGACTCGAAGCCATCGTTCAATACATTGTAAAGTCGAGGTTTAAAACTGTAGCCGGTTTAAACCGTGAACTCTCTTCTATTCGCCTTTATGGTGGATTGTATTGCGTGTTCCTGTCCAGAGATAGCCGCTTATCTGATGGCCATACGGTCTGAGTGCTTCCGTATGTTTCTTTGTAATCGTTTTAAGAGATTTTCTATTGTTGACTTTGGAGCTTCGATATTGGGCGGGAATAGTTTTGAGTCTTGTATGGTTTTGTGAACAATGGTCGGTAATGGGTTTTATCAAACTCTATGTATTGTGTGACATCTTTCGTTGCAAGTTGTGCAATGAAGATGAAGGAAAATGATATTATATTATAATATTTTAAACCACATACCTAATATATATATTCAGTCGGTTGTGTATGTATAGAGAAAAGATTATAATTTTGGATTTTTAAACAGAAATTGTTTCTTTTAATTGGAGTCAAAAGTTTTCCCTCTATTTTATAACATTACGAATTGTGATTATTTTTCTGTCACAATTAAAAACTCATTTCTATAAGCATTGAAGACAGGAGTTTATAGCAGGTTTATATTGCAGCAATAAATAAAAATGTTGTGTGGTTTTATGAAACCACGGTAAAAGTGAAACTGTTCGAACGGTTCCGAACACTGCTTTGTGTAGCGCATGTCGCGTGACGGTCGGCTGCCGAGTAGGTATACCTACTCGGCAACCGCGATACACGCGACATGCGCTACACAGACCAAAAAGTTTGAGACGATGTAATAAAAGTTTCACTTTAAAAATATTTAACCTATATCTTGAACTATTCCAAACTTTTACACACAACCCATTGTCCAATCTTAAAACTAGGTATGCATCTCCTTAACATTTTCTTTCAGCACAACTGTCCTTAACATCTGATCTAGCTATAATAGATCGAGCCATGCGAGTCGACATCAAAGCAAGCAGCCAAGATGGTTGAAGATTACTCCAGTGCTCTTAAAGGAGCGCCTGATCCCTTTGTGTGAAAGGTGATAATTGTGAAATTAAGATTGACCTTTGACCTTTTCTTCGTTGTTGGCGAAGTGGGGCACGGGGTATTTAAACTCTGGTTACAAATAGTTTTATGTTGGATACATATTCAATTAAGGGCCGATTTTTCAATGCTTGGATAAAACGTATCCGTCCAATAAAGTATTACACGATAAAATTAAAATGTCACGTAAACTGTCAAATACGGGCAATTAGAATACGTTTTTAAAATGGTAGTTTTATACATTATTCGACGAATAAGATTTATCCATCAAAGAATAAAAAATCGAAATTGAAATTGCATTGAAAAATCGGCCCTTATTTAGTTACTCGAATTGTATGCGGTAGCGAATTATGAAATTAGATTAATAACAAATGACACAGAAAATTAATTATCATAGTTTATGATTTATTTATGTAATTTATGTATAGTTTAATTCACATTTCATATTTATCTATACTAATATTATAAAACTGAAGAGTTTGTTTAAACGCGCTAATCACAAGAACTACTGGTCCAATTTGAAAAATTATTTCGGTGTTAGATAGCCCATTTATCGAACAAGGCTATGAGCTATATACCATCACACTAAGACCAACAGGAGCGGAGCACTGCGGAGTGCGGGGAAAACCGCGGGGCATAGCTAGTTGTATAATATGTGCAAAGATTTGATCAGAATTCAAGCGCTGTAGATATTTCTCGGAAATTTTCTATAAATAAGCCTCTAAGGTATAGAAATAAAAACATTGTCTCGAACAAAAGCTTGAGCCAAGAAACAGCTTTAGTGGACTTGTACAAAATCATTCCACTAGAAAAAACTGTTGCTATGGCAACATTCATATTATTTTATGAATCCTACTTAATATTATAAATGCTAAAGTTTGTGAGGATGTGTGTTTGTTACTCTTTCATGCAAGTACTACTGAACCGATTACAATGAAATTTAGCACACATATAGAGGGTAACTTAGATTAACACATAGGATAGGTTTTATTCTGGAAATTCCACGGGAACGGGAACTATACGGGTTTTTCTTTGAAAAGGAGGGCGAAGCCGCGGGCGGAAAGCTAGTTACCTTTAAATATCATAGGTAATTATTATAAGAATATTCTCGTATATAATATAACGTGAATGTTATAATTAAATTCAAGGTCCAAATATAAAATTAATCATAATATGTATTTTCTTTAAATAGAATAGCTTAGTACTCTTGTGTTTTATTTTTCGGGAGTAATATGTATTTAGAAATAATACATTAAAACGAATGAATAAATTTCTAAAAATCTTCTATTTTCTACACAGAATTTAAAACAAACAAAAGAACAAATCTTTTCCCATCCTGCCATATTATTCTGACATACGCAATACATTTCCTCTATTTATTATATACCCAGTAATCAAGGCTTTTGTTGTCCACCATCAAACCTTGGGGAAAACAAAGGGTTGAATAAAAGCGTTTTTCTTTCTGTCAGAGAAAACCGTCACGTCACATCATGACATACGCCCATAGGTTTCGCGATGCATTGTAAAGGCATTTGATATGTCTTTTTGAACATTTTGTCGGATTCATTAATGCAAATCCATGTGGAATATTTCGTTAGCAAAATTTGTTTGATTTTGTATAAGATATTTTTGAATTTTTAATTTTTATACAATTTGTTACAATGATTTCTCTTATTTAAGTTATCTCGCTTGTAAAGAGCCAATATAATATTTTTTTTTCTTCAATAACTTTATCTGTCTCGAACAAATATTTGAAACGTAAAATAATCGAATTGTTTCAGCTGTTACCGAGATGGGTATATATTATTTCTTCCTCTTTCGTCAATTCATTTTTGAAGTGGAACTTCTTTAGGCACGTTGAGAGTAAAATTTTAAAGTCACGTCATGGCAATACCGTCACGTAATTGGAGTAAGGCGACGATTTTGGTATCTTTGAATATTACCAAAGAAGTTTCACTTCTGACACATGTGCTCGGCAGACACGCTCTTTAAAAAAAAATATATATTTAAATAGGTAGCAAGCTGTTAGTTCAAACGTAAAAAAATCCAACCCACATAATAATATAGAGCCAATTACCCTACCTACATACACTGAAACAAAATTTTCAAAATAAGATCATCTAATTAACTTTATATGTGGTCAGACATACGATAGGTTGAACGGAACCTAATTGAAACTTGGATTAGACTGTTATCTTTGGACATTTTCCAGTTGCAAGCTTCTTAACTGTAATTGTGTTAGAGTTGGACTAATAAGATGTCTTGGCGACGTTGGGTAACTACAGATAACATTTACATTTAGATTTTGTCATTTCTAGAATATAGACTTTGTTCTGGAGATAAGTAGGTCTATTATAATGTAGTAAAAACGATTTGCTTTAATGACGCGTTATCCTAAAGCATTAGAGATGAAGCTGTAAGAAGTATGTATTATTAAATCGTATAGACTGTCATTGATATTGATATTTAGAACTCTTTATTAATATTACCGAAAGTTCTAGATTGTCATTAGTAAGAATAAATTGCCTACGTCTAGTTTGGAATCAAATTATTAAAAAAATGTAGTTTCGTATATCATATATCTTTATTTTTATATAACACATAAAATAAAGACTATTTATTTTTTACTATATAATAAAATATAAAACCATCGCATTAGACATAAAATTCGTAAAAAAATATAACCATGTACCTATATCAATCAAATAAATATTTACTGCAACATAAAATAATTACAACTAAAGAAGTTATTCTGCGAATTTTATTTTTGATTCTGTTTGCATTATGCTCTGCGTATACTTCAATTGATGAAATATTACAAACCGCCGTTTGAAGTTCCACGACCTGTCTTGAAAACATTTCTCAACCTTTGTCCTTTTATGACAAAAGAAATGCTTAGGAAAACACTTTTGATATAATAAATCGAGAGAACGTTCGTGCCAAACGTAAAACTGCCGAATTTGATAAAAAATTGTATTTGTGCGTTTTTGCAATGTGATTTCATAAATTAACATAACAATATTTAATATAATTTACGATAAATTGAAACTATCTGTAATTTTTAAACCTACAATTGGTTAAACTTTTATTTTTTTTTTTTCATTTTGCTGGGCAGAAAATCTGTAGCAACGAGTCCCACTTATTTATAGGTGTTTTTTTTTTATCTCAATCAATATAATAAATATAACGCGCTACGCCACGCGCCACGCTAGAATGCTCGAACTAAATAAAATACTTTTGTAAGATAAAAGTTAGGTATATATTATGTATATGTATACAAATACAACAACCCGTGACCCTTATGATATGGTCTAGAGTCTAGCTTTTCACGTTACTCACGTGTATTATTCGCCATTTTTTGTAGAATCTCATTAATTTAGGTCATGAAGTACTCGTGTGTAAAATTTTATCCCAATCTGTCTTGTGTGTTCATTCGTGGTTCACGGCACTTTCAATATGCCTAAAAATTCACCAACTTCAATATTACATATTAAATCGGCAGTACAGAAAGCGTTAATAAATAAATATACTCATATCTATATAAATATTACAGCAAACAATTTCCACAGAATTTTAGAGGTCGTCAAAATATTATTCAGCACCTCCCTAATGAGATCTTAAATCATACCTTCCCCATAAATACATTAAGTGTTCAACCAACAACAAACTTCAACCTTTAAACTTTACCTCGGACGTTTATTAAATATTTGCTCAATATTTCCTTGAGGGTGCTCGTAGCGAGCATTTTTAATTAATTCCCGTCATTATCGAGAGTACAGGAATCCAATCGAATGTTAATGACACCGGTAATAACACCGACATTTTAAATAACACGTGCCTCAAAATTGACGAGTCATTTTACACAATTTAATATCACCTTTCTGTCTGCGACTGCCTTTTGTTCATTAAAAACAAATGGCTCTTTAATTTAGGATCCAAAATGTCACCGAGAGGATTATCACTGGGATATCATTATCATCAATGTAAATGCGAGTGTTGAATAGTAATACTTAATAAAAAGTTAATTGGTTTTTGTTATTGTTCATTGTTAATTGTTATTGGAAAAGAATTGTGTCGATCTCAGGATAACCAAAGATTATCGTGACCTAAAAGTGTTTTGACCAGGCAGGATTTTAATAAATTAAAAAAAACCATTACTTAAAATGCAAATGAGTGCGTAATTTACACTAAAAGTAAAGTATCTTCAAACCGAAAACATTAATCATCGTCACGGAAATCACTATAATATATTTCCTACCACCTTGTATCTTAACGAGCGGCAATCATCAACAGGGGTGATAATGATCCCAACTTTGCACGCAATGCAAAACCAATTAGATTCACTTTTCCATTTCAAATAAGCGCTCATGATTGCATTAATTGCTACCTTTCTGTTTCAATTTGCTTTCGAATTGGATGTGAATGTTCTAGCTTTATTTTTATGACGTAAATCGGTTATTGCGTCATCACATATTTGCCAAGCCTGCAAAAAGATTGAATGGATATATTATTAATATTGTTTACTAGCTGTGCTCGGCAGTTTTACCCGCATTGCTCCGCTTCTATTGGTCAAAGCGTGATATGTTGCCTATAGCCTTCCTTTATAAATGGACTATCTTACAGTGAAAGGTTTCGGACACGTAGTTCCTAAAATTAGCGTGTTCAAGTAAGCAAACAAACTCTTAATCGTTATAATATTGGTATAGATTTACCTTAAAATATAAAGCGTCTGGTAGTATAAAAAGCGTCTAGTCCTAGTGGAAACTAATAAAAAAACTCAGTGTGAATTGCGATCTTCCATCAAATTTCGGACCGTCTATCAAATGTAAGTCATAGCCTGGCTAGGCCCAGATGATTGATCACTTCATATCGATGAAGACAATTGATGACTGAAATATATTATCATGAGAAATTTATTAACATTAACTCTATATAATGTTCCTGTCGATGATGATATATAAAATTGACTGAGACTGCACTTTTCGTGAAATTATGAGTTTTCCGTTTTATTAGCATAAGAAATTATAATATTATACCAGGAGCAAATTAACTCATTACATCTTACAATATTTCCAACAAGTACATACAAACAAATCAACTGCAACGTAAAGAATCTTAATACTATTATAAAGGCGAAAGTTTGTAAGGATTTATGGATGTATGGATGTATGGATGTATGGATGTTTGTTACTCTTTCACGTAAAAACTACTGAACCGATTACAATGAAATTTAGCACACATATAGAGGGTAACTTGGATTAACACATAGGATAGGTTTTATCCCGGAAATCCCACGGGAACGGGAACTATGCGGGTTTTCCTTTGAAAACGCGGGCGAAGCCGCAGGCGGAAATCTAGTATTCTATATGTTTTCCCACCTACAGGTATAAATTAGTATCCTTACAATGTATGCAGCTAATAAACGAACATCCCATTCAGCAAAGGTAATTTAAAGTTCTTCCCCGTGACAAATGGGCATTTCGTAAATTTAAGACGAAATAAAGCGGAGCATGGCCGTGCCAAAAATTTCGCTCACAACGCAATCTACATAAGTTTGTAAAAGTTTTCAGATTGGCTTTAGGCTGGTCTACACAGAGCGAAGAAAACGCGTGTGCCTTTCCCCGGACGAGCCACGTCTACACTGACCGAATTACTTCGCGAGGATGTTCGCTCTGTGTGAAGCCGCCGACACGTCATACGTAATTTTCCTCAGCCAAGCTAAGTTCACACTGACCAAGCTGCTTCGTTGCTCCATTGCGCCGAGTTTATTCGCTCTGTGTGTACCCGCCTAATAACATCAAACCGCATCGTTTGTCGATCGTAAACAACAACAACTTAAAGCTAGACAGTTTTTGGGTTTTATTAAAACACGTCAATCACCGTTGCTTGTTTAATAAACGCTACGAACATTGTTTTTGCGGGCCTCCCCCCGGGATTGCGGTTTAAGTTAGAAGATTAATTCAGCAGAAAGAGAAACAAATAGGCCCAACTCTTCTAATGAGACTCTATGGTCTAGTAGATATCTCGTAAAGGTAAGGCATGGTAGACGCTTGTTCTAGTACAATAAAATAGTTTTTTTTATTATGTTAACGACAACATTCTTCTTATCAAATATCATAATAACAATAAAATATGTTAATAGTAATTCCTAAAAAACAAAATTAATATCGAAGGTATTAAATATTTTATGATTTAAAAAGTAAATTAAATAAAATAAATTTTCAGTTGTCAGTTAATTACAACGCATTGCAAATTTAAAGAAATATTTGAAGTTCTTGCACTTTAGAATAAGCCAAATTTTCCTGTTATAACTGTTTATATTATAATTAATTTTATCTAAATTTAAGTACAGTTTACACAGAGTTTGTTTAATTATAAAAGCTCAACCTTAGGCCACGTTTCTTACCGACCCAACCCACAAGCGTAGCTTAGCACGACACTTATTGACCGAATAAATCAAATAACACCCGCTCCTATATTTAAGGTATATTTAAGTCTTATACAGGTAAATTAGCTTGGAGAAATTTTTGCATATGTAGTGGTGTGTATATTACTCAGATCTTAGAGCGCGTTTCCACTATATCGTTCTGGCCTATACAAAAATGTTTCGATATCCTAACATTACTATTTAACTTTATACTTATTCCTAGCAACACTTTTGTTTTCAATAAAAACAAGTTTTTATTTGAAAGAAAATGGTTTTGACTTTATAAAAAAAAATATATCATTCAATTTTACGTCCTTGAGCAAACGACAAGGCGACTACCGTGAAACAATAAAATATCGTGTCCATAATAATTTGTTTCATAATTAATATTTGACCATAATAATTACGAAACAAAACAAATAAATAAATCGTCACTTGATAGTGGAAAGTGGAAACACGCACAAAACCAGAATAAACCAGTTTACGCTGTCCGCAGGTGCCACGTGCAGTCGTTTGGTAGCGTTAGAACATAAAGCACATTTCATTCAAAAATTATAATTATTATGTACGTAGTTTAATTGATAAATTTTGTATTTGTTGATTGTTGTTATTATTTGTTATTATTGTTATAATATTTGTTGAAGTGAATTACATGTCCCGCAGCCGGAGGCCCCAAATGAAAACTCAGATGTACTTAAAAACTACATTTAATAGCTAAAATGAGACTTTTACACCCATGTCTGCACGATGCAGACCGGAGTTAAAGAATGAATTTATACAGTTTAATAATTATAAAGACGTAAGCTTGGATGCTATAAGGGAAATCGCATCCACATTCTATTCCCGTGCGAACGGCGTATTCAGCAGTTTTGTATGAAGGCAGGGCCATAACTAGTGTTTAATTTGTGTGTAAGTGTTGTAACTTTATATTGTTAATTCAATATGGCTCCAGTGTTAAAACATGGTCGAGGCAAGCCTTTGACTTCTCAAACTAAAGAATTAAACTTTAAATGTCGTTTCTTTTTCAGGTTAGTAAATTTTTCATTTTAGTAACATTGTTAATGTAAAAGTTATATGTATGTTAAATGTGCAAATATTAAAATAAAGTCTCATCTTTTTCAGAGGAGAAACACATATAGTTTAATTTAAAATCCCTTATATATACAGGGTTACTTGTAAAACACCGGCAACCTCGCAGGACAAGATAGCTAACATCATAAGTAACAACATTTCGACTTTTGATAATTTGTTAGATTTTATTTTCATACAAAAATAAATATTCATTTAATTTTCCGTCTGAATATTATAAACTCTACGCCTCCCAAAAATTACGTAAACAAAAAGCGAACGAGAGGGGGAAGGGGGCGTCGCGTCGTCCATCCGATAATTAATAGAACATAGACTTACAAATGTAAGGAGAGTACAATAAAAGTTTAAAAAATCATTTAAAAATAATTTATTGCGTTATGCCAAAAGTCGTAGAACAAATGTTGTTATTTATGATGTTAGCTATCTTGTCCTGCGAGGTTGCTGGTGTTTTACAAGTAACCCTGTATAAAATAAAAACTAAAAATAAAATGTTGTTTTATTTTATTTGCTGACCATACACTACTACAAACGCAAAAATTTCTCCAAGCTAATTTACCTGTACTCTATGGTTTCTATAATATTATGTTTTTAAAATGACGTATAGAAAAGTACAATTTTAGTGCACCATCACAGCTTTTTGAGCAGTAGAGATTGATGTTTTTACGTCATCATCATCGTCATTATTCAGCTGCTTTTTACATAATTGATTATACTTACATAGTAAAATGATTTTTGAATAAATTATATTTCAATATGCATTTTATATTTCTCACCGAGAATCGAAGTATGACCATGCATTAATTATACTATGAACAAGTAAATTATAAAAATCCTTTATCAACCTATTTTTAAGTCAGTTAAAAACAATCAAAATCAGATCAATAATACCTATTAATAATTCACATTCCCGCTGCATACCTACAATGTAAGATTATTCACAGATAAAATCCAGCTTTGAAATGGTACAGACGCGTCCAATTTCGCAGATTTGCGCTGTTGCTAACAATAAAACCCGTCTATGCCGTTAAATTTATAGCTCCTCTCCAATCCTCACAGAATAGCATGTATTGCATATCTCGTCATTCCCACTGCTACGTTTTATAACGGATTTGATATATTTTAATAGCTACACTATTTGTAAACACTTGGATGTGAACATTTTTGAGTATTAGTTACAGATTTTTGCATTGCCTATTTGCATTGCGAAATTGTTTTGTGTTTACTATTTTAAGCCGTGATTTATAGGTTAGGTCTGTAATTCCTAAATCTCTTCATGACATCTTACTTTCTATCCGAATGATTAAGATACTAGAAACACTATGTGTTATTTTATAATAGAAGATGAAGATGATGATAATATTAATAGTAGGTAACTATAACTTTTAAGTTGCTCTACAACATAATTACAACAAAACTTCACTTTTAATAATTAAAAGTGAAGTTTTGTTGAACGTAATTATTACGTTTAACCGTCTTGTTTTCACAACGCATAACTCCAGATACACTCGATTCGCTTAACCCTTTCTACACATTATTATAATCTATAAGAACTCAAAGGAACAAAATTGAAATAAGATACTGGGATAAGGCACAAGACGTATACGAAGTTGATTAAAAATATTCCTTTGATGTTAAATTCTTACCCTTTGCCGTACTTCGTGTGAAGTCGTGCGAGCTTATTTAATTACTGAGGGGTATAATTGCTTTAATTTAGTATATTTAACTTGTACAAATCGAGGCTTAGTTACAGTAGTGGTTTAATTTTGGGTTATTTTCTTGATAAATTAGTTAAATTATGTATTAAACTAAAATAACCACAAAAGGATAGTCTAATATTCCTTCTTCTATTAATAGTAGCGCGTAATGTTCCTTATTAATATATAATATAGTTGGGAAATAAAATTAATATAACTTATAATATATTATTTAAGTTTATCACAAATATAACGTGTCGTTAAATGTTGAAAATTCTCTCTTTGATGCACTGAGAGCTTTATACCATTTCAAGGAATTCAAAGCCTTTCAAAGACTTTCGAAGGCTTAATTTCATGGACTATTAATTAAATCTGCACTAATGGGAAAGAAATTACTATTTTCATAATATCAATGTTGATACAATATTAATTTTTACTTTTCAAGATGACGGATGTATTTAAAGTGACATCTTCTTCGGTTAGAGAAAGTTTATGTTTAGATATTTGGCTCTCAATCAATAAAACGACACAGAATTTATTGGTAAAATTGTAACAATGTAACACAGACAGCTCATAAGTTAAATCAATAAATATTTCGTTGTTTACACCTATTGAGCACAAGACTAAAATAAAAGCTTAGGCCGGTGTACTGGATTGCCAGTAAACGTCAAATCAATTCAAGTAATTTCAATTTTTAAAACACTTGAATTGAATTTGTTGGCAAAACCATAAAACATCAAATACTGTAAAAATACATTAATTTTATATTAACTCTTCAAAAGGTCAAGTCCAAAGCACTGCGTACTTAGAATTTATGAATGACTTCGAAAAGTTAGCCCTCAATATAAATACAACATCGTACCGATAATTAAGGGTCCAAGTCTAATGGTGGTTTAACAAGGGAAGTCTTTCTTTCCACTTCAATAAGAATTCTCACAAATAACCAGGAATTAAAGATAACCAAATTGCATTCACGGTAATAACATTGTGTTTCTCTACATCATTATATCAATTCGATTATAATAATTTACATGGAAATGAATGAATGTCGGCACAATTTAAATATTACCAAATTTCCTAACGAGTTCTTTGTGTCTGGTATTAATAATTAATGCCTGTAAAATTTGTAGGTTAAATATTACAATTATTATGATAAACGGTTAGAACATCGACTAGCAAACCCATAACACATTTGCATTCAATCGTTAAAAAATTAGCGCGTACACTACAAAAGAAAAGCAACAATTAAAAAACATACGTTTACACACACTCAACTCACGCACACAGCGATCACAATTAGGCTCGCACATACTGTTCTTACAAATACAGAGTACGAAAATAAACAGAGGTCCCAAAAAGCCTTGAAGAGTTAATTAAATTGTGGAGCACGCGTGGCGTTAACAGCGATACGTATAATAAAGTTGGTTACATGCTAACTGCTTCTTCTGGTATTTTTGGAAAGTTTCAAAGCGGAATTCTGGGAACTGGGAAGGTGAGCTCGTGTAAAGAGCGCAGGTGAAGTATTGCATATTATAAACGGGAACTTTATAAACTTTGTGTTTATATAATGACCATGTGAACAACAGTTTGTTCCTTTCAATTTTACTAATTTCAAATGAAAAAGGTACTTATTAAGAAGGATGAGAAATTACAAAATACTTATAATAACAGGCAATGTTATCTACACATGAGATACCAAAATGGGACGTCTGAATCAAGATGTCTACGTAGTTCAGTTCTCAGAAGACTAAAGATAAATCATACTTAGTGCCTTCCAGCATCAAATATTAGTTTTAGTGCTCCATTACCAATAACCTTACCCTTATCATTTTATCATATTCATCCGTCAGACTACCTAGCATACTGAGAGAATTTTATTAGTTTCGAACATCAAAGTTTCAGCGTGTTAAAAGGTATAGTATGGTATCGTTTTCGGTAGGTATTTATTTGTGATAGATCAATACAAAAATTATATTATACGATGTATCAGACTCTAGGCTCTACAAACTAAAATATGGATAATATTAAATATTGAACAAAGTTAATATACCTTAATTTCTGTGAATCATTCCATGTTGGCAATACTGCTTAAAAATTTTTCCTTTACAGGCAACTTTAGATTAAAATCATAGATAAACCAATTTTTGAAATCATATACACTCATCACATGTACTATAATAACCCTTACAAATTCAAAATACACGATTTGCGAAGAATACATTCATCCTTAGCTGTATATCCAATTTAATGCCAATATATTTTTATGGTGCTTGATACGTATCGCCCGCAGAGGTAACGCAAACATTCCTATTGTCACAGCACAAATAGAGTTGCGTATACATGAATAGTAAATTCGTAGTTGAATGCCGGGAAATTGTCGGCGAAACGGTCGAAGCACAAACGCCTATAACCGGCATATAGTATTGTTAAATGGTTTGCTATGTATGTGTCCCCGTTCTTAATTTTTATGGGGAATCCCGTTACTGTAAGATTTGATGTTTGAATAGTAGACAGTTATTATTTGATTGGCTTTTAGTTTAATTATAATACTTTTCAAATCTAATGTAATTAGCTATAAGTACTTATGTCATATTATATTTATTCATTTCATGAGATTTGTTACGCACTTAGTCTTGCAAAGATTTCTTCAAATGTCTTAAAAGATAAGAGCGAGCGAGGGTGCGTAAGTGCTGTATAATTCAAGGATTACTACAAATAAAATGAGTTCAATAAACATTTAGAAGATAAACAAGGTTTAACGATATCGATTGTGCAAACGAATTTCATGGACGATAAACCCCATCTTGACATGCCATTTCATCTATACTGAGTTTATCGAGTGTTTTCGTCTAAACGTCAGTTCGTCTAAACGTCACTTTGATGATACCGATTCTTAAATACTTTAAAATACACATATATTTAAACATTTGAAGTGTTATTTACTTCTCGAACAATCTCAAAAAGGCAATTATAGTGATAATAATTATTTATAAGTAGGCCGCCTTTTTTAAGTGGAGATGCTTCTATATGTACATAACTGCCCACTCCTTTCAGGAAAGCAGGCGTGGGTTCGGCCGCTCTATAAATTAGTTACTGCAAGTTAAGTAACATCATAATATCTGAATTGTATTATCTAGATTAATGAAGATACTGTTGACTAACGAACGTTGTTTTGTAAATTTCTAAACCACTGAGTTCAGAAAGTCACTAATCATCAGCTCTATACGGTTTTTCATCGAACTCCTAAGAACTTACCAAAGGTTTCACTAACCTCTAGACGCTTCTTCATTACATCCATGCGGGTAGTCAGTCGCTGACGGACACGGCCCGGGATAATCATCAAATTAATTATAATGTTGCGGTCGACTCAGCAAACTGTTGTCATTACTTGCACGTGGCTCGTCGTGAGCAGTTGTTATGTGGTGAGCGGAGCGGTTTCGTTTGAAAACAGTTTATTTTTCGCTGGCACGTTATGTTTACTTCAATAGTATTTTAATGTCTGCATGTTATTTGTAGAGTGCTTCTTCAGTTGGTAAATTATATATAGAGATATATGCATTCGAGCTGTTGGCTTTATTTATTATGAAAGGGCATATCACAAGTATGCTAATAATAGAGGCAAATATTATAATAACGTGGGTTTTCTAGTTGTCGTTGATTAATTTAATCTCTTGAATATCTATTTTTATAAATAAATGTGATGTAAATAGCCGAAGCTATCTAATATCCAGTTATCGATGATTGTTACAAGAATCAAAAGTATTTGTTTACTAGTTAAACATGTAGCATACAGTGAAAGTAGATATAATTTGCTAAGTCTTAAGACGACTGTGGAAATGATAATATTACCCAATACAATTTCACCAGGGCTTACATTTTGTCGACTTCTTACCATAAAAAAGGTCCTAACACCGGAACATCCTTACATTTAAATACGCTGTTGTTACTAAAGCCTCAATCTAAGGAAAGTACATAATCCTCAGTTGATCAACGAGACTGGGACGTGACGTCATGATTCCTGTTCGTGATTACAGACCGCCAATTCAGAGTTACGCGCCGAGTTAATATCTACTACTTAGGAATGATGAACTTTATTTCTCTTTTAATTATGATAATTCGTTCGAAGAGTTCAGGTGCTATGTGTTAGTATATACAATTATACAATGTGTATTAAACGATACGTATAGATTACATATAATGTAATATCTGTACTAATATTATAAAGCTGATGAGTTTGTTTGTTTGAACGCGTTCATCTCCTGAGAACTACTGGTCTGATTTGAAAAATTCCTTCAGTGTTAGATAGCCCATCGAGGAAGGCTATAGGCTATATATATATCATCACGCTACGTCCAACAGGAGCTGAGCAATGCGGGTAAAACCGCGGGGCACAGCTAGTTCTCTATATTGGTAGAAGCTGGTAGGCTTTTTAATAACGAGATAGAGACGTTGAAATCATTGATAGTATCTTTAACTGCAATGTTGTAATTATTCTCTAGTTTATTATTTACCATTCCAAAATCTCAATCAAGTAAAAGGGTAAGAATGTGATGTTTTGATATTTCATTTCGTAATTTACCATCAGCATCCTGTTATATTAATATATTCTGATCAGTAAAATAGCAAGCAATGAAGCGTAAAATTTAATATCGTATCGTCCCTGTATTAGGCGCTCCGGAAACGAAATAAGGTTTTTCCTTCGAGGTGAATTCTGTTCAGGTAAATAATGATCTTCCTTATCGGAGCGATCGGTGGACGAAATGTTCGTACTAATTTGTTAACAAAGCAAGGGTCTTGTACTGGTTTGTTTGGGGTTGCCGTATTGAAATTCTTTGCGGTTTCTATGAAATGGAAGAGCGATGACATAATATATCGAGATTGGTTTGTGAATAGGTTTTATTTGTGTATGTAATAGAATATCGGATGTATTAGATTTTCATGATTTCGGGATGTTAGTCAAGTAAGCAACTTTTTGGTTAGTTCTTTGAATAAATCTTACACCTTTAAATTGTGAAACTAAGCAACTTCCCGCTATCCATTAAGACTGGCAGACAAAAAGGCTATTTCAAAGTTCAATGATGAAAATATGGCATATTATGACGTCACAAAATTAAAGAAATTGGTTACGCAGAAACCAAAGCATCGTTCGTGCAGTGCTGCCTACAAGTGAATATAGTGCAATTAATGCGAGTGCCCTGAGTCTAGTGCAAATTGCTGATACGTTGGAAATTGGATACGCTGCAATTCCTGCTCTTGCCTTGTACGATAAAGTCTAATAGTCCACTCCGAAATCCTGCATGTAAGAGGCAAACATTATTTGATACTGTGACGCAAATATTTTGCTATGGCCCCGAGTAGGCTGGGATGCTATACCAATACCGTATCCAATACCAATACTAATTATGTTCGGAAATATAATTAAGTAAATTTTACATAGTATTTTCTTTAATTTTTTATAATGCATTTATATAACCGAATAAATTATAACTGAAGAGAGACTTTAAATTCATGAAAATTATTTATTTAATACTTTAATGCCCTCACAGTAGATAGAGTAATACATAAAAACATAATATACAAAAACGAATTAGTGCTTCTATCATGCCAAATCATAATAATTGCTCCCTAAAATATTGTTTTACGTCATAATATATGATAATGTATGTATGAGTATGTAAATAAATTCCTTTCTAAGCACGTTACAGCAAATATTCCGTCAAAATTCATTATTATGAGTTTATTTTTAGGTAAAGGGAAATATTTTGTTTTCGGAAATTAGTATAGAGGTTGGCAGTTCAGTCAAATAACAAAAAATCAATGTACTTATTTCCTAGGGGAAAGGAATTAATCTGTATATTAATTGTAATACTTACAGTGATCATAATAATCAACGTTAATAAGACGGAGGTAAGTACTAATTTCGTAGATTGTTCCCTTCTTAATTACAGGAAACATTTACACACATAATATTATCTTTACATTATTTTATATATAGATGGTTATTTCATATAAAGAGCTTATCATTTCAAAACGTTCAGTAACAAGCAGAAGCTCCATACATTAAAACAATGCAGGGCACAGTTTAAGAGCCAATATATCTTATACCAAACTCACGTACCTAAAGTTATAACAACTTGAGAATTTTTCTCACAAAACCAAGTGAGCGTTTTATGTTCGGGTCCGCTCGTAATTATAGTGCTAAATCTTACTTTTAATTGCTTTAGTTGGCCGGAATTATGTTATTGAGTCATTTATATGTGTTAGTCTGGGAGTATTTCTTTTGCGACTTTCACGAAATGTTGAGCTAAATTGTATGTAGTGTGTTTTGCGCTGAGCAATTAAGGGTTATTATCGCTGTACTGCAAATTGCGATACTAGTATGATATAGCGATGTATTTTTTAAGTTTTCTATGTGTTTCACAAATAAATGTTTTGTATAATATATGTTTTGTTTTATTTATGATTGCTAACTAACAGAATAGGGCCCTTAAATACAAACTTAACAGTTAACACAATCAGGAATTATTATATTTATCAAATTAAATATTTATACTATGCTGATCAATACGCCAAGCAAATATACGCAATTTGAATCAAATTTTGAACTAACAACAAATCATAAAGCACCGTCTTCAACAGCAACGCTATTTCATTAACAAACAGTTTAGAAACGCTTTAAACTTTTCCTAATAACACCTAAATGGACTAACGAAAAATAAATTGATTATTCAAACCATTAGCAATCAGGCCACGAAATGGCTGCGCTAGAACGAACTCGAACTATCACTTAGTATTGATGTACAATGTACAATCATGATTTACAATTCAGTCGCATTTCATTTGAAAATACATTTGTACTGATGATGCAATTAAATTACGTGCTTCTAGCAGGTTCCAGATTAACATCGACTAGCAATAGTTGGTAAACCCATGTTTAGTTGTAATAAACTGAATTAGGTAATAGATCGAAATGGTAGTGTTATTGCAATAGGTGGTGTTATTCTGAGGAAGATCTACTGCTAATATTGCTTGATGCGTTTAAAGTTATATGGACGAACAGAAGATTATTTATCTCATTGAATGGCTTTTGTATAGAGATTATTTTTTCATTATATCATGTTAAGGTCATTTAATATTTCATATACCTACCTACATTAATTTCGTGCCTATTTAATTGCTACACTCTTTAAAATCGACAAGAATAATGTTAGAACTTCCATAATAGTAAACACACAATTATATCCTTATTAAAACAATCAGATACGTAATAAGTCGATTTTGTCTTCCATAAAAAGTATATGACACGACGCGTAAATGTATTAAAGAACTGTATGAATAAAGCATATCCCGGCTGCTTGCGATTTATTTCCTTTCAGAGAAAAATGTCTTCGAATAACGAATGTAATTTTATATCTTCATTTCAAACGGATTATTCGAAATAAATCGTGATAATCAGAATGCTCGATATAATGCTCCTAAACGATATATTTAATGTGTATTTTAACGAATGTCTTCTATGTATCGAGAATTCGTATCACATTCTCGCGTTAGCTTAATGATATAGATTATATAGGTATACGGTTTAACGTGAATTGGGATACAAATTCAATAAACGTGTCGCAGGCAGTAGAATTTCGACGTTTACAAACGGCGTCATCAGTTTACAAACGCTTGGTATTATAATGTAGAATTAAGCAGAGATATAACTTCTAATCGTCCACAAGGAGCCGGTTGCAAGCCGATAGAAATATCATTCGGCTTTCGGGGCTCCCATTTCTGTATATTTTGTGCCTGTAGTCTAACTAAAAGTCCTGTCCTTATTCTTTGGATCATACAAAATGTCGAGCGTTTGTTAACTGACAGCGCCCGATTTTATACAATTTGCCAGCGACTAATATTAAGTTAATAGCGTTCCACCCGCGGCTTCGCTCGCGTTTTCAAAGAAAAACCTCCATAGTTCCCGTTCCCGTGGGATTTCTGTGATAAAACGTCTTAATACAAGTTACCATATACCAATCTTATGTGTTAATACAAGTTACCCTCTATATGTGTGCTAAATTTCATTGTAATCGGTACAGTAGTATTTGCGTGAAAGAGTAACAAACATACACATACACCCATCCTCACAAACTTTCACATTTATAATATTAGTAGGAAGTAGGATAATATGTGAAGTCCCGTGGCACCTTGTAGGGGTTGGGGGCAGATGCATTTCTCATCTATTCCACTGACCGATTTTCTTTACGGGTAAATGGATAATCAACCTTTTGCACCCTACTATCGCACGTTTTGTTTTGTTAGTTTGAACCGGAAATCGATCCCTGAACCAGTGAGCTCTACTCTTCTGTGTTTAATCAATGTATTAAGAAGCGGTTTATTTTTATTATAAGTTTATTGTTTCTTATATTGCACAATAGCAGAGAGATCTCTATAATCTTTCATTTTTATTTCATAATATTCTCCCCAAGAAACATATTGTGAGAACAATAATAAAATAAAAACGAATACCTATAGCTTATATAAAGTGTTATAGCAAGCTTTTAAATAAGTTTATAAGTTACTAGCTGTATCTCGCGATTTTACCCGTATTGCTCCGCTACTATTGGTCTTGACGTGGTAATAATTATCCCACCAAAAACATTTTCATGTAAAATGTTGCCAAGACGAGCCCATAATATGACTCGCACTGTCAAAAAGTTATCAGATTTTGGTGGGATTTCATTTCTTTTTGTAAGTTGTTTGTAACTGTGTGGACGTAAGAGGCAGGAGACGTCCGCAACACTTCTATTCATTCATATTTATATGATCTGATCTGAAGTATATGTCTCAATATATGTCGATTAAATTTTTAATTTTTTTTTTAACAAGGTGTACCTATACATATATATATATATATATATCTAGGGGAACCAAGTTTTAGATTATTAGATTAGACTTCTAGCGTTATCAAAATTTAATTTAAAATTACAGGTTTCATACAAAATCCCATCCCCTAGTTTAAGGGGTTGGGGGATGAAAGTTACAAGTATTATAATTTTTTTGTTGTTTGTGTGCTAATACTAGCTTACATACAAAATTTCAGCTTTCTAGGACATTAGGAAATACCTTAAGAATTTTGATGATCATCAGAGAGTCAGTGACGAAATTAGCGTTTTTTAGATATAAATTAAATCTGAAGTATAAAAGCTAATGTAATTAAATCTTAATATGTTCAATAAGTCCGCTATTGACAATATATCCCGAAAATTTTGTTGATCTAGCATAATCCAAACCCAAGTTATGAGGGTTCAAAAGGTCGAAGCGCTTCGAGAAAAGGTAGGTAGTGCCCGTGCGCGTAGTCGCTTGGCTCGTCTTGGCGGGGGCACTACCGTGCCCCCAGATATAGCCTATAAGACTTTCTCGATAAATGGGCTATCTAACACCGAAAAAAATTTTCAAATCGGACCAGTAGTTCCTGAGATTAGCGCGTTTAACCAAACAAACTCTTCAGATTTATAATATTAGTATAGATTCTAAATTTCTGATAAAGTGTCTGTAAAGCAATGACCTCTCCACTTTTTTTGTCACATCCTATAATGTGACAAATAAAATCGGCGAAGGAGTAATCATTGATGTCTGAACAATACCTATTTTATTGTTACAATATCATTCAATTAAGGCCATTGTACCATGAAATGAGACATGATTAAATTCCAAACGATTCCATCTAATTTTATTGTAGACAATCTTGGAATGGAACAGTACTTGACTTTGATAAAGTGGAATTTGTAATTAATTTCAAGTATCGTGTTAAGTATTAATTCTACTAATGGACTCCTACGTATTTAAATTTAGTTTATTTAATAAATTAATTTGTTATATTTTCATTGCTTTTGATAAAAGATTTAACCTTGACAGTTCATGAAGCAGCTTTAATAAAAATATGGTAATTACAATTTTCAGCTATATTTTTTTATTTCATTGTAATTGGACATGAAAGAATAAATAACATCTCAATGTAAAACTATTAAAATTACTTGTCCCTTAGTAGCCTGTAGCATATTACATCAACATCATGTTATACGTTTGCTCAAACTGTTCTATGAAATGAAAACCAAGGACCAAATTTCTTAATACAATCAAATCAAACTCCTATTATATCCAAACAAGCGAGCCATTTCGTTAAATCCCAACAAATTCTCATAATAATATCTCGTAAAATGGAATAGTTACGAGAATGGTCTAATTTAACCTAAATTCCTCTTCTTGTTACAGAGTGAGCGAGTGTCTCCTCAGATGTATTTCCAGCTGGACTTAGAACTGTGTTTTAACGTAATAATATGAACATTTGTATAGTTTAACGAGCCACTTGTCCAGTCTTTGACCACGAAATATGGATAATAATAATTATTATGTGACTACGTTAAAGAAATATAGATCAATATGTCGCTTTGTATAGATGTAGCTTTCCACTGCTTAAATGTTTTTTAATCAACCGAGTATTTTTGGGTTACATTATTATAGACAATCAATCGATTCTTTTACAACATTAGTTTATCTATATTGCATTACAAAAAATGCAAGTTCCATTGCATCCATTGCACACATTATGCATCTATTTAATGATAGAATCTACTACAAGTAACATTATTTTTTATTCAAGGTAATAATTATCTTATTGCTATCATGCTTTTATAGTATTGTCACAGGTCCTTGATAAGAATACAAAGTTTAGATTAATTATTATTAATCTGTCCGTTTGTGGTTCAAATTTTAGAGTCTAAAAGGACATACAGGTGAAGCTAATATAGACGTGATAAAAAGTATTATAACAACATTAATATACATCGAAAACAAGTTACGCTTTTATAATATCCAACAAGATACGGTACCTAAGGGATAGGATGTTGAATATTTAACTTTAGGATGTAAACTCTGACCTGATATATCGCTAAAACTCGCACAGCATATATTTTGGTATTAGAATAATTTATTTACTTGAAAAACGGGGAAATGGATAACTGCTATGATAAACTTGTGGCTTAGTGATCGACTATCTTTATATTTATTTATATTTCGTATGAATTAAAATTAAAAATTATTGTGATACAATTTTGACCCTCATAGGAAGCCCGTGTCCCTGCAGTGGGAATGTATATGGGCATATAAAAAATTGCCACAAAATAATAATGGTTAATTATTATAATATACTATTAAATAGTTAAATCTCAAATATCAGATTTTATACAATAATTTTATAAAATTAATTCAAATACTGTTCATTAAATTAAACAATATTTCCAATTATAGTACCAACTTTTTGTGTATCTAAGTAAATTAAAATTTTGAAAGGAAATCACAATAAGTGCATTGCATTAGCAGGTAAAGTACATTATCTTGTAACATTTTCAAATTTAAATATAAATTATATAAATATTATCTTCCATAACAGCGCTTAAGGTTGATGTTCCGACCGTCCCTCCATACATTTTTGATTACCTCTAAACACTTAACACAGACACTATTTCTTTAAAACTAATCATTTTATCACTTCTCTATAATGAAATGTGTGCGCGTTCGACCTTTTTAATCAATAATTTACAATATTTACTTAGAAAAACAACAGTAAAATACCGGAAAAATTTGACACTTCTACAGTAGTGTGCGTGACTTTTGCCAAGCGAAACACGACATAAAGCACGACATCTAGCGCATAGACTATATACTTATTACAGATCTAGCGCGTCAATGTCTAAACGAAAGGCGATGTTTAGACATTGACGCGCTAGATGTCGTGCATTCGCGTTCGTTATCTTATGCATAATGAGCATAATTCTAATAAATCAAAGTTCTGTGTAAAAATTGAGTAATTTCATTTCCAATCGTTCAAAGAAAATAACAATAAAATAAAATAAAACTAATGACCTTAGAAACTATGTTTTTTTTTATTTATTACTCATTATTGTTCGTCCGTCGTAGGTCTGTAAACTGTATTGTACACTGAAGGTAAATGGTACTGTAGGTACTTTAGTTCGGCGTCGTCGCTCGTCGGCTTGATATAAAATTACATTCTTGATTTCATTGACACGCGCTATGATTTGCGCGCGGAATTTCTTGTGTTGTGAATTTATTTTTGTATGCTATGCATTTTAATTGATTCAAATTGCAATGTTTCTCTAGTATGCATTTGAGACTATATTGTAAATTGTAATAATTGATCGTGGGTATAGTAATTAATTATTCTAATAACGCAATTAGTAATATATGTATTTTCGGTGGGATTCAAAACAAAAAATTGGCCCGTGATTTTTATGAAATTTCACCACATTGCAAATCACATCAATCATAGTTCATACACATGTATGACGAAAGTGATTAGTATTGTGGCTAACATTGACTCATCAGTTCATCACTGAAACCAGTGATAAATCAGTACCTATATCATATTGTGTTTGAATATTTTTAAACAATGATATAAGTATACAATTATTATAAATCGGTAAACTATCAAAGTAATCACAAACTTGCAAACATTGGTAAAATGTCCAGTAGTTTATGAGCCTATTCATTACAATTTACAATCAAACAAACAAACAAAGTTTTCCTCTTTATAATATTAGTGTAGACAAACACTATGAATACGATCACTAATGCAAATTCGGGGATTTTCTAATTATTGCTAAATAATAATTGAATTCGTTTTGAAATACTCTATAATTTTTAGTGTATAAATAGACATTTATAATGTGGTGCTCATTTTTTTTGTACTGCTAACGCTATTGTAGGTACCTATTTTCGTTGTTTTATTTCAAGTGAACACGGCCATACAATTTTGTCACGAGCCGCCTATGATTGTAGGTACTTTTGTTAGGCTCCTTCGTCGTCCGCGTCGGCTCGAAAGTTCTTGATTTCATTGTCACGCGCTATGATTTGCGCGCGGATTTTCTTGTGTTGTGAATTTATTTTTGTATTATTATTATTTTTTATTTATTTTTTTATTTTATTGATTCAAATAAAATATTTCACTAGTATGCATTTGAGACTATATTGTATTATGTATAATTTATCGTAGGTATAGTTATTCTTATAACGCAGTTATATTTTCGGTGGGACAATTTGACCCGTGATTTTTCTGAAATATCACCACGTTGCAAATCACATCAATCATACACACGTATGACGAAAGTATAGTGGCTATAATTGACTCATCAGTTCATCACTGAAACCAGTGATAAATCAGTACATATATCATATTTTATTGTGTTTGAATATTTTTTAAACAACGATATAGGTATACAATATTATTATAAATCGGTAAACTACCAAAGTACTTCCGAATTTTCAGACAGACAAACAAGTAGTTTGAACACGCAGTTTTCTTATACTAGTAGCAAAAATCAAAACCATAATATTATGTTTCCCTACTATATTTTACTAAAAGTCGAGTGCGTCGAAATCGTAAATAATAATATGTTTTTCACCTTCCTGGTTATTTTCCCATAGTAAATAGTGTTTTAGGTTTGTTGTTGTAGGTAGGAATAATAATAATTATTCTTACATGTTGGTTATGAAATGTATATTGAAATAATTTACTTTTACAAATCATTAGTGATATAAGTTTTGAGTGAAAATGCTTGGATCAGCATAATATTATATGGTACTTCAAATACATGTTTTGATAAAAAAAACAATAGTGTAATAAAATAAAACTGCGTTTTATTGTAATCAATGTTGACAATTTTAAATTCCAAAATTATTGATCAATAAAATAGTTTACACCAACAAATATAACTTTTATTTTTATAACAATCGTTCATAATATAAACCGTAGCAGGTGGCGTTTTGAAGTTCTGTCTACTCATACAGAAAAATGGAAAACTTGTTTTTTTTGTAAACAATTTATTACTCATGTTGTTTGGCAACTCGAAGCGTGGTCGTCCGTCGTAGGTACTTTTGTTCGGCGTCGCGTCGTCGTCCGCGTCGGCTTGATATAAAACATTCTTGATTTCATTGACACGCGCTATGATTTGCGCGCGGAATTTCTTGTGTTGTGAATTTATTTTTGTATGCTATGCATTTTAATTGAATCAAATTGCAATATTTCTCTAGTATGCATTTGAGACTATATTGTAATAATTGATCGTGGGTAGGTATAGTAATTAATTATTCTAATAACGCAATTATATTTTCGGTGGGATTCAAAACAAAAAATTGGCCCGTGATTTTTATGAAATTTCACCACATTGCAAATTATATATTATACAATTACAATTACAATTATTATAAATCGGTAAACTATCAAAGTAATTACAAACTTGCAAAATATGCTTTTCCGAATTTTCAGACAGACACACAATTTTATTAGTTTGTTTTAGCAAAGTAGGTACCTATACCTATACGCTTACGTCGCGCGTCGCGTCGTCGAAAACGGTGCGCCCAGAAACAAACATACCTAATTCAGTTACAATCCTTTTTTTGTTCCGTAATTTATTGTATTTATTCTAATACGATTTTTTTTATTCGTCGGCCAGTTCTACTAGGTATAAAAAGATAAAATTGAAATATAATTATTGTAGCGACAGCCATATTATGTTACTATGTTTTCGTAAATATGTTTTTCACCTTCCTGGTTATTTTCACATAATCTTATCTTATATATAAAAATGAATCGCAAAATGTGTTGGTAAGCGCATAACTCGAGAACGGCTGAACCGATTTCGATCATTCTTTTTTTATTATATTCCTTGAAGTACGAGGATGGTTTTTATGTAGAGAAAACGTAAATATTATGTACCACGGGCGAAGCCGGGGCGGACCGCTAGTCTTCTTATATATAAAAATGAATCGCAAAATGTGTTGGTAAGCGCATAACTCGAGAACGGCTGAACCGATTTCGATCATTCTTTTTTTATTATATTCCTTGAAGTACGAGGATGGTTTTTATGTAGAGAAAACGTAAATATTATGTACCACGGGCGAAGCCGGGGCGGACCGCTAGTATATATATATATAAATGAATCGCAAAATGTGTTGGTAAGCGCATAACTCGAGAACGGCTGAACCGATTTCGATAATTCTTTTTTTATTATATTCCTTGAAGTACGAGGATGGTTCTTATGTAGAGAAAACGTAAACATGTACCACGGGCGAAGCCGGGGCGGACCGCTAGTCTTCTTATATATAAAAATGAATCGCAAAATGTGTTGGTAAGCGCATAACTCGAGAACGGCTGAACCGATTTCGATAATTCTTTTTTTATTATATCCCTTGAAGTACGAGGATGGTTCTTATAGCTAGAGAGCTAGTTAGTTTAGTTTTAGTGCAGTGGCAGTGTAAATGTTGTTGTTGAGGTTATGTAAATTTAACACTTTAGTTAACTACCAAGATATAAAGAAATGAGGATAGGACACAATAACTATTGGTTGAGGTATTTATAAACTCATAATATACTTTTAAAAAAATCACGTTTTAATAAATTTCTAGAATTAAATTAGAACAGCTGATTCAAAATAGCCTAAAAAATCTTAATAATAATAATTACGCTTCACAGCAAGAAGAAATGTACCATATGTACCCGCACAAAGTCGATATTGTGTTGCCTACCGTTCGACTCAATGGCTAGGGTTGTAACTACCTTTAATAATTATTACCAAACTAATAAACCGAGTGATGCGAAATAACCATAATTCTTTTAGAGTTTGATAAAATGATCAGGCAGGTATTTTCTTTAATCCTCTGAATTCTCGGTTACTAAATTGTATCGTTGAAATTATTCTTAATCGCGTAAATTTAATAAATAATCATATGGAAAACACTTTTCATTTGTTTTTTTACTTTCACGCCCAACTACTATACAATAATTACGTTGTTTCGGTATTTTGACGAGAAAACGCAGGAAACATCCGTTGTATCATTTTAGATAGATTGTATATTTTGTATCTGTAGAATTGAAATCAAAGCTATGTATATGTTGTCTCCATTCTTTTCTTATCGGATTGTTGATCCCAATGCGAATGCGTCACTTAAATTTTATAAAAGACAATTAAGAACATCAAAAATAAAGTGATACGTAAATATTTCACAGTGCAATATATTATATAATTAATAATAATTATATATTTATGAAAAAATAATTACATCAGATTTAATAATAGCAATTGTTTTGAATGTACATAATATGAATAAATGATTACATCATAATAGTAATAATTACAATTGTTTTATTTCCCATTTGTTGCAACCCTAGCATATCTTCATGTAGCAGCAGAAGTACCTACACTGGCGGCGCGGCGGCATCGTGCGACATCAAAGGCATTGCCTTACTAGGTAAGTTTATAATGACTCATTTCTTTTATTATATAATTTACGTTTTACTTTTACAGAATCCGATTCAATGGATTATGAAGACGAGTCACACAACGCCATACGATAGTGATGATGAATGAACATTTCAATAAATGCATGCGTGTTTTTTTATGTTGTTTTGTAATTGTTAATTGTTTCTTAAATAAAGAAATAAACTAAATATTTAAATGATGATTTGTTATTTGCAACACAACTTTATATTTGAGATTCTTTACAAATGTATATTTAGTTTTGTATCATCAAATTTATAAATTTTATTCCATAGTTTTCAAAATTAAATGTAAATGACCATAAAAATTAAAAACATTAATAAAGTAAATCATTGATGTAAGGTCAGGGAACGTAATACATATATACATCTGACCATGTAGAAGCTAAGTCTTGTTGACTGCTGAAGTCTGTAAAGTTTTGTTGTCTGCTGAAGTCTGTACGCAATGAAAATGTCTGCCGTTTCGAAAATAAGTTTTTAAGACCCTAATAAATAAAATATATGTATATATAATGGCAGATCTGGTCAAATACTTTCAAAATTGTATTTTTTTCAGCACTTTCATAAGTGTCTGCCAGAATGTTATCCGCGTGATAATGGTCTGCCATTGTTATTTTCCGATAGTAATAATAATCTATTTTCAAATATCAAAATGGCAGACGTGGTCAAATGGTTTCAAAGTTCGCCAAAAATTTCCACCTGTCTTACCTAAGCGCGCGCCCCGTCCACCACTCTGGGCTTAGTGACTCCTCATCTCATGTATAGTAGGTATAGGGGAATCAACACACAAAAATCCAGGTCTGGTCAAATACATACAGGTAGCTTTGCGCTAGCTCTCTAGCTATTACTTCTTATGGAGAGAAAACGTAAACATGTACCACGGGCGAAGCCGGGGTGGACCGCTAGTAAATAATAAAATAATAAATAGTGTATTAGATTTGTTATTGTATCTTGTATACCTACGAATAATTATTCTTACGTCTTGTTGGGAAATGTTCAAATACCTACCTATTGAAATAATTTACTGTTACAAATCATTAGTGTTATTAGTTTTGAGTGAATAGGCATGGATCAGAAATTCAGAATATAATATGCTACTAACTACTCAAATACATACATGTTTACACAACAAACACCACTGACCTCTATAACTATAAGTTATAGAGGTCAGTGACCGTCAGTGACAAACACTATGGATACCTACGCTCGCGAATGCAAATTCGGTGATTTACTAATTATTGATACCTAGTCATTGAATTCGTTTTGAAATAGCCTGTACTTTGTAATTTTTAGTGTTATAGACATTTATAAAATGTGGTGCTCATTTTTTTGTAATAAATCATCCCGAACGCTATTGTATTTTCGTTGTTTTATTTCAAGTGAACACCTAGGTATACAATTTTGTCACGAGCCGCCTCTGGCCTCTGGGTGAAATAAACAAGTCAAATGATTTTTGTTCTAATTGTATTTTGGTAGTAGTTTGTTTAGAATTTACATTACCATTGTTTAATTTTTATTTTGTATTTGCAGTAAAATAAAAAGATGAAAAACTTCATTAGGTATATTGTACGACACCTCACTCTGAATCGCGCTAGCGAAATTTTTTCGTTACAGAGCACATATACAACTTTCGGACAATCTTCATTGAGGCCGGCCGGCAAATCGAGTATGTCGAGAAACTTCACTTATTCGATGGAGGTATTCTACCTTCCTTCCTCCACAGTTGTGGGACCCCGACGTGCATTGAACACGCAGCTTTCTGATACTAGTAGCTAAAATCAAAACCACAGATATGTCTGTGATCAAAACCATAATAATATTTTTACCTATTATTTTACTAAAAGTCGAGTGCATCGAAATCGTAAATATGTTTTTCACCTTCCTGGTTTTTTTTCCATAGTAAATAGTGTTTTTGATTTGTTGTTGTATGAATAATTATTCTTACTTGTTGGTTATGAAATGTATTTTGAAATAATTTACTTTTACAAATCATTACTGATATTAGTTTTGAGTGAAAATGCTTGGATCAGCATAATATCATATTTGCTACTTCAAATACATGTTTTGATTAAAAAAAAACAATAGTGTAATGTAGGTAATAAAATAAAACTGCGTTTTATTGTAGGTAATCAATTTTGACATTATTTATTTCCCAAAATTACAATAAAATAGTTTACGCCAACAAATATAACTTTTATTTTTATAACAATCCTACTTCCTACTAATGCGAAAGTTCATACATGTTTCAAAAGAAAAACTTTTACTTTTACTATTATTTCAATTTATCCGGTTTAATTAAGACTTAATATTGATACATATGATCATTATAAATACAAATAGGAATTAACAATATAACGAATACGTGGCACAACTAAAATTTTACCGATACCACCCGTGGTCATTCTCCTTTGTGGGTCATTTGTAACAGGATGGCGGTTCTACAGCGAAAAAAGAAAAATGATGGTCAGAACGCTGATACCGGATACCTTAAGATACTGTAATATAAAATATTACTAGATTAGATAAAATATTATAGGTAGTATCTTCACCGTGTGTGACGCGCTTTACATTCACGCCATCTAGAGTTAAATCTTTATCATTTTTGTATACGTCTGTGTGTGTAAACGACCCTGTATGCAATGACAGATGTTAAAACGCATAATTTTACCGAATTGGGTGGATTTTAAGGCAATGATATAACATATTTCAATAAAATATAATATTCAGTAACCGCCATGACTATTCCTAGGTTTGATGACTATTCCAATTACGCAAAAACTCAAATAAACTAGAAATGTAGAATTCAGCGCCATCTAGCGGGATATTGGCTGGGAACAGATCGTTGCAATCACCTTAAATAGAAATACAACAACGAGAGCTGAAATCTGCACCTTATTAAGAGAGACGTTTGTTACAAGAACCTTCTAGAACGTCATTTCAATTCATACAAAGTAGTCGTTATAATAAATACCATTTCTCGTTCATTTTACGTTATTTCATAATCATTTTATCCGTGTTATAATAATGTTTAGAGCATACTCCATGTGATTTTAATAATAATTATTATTATGTAATCAAATAAATTGTGGAAATCTGTATTGATCAGTGAGCTTTCAATAATTTTCTAATAATAATAATTGAACAAAAAGTATTTATTAGACTTTTTAAAGTTGAAAATGATATGATTTGAAGCAACGGTTTGGAAGCTATTTAGTTATTTACCTACTGACTTATATAATCAAACTCAAACATTAATTTATTCAATTAGACTTCTTCTAGAAGCACTTTCGAATCGTCATTACATATTTTTAACAATTACCACCGATTCATAAAGCAATATCTACGGAGAAGAACCGGCAAGAATCTCCATAGTTGCTATTTTATGCCTTAATAATTGTCCTGTAAATTCAAGGCTTCTATATCTCTAAAACATAGCCTTTAACCGACTATCATGTTCAGCGATGTGTCTACGGTTCAATAGATCTCGCCTCAGGGCCATTTGATATGGAACCGACAGTTTTCGTACCTAAAAAGGATTGCCTGAAAGATGAAACTGAAAATTTTATATGTTTGCTTTTGTTGATACATTTAATTAATGAGGAAAATAATTTATTAATCGGCTCTATATCTGAAAATAAAACGACTGTTAGTTTTTTCAATTCTGAAAATCAAACAACCTTCTACAACATTATCAAAAGTAAAAAGGTTCAATATGTCAACAATCAATATTTAATGATTTAATATTGTCCTTAAAAATACACTTTTATAAACACACACTATTTTGTAAGTACGTATAAAAGCCTCGCATATCAATAACTGAATCTATTGTCCATCTAATCCGTAATTGGGACTAACCGATAACCATTGTGTGTCCACAAGCATATAATGCACACAAACACAATTATTATCCCTTTGTGTTACTGAATATATGCAATATGCATACATGATTTATAAACAAAATTTCGTTGACTAAAACCAAGTGCACTCTTTCTAACACAGGTGTAGTTAATTAGGTCTTGAAACAGAAAGTTTTTCGAATTATGTTACACGTCGAAAACGTGTTTACGCTTATTATTTCAAATGACACTTTTAAACAATAACTCGATTTGCTAAGATATATATTCATATTCATTATAGAGTTAAAAATTATCTTTATTCTATTCAGAACAAATTTTAGATCCACGAAAATCATTTACATATACCTACATAGAGGCTTGTTTTAAATATAGTTTTAGAACATTAATTTTAGTGCAATCGAATTAAAAATATTTTGTATCTTTTTTAACTGCTTTAAAAACTATAAAAGAACAACTTTTAAACTACCTATTTCACAAATCTTAATACGCAGCTACATAACCTCGATTATCACCATTCTTCAAACTTAAACCCTTGTCCATACAACATATAAGTCAATCCTGTCGAGTGACGTCACACGATCTTTCCAGAACGATATCCATCATGTCACTCCTACCTGTCGATCCCAGCGATATATCTCCAGCCACTAGAGGCTTACTAATTTCACAATAATCCATTATTAGAACCCCTGAGACATAAAGGACCCTTGCTGACTTGACCGTGAACATTTCGTGATTCCATTTCACAGTTGAGAAAATAAATAAGTCTTCGTGGAAATTGATTCAATTTGTATTTGAAGTGGTCCCATATTAGTAGTAGCCACATTGAAATTAAGATCAGTCTTCAACCTTATTTGACATTGATATTTTAATCTTGAAAAATTCAGAATATTTTTAAGTTTTTTTTTTTCCAAAGGACACAAAACTAGATATTTGCCTTCAATAATATTACAAATGTATAAAACAAGAAAATAACTAGAATATAGTGCCTTTCCAAGCTTGAATAACTTTATTTTACTTCCTAAGGACTGAATTCACAACCTACTCCGCTTTATATGCGTGTTAACCACTGCACAATAGAGCAATTAACAGGCCAAATAACTTGTATTTTGAGAAGATCCATTACGCTCTATTGTACATGCACTCTAACTTGCATTACCTAATATAATCTAGACTTAGACTGATGGTCTAATCCCTATCATGCTATACCTTGAGTAAATACATCGTGTGCATTCACTAAAGCGATGCAGCTTAAATAGCTGAATGCCGCACATTAATGAATTCATTTATAATTTATAACACAGTTACGTATAGAAAGAAAAGGTAAACACGCTTATAGATCCTGCATACTCAATCAGGAATAGGATCAGAATATATTTTATTACTTAATTATTAGTTTACGTAAGAATGTTTCACGCGATGTGAATCATTAAAATATAAATTTTAAATGTGTTATGTAATTGTTTTCTATAATAACAAGAACTAAAACACTAATGAATGTAGCGTAAAAACACTCAGAATATTCCAAGTACTTTAACTGAGCAATCCAACAAAACACAATGATACAATTAAAAAAAAATTAATCTACGCAGCAAATGGCACAAAATCTAGGTCAATACTCGCAGAGATCTCGAGATTTGCGGATGAAATTAAAGGAAAAAGAATAAGTGATAGCAAGTTGCTACAGTAATTCACGTTTCTGCGGAACTTTTAATTGCCCTCAATCGTTCTACTCGAGAAATTAATATCTTGCTTTCGAGTTTTATTCGGCATGTTGCGAACAATCGAAACTCATAATCTGTTTCATTAGCGGAAGGGTGTGTAATAACATTCCGTCTTATTGCTTTTAAAGTTAGCTCGAGTTTCAAGGCTCAACGGTTCGTGAAAATTCTAGAAGGTTATTATAGTTAATACTAAATAATATGATTATATTCTACGCCATTGAAGTATGGATGGAGGGATTTTGTACAGATTAACTTCAGTTTATAATCATTTTATTAAGCCCAATTTTGTGACGTATTTTAAACTACCTAACGTTTGTAGTCATACTACACTCTGAATTAAATTTCGGCTTCATAGCTCTAAAGCTTAACACATCATTTGTAATTCAAATTAATTTTAATTATATCTAAGGTAACATAACCAGTAATAATCAATTAAATCTTGTTCTGGCAAACGTTATAAAAAGATCGATCCAATTTACAGTACCAATGTAACTATTATAATGCTGTTTCATCATCTTCAAAACAAAAGAAAGAAGCAGAATATTTATTCTATCGCTAACGATTGAAAATTCAGCCCTTGTTAAATTTTCTTTTAGAATGGCTCATCTTTAATATACACTATGTAGATTGTAGGTATTCTAATTTCCTTTGTTCCGATAAAATTCATTAATGGAATGATCGCGAGTTGGAATTGATTACCATTTTTCGTAGACAGAACAGGGAAAACGTTAGAGTCGTTCGATTTGAAAATAATTAATAGTCCTAATTGTTAACTGTAGTTTCCTAACATCTATTGTTTGAGCCGAATGTCACACCGGCCATATATTATTGGGTAATTACGATGGTATCGCAACTGATGTAACCTGACAAGGATTTGTCGTGTTGATTGATTGATGGCCCTTTTACCGACCTATCGCTTAACTCGAGTTCGACGATTTTGTTACATTTATCAAATTGGGATACAAATTTATTGAGTAACTCATGCGATGTTTTTGTGTAAACAAATAAACGAAATCGAAAATAACGCAATATGAGTGATTTATGTTAAAGGTTAAGGTGAATATGAATTTACAAATTACTATATCTTCGCTCACTCTTAATTTTAGCTACGCTTGTTATCGCGCAATCTCTCACACAAACCCCCTTCCCCGAACCATACAAACTAGTCTATGTATTTCTCTACATCTTTCTCAACGCTCAATGAGACTTATAGAATATGAGTTATAATATACAAAATTATTGAATAACAATTATGAAAAGGTCACAGGTACCTACACATTTTTACACGGTTGCTCTAGATAAAGAATAACATTTATTTCTAGAGTGTCGTAAGAGGCGACTAAGGCATATTTTAAAAAAGTACATCAGCGATTTCTATGATAACCTTGCTAACCAAATCGTAAAGTGTGATAGATATATCCCATATGTTTCAGTCTATTACTTAATTCCCTCTTAAAAATGGGTGCTTATTTCTAGCATCTATAAATTTTTGAAAAGGTGGCTGGGTTGATATGAATCAGTATTTTGTCAAAATTTCCGATACTATAAATAAATCGCTCATAGTATTATGTGCTTGGAGCCCATTACAAATACTTTCATACGTAAACAACATTTTTATCGAACAAATGATAAATATTTGATCAAACTTGCCCTACTTCTGGTCTCCATTCCGCAAATTAATTACGAGTGGAAATTAATAGCTTTGTAAGGAAATACCTCAGCTCGTTTTCCAATGAAGTGCCGCAAACGCTTGGGGACTTAAAGAATGCAATTAAAAATATAAATAGTATATCGATTGATGTAATGAGATTTTAGTTTAGATGGTGTAGTTCAGGTTCACATTTTCAATCACTTTAAATTTTAGAGAGGCTATGTTTTGGAATAAGGCATGTTGCCTCAAAATTTTACATAACCTAATTATAAATTTGATCTATTCTTACATATAAAACATGAACGCTTTTATACAAAGAGTGGATAGGAAACCGGATGAGCAAATAAACTAAAAAAATAGTTATATTTAATGATAATTAATGTCACCTATTATTTATAATTAATGTAAAACGAATAAAAACCTAACGCCAAAACGCCTTGTGGATTGAAAATCTGCTCGACATAGGTGTTAACACAAGAATTATAACAAAACTAGGTGTTCAGTATCTAATAAATTAAGACATATGACGTAAACTTCAGTTTTACGTATATATATAAAGTTTTATAGCTAATAAAAAGCCATTAGCAACAGTCAGCGTGACGATAACTCTCGAAAGAAGTGTTGCGGTCGCCATTATAGTTATTATTGGTTTAGCTTGATAGCTCTATGAAAGTAAATTGCGTATTTATTTTGCTTTTAAAAGTTTCGAGCGCGACCTTTTTTTGTTTCTATACGGCCAGAGACGCTTATTATTTTGTTTCATTTTTATTAGGTTCTTGAATGGTCTACGTCATTCTGTCTTCATTGTAAACATTTAAGGAGTTTTCAAGGATGGTTTTGGCTTTTCAGACGTAGTATTAGTTTAAAATAAATAATAAAAAAATAATTAACCGTTACAATTTAATATTAACCTTTTGTACAGTAATTTCCCATTCTGCCTTGCCCTAATTCGCATCAAATGTAATGCAATTATATATTTTAAAGTGGACCTTTTATTCCCTACATGTCGTGATCATGGTTTAAGGGAAGTTTATTTAAAATTTACACAAAGAGGGCTAGACATATATGAAATTGTCCAGGTTTTGTCAGGGCATTATGCCAAGGCAATCTTTCAAGCATAATGGTACCAAGATGGAGTAAGTGTAGCGTTGCGCTCTGAAGAATTATGGTAGCAAAGTTACGATGTAATATTTCTTGAGTTAATTGAAAAGTGGTTTTACATAATCTATCGAATATAACAAACGTAACTAGTGGGTTATCTAGCTTTTTGTGTCAAGGAAATGCTGGGCGTGGTGCGGAGTAAAGTTTCACAATTGTAACCTTTTTGTATCTGAGTGTTGAAAATATGTTCTAATTTATGTTTATTTAACTGTAATTGTTTTTGGTTGAAGAAAAATTAATGTAAACGAAAGTATATTTTAGTATGTATCAACAATTCAAACTCCATAATATTACACAATCATAATTCTTCATCATGATACATTTGGAAGCTTATAGGCACGAGGAGGTCCTGAACATTTACAGCTAAGTAATATTAAATCTACTACTGAGCTTATATCTATATTGATATTTTTGGCAGCTTATTATAATTTATAATACGTCATATTTATACTTATAACAAGGTTATATTTCAAGAACGATTTATTCCAGAAAATATTGTTATTTCGTGTCCTTGTAAAAAAGGAACAGTTTCGGAAATAACACAAAGCCGCTAAATGAATAATCCTTTTTTGATAGGCAAGCGGCAGTTCCTTTGTCAAGTGCGTTATCTTTTTTTTTATATTTTCAATTTAAATTCTAAATTCTAGTCCGAAGCTATCCGGTTTAAAATATTAGTTAGTAAATATTTTGATAAAGCTGAACGTTGGGCTTGGGCAGCAAATAAGCGGGAATTGTTATGATTTGAAATTCAAAATTCCTGCATAAAATTTTGTAGCGATGTACATAAGCTTGTATGACGTAAACTCACAAAACGTTATTTCATAATGAAGTAGCACACGCGGCACGCCATAATACAAGCAACATATTGTAAGGATTGTTCCATAATATATTTTTATTTTAGTCGATGCAACAATCTCAATTTTCATTGCGGTATGTTGTGCATTACTATGAAACTATATTTTTAATGACAGTAACAAGCGCAATACGGAAAAGTTAGCACAAAGTCAGTGACAGTTTCTTCGAAATAACTATAACTGTATAAAAGTGTTACATGCATAAAAGTCTTCATTACACACAGCTCCGTTTGATCCTTACCTGAATGAGAAAAATATAACAATGAGCATTCGAGCTATACAAAAAGGTCGTGCAATCATTTCTTCAACATAATATTTCACCAGTACTACGGTTATTAGATGAACCACAAAACCGCCTATTCCAAACAAAAACTATTCAACATGGTCACAGCTTTACCAAATAGCGGAAACTTCACCCCGAAAACCGCCCCAAATGGCCGATCGCAGGTAGATATCCACACGATTACATTGTACGGGCTACCGAGCCTATGAGGGGCCTAAACATACCCATTAAAAGATAAAGCACCGATTACCTTTCTAAAGGAAGATCGGAATTAGGAAAATGAAAGCTTTAAACACTCTCCTAGAATGTTATCATCAAAGCAAAGATATTTGGTTTATTCTTATGTGTGCTTCTGATTGTAGATCCCAGTGGATTACGTTGAGATTTTGTTTTGACTCTTCCATAGTATTTTGTTTGGCAGTTGCCAAAGTAATCAATATTCGGCCGACTACTGCTATGTTATACCTACCAATGTATTACAAATAACATAATTTGAAAATTGTTACTGAAATCAAACTTCTTCTTCATTTTTTTAATCCTATAAAAATGGATATTGGAGCGCGATTGAAACTTATTGTTTTATTATTTTATCGAGATTTTTAAATTCTTCTCATAAATTATTTATTTACTCAGGACAAACATCATCTCACCACCAGCAATGAAATTTCCGTTATTTCAAGCAAAATTGTTTCAATGTCATCAAATCTGAGCACATCAAAATGGACGCAGTCATTTGCCAACCGAGCTTCAATATTAAGTATCTAAATGGACGCCATCATCACAATGGATGCACCGAAAAGTAGGAAGGAAAATTAAAAATATTGCCCCAAGTCCCTCTCACTAACGAGGTGTTGTCCTTTTTATTTCACATTGCTTCTCTTTTTTATAGAATAAATTGGATAACCCGATATTAAGGGGATATTATTTACGCTAGACATCTGCTAGTCTCGATGTAACTACGGAATTTTATAAGCTTAAGTAATATTCTTCTAATTATCTACAAGACAATATATAAATCTACAAGGGTTCCGCCCGCGGCTTCGCCCGCGCAGTCAAAGAAAAACCCGCACCCGTTCCCGTGGGATTTCCGGGATTGCGTCATTTTCCCGGAATAAAAGTAGCCTATTTCCTTTCTCGGGTATCAAAATATCTCCATACCAAATTTCATGAAAATTGGTTCACTAGTTTAGGCGTGATTGAGTAACAGACAGACAGACAGAGTTACTTTCGCATTTATAATATTATAGTATGGAAGTATGGGTTTATCGAATATAATTAAACCAGGAAATCTTAAAAGCATTCGTTTTAATTATTAACCTAATTAACCTTATAATATAAATCTCAACAGTAAATACCTGGAACGGGAAAAACAAGGAATTAAACATGCCTTTATTTAACAAGAAACTGTTGACTAACCTTATTCCTATGCAGCGCTTGTACTAGCAAAAAACGCGATCAAACCCTCTTAATCAAAAAGTATGAACACTATATCTAGATATAGTGTCTATCTATAGGTTATAATATACTAAACCCCTATTCGAGTCTTGACAATAGAAGCGTTATTTGCGGTTATATATGACGGTTTGCGGCTAACCTCCGCACAAATCAGCCTCTATTGTTAACTCCGAGTTCTATTCCAACGCGTTTTATTAAGAATGCAAATGTATGACGATTACTTTTAAGCGATAAAAACGCCTTTTTGCGTAAATTCTCTCCATTGATATCAATGCATGCGCGCAGTCCTATGATTCGCTTTAAAACAAAATACCATATTATAGACCGTTATTTTTATTTGACGAAAATATTGGTATTTATGAACTAGTTTTACGACTTATATTCGTAGTATTACTTCCGCTAGAAAGACCAAACAGACGGAACCTTGAGCGACATAGTTAGGAACCTGTGGACTATCCGTGCATACTGCATAGTCTTGTAGGGTTGCCTACATATTTTGTTTTAATTTAATTTTTTAACTAAGCAATCTCCTTCAGTTTCCTAAAGGTTTAAGGAAACAGAAACATGCCCAATGGTAAAAACTGATAAGGTACTCTATCTATCTAGGAAACGTAATTTCATATTACGTATTAAAATTCTTCAAAATTAAAAGCATTATAAAATATAAAAACATGCTACACGCTACAACTAGGCCAGTGTATTAAAAATTTAATCACCGAAACAAAAAGAACGAACAACAAAAACATAATAAAGGAAAATGAAATTAAGAATTCAATTCAAGTCGAATGTTTCGGTACATTGCTAAATATTTACCGTTCATGTGTTTCTAACTGGCGCCTTAAGGTAATACATCTTTGAAGTAATTAAGGAACACAATGGGATTACGAGATACGTTGGCAACGATTTTGTTCCACCCACAATATACCGATATAATACATTGGAACCTGACTTTGTTTCTAGGCCTTTATAGGAGATAATTTTATTATCGTGTAGGCTTTAAAATAAATATTAATAATTAAAAAGTTACCTTAGTTTACAATATTATAGAAGCATCCATCCATTTTTTGCCTGAGCAACTCTCAGGGAAAAAGTTAATGTTAATGTTATTAATAAGGATAATATGTTTGTTTTCTGACTGACAACAGTATAAATCCCTGCTATAATATAATATACTAGAGGTCCGCCCCGGCTTCGCCCGTGGTACATATTTCGCAATAAAAGTTAGCCTATGTCCTTTCTCGGGTATCAAAATATCTCCATACCAAATTTCATGCAAATTGGTTCAGTAGTTTAGGCGTGATTGAGTAACAGACAGAAAGACAGAGTTACTTTCCCATTTATAATATTAGTATGGATAGTATGGATAATGAGTTTTCCAGAATCGACCGTTAAAACATATGTGACGTATCACAACATTTATAAATACAAAAAATATACCGATTTTATAAACGTTTTTAAATATAAATTTATAGAAGCAAGTATAAACTCCAGGCAATCTTTTATTCACTGTTACGTTTCGATTATTCGGCGGCTTGTTCACATTTGGCTCAATTATTAAGCTTAGAGCGATTTATTTATATTATTCTGCTACAAAAATATTGATGGTGTATCAAATTGTTATTTTTTATAGGTAACTATCTTACACACTATTAATTTCTGCTTGCTTAGCATTATAATTCCAATTTAAATCTGTAAATTAATCTGAACTACTGTCGATACTTCCAACAAATATCCGCAATCCTCAATGTATCTTATTCAGACATTTCAAGTGTGGCGTTAAAAAAAATTTACATGAATTTTACGAATCTGTTTTCTACTGTAATTGAATAATGATAATATTATTAAATTTATTAATCTGCTAGAAACCATATTATCCAGTCGTGGACGCCCCTACGGTGGAATGGTTTTTACATAATGAAAAGGACCTACTTAATAGTTACAAACAGACAAACAACTCAATAATTGTTTCTATTTTAAACCTTCCTCAAAAGTACAGTATATGGCCCTCAATTCGTAGCGCACCTTTACGTTTTAACTTTGTAGATAAAAAATGTTTGAAAACCGGTTGAAGTCCCAACCTTACACCACACGCTAAAGGTTAGGGGTGTCGACTTACAGGTATGTCAGACTTATCTTCAGTGAATAATGCGAGTCGCGGTGATTGAGTATCGGAGACATTATTCGGATCAAGGATTTATATTATGGGGACTTCGGGTATTCGCGAAATTCTGGAGAAATGACGGTGGTTCTTCCTGGGACGTTAACGACCGCTTTCCTGATGAGCCCTCGATATATCAATGTATTGTTATTGGATTCTGAAACTGTATGACTGAATTGATTTGAGGTTATCTTTTGGTAATGTTTTATAGCACATTTATTGTATTGATATTTACTATATTTTACTGTCGATATCAATTTGGAAACTACGATAGTTTTATGAGGTTAATGATATAAAAATTTGATAGTGAACTAAAGAAATACTTAATAGTCGTTAGTTTCACGATTCCAATAATTACGAAATAATATGCATTGACGATTAAACGATTTTATAATCCTTCATTGATCCTTAAAACAGATAAAAGCACTTAAATGCGTGTAACTCATATTTAACAAACTTATTAGTTCTCTTTCAGAACTCTCCAAAAGATAATACCAAATATCAAATACTTACCTACTTTTGACAAAACATAACACATATTCAAGGTTTTCCTCACTCAAGACATTGCTCAGCCCATAACAGTAAAGCGAAGTACATGTTATTCTCTATGTATTGTTACTGCTCACTTTTGATTGCGTCTATAAAACATTTGAGTAAACAACAGTCTTCGGAATGTAAGTAGACATAAACAGCCTTTAAAATGAAGTACAGGAAATATTGTATTACCGTAAGAAATTCTTGATCTCAATATTTTCTATAGTATAATTTATAAGTGGACTTTTATAAGTGGTAGGTAGTCAATTTTGTATTCAAATATTTTATTGAAATATTTTCAATCTTTTGAATAATTAGATTTATTATTGCAACGTAAATTTTAAAAATGTAGTGATATTCAAAAATCCATTACTGCGCTTGGAAAGATTCATTCCTATATTCAAAAAGACTACAGTCTTTTTCATTAATATCGGGAACTCCTAAAGATCATGTTGTCAGCTCTACGTAGAGCTTTCAAGCGATACTAGCGTTTCTAGGAACAAAAGTTATTATATTATTACACCAGATACCTATGAAGTTACATTTATTCTAAGAACTAATAAAGTAGCACTGGGCAGGAAAATTATATGTACATATTTGTTTTATTGTTCTTTTAATTAAACTCTCGTTTTTTAAAGATTTAAATTTACATGTTTTTAACGTCGATTACAATACAAATATGAGACTCATCTCTAGAGAGACTTTAGATAACATTACTTCATCCCTTCTAAAGATACCATGAAACGGCAAAAAGTTGTCTGACAATAAATGTCTTCCCAGAATCACTGCGCATTCTCAACCAAAAACATTCCCTTAAAAACACCGCACTTTATCTGCGAATCACGAAAACGTTGCTTCCTTTGTAACTATATCCTCAATATCTTCAAATACAAAGAAATAAGACGTTATGCCTCAGTTTCATCTTTACATAAGGCGGTATTGAAATAGTTTTGCGCGATACATCAGTGTTCCACAGAATTGGAAATCGTAGACGTGACTATGTACACGATTTATTCTCATCGCTCTTTCTGACATATTATGGCTGGCGGTTCTAAATTTTTATATATCTTTGTTTGAACGCGGTAAAGGCGTGGATACATTGCGGTTCCGGTATATTGAACATATTGTAAGTTCAGGTTTTTCCTATTGAATAAATCAATGGACAATAAACAAAATTTGAAGAACTTTCCACTGACTTTTTATGTGCTTTTTACTTATACTAACTTTACCTCATACTTTTTCGTGTTTTTTTTTAGTAACTTTTTACTTAGTATTTTTTCAGTGTGTTTATGTTCGTAGTATTTTGATACTATTTTAATTATAGAAACGTGTAACTTCAAAATAAAAAATAGCCAAACCAGTTTTGTTACCACTATGGGAAATAGTACCTATTCATACATAAAAAAGTTCATTTACATGGGTATTATTTCGTTATATTACGTGTTGCACACATTGAATTTAAACGGCAATTATTTTCAGTTTTCTGCTTTATATATTGTATGACGGTGAATAGTCTTTTTTTTCGAAACATTGTCTGTGAAAACTTCTAAAACATAACGTTAATAAAAACTATTCGAAATATAATTCGAAACTATTCGAAATAAAACGGTTCTTTGTAAGTGAATGTATGAAACAATACAATTCAATTTTCGGGAAAACTTATTTGCATTCTCTGAAGGAATGTGGAATTCGGGATAAGCTAGGTAAGCCCGCGAAACTAATGTTTCTGGAAACAATTTCGTGGATAAAAATACCTAAATAACACCCTTTTGTATGGAAAAACTTACATTTAGGGAACATTAAAATAGATACTAATACCAGTAGCTTTATTGGAGCCTTATGAGGATAGTTTGAGTCGCCCACCTGCGTTCGTTTAATTTAGTATGTAGGTACTTATTATCGTAGATACACTTTTTAAGCTATTGCATAGCTTATAACGCGGGCCTTGAGCGCGGGGACCGAATCCAGAAATTCCGTAACGAAAAAACCTCACGCTCCCCACTCCGACGGGCGCGGAGGTGTGGCTTGAAGGCATAGCATGCAATAGCTTTACCGCGGCAGTCCCCGAGTGCCACACGTCTTTTTTTTACACAAATGGATAAAAAGACTTTATTGGATATTGTATCTGTATTAGATGCGTATGTGTGGTGTGTTTTTATGAGTGTATGGTATATTTAATACCTAATAGAAAATAATATTTTCTCACCGTGTTTTAAACTTTAAGGGATTTATTTCCCCTACGCAACCAATTTATTTTCATCATTCCATTGAAACTAGCAAGCGATGTATAGAGGCAGTACATTACTAACTAACATTTTAAGACCCAGTAAGTAGGTAAGACCCAGTACCTTACTGTAATATTCCGTACCATACAATTAATATGTACTGCAATACAATACATATACTAATGAATACAACTTCATCTCTCATACAAGTTGACAAGCTGTGGTACCTACTTAGGAAACTTTACATAAGTAATAGCCTATTAGATGATCAGACAACAACAATATAATTAGATATATTATATAAGGTAGGTAGTATGTTCATACTTATTCATCGTATTTTCAATAGTACAACAAGAACCCTTTCAAAACTATTTAAAACTATTGATAATTATGGAAAATATGCCTATGTATTTGATTTGGAGCTGATAAATGTAACTTCAGAAATTCCATTCATACTTGATTATGAATACTGCACATAGTAGTTTTTTGTGTTTGTGAACGGTTATTAACCTTATGATTGTTAATAAAAAATACGTGTGGCACTCGAGGACTGCCGCGGTAAAGCTATTTTGCATAGCATCACATCGCTGTGCCGGTTGGAGTGGGGGGTGTTAGGTTTTTTCGTTACGGAATTTTTACATTCGGTAACCGCGCTCAAGGCCCGCGATAGAAGCTATGCAATAGCTTAAAATTCTAATGTGCAACCGAGCCAGCTTAAAATTGTTTAGTACACAATTTTGCAAAGCAATACAAAAATATTTCTAGTCTACTAGAAATTCTAACGCCACACAATACAAATCTTTTATTCTTTTGTACATTGAATAGAAACTTGTTTGTTCATACAAGACAAAAGAATTTCAATACGTTCATCTCTAACACTCGTATTCACAAAATTGTATAAGTATTAAGTTATTTTGTCTGTTTTTTCTGCTAAAGATCAACTAACTTTTCTTATCGTTTAGACGTAAGAAACTGCTTGAGAGCAATGTATAGACAACTATAGCTTGAACATTGTTGGTATATAAACGAGTCTTTTAAATTCACGCAATACCTAATACACTAACAAGTTTTGTTGAGTGAAAAGAAGACAACTTTTGCTCTACATTTATAAATAAATAAATAGTTCAGGACAATATACACACGGCACGATCTGATCCAATACTAAGCTTTCGCTTGTGTTATGGAAACCAGATGGCTGAGAAACATACATATTATATCATTTTAAATAAATACTTATTTAGATAATTAACACCCAGACAAAGAGCAAATATTTGTGTGATGAACAGGAATCGAACCCATGACCTCTGGCTGGCAGGGCCACTTCCATCCAAGCCAACCGGTCAGTCAAAACATTGCGCGTTAATACGCATAAAGTGCATCGGATCACGCATCATTTGCAGCAATGTAGAAAATACATAACCTACGATCCTTGTTATTACAAACGGTTCAATAAAATCCTATCGAGTTTGTGGCCACTGGTATTCGGATGAGAGGACTCCGTGTGGATTTTCAACAGACAACTCGACTTTGATCTTCGAGTGTTCGAGCGTGGGTTAGATTTATACTTCATTTCGATTGTTTGGCCAGTATTATATTGTATTTATAGCAACCTACTTATCTTTTGTTAGTTATTTCGTATATGTACGTATATTATGGTTGAAATGAAGATTTGTAGAAATCTGAATTTAAAAATAAATTCAACTTTAATTACATTCTAAGTTAAAACTTACAATGAAGAATGCAACTAACACCAATGTTGTATTTCTGTGACATGTCGTAAAATATAATGAAAATCTCACCTCTATCTTTAGGAGGACCGTGCTCAAAATAAATATTATGTATATTAGGACTACTTTAAAAGCAACTATTTTTCACTCGTATATTATCCTCTCACATAAATTACTGTCTTTGAGCTTGTAGGATTTTGAAATTTACATTTTACCTAAAAAGTGTCTCCCAGTGCTAAAATGGTTAACATAAATCATAATAATAAACAAGAAAACATCCACTATGTATTCTACAATTACGTTATACACAATTGTAGATATTTATGAACCTAAATATACATATTGTTATATTAAGATACTGCAACTTAAAAGAGGAAAAACAATTCCTTTTTTGTCTTGCTTGGAACCTGCAAAAACACAGACGAAATAATTATCATTGCTACAGCTAAATTGTCGACAAGTGAATTGCAAAGCATTCCCGCTGGATTATATAATTGAAGCCGTAATAATTTATAAGACAGAAGGAGCAGTTTGTTTAAAGAAATAGAAAATTGTCCACGTGAATCAAAGAGATAAGTTTTAACGAGTCGCTAAAATAGTCGCTCTGAGGACATTTAACTGAAATCTATAGGCTGAGTTTTAATGAGAAGTTTTGTTAATAGTCTCAGTTTCGTTATTTAATGTTGAATGTTTATTGTTCAAAGATGGATGCATTTTCTTGAAGCTTTATTTATTAACCTTTTCGTTACATCAAACGAGCTTTGGTTTCTATGAATCTCAACTGAGGGATGTAGTTACTATTTATCGAAGTTTTTACGATTTCACATATTACACGCTTCGGTTTCCATGAAAATAATATAGTACCAAAGTAAAGCACTTTTAGACTCAGTTCTTAAAGCACTTTTGAATCTTCTCTTTTAATTAATGTAACAAAAGCAGTTCGGAAAGTTGTTTTCACCGTGAAAGAGCGGCAGGTACCGAACTCTAGAGTTACTTGTTAAGCGCTAAGATGATTTTCAGGTGAATTATAATAAAATATTAGTAGTTCTATGTCTTATACATAATCTAGATGCACCTTGCACAATTGATTTAGTTTTGAATATTTCGTGTGAGCTTCAAAACTACCCTTCTTATCATTCTGATACTTCTACCAAAATATTGTATTGTTTTTGCACGCCTCATAAGCGAAGCGTTGAGGTGGGTACTACTGTCACTTCGCGCAAAACATCTGATTTTTCAAACTTAAAATGTCTTTATGTATTATACATTGCACTTGTAAGATAATACATACACACACATATTAAGAAAAAACACTATTTTTAACGTTCATGATATTTTTGATGTCATTTTTGTTATTTAAACTAGTTAAAAAACAGTTTAAAAAAGTTCTGTCTTGGACGTCCGTGTGTCTGTATGTGCGGATCCTTTTTCTTGTTAACACGATAGCGACCGAAATACTTTACTAATCGAGTCTTTTATTTTCTCTTACGCTTGAGTATGCTCAGGAATAGAACCCTTTCATTTTTCAGGGTCTGATTCGATGTGGTTTAATTGTTATTAAATAAACAAAAATAATAATTAATAAATATTTATTAAAAAAAATTATGAGGCGTGCACTTTTGGATTTTCCAAATTATTTTTTTATTATAGAGAGAACAGGAAGCTGGTATGTTTCCTAGTGGTAAGCAAACCACGGCCCACATCCTAAAATTTTATTTTTTTCTACATTAAAATAGATATTGAATGTTTAACAACAATTCGGGTAAACCCTCCTTATGTACCAATTTATTCTATTTATTAGGGTATCATACATACTATGTCACATAGCACTATCATTATTACGTGTCTGAATCCATACTAACATTATAATAGTTGTCTCTACGTGAATTGGCAGATTCATGATACTTTTGGTACATTTATATGATCAAAATTGAGAATATTCATTATTCATACTGAACAGCATTCAGAATGTGAATAATTAAAACCAGTTAAAACAATAATAATGCAATATTAGCATCAACTCTCCGAAAACTGGTTTTAGTTTAAGACGCATTGTTTATTTAAACTACAGCAAGCAGGAAACTTGGCTAACGTTTCAAAAGAGCAACCGTACTGTAAGTAAAACTTAGTTGCGGTGTCATATTGATGTTCCTTTTACGAGCGTGCTTTGAATAAGCTAATGTAATGCCAAATGACAAAAATGAGAAATAAAGATTAGATGTAACCCTACAGTAGTCGCGTGGTCTACACATGTAATCCAGTGATACAAAATTGCAAATTTCTAAAAATCTAATAGGTCCAGTTATTTCATCCTTCGTGTACTACAAGTTGAATAATTGCCGCATGCACTCATTGCAGTGCGGAGAGTCGAGTGCGCGTGGTTGTGCAACAGGAGCTCCGCAGAATTCGCGGTCTACATTGTAGACCACGCGACCTTTCACGTCACTTTTAGATACTCGACTACTGTAGTGTTAAGAAGGTGTTATGAACTTCAAAACCTTATTTTCGAGGAAGAAATAAGTTTCGGATCATGTGGTATTTTAACTAAGCACTATTTTTAGTGATAGTCGAATGATAATAATCAATTAGAATATTCTATTGTAATTGAGGTGTATGAATTATACCTAATAATATCCAATTGAATTATAGTTGGACCAAAACAGTGATTATGATTTAACCGATATACATGACATACATTTTAACGATCGTCATATCTGTTGATTAAAATGCCTCTCAATGATGATTAGTTTCAAAGTATCTTGTATAATAACTAAATAAATCAGAAATTCTCATACTATTCAATTAACACGCCACACATAGGTACATTTTAAGACATCGATACAAAACATTTTCATTATCATCACGTATTCAATATCTCAACATATCATTCGCTTCATAAATTCCATTCCTTGAGTAATAGAGTCGCCCACGTGTCAGGATTGTCGACAGCATACATTATGATACACGAACATACAGTAGATACAAATATTTCCTTGATAGAAACAACCTTTTTATCACGTTGGGATAAAGATCAATATCGCGTGCCTCGCCCGCAGTCGAATGTGGTCAAATGTAAGATTCATAGAGATGTGGAATCGTAACGTAATACTGTGTTTGTTATCAGAACTATAGCTATACAAGCCGTGCCAGCTTTTGAGATATGAGTTGTCTTTTTTCTTGTTTTGGCCATTTTCACTATTACAAAGGAGTATTTAAAAGCAAGGTACCTACTATAAATACCTTTTGTACCATTATATATTCTTGTGTCTTCAGACATACGAATGTCCTGGTTATTTAAGACCATATATTTTATACTAGCTGCGCTCCGCGGTTTCACCCGCGTGGCTCCGCTCCTGTTGGTCTTAGCGTGATGATATATCGATGAATGGGCTATCTAAAACCGAAAGAATTTTTCAAATCGGACCAGTTCCTGAGATTGACGCTTTCAAACAAACAAACAAACTCTTCAGCTTTATAATATTAGTATAGATAACTTATTACCAAGCATTACACGGAAATAAATTGTATTCTTATCGTGTATTATATTTATCGTTTTATGAGCACTAGTGTCAGACTTAGATACGAAAGTTAATTTAGGTTATGAGTTACAACTTTTAGTGCCATCTTAGCTCCTAATTTTGAGACACGGTGTGTGTTATCTCTTTGAAACATCTCACATTATTCATTTAATTTATAAAACATTTTACGTTTCCAAACAAACAATAATCAATGTAATATTGAGGAAATAGTAAAACTATGGCTTTTATATTAAAAGTTTTTATTTAACAGGAATTTAATCTCTCCTTCTACAAAATATCAATAAAGAGGAGAAGACACTGTTACCACAGAATACATAATAGTAGCTAAACGCTACAGAACGGACACTCTCCGCCTCCCGCCAAAATTAAACTTACCTCACCCCCGCGCGATCAGACATAAAATGGGCCATATTTTTCTGCAAGGACGATACGCAACGAAGATTGACAACATTAATCAAATTGACTTAAAGTAATTTTATTATTTTGGATTTGTGATTATCGTTTTTCGTAGAAAATGGTTAGATATTGTCCTGTTTATGGATGTATTTCATCAGAAAAACGCGAATTTTTTTTACGCTAGTCACAAATGTGCCAACCATAAAGCGTTAACACACACATTTGCAGTCTCTACAGTGTGACTGTCAAAACGATCATTTTGTATGGAGTGTCCGGGGTGTGCTGTTACCATACATTGTCCTATCATAGATTTACATTAACATTGCGCATTTGTTCCAAAAAACAGACCATAAGATCTGTGAAAACTGAGCTAACGGTAGAGTTAACTTTTTTATTATTAACACCAATTCATCAACTAAATAATAACAACAGTCTATCACAGATTTGCATTAACACTGCGCATTTCATCCAAAAGACACTATTTGTGCAATAAATACAACAGAACTTTTTTTTTATTAATCAACTAAATAATAACAACATCAGAAGAAACAGTTACCATTAAATTGTCCATTACCGATTTACATAACCATTGCGTATTTCAAAAACACACCATATGAGCTTACATCGCTTCTGTATTTCACCCGCGTGCTCGGAATCTAATTACCGCCTCACTTGTTTTATATTTTTAGCTACATCGATGCGAAACTCAATTTCACTAACCGTGTTCCAATGTCTATTGTCCGATACGTAACGCTTAAACACTGTCAATTCGATGAAAAATGTTTTCACTGAAAGTGTCATGAGCGTGTGGCCGAATATTTTTGAGGGTATGAAGTGACTTTTATGTTTTCGCTTTTGTATAAAAAGATGAATATTTATTGATGGGACATAATGGTTTGTATTCAAAATAATACTATAATATATAACTTATTTACGAAGTATAGTAGTAATATTTTTAGTTAACATTTAAATTAACAGATAAAATAACAAAAAAGGTATAATAAACGCTATATTTATGAGTACACTGTACAATATTTATACCTACTGCATTTTAAAAACTCAATCCTCCTTCTTCAAATAAAAAAAAAACATGCAAATATCTCTATCAATTTTAAATATCATGGATTTGGAATTTATCGTAAACTATACAAAGAGGAGCTAGAGTACAGCTCTATTTTGAACACAAAAAGTATTATAAGTAAATTAGAAGTAACATATTGAAATACTATTTAATCTATCTGTCACGATATTACACAGCACTACTCAAACACCCGTTCATCAATCCATAACTCCATTCAGACAAGCGTAAACCTAACCTATAACCTCAAAACAAACTGTCATACATTATTCTAAAACGGCTTAAGTTTATTACAGCAGCGGGATGAAACAAAGATAAGTTTGTAATCCCGTACTAGGCTGGAGTTATCCAATGTATTTCGGGGATTCCCGTCAAATTCCCCGCTTCGATAATGACTCCTTTATTGTATCCAACGGCCTAGAGCTCAGAGCTCAACATTCTTGATTATATTAGCCCTAAAAGAAACATTGCAGTTGCGTTGAGTCCAATTTATTGAATGGCTTCATAGAATCTATTCTGCGTTATCTGTAGTAGGTAATTGCTTTGTGATTTCCTGATAAAAAAGGCTCGTTGTCTTTTGTGTAGATTATTAATTGCAGTTGGATTGGTGCAGCAGTTTTATTGATTACACATTATATATTTTTGATGACTATAGGATGAATGAGTGAATTTAGTAGATAACATATTGCAGATAAAAAAGACGGGTTGCACTCCGGGAGTGCCGGCAGAAGTGAAAACTTGATTATTAACGTTCAGCATTTTTGATATTTTGGAATGGTATCCGTCTTACGCATGGAATATAAGGGCTAAAAAAAATCCGTCTTACGCTTTTTCGATCAGGCCACGTGTCCTGACGCGAGTTTAAGATTTTATACCCAACGCCGCTAAAGAAGTTTTCACTTCAAAAAATCGCTGAAAATTTAACATAGAATTTAAATAAATAATAGCCTAATCGGAGTTATCCTTATTATGTCCTCATTACATAACGTCTAAAAAAGTGTAATAATTATCCACTAGCTAGTGATATTAACTTTTTCTGAAAAACTAACTTTAAGGTTCAAAAAATATTCTACTCCTATCGTTCACTGCAAGTCCATAACAACTTCAATATAATTTTTAACTCAGTTAAAGTTCTCTAAAGCAGAATTTCACCAAAACACGTTGCACTTAACAAAGTTAAAATTAATAATGCCTAGTAAAGACCGCAACATGACATTTTCGCGTTTAAAATATTACGTGGTCTCCATTGTGGGTTCACCTGAAGTGTTCCGAGATAATTATAAACCTGTTATTAATAAATTCTGATGGATTTTGGTCAAGGATATTTAGTTCCAGCAAGATTTCCGGGAAAGCATACTAAACTGTGGATTTGCAAGGGTTTTATGTTTCTCTTCGTTAATAAATGCATCCAATTTTAGTTAAAATAATGGAGAGAATATATGGGTAACTATTTAATTATTTATAGTACAAAGGGATACTACTTAACGACTATGTGTGTAAACGTCCTTTATCAAAGTCATGTTGTTACATATGTGATCATATGTTTTAGAGTTCACTGCACGGTCCCAAGCCTCGTAGGTAAAGCCATAAATCATAATCTATCACGCCTTCTAAAAAGTAACTGAATGATAAATCGAAAAAATAGTTACATTTATTTGCTGAATTACATCACACACACCGAGCATTCTACATCATATAGTACTATAACCCAACACATTTAAAAGGCATTTATTTTCGAACGCTCAATATCAGAAGAAAGGGCGTTTTGTAAAATGGATTGGAAAGTGGCGGAACCTCAGTAGCAATTTGGAGCCACGTGAAATAAAAGAAGGAGTTTGGTCGGACCGCTTGTAATTAGATTCCCACACTTTGTTCGGGCGATAAAAGTCACTGCTCGACCCTGCACAAACGTCCTCTGTTTTGTCAACGTGAGACATTTGAGAGTCCCGTAAATTTGTGAACAAATTTTTCATGGTAATTTTGTTACATGGAAATAGGAAGATGAAGTTTTTGAATAAAGAGAATGTGGATGTATAATATAATATAGTCACAGTTTAGGCTTTATAAGACGTTTTCAAGATGTATTGTCAAATAATATAAACAATTATTTGCAGGAAGGGCAATGCTACGAAACATTCGCTGTTTATCACGCTGTTACAATGATTTTCACAGATTTCAGTCATTTTGTATCTAAACATTAAAACCCACTTAAAATATCCATTTCAGGCTTATCATATTAAATATTCAGAACAAGTTTACTGAAAATTGAATTTATGCCTACACGCCTTTTTGTCACATTATAAGGTAAAATAGCGAAAATAAGCCAATTATTACTTAAGTGAGTCATATTCAAAAGCGAAGTCTCAAGGGCCTTGCCGCATCAAAAATAAGCTTTCGGGGACAAAAAGTGGATTTATAATTGGCCTGAAAAATTATCCTTCTCTCTTCTCTTAATGCACTGTCGAGAAACTGTGAATAATTGCTCCAACGTAGCCCACCTAATTGCTTACTTCGAATTATCTTTAACATTCTGCGGCTAGAAAGGAAATAATTTCGCTCGAATAGAATTTTAGTTTTATATAATTATGAATGGACTTCTACGTTTTGCATTCGAATTAATGAATTTTAAATTTAAATGGTTATTCTAAATAGAAATATCTTTTATGGTTCATAAAAAGGAGTTGATATTTTTCTAATAAATGAATTACAAAACTCTATTTCATCTCAATCTGAATGAAATTTCTATATTCATCAGAATTTGGCCAGTTGGTGTACTTATTAATAAATATTGACACACTGACACTATTAAAAAAATTTTAACTAAAAAAACAACTTTACGTAATGTATAATGTACGTTTCAAACAACGGTTTCAAATCGACCGGAGAAACCTGTCAAAGATAGTAAGTAGAGTCATAAAAAGTTAACTAGCTATATAGAATATAATTCCTACATAACAATGTTTAAAGTATGTGTTACATAAGTATACAGTGATTTACATAAATATATAATGTTCCACTAATATTTATTATAACATGTCGTATTTTCGTTCAAGTCATTTGGATGTTTACCTGGCCAAGAAAACAAAAGCAACGCCAGTCGATATAAATCAATGCTAATCTTGTTTGCTTTGAATTGCTGTTTATATAACTTCTATTTTTGTAGTGGAGGAAAAACAAGCAGACGGAAACTTGGTATTAATCGAAGAACTTGATAAACTACTGCGATTGTAATATCGAAATAGCGACATTAGGTTAACTGGTATTTTTCTTTGAACCGCAAGAGGTGATACATTGAATATTCTTTAAGGGGTTTCATAAATTAAAATGATACACTATTTCAACAATTTACTGTGCTATAGCTTTACCTAGTATATTTATTTTATATTATAATATAATCTGTGAGTTTACTCGCGTGCAGTTCCCTGTATCGAGCTACCAATGATCCTGTACTAAATAGTAGATATTGTATATGTACCTACTCCATTGTATTTTTAGACAAAAAATTTAATTTATCTGTATATTGAAATTGATTAGATATCTTTATCTAGCTCAGTGGCTCATACATAAAAACGTAACGGACATACAAAGCTACTTTTATATTCATAATTTTACACATCCACGAAGCCTTATTTCTCTTGTGCAAAAAAGGTCACGCAAAAACCCTCTATAATCTCAAATAAAAGACAAAAAGTAACCGTGCATCTATAAAACCCATTTTCAATATCATAATATACCTTTTAAAAGATTAACATCGCAAGAAGAAACTAAATTCTAATAAATCCAACAAGACCTGAGTACACGCAAAATGAACATTAATTTAGTAAAAAAGTTTTATTCCGTATTACGTTTAGACTAAAGGAAAATCAGCAATCTAGACAGTGAAAAAGTAATCTTTTATTTAGAATCGGACACGCAGTACGGGCTTGTACATCTGAAAAGAAAAAATATTACCTTATAATTAGCTATTTCACTTTTCATGAAATGAACAAAGTATCTACAAACTAAATTATTCAGGGCGGATTTTATTTCTTTCTGTTATAATATTAATAAAGCTCATTTTTTTAAGCTATTGCATAGCTTCTATCGCGGGCCTTGAGCGCGGGGACCGAATCGAGAAATTCCGTAACGAAAAAACCTCACGCTCCCCACTCCGACGGACACGGAGGTGTGGCTTGAAGGCATGCTATGCAATAGCTTTACCGCGGCAGTCCCCGAGTGCCACACGTCTTTTTTTTTAATTTTAACTGTAACTGTACGGGATATACATAATTTATTCCGCCATATACTGTATCATGGTTGTGTGACCTTGTGTCTTTTTATTGTAGATAAGGAAGCGCTTGACCACAGTCTGCCTGATGGAAAGCTAAGATGCGGTCTAAGATGGTACGCTTCCCTAGTAGGTACCGGTTCACTCTTCGCTTGAAATTGTATATTGTACTCATGGAGGAACACAGATTCAATAATAATGTGTGTGAATAAAAAACCTGCCTGACCAACAGAAAATCTAAAAGCGAAAATTTTATTAGAAAATTTTCTTTAATCCTATAGCAAAACTTAATCACTTAGCCGTTATTGTAAGATACCTTCTTAACTTATAGTATTTTTAAACAGATCAACGTTAGACAAACATATAAAAATGTACTTCACAACACACTTCGTCACCAAGGACACAAGGCTATACGCAATTGTTTATTTCTATATTTACGTATTTATATACCTCCGAGTATACGCCGACCCTAATACAAAACACATTAATAATAAATCTCGGTAAATACAATAAAGCCCTTTCCTACTTTCAAGTATAATATTCCTTCGAAGGGACAGCTTTAATACCTTCTCGTAAACGATACGTCTTGTAACAGACTACTTTATTATTCATTACTACTATGAAAGGTTCTGATAAACCTTTCTAACTTTATAAGAAACTGACAACAGTTACAATATTATAGTAATAAAAATATTTTTTTTGTAGAAAACACGCTAATTTTTAAGACATTAAAATAATGTTAAGTACTGTAAAAGCTATTTGATTTATTTGGCAATGTGAAATGTTCTGGAATATTCCTTTTTTCACGCATTTGAGATAACATTATATTAGTTTAACCTATAACATCGAACCAAAAATCCATCTATTTTGATGTGAAGTTTGTCCACAATGTGTTAATTGCGAAATTTCCAAAGAGCTTTCCCATTATTTTTCCTCAATACTTATCAACATAACAAGGAATGAAAGACACAATTATATGTAAGTAAATCAAATACAACGCAGTATTTTCTAGAACAACCTAAGGAAAATGTTCACGAAGATTTTTATACGTCACGCCAAGATCCAAGTAATTAATATAATAAGACAGTTATAAAGAAACTTGATGACGTGTATCTTTCGAGTAATTATCTCAATGAAAACAAACTTCACGAGTACTAAAACGCATCTCAAGAACAAGAAGAAACCATAAAACTCTACGGTATCACAGCATCTCGATAGATAAGGTAACTTTGAAAAAACCACTACCCTCGGTGTTCCAGAGTTTTGGACCAAAGGTATAAATTTGGCTGTTATCAGTTCGTACGAAACTTTGCTATCTACCCACTGCTTGTTTTACGACGTTTGAACATTGCGTAAATTGAAAATGTATAGAAAAGTCAGTGACCTAACTTGAATAAATATTATTTCGAAGCGCGCGTACCGCAATTTCAATAAATCAACGCCATACGAACTATAAAATCGGCTGCTTTTAGAAAAATATATAATTTAACATTAGGTTTTTCCAATAAGTATCTAAATGTACTTTGAAGCAAGTTTTACAAGAATATTGACCAGTTACCTACCTTAGTTCATAGTTTTCTATAATTTAGGACCAGATAGTGTTTGGTAAATGTTAGAAAATATCGATTTAACTTTAACAAAATTATGAAAATAGTGCCGCAGTATTCATATCTTACTACTATTGTATCAAATTGTACGCATAAAAAAATATATTTCTGGTATAAACAAGTAAATAATATAAACATAAAAGAAAGTAATTGACATTAATCACAATAAACAAAGACACACAACAGAAAAACATTAAACTGTAGTTACATTTATGAAATCAACATTTGAATTTACTTTTTAAAGCAACATTTAATGCTAACAAAAACAATAAATTTGCTTAATTCAATTTCTATGAAATTCAGGTTCAAGGAAAAATGCCTTTTATATTTGCTTATGGACGAGTGCCATTAGCTTGATGAATATTTTAATAATTCTAAAATTTAAAGTGCTCCCTAATGAAGCGAATGGGGTATTGTGATTCGATTTATACTTATGTACATATTAAAAGCACATTTCACTTTAATGTTATAAAGCCGAATGTTTGTTTTTGTTTGTTAATCTTTTACGCCCGAACGGTGGGATAGTAAACAGCTATATTCACTTGGGATAGACGGTACACTGAAAATAGGAGAAGCCTTTTACTAAGAATTATTTATTTAGGGAAAAATGCAATACAGTAAAAGAAAAACTTCGAAAGGTATTGCATTCCCGAATTAATAGCCACAAACATCAAACTAAGTCTATACTAATATCTATTATAAAACTGAAGAGCTTGTTTGTTTGTTTGAACGCCCTAATATCGGGAGCTATTGGTCCGATTTAAAAAATTCTTTCGATGTTAGATAGGCCATTTATTGAGGAAATCTATATGCTATATCTATCTATCATCTCGCTAAGACTAACAGGAGCGCGGGTAAAACCGCGGAGCACAGCTAGTAAAAAATATTTAAACCGAATATGGTCAATATATTTAAATAGAAGCATTAGTTATGTAAAAGTGAACACAAGTCCATAGAAAGTACCAGTATGTGGTACATAACCGCAGGCGTGCGGCGCGTCATTATTGAGGAAGCGGTTTTTATTGTTGCAAAAATTGTATGGAATTTCCAGTTCTACGTAAATGTAGGTGTAATTAGCTTAGTTTTAGACTTAAGGTTTAAAAATTGTTTTTAAAGATGACAAAGGTAATTTTATTAGTTTAGACGCTCGCTCCATATAAATTAGTAGACCGAAATTGGATCTGAGACGTAAAAACGAATCACATTATATCGAATAATTTGTGATGATTTCCAAAGGAACCAAAGAATTGCCAAGTTTCCTAAAATAAAAATGCAATAGAATACTTTCAGATGCATAATCAAACTTCCGGGCTCGGAAATATTTTCACCACCAAAGCTCGAACCTTGGACATCTGAATTGTAGCACTAAAACACTTACTTATAATGGGGGCCTATATTCAAATGAATCGTTCATTGAAACAATTTGGTTCTTATAATACCTATCTTGTTTCTAATATCTTTAACAACGTCTTACATTTTTTCTCGTTAATAGAAAATATCACAGAACACGTTCCTAATTAATAATTACGTCTTTTCTTTGAAAGCTTTATTATATCTTCTAATTAAAGAATATTACTCAATAGACAATAATAATAATCTCAAAAGTAGTATAGAAATATTAGTATCGAAATTCTCATACAGAATCTACGTCATTCCAGAAAACTTGGTACAAAATACTTATCTCAACTCGTAAACAAAGATTGTCTATGATTTACGTCCCGCGTCCATCGTGTTTGTTAAACTATTTTATCCCTAACCTATTTTCGAAGCTATAGTTTTAAGAAAGTTCAACTTAGAGAAAATCCGAGGTGCTTTTCGCTGATCCCGGTCGTTTCTGCTGGGAAATATTGAACTATTTCACATAATTTTGTCGTCCAAATTCAATATTTTAGAACGCTTAGGAACGCTTCTTTTGAAAAGGAAAATATTTTATTGCAATTTGTCACGTGACGGCGAGGGAAATGAGCAAACACGTCTTATTATAGTGATAACGACTGCGTATTACGATCGACTATATTGTAAATAGGTTCTCTAATAAATAACAGATTGATTTCTAACAAAAAAATTCCCAAGCAAATACATTAAGGAATTTTCATTACTCCACTCCCTACCTTTCCTCTTCCTTTCCCATCCTTTTTCCCATCCCTTTCCCTCCCATTTCCCATTCATCTCCCTTCCCTCTCCTATAATGTCCACCTTCCATCCCTATTATAATCTTTTAGTAATTATGAAAGCGGTTTTATCAGGTAGAATACCCCAGGAGGGTACCAGCAATGCAGGAGAATCCCTCCCCCATCCTTTGAGATGGGGCAGCCCGTCGTATTCTGGGGCGGGCATAAATCCGCAACCAAGGCCTTATAACAATAAAAATAACAGACATACTATACCATCTTCGCATGTCACGCATTCCGTGGATTTTTGTAACATAAGAGGTCTTCACTCAAACCTCAATGCCGTACATCATCACCTCGAGACGGTCAATCCAGCTCTGCTGTTTCTCACAGAAACCCAGATTTCTACCCCACTGGACACGTCGTACCTTACTTATCCTGGCTTTAATCTCGAACACTCGTTTGTTCCACATGCCGGCGTATGCGTGTACGTAAGGGCGGACATCTGCTGTCGTCGTCTAACAGTTTCTGGGGATATTGGTCTCTCTGTCATTTGGCTGCATGTCGATTCCAAGGACCGTCCACGTATATATGCATGTCTTTATAGACCTCATAGTGGAAACAGTGGGACTGATCAGCTCTTTGAGCACGTTCAATCGATGGCTGACGAAGTATTACATCAGTTTCCTTCTGCAGAACTTATTCTATTAGGTGACTTCAATGCTCATCACGCAGATTGGCTTGGTTCACGGACAACCGACTACGCAGGAAGAGTTGTGTACAATTTCGCCATTGCCTATGGTCTGACGCAGCTGGTTTCCTCGCCAACGCGAATACCGGATGTGGATGGCCATCTTCCCTCTCTGCTGGATCTGCTCCTAACTACACACCCCGATAATTATCAGGTGACGGTTGTCGCCCCATTGGGGTCGTCCGACCATTGCCTGATCAGAAGTGTGGTGCCTCTTGAACGTGCAAAACGGCCGGAACAGGCATCTTGTCGTCGAGTTTGGCATTACAAATCAGCAGATTGGGAGGGATTGCGACTATTCTATGCATCCTACCCTTGGGGTGGAGTCTGCTTTTCTGATGATGATCCTAGTACCTGTGCAGACGCTGTCACCGATGTGTTATTGCAGGGTATGGAACTTTTCATTCCATCCTCTGTAGTACCCGTCGGCGGCAAGTCCAAGCCATGGTTTGATCGTTCTTGCATTAAGGCGTCTCGCCGCAAGCAAGAACAGTTCCAAGCCTGGGCTAATGCATTGGCTACTCACGATCCTAACGTAAAAACCTTAAAAAAGCAGTATAACTCCGCCTCTAGGGCCTATAAAAGAGAAATCTCCGCAGCGAAGGCTGCCTATATTGAAAAGATAGGTCATAGACTTGCACAACTCCCATCAGGAACTCGAGCATTCTGGTCTTTGTCAAAGGCAATCCAAGGAAACTTCAGTAAGTCTTCATTTCCACCTTTACGCAGGGACGACGACACTCTGGCTCATTCCGCCAAAGATAAGGCTGATCTCCTAGGCGCAATCTTTGCACGTAACTCCACACTGGATGATGGGGGAACAACACCGCCTTCGTTACCGTGCAAACAAAGCTCAATGCCGGATATCCGGTTTACGCAACGAGCTGTTCGAAAGGCACTCAGTAACCTTGACACGTCCAAGTCGAGTGGGCCGGATGCAATCCCTGCAGTTTTACTCAAAACGTGTGCCCCTGAGCTTACACCAGTTATAACGCGCCTGTTTCGACATTCCTACCTAAAAGCCGTGGTGCCGCAGTCATGGAAAATGGCTTTTGTTCACCCGATCCCTAAGAAGGGCGATAGATCGGATCCATCAAACTACAGACCTATAGCTATAACCTCCTTACTCTCCAAAATAATGGAAGGCATTATCAACAGCCAGCTCTTGGGTTATTTAGAGAAAAACCAGCTATTGAGCGATCGTCAATATGGTTTTCGCCACGGTCGTTCAGCCAGTGATCTCTTAATCTATCTAACCCATAAATGGGCGGAAGCTGTCGAGAGTAAGGGGGAGGCGTTGGCTGTAAGTTTAGACATCGCCAAAGCTTTTGATCGGGTTTGGCATAAGGCGCTCATTTCCAAACTGCCATCCTACGGACTTCCTTCAGGACTTTGTGATTGGGTTACCAGCTTCCTTTCAGGCAGAAGTATACAAGTCGTTATCGACGGTTTCCGCTCTGCCTCTTTACCCCTTAATGCTGGTGTCCCTCAAGGCTGTGTGCTATCCCCCACTCTGTTCCTCCTGCACATTAACGACATGTTACAAATATGTAATATACACTGTTATGCGGATGACAGTACTGGGGATGCCTTTTACTCCGGCCACTCACAAGTCTCTAGGGCCCATGTGGAGGAATGTCGAAATGGGCTTGTAGATACTATAGAAACTTCGTTAGATCAAGTTTCTGAATGGGGTAGACTCAATTTGGTGGAATTCAATCCAAAAAAAACGCAAGTCTGCGTGTTTTCCACTAAGAAGTCCCCATTCCTCGTTTCACCTCGGTTTCAGAACACTCCTCTTAATATCTCACCGAGCATTGGAATCCTAGGCGTCCAAATATCGAGTGACGTTCAATTTCGAGGTCATTTAGAAGATAAAGCTAAACTAGCTTCAAAAAAGTTGGGTGTACTAAGCAGATCGAGGAGGTATTTCAAATCAGCTCATCTACTCCTTTTGTATAAGGCACAGGTTCGTCCACACCTGGAATATTGCTCTCATCTGTTTGCTGGCGCCCCTCAATACCAACTTCTTCCTTTGGACCGAATTGAACGTCGGGCAACTCGAATCATTGACGACCCAAAAATCTCCAATAAGCTCGATCCGCTCTCGCTTAGAAGAGATATCGCATCACTCTGTATTTTCTACAGAATCTATTACGGGGAGTGTTCTGAAGAACTTTTTGGTCTAATCCCACCCGCCCAATTTCATTATCGCACTTCCCGCCAGAAAAATAAGTTCCACCCTCACCACCTCGACTGCTGGCGGAGTTCCACAGTTCGTTTTACGCGAAATTTTCTCCCGCGAACTGTAAAACTCTGGAACGACCTACCACCTACAGTATTCCCCAATTCTTATAACATGGAGACCTTCAAAAAGAGCACCTATAAACACCTAAAAAACCGGCTGCTAGCTAAGGATTCTCCAAGTTATCCCTAACAATTTCCCTCTTTTATATCCTTCCCCTTTCCTGAGGACAGCAACACATCCACTCCCCAGTGGAGTGGATGCTTATGGGCGGCGCGTATCGCTTAACACCAGGCGACGCGTCTGCTCGCTTGCTATCCCACAACATAAAAAAAAAAAAAAAAAAAAAAATACTAATATTGTATAAACAATATTTTAAGGTTTAATTATTATAAAAAAATTCATATGCCCAAAGAGTTATTTCATAGTGTAGGTACCTAAGTATATAATATTACATAAAAAATTGAGATTTCCTTGCATGTTTGTATTTATACATAGAATATCAATATTATTTTTTGGAAACAAACGTAAATAACAAACATTTCCGAACCTATAACATACGATACTTCTATTGATTTTTGTACCCCAAATACATCGAATACCGGGAGCATAATAATTTAAGTTTGATAAAAACAGAGCCTAACGTAAGCTGTTTAAGAAATTGACATTATTATCCCCGAAGACTTCGAGATAATCCAATAACTGTTTTGTTTGAAATATTTTTCATAAAAGAACACCTTTTAGCTCAAGTAAAAACAGTCGATTGTTACTGACAGCTTTTGGAATCGAAATAAAAGGGATTTGTTAACTGAAGGGGATTGTATTAGCTTTGCTGACAGAATTTTATATTACATCAATACTTTAACCAAGTGTCAACAAAAATGTCACGCTTTGGCTTCTTTATAAAGATGGTTTGATTGGTAAGTACCTATCATTTTGATTTGTCAAAGCTTACAATAGCATTAACTACAGCTACCTAAACATTCTAACTAACACACAGCTTATTTTAACGAAGATAATCAAAATATTTAAAAACTAACAATTCCTAAATCTATCCATTTCCCTGCAAATTACATGAAATATATCCTGTATGATATATCTACTTGAACATAAATCACATAGACCGCAATGATTGGTCGCGCCATTAGCACGCGCGATCGGAGACTCGTGACGTCACGGCACACGACAAATATCTCATTATAATAATCATATTGATTCTCCTGTAATTATATTGTTAAACCTTATTAATTTTATATTTACAAATTCTGTGTATCGGAGAAAATAGTCCTTGGAAATTACCATGATTTATAGCATTATATCCAGCGTAGAAATTGATAGCGATTAACGTAGACGACCTATTTAGTTCCGTCATTTTTGACGTGACAACGTCTTATAATTCGATAGAGCCGGCTGCACGCACGAAAAAACATGACTATCATGCGGCGTTACCTCGCTCTGAGGCGTTCCATGTTAGGTTTGAAGTGCAAGCGAGAGCGCGGAACGAGCGACAAAGAAGTACAATCGGACGTTGTCACGTTCAACTATCGGCAGTAAACCGACTTTACAGACAACCAATTTTTTTTTTTCACAAAAGGAATAACACTATATGACATTATAGTAACGGTGTACCAGACGACTGTTCAACGCTGAAAAGAAAATATTTAATTTATTATTCGCTAATATTATAAAGTTTCCGTAAAGAAAGATATATTTCTCATGTAGCCCTCTTACAATAAATCATTTCAATATAAGTCGAGGTATTGTATTTGAATTCCAAGAGAGCTATATCTCTTCAAGAGCTAGAATTTATTGTAAAAGGGCTTCTAGAATTCTCGATACACACTATTTAGCGCGTAATACCTTTAAAAAAACTTTCACGCAATCATAAATTATAACATTAACGCAATTCCACAACCAAATGTTCAAAACTATAACAATATGTACAAAGTAGGCATTACAAAGTAAAAATAACGAACCTTTAATAAAATATGAGGAAAGTTAGATCTCAAACGAGAACCGCGTTCAGAAATGAAATTTGCCTTCTATGTGTTGAGCAAATGTTTAATGTTGACTCTGATTCTTTTGTGTGCGTGAAACTGAATGCGTAAGAGAAATTAAGGGCACCTTGACTTTACGTCTTCTAAAATTAAATACGGTTCAATAAGCCTTTGTTTGTTGTATCTTAGTGGAACCGCGGCATTGTGTTTCATAGAAGTTAGATACAACTGTGTGTATAATCTCCATGAGATAATATTATGTTCTTTGATAATCTGTGGCCGAGGTGTTATTTGATATGAACAATTTTGACTTAGCAACGTTTGCGCATGTTGGAAACTGCTTATATAGGACCCTGCGCGTCATGAAACTTAATATCCTTATCGGACTGCCACCAATGCACTGATCATGTTATAGGTTGATCGGACCGACTGAAGATCCAACATACACTACAAATGAGGAAAGCATATCATTTAATACTTCTCGGGTATAAAATGATATGCTTTCCTCATTTTTTACATGCTACATTTGCCACATTTATTATAAAAGTTAGAAATATAGCTGTAATAGACGTAAACAAGGACTCAATCATATTTTTTACCTAAATAGTAAAATTTGCATTTTTTTAATATACCTAGATAATACGGAACAATCTCATCAATCGTTCATTGCTTGATTTAATTTAATACATCACCACTAATATTTTGTTACAATATGACAATTAATCATTTCATAAACATTTCCACCTATTTTCAATCGACCCTTCTTAGAATCTATTCAATTAATTTGTTTACACTGCACCGCAAATTCAACCATGTTTCTGAAAAGTACGTTAATGTATTTATAATTATCCACCCAAACTATATTTTAAGAACTTATAATGAGTTACCATAATCTTTGAAATGATAAGGCTAGATAGAGTTTGTCTAGAAACTTTTGATTATCCAACGAAGTAGATAACTGTCTAAGAATTTCGTCTGCATCGTAGGTTTTGGGTTCTAATAAAATTGGTTTGACTGTTATAATATCTAATTATCTAGCTACTAGTTGCATTAGCATAAAATGTTGTTATTACGTTTATACTGCTATTTAATCCTCCTATTTACTTGTAGGTATTTCCACTATAATTATGAATAAAGTACAGTTTATGAATATAGTATGGCAGTCAGTGAACAAGAAACTAAAATAGGATCTTTTATTTGGTAAAGTATTAACCATATAAATATTACATTTGTTCTTTGGTAGGCACGGTCTACGTGAAGATCTACGAACTCTCTATCTACATAATAGTATTTTTATACTCCACACATTTTTATGCAAGGGACACAAACATTTCATAAAATATTTAAAACGGTACTTCATTAAACATAAATAGAGTCAGTTTTAATCTAAGCATAAAGTTATATTTAGATTTATTACTATTTATGAACACGATAAGTGTCGAACGTAAAAGGTTCTCTAGTGGGTACTACGTGCTGCAGTATGCTCGTGTCTCGACGAACATAAAAAAGCGAATGTGTCGCTTTACGATTTTATATTACTTCTCATTATTAATGATCTCTGTTTCGCTGCAGCGCTGATTAAAAAGCAACCTCAACCTCGCGTCAACGTCACTAATTTTCAGCGGTTCCAACGCAATTACGTAATGATACACGGAAAATGTGACATTTAACTTAAATATTAATACGGAATATATCATTACTTTAATTATAGCAAGTTCGTTTCGGTAATTATTTATAATTTTATCAATAACCAAACGGGTAATTTAATGAAACTGAAAATGAAAAACAATATTTTGCTTCGGCACGTGTTATCGTGGATTTTAAATTTATGCGCTTATTGATATGATCAATGATCATAGAATATAGCGTTTAATTTAACGTGATTAACATTTTTTTAGGGATTTAAACCCCAATTGCAACAAAACCCAGTGCAACAAAACAAGCTAAAAATATTTAACAAAACCACTTAAACTTAATTACAGTAACTTAGGCTTAGGATCAAAGGTGAACACACTCTTAAAAGTTTTAAGATGCCATTAAAACGAAATGTTCATAATGTAGACAATTAGACACCAAGTTTGTAATGAAAATTTGTACAAGGCGTTGAAATTGTATCTCTATAAATATGTTCAAAATATGTTTCTGAAGTTTTTAAGAATCACAATAATTGTATCGTAGTCTAAAGTTTGTACATTGTATTATTATGAAAATTACTGGAATAGGTATATGCACTATAATATGGTCGATAAAATGTGGTACAATTAGACAGAATAACTAACAGACTTAATAGACTGTTGAAATATATTATATAATACAGTAAACTCAATCACTCGTCAGGTAATAATCCTTAAAATAGATAATCTATACATAGCGTCTTTATATATCTAACCCTCATCTCCAATAATCACAATTCAAAGCCAGCCAATTATCCTCCTTAAACTCCAAATTACCGCTCCAATTACCCTGCTATACTATTATTAAACTCATAAACTAGTACATCATAAAGCGACTTCAATTTCGTGTCGATTAGATCAGTGTAGTACATAATCAACAACAATATCGAATGTGTCATACGCACAGAATTCCAATTTGCATAGTAATAGCTGTTATGGACCTTCATAATGTTCAACTGGAGCCTCGGAACTAGTCAATGAACATTCATGAATATTAAAAATGAAGCTACTAGATTTGATGTGAAATCACTCGGTCACTACGTATCCTTCAGGTTGGGTTGAGATGAACAAAGTGACGTCGAAAAGCTCTTAATTAGAAGTCAAAGACAATTTAACTAAGCTAATATTTAAAATTATATCGTGTAATGCTGAAAGCTAACGCTAAAAGTATCCACAGGCCTGTTTTCATTCTTCAAAAGGAATCATTGCTCATTGAATATTTTAAAGAAGTGTCCTTAATGATAAGGTTGTGATCGTTTCTCAAATTACCTATCTTTACCGTACATAATTTTAGTTTTACTGTGGTTTTAGTACATATCTACACTATAGATATGCTGCTACTACAACTTAACAACTATTATATGTATATACTAGCGGTCCGCCCCGGCTTCGCCCGTGGTACATGTTTACGTTTTCTCTACATAAAAACCATCCTCGTACTTCAAGGAATATAATAAAAAAAGAATTATCGAAATCGGTTCAGCCGTTCTCGAGTTATGCGCTTACCAACACATTTTGCAATTCATTTTTATATATAAGAAGACTAGCGGTCCGCCCCGGCTTCGCCCGTGGTACATGTTTACGTTTTCTCTACATAAGAACCATCCTCGTACTTCAAGGAATATAATAAAAAAAGAATTATCGAAATCGGTTCAGCCGTTCTCGAGTTATGCGCTTACCAACACATTTTGCGATTCATTTTTATATTATACTAGCAGTCCGCCCCGGCTTCGCCCGTGGTACATATTTACGTTTTCTCTACGTAAGAACCATCCTCATACTTCAAGGAATATAATAAAAAAATAATTAACGAAATCGGTTCAGCCGTTCTCAAGTTATGCGCTTACCAACACATTTTGGGATTCATTTTTATATTATAGACTAGCGGTCCGCCCCGGCTTCGCCCGTGGTACATATTTACGTTTTCTCTACATAAAAACCATCCTCGTACTTCAAGGAATATAATAAAAAAAGAATTATCGAAATCGGTTCAGCCGTTCTCGAGTTATGCGCTTACCAACACATTTTGCGATTCATTTTTATATATAAGAAGACTAGCGGTCCGCCCCGGCTTCGCCCGTGGTACATGTTTACGTTTTCTCTACATAAGAACCATCCTCGTACTTCAAGGAATATAATAAAAAAAGAATTATCGAAATCGGTTCAGCCGTTCTCGAGTTATGCGCTTACCAACACATTTTGCGATTCATTTTTATATATAAGAAAGATAAGATTATAACTATATACCTACATAATATAATGAAAGTAACGTGCGAAGAGACAGGATTATTAGTGTCATACTAGCATCCCTGCATGCACGCTACTTCTCCAACAATTCTTAACACTACAGTTCTCTCATAATTGCTCCATTAACAAGTTAACTTTCCAAATTTCGAGTCTTGAATACAGATTTGTCAATTGCTATGCAAATTATTACATATTATAAGCGTAACTATGTGGAACTAAATAATTTGTTCGGAAGTTTAATTAACATGTTTAGACATAATTTGTGTATAATTGATATTGATAGTTTATTCAGCATTAGCATGGCTAATTAGCCTATCTAATCTTGATTGTGTACAATTACATGGAATTGCAGTTCTATTATTTCAGTGTATCGAATTATGCCTCATATTGTTTTGTTTGGAATGAAACTGCACCGAAATTAATTATATTATATGGAAGATAAATAACATATTATTATGTGCGAGTTTATGAGTATTGGGTATATAATATTATGTTAGTAATACCATGGAACTGTACATCGGTAGAGCCTATATTTAAAAATAACACAAGTGAACAGTTGTAATTAAAGTAATATTAAGAATAGGTAACATTAGGAATTTATATATTTATTTTTAATTTATATTTTATGTATTTGTGTTGATTTTGCAATGTATTTGTATTACATTTGTATCTCCTTTATTTGACAACACATAACTTGTCCAAAGTTATTTCATTACATAAATAATCAGTTCTTATTATAATCAGATAGCTACAACCAACCATATTACGAAAAAGAATTAAACATTAAGAAGTTTTCCTTCCAAATATCGTGATCTGAAATGAAAATCTTTCCATTAAAAGCGGGTAAACAAGCTCGCTCGTTTATTTTCAGTACGTGGCTGTCAAAATTTTTGCCCCTTATTATTGGATGCCATAAATCACAACACCTATGGCGAAAACGATAACAGTATTAAATATTTTCGTAAACAGCGAAGCGAACTCATAATTATAAAAACGATTTATAAATTTTATACGATTTACGAATTTGCGTTATGTTTTTGTGTTATTTGGAATGTTTGGAGTTTTTGACCGAATAATAATAATATTGTGTCAGTACATATTATGTAACTGTTAATAGTCCATTTAAAATGAAGCGCATAACTTGAGAACAGCTGAGCCGATTTCGTTAATTATTTTTTTATAATATTCCTTGAAGTACGAGGGTGGTTCTTATGGAGAGTACGTTTTCGGACGGCTACCTAGTTGAAAATATAAATATTATCTCGATAGTCTAATCTCTTACTCTATTTCAAGCGTAACATAGACAAAATAAAGGGAAATTTTGTACCTATAATGTATTGATTTAATTTCCTCACTATTTAAGAATATTTATTATACCTATCAATACTTTCCAGAACTTCATTTACAGGTTTTAGTTCTCTATAAACTCAAAGAATTTTATTAAATTAGATAAATTTAATGCATAAAGCATAAGGTTCATAATGAATGAAACAATTTGAAATTCATATATTCGTTGAAAATTATTCACGAATCGCGTTCTTATCTTAACGAGTTTAAAGTAATATATTCTTTAACAAATGATCTAAAGCGAATGTAAAAATTTGTTTTATTTACTGTTTTTCTGTTCTAATGAAATGAAAACACACAATATGTATAGGAATAAAGAATATTGATTATAACATTTAATTTATTCTAATCTATAAAAATTAAAAAAGGCGAATCCCGGTACAATTATATTATTATATATTATAGTGCATTATAGACTTCTAATTATTATTATACTAGCGGTCCGCCCCGGCTTCGCCCGCGGTACATATTTCGCAATAAAAGGTAGCCTATGTTCTTCCTCAGGGTCTAAAGATTATCTGTGCCAAATTTCATCAAAATCGGTCCAGTAGTTTATGCGTGAAAACCATACATACATACAAACCTTTCCTCTTTATAATATTAGTATACTTAGATTAAGAAAAATGTGTTTAGTACATACTATGACAAAAATGTCTATTTACATAACTTAGAGATACGTTATTAGATATTATATACCTAGTTTATAAATATTGCTATCGTTACAAATTTCAAGTAATGTTATTATAAAAAAAAACTTATACATTTTGCCTACTTAGAGAATAAATAACCAAAATCCCTTTTAATGCTCAATTACGTTATTTAAGGAAAACGTTCATGCTTCAGATCACAATGTTTTCGAGTGTACGTTCAGAAGTGAGTCAGTTGCTTTTATTATGCGTGACTTTTTAAATTATTCTGAATATACAAAAATCAAAAGGGAATTTCATTGAAAACTTTCATTGTATTACTTATTATTATAATATTTGGGTATAATTACTGTTAGACAAATCGTCACTACACAATTATGATAATAATTTGCTCATTATCAGTACCAATTTGCTCACAATTCAGTTTATTTTAGGTTAAAATTTTCTACGCCGATTGGAGAAATGTTGATTTTGATATCTTAGATACCTATAAAATTAAAAATTAATTTTAACCCTCAACTTTAAGTCGAAACTTAATGGCATCGAGCCAGTTACTGAATTGAGTATCAATCTATTCTCAATACATGCATTTAGCCACAACTGCTCAAAATACACATAATTACCAAGTACTAAAGAAATTGGAGAACTGCAAGTGACATGAGAATGATCTAACCAATTACCGTCCCAAATACACAGATTAGATATCGATTGAGAAACCGCATTCAAAATGACATGTAACATAGATGGTAGCAGACAGATTGTGTGTGGATGGTTGCGGTCATCTTGGATCTGATGCTGGACTAATTAGAACTGACCTTTGGACCCAAACGCAAGTACGATGCATGATTCTTTACCACGTTGTTTTAAGGTGATGAATTAATTTTTCTAACATTTACGGCCCTTTTTAAACCTTCGTAATTTTTATATTATTAAAGTTGTCGTGATGAAAATTCTTGACAAGAAAGTTCAATAGTAACACAATACGTCTACCGTTTTAGAAACATGATTCCATGATATTTTCTCGATAGAAAAAAAATACAAAGTTCTCATTGTTATTTTTTTTTAATCTCTGGCATCTTCAAAATAACAAACGTAAAGTTACGACTTTTTGGATATTAACTATAAAATATACAACCTATACGTCTACCGATTTAGAATTTTGAAATATGCGATGGTTTTGAAATAAACAAGAAATACTTGAAATTAGCGCGCGACCAGCCAATATAGCGAGAGCCGCCCTGTACCTTCCTACCCCGATCGCTGCACGAGTCATTCCCGCTACGGCCGTCACACGGGGAACTTGTGTCGCTCGCGCAATCGTAAAAAAGGGTGACAACACGATAAGACAAATGGGGACAATAAAGAAAATAAGAAGAAGAAACATAAAGGTTGGAGGAAAAAGAATGCTTACAATTGGAACAAATTAATGAAGTAAGTTGGTTTTATTTTAAATTTGATGATAATTGTATTATAGACGATGTTTGATATGTACCCCTGTTTTAAGTACATAACGAATGTGTAAGATTTTTTCATTTATAGCATAAATAATCTGTTCAGAAATCCGGAATCCAGAAGGAAAATAAACCCACTGATTGTTCACAATGTGAATCCACTCCTTCGTAAGTACCTTTATTCAGTCAAAAATGTATGTTATCAAAGCTCTACTGGTTTTATCGCATGATTCCATTTTTAGCAAAAAGCAACAAAGTGCAAAGAAATAAAAAATCATGGTGAACTTAGTGGAAGTATGGCGGACATAATATGGAACAGGAGCTCATTGGAGTAGTATTATATTTAAAAAAAATACGAAATAATTTCAAGAATTACATTTCTTAGAAGGTGGTAGATAAGTATGTTGTATAAAGAATTTGATGTTGATATTTATTTCATTTATACTTACTACACCTGTGCGGGAAATTGCTTAGTAATAAAACAGGTTTATATTCATATTTACATAGTAATGTGAGTTTTCATTTCGAAAAATTTTGTGTAAGTATATTAAATTGAGTTCCTGGAAACACAATTGGGCCCGGAAGGTGGCGCTGCAGTCACTCCTCCTAATGACATGAACCGATTTTGATGAATATTTGTGTGCACATTTTATTTTTGTGGGATGATTGGTTGATTCGCTTTAACATTAGCTAATATTATGTATTTTTGTTGTTAGAAAGTAAACTTAATTTAATGTTTATAATACATTATTATTGGTATAAATAAGCCAGTGTTCGTCTCACATTGCTGTACCTGCCTACCTACCCTACCGGGGCTAACTTTGTTCTGGCTATTTTATTTTGATTATTTGTAATGAATAATTACAATTATAATAGAGTGCAAAAAATAAATACATGCGTCAATATATTTTGTGTTTTTTTTAAACAATTTTTTTATTTAAAAAAATATCATTCCGACCGCGGCTTTGCCCGCGTGGAATTAGATTATATCGTGAATCCTGTCTTATCCCACAGAAGTGTTCAGTTCGGATAAAAAGTATCCTATGTGTTAATCCAGGCAATTAGCTATATTTTATCAAAATTGGTAATGTAGTCTTGACGTGATTAAGTAACAACTAACAAAAAAATATACAAATTTACATCCAAAGTTTCGCATCAGTTTTACTGTATTAGTGATATCTTCCACTCTTGACTTTGACTGAGAAGAATTAGGGTTTATAACTTCTTTCAGAAATATTACCTTTCATTTCTGGGCATGACGTAATATATACGTCAGCATCAAATTCTATCTAAATCCATTCAGTAGTCCGCGTTATTGAGTACCATTTCATTTTTTCAGAGTAACAATATTTTTTGTTATTTTAAAGATTATTTATAACCTGTATTATTTTGTAATAAAGTAAACATTACGAAATAATAATAATTATTAATAATGTCTAAGTAGTTGTTAAAAAGAAGATTATTTGTTTATAAGCAAGAAAATAAAACCAATAAATCAACAATTAAATAAATGTATAACAATATTATAACTGCATGACGACTCCATACATGTTTGTCCCGAGTCGGCCAGCGGCAGCGCGGCGAGTTTGCAAGAATGACTTCGCGCACACCCGCGTTCGCGATAGCGAGCTATTAGACTCCGCCCGCCAAGCAGTGGATTTTTTTTTTGTATATCGTCTTAATCCCGAAAAAAGTAAAGTATGTCAAACAAGACAGTCAGTACATTGCTAAATCACAAATATTTTTTTATCTATGTTTAGTTTTTACTAAAATCAGAGAATAAACGCTTTTATATGGTAAGTAAGCTTGTACTACATCATTTGCCATAATTATTGACAACATAATGAACGTTATATGTCTGTACAAAGAAGCATGTGATAATAAAAAAAAAAGAAAAAAGGAACAGTATGAGTAAGGTATGAGTAGCAAAATAATAGTTGCAATGCTGGTATAATACCTATTCGTCTAGGAATTGTTAGTATCTTTTTTTTTTAATGTAGTTGCAGCTTTTTGTTCAACGATAAAAAAAATCCTATGCGTAGATTCATTGTTTTTCCACGGCTTGATTATAACAATAAAAGACGTAGAAAGAGGAAAATCCCTATAAAAACCAAAGAATAGAGGTAATCAGAAGAGAAAATAATACAAAATTGTGCCCTAACAAACGGGTTATACTGAAAATTAGAGCCGCTTTGACTCAAAACATTCAAAGGCAATGCTGAGTTCACCCTTCTGCGGCAGATTTGAAGGAGTTAATTGTATTTGTTGTACATTTTCTTTTCTCTGTTTTGTTATTTCAATTTGGTTTATTGTGGGTATTATTCATGCAATTACACGGTGTTTGTTGATAAGAATCTATCAAATAACCACATTTGTTGAGATCTTATGAATCACTCTGTATTTACTCATTCTGTCAAACATTTTTACCAAGAAATGTAAAATATTTGGGATATTTGTTGTTTATTTAAACATTTGCAAAACTATTGTATCGCTAATAACACCCACTTAGAAAATAGATTTTCTTCGTTTATGTTGATATTAATTAAAATCATGTTTCATCCCTAATATTACGATTAAAATAAACCAAAACATCTAAAATAAAACCCCACCTCCTCGTTTCTACAATTAATACGAACAATCCTAACCATAAACAAAATATGTTCAGGGATTTTATACTACTGCTAGCTATTCTAACTCTGAAATAGCACCGTAAATCATAAATCTACAGAATAAACCGGACAAAATGTAAATAAAAGTGTACAAAATTTGAAAGCATACTTTCATAAGGCGTCTCATTTAATGTAAGACCATAGTATCTTTACGAGTAACTTTTTAAGACGAAACTAAATTTTGAACTTCACCATTTCCACCTTAACTTTTTACAACGACATAGATAATAAAAAGCGAGTGTCGAATAAAGGAATACTTTTACAGTAAAAACTAAAAACTTTGCGTAGTTCTTGTAACTTGCCACTTTGTTTTTCTTTTCGTCTCGGCTTTTGAAAAGAATTACATCATCTATCTGTTCATTAAAACAGGGCCTATTCAGGATATATCAAAGCAATGTTTTGTAAATGTCTCTCTATACTTTTTAATCAATAGATCTGTTTATACTTATAGACTATAGTATTTCGCTTGATCAACTGCAGGTTAAGAAGTTGGAGTCCTTTGCTGGTTCTGAAAAGAAACAATACATGCTTATGTAGTATGCATGAAATTATCATACAAAAAAATAACAACAACGAATATCAACAGGGGTTAACAACCGAAGTTACACATTTTACTCAGTTTCAAGCTGTAGTGAAATGGTAATAAATTATTTTAAACTAGCTGTGCCCCGCGGTTTCACCCGCATTTCTCCGCTCCTGCTAGTTTTAGGGTGATAATATATAGCCTATAAACTTCCTCTATAAATGGGATATAACACCGAAAGAATTTTTCAAATCGGACCAGTAGTTCCTGAGTTTAGCGTGTTCAAACAAACAAACATATGGTATAGATAAACAGTATAATTAAGTCACACAATTCTTAAAATTTAAAATCATTTAACAGGACAGTAATTATTTTCAGAGGTTATTGACTTTTCAGTTCAAAGCGAGACCTTGTCTAGAAATAACAGCCAGCGTTAAGATTTCTTGTACCAAAGTTTTAACTCAAGTTTGTAATTAGCGTCTTGTGGTAAACTAGATATAGAATGGATAGCGCTTCTGTATTTATAACTCAATTATCCATACTATTATAATAATTGTAAAAGTTTAAAGACAGAAATCTTTACAAGAATGGCGACACTTTCAAGATTATTCTGAACTCATAATTATTATGCTCTATGTCTAGCTGCTCAAGATAGCTCTTAGACGTCTCTTTGTATTTTTTTTAACTTAACGAGTTTTTCAATCATTAGGCGGATCTCCTAATTATATTTTAAAAACATATGTACGCAGGCCTGTGTAGTTCATGCAGCAATTGCTCCGCGAGGCTGCTTGCTCTGTAGGGCTTTGTACCTACTCAATTTTTTGTGTCCTAACTCCTATGTATGTCAAATAATACTTAGGCCCTTCGCTCATGGAGCTACTCAAAAATGACTGAACTAATCAGTAATTACGATTTCAAACCAGTTACAAATTGTATCTCGCATACAACGCTACTCAAGTTATAAGGTTTCAGTCACTTGTCAATGTTTGCTCGTTCATTTTTATCATAAAAAACAAAGAAACTCGGGAAACCAGTAGCGTGGAGACCGACACGACGCGTCGCGCGTGATTTGTTGCTAACGCGTTACTCACCAGTTAGTAACTAGTCGCGTCGTGTGCGAATCTCCATAGAACATGTATGGGCTGTGACACTCAGGCAACTCGTTAGTAATTTGAGTTTGTGACTAGTTCTTTTTGAGTAGCTCCATGAGAGAAGGGCCTTAGTGATTGAAAATTTGTTAGTATTTCATTAGAATATGATTAAGAACATCTATTTTAGTATTTTCTAGTGTTTGATTTTATGCGAGTATTATACATTTAGAAATTAAAGACTTTTTAACGGATTTTAAACGCGATTTAATCTTTTTGTGAAATAAACGAAAAATCAACGTTTAACGTAACGTATAAATAGCAAAAACAGCCATCTTTATAGTTTATATGTATACTCAATACTATCGAAGAGGCCCGTTAATTAGCAAACTATGTTAAAGAAATAATAGTCCCCAGCTACAATCTCATTAAAATGTGAGTAACTTTTGCAAAGATGCCAATACGCCCACGCCTAATGAACAAAATAAACTACAAATAAATGAATGCTATTGAATACTGGCAGGCACTTCGCGTCCATTACTTACTTAGTTTTAAAGTGCCTATTGTTTTATCTTTGGAAGTTTATAATATCGCTTTTCTCTTAATATTTGTGTAGTTTTTTCTTGTTTATGTAGTAATAGAGCTTGCTTAGGCCAACTGCGTTTCCTCTTACTGAATTATTTCAATAGCGATTTCTAAATGATTCTCGTCGACTAGGCTCTACGCAAATTTATTCTATCATGACTTATTTATTCCCTTTGAAGAAATAGTGACGTTTTAAAATATTTAAACATTCCTGAAAAAATATTTTGCCCAATACATTGAACTGAACCACTTATTAACTTAACAATGGATAAAAGTATGTAATACTTTGACGGGCGTGTTCCGCTCGTATTAAATATTAATTAAATTCGTTTGTATTCAAGTAACAGTTGTTTGGGCTCATATTGACTATTATAATAATATGTAAAACGATACAATGAAACTTTATCCATTACTTTGTATCTCTACTTATATTTTTCTTTGTATGTCGAAGAATATAGCTATAGAATAGACAAATAATAAGACAGTAAGTTACGGTCCGTATAACCTTATTGAATACTTTTATAATTATGTTGCTTACATGTACATTACATCGTCTCAAATATCTAAATCATCATCATCAGCCCATATACGTTCCCACTGCTGGGACACGGGCCTTCTTTGAGGGTACACGATGCTTTCCTTCGCCGTTCGAGCAGTGGCGATGATACAACATGCACAAATAAATTGAAAAATCAATTTATTCCTGCGTGCTCACCTGGTCTTGATCCCCGGACTTATCGATTCGAAGTCCGAGGTCTCACACCTGAGCCACCACTGCTCTAAAAATATCAAAATACTTTTAGCTTTTAATAAATGCAGCACGATTGTAGTAGCGTCGCAGTCGCATCTATCGTCAACACTACTTCTAAACCCGCTTTTAAATCGATACAGTAACCATAGAAGAAGCAATTCCAAAGATATACAGGTCCATTGATCTCGAAGCACATTGTCTTTGAATATAAATGGCTTGTCACCTCACACCTGAATACAGGTTATCTGCATGCAATTGCCGAGACGGGATAAAACCGAATGCGTTGTCAGGGACATTCTGAATTTATTGTAACGAAGCGTACATTTGTGGGCGGACCGTCATTGTTAATAGCGTTAAGAGAGACTTATTTTCTCTTACTATTGAATGGAAATCCTTGTGTGGTCACTTTATACAATCTGTTTTGTCGCAAATTGTTTAAAACTTTCGTTATGCTGAGATGAAAACCTAAAAAGATAATATAATGTACCAATTGATGTGTTATTCTAGTCAGAAAATTAATTAAGGGACGAGTAATCAATTTATTTTCATTGCAGATGTACCCCAATTAAATATTTTCATTTTATTATCCAAATCCTGTATAAACAAGGCCTCAAATTGTACAATACAACGCAAACCTTTTAAATTTAATAGAAATAAGTGAATTAAAGTAACCAGACGCTTTGAAGTGTAAAAGTGAATCAACCCTTTGTCCCGCTGTATACGCATTGAGAGCGAACAAAATATTTATTTTCACCGTTCCTGTAGGATACTGTTTTATTTATTGCTTTCATTTCAGCTCGATTGTGTTTTAAATTACTCGTGTGATTGTCGGATAATTTGTTTGTGTTTTATAAAAGTTTTGTGTTTCCTGTGCCGCTATTATGATAGGTATTTGAGGTACCCGTGGCCGTGTAGATTCGGATGAATGATCCCCTAGACTACAGGCCCATGTTGAAAAAATTATGGGTCATTTGACCCACCACCTGACCTATCTAGAATGATATAAGAGCATAAAATAATAAGATTCAGCACTATGACGTCACTCGTAAGCTGTCCACCTGATTGCAGATGAGAATTCGAAAGTTCAGGTAGAGATTTTCTACCCTTGTCTCCATGATTTTTGTACGGCGTTGCGGAATAATGGCTTAAAAGCAGTATAGAAATAGTATGACACAGATGCCGTACAAAAATGGTGGTCCACAAAGTCGGAATTTATTTTTATTTTTCGACAGTTGTCGGGGTAAATTTGGTCATTTGATTTTGTACGGCATCTGTGTCATACTATTTCTATACTACTTCTAATCAATTATTCCGCAACGCCGTACAAAAATCATGGAGACAAGGGGAGAAAATCTCTACCTGAACCTTCGAATTCTCATCTGCACTCAGGTGGACAGCTTACAAGTGACGTCATAGTGCTGAATCTTATTATTTTATGCTCTTATATCGTTCTAGATAGGTCACCTGGTGGGTCAAATGACCCATAATTTTTTCAACACGGGCCTGTAGTCTACCCCTTTCGCAATTAATAATCCTGCTCTATTAACTCATATACAAATGTAAAACAGGATCAGAAGATAATATCAAGATTTTATATCAAACAGGTATCTTTAGCAGCTACAAAGCTCACAACTCAGTTCTACTACACCACGATATCAATTGCCAACTGGCCATATTACTGTTTAAATAGTAATAAAAGGTTTAAAAAAAACATTATATTAATTGTAAAGTATTGAGCATAAACTGAAGACTCAAGGATTACTTATTTATAACAGAAATAAACTCATAATTATATTATTAACACGCATCTAAATAAACATTTATTTATAAAATAAATGCTAACGCCTGGATTTGAAGCCCAACAAATGCAATAAAGAAGTTAAATATTCCAAGCTTATAACAATAAATAAAGAACGAAGTAAGTAACCACACATGATATTTATATAATTTCTACTTACAAGTAATTGAAATAGAAATAGAAATAACGTTTTCTGTGTTTTCTTGTTATTGATATTATTGATATTGATAGCTATTATTGAAGCTTAAGAAAATAAGGCATAAGATGCTATAATTTTTTCTGTTACCTACCAATTAGTGAAAAAGGTTTTTAGATAATTTTCCTGGAATTTTTTAGTTTTAAGTCAAACGTGGATACATTTTCATTACAGTAGTTCATTTTGATTTATTATATTCTCTATCACTCCACATTCTTTCACTATTTTTTCTTTTTTGTTTAAAATAGTTATTATACAAACAGACATAGAAACGTCAATGAAATTCGATAAAACTGTTTCATATTAAAACTCTGATGGCTATATTTTATAAAGCCCGGGAGCTCATACTCAATATTTCAAACGCTTGAATTTTTACAATATTTTACGTCTGTCAAAACGCCGATAGAGTTTTAGAATTTCAATTGCAATAAAAAGCAGATATTCAGATGGCATTTATTTTATTTAAATTATCTAATAGGAACATTATGAGCCTTTAATTATTTATTATTATATAATATTATTTAAATTATCTAATAGGAACATTATGAGCCTTTAATTATTTATTATTATATAATTATTTATTTATTATATTTACACGGATGAAAGAAATTGTGTTGTTCCAAAGATTTTACAAGTGATATCGTTACAAGTGATTTCCTGATATTATAATATTGTATCAATATAATACTGAGGCACTTTATGGTGGTTTGATTCAGATAACTAGGAGCCGACTCCTGTAAAACAAAACTTATACTATCTCCTCTCCTCTTTCCATCCTTAACTATTTTCTTGATTATTCCCGATCTCCGCGTTCCGTCGATACGTTCCTATGTCTATAGTAAATGTACAATATGTATATTATGTAGTTTAATTTTAATATACCTATATGTAGTTTAAATATAAATTTATAAAGAATAGAAAAAATTCGATCACGAGGCGGGACTCGAACCTCGCGCCATTCCGGGGCGGATGGCTGACCGATTCAGCCACTCGTGAAGTCGTGACCTGCCAGAGCAATCGAATTTATTCTATTCTTTCAGTATTATGTGTCTAAGGGACACACCGCGCGCCATCTATTGAGGTGATCTCGTGATCGAATTTTTTCTATTCTTAATAAATTTATATTTATAAAGCATTTGAATACCATAAAACCAAAAAAATCAATATGTAATTTAATTAATAATGATGTATTGATAAAAAAAGTTATTTATCTATTTGAGATTCAAGCAGACATAAAACTGTATTTCTGTTTTTGTGGCAATCGTTAATCTTAAAATCGTTGTCCCTTTTACAAACTTTTTTTTAATTAAATATTTAATGGTCCTATCACGTCGTAGATCTATATTAATCATCAAGGAAAACAACGAATTGTTAAGATCGCCAAGGAAATTTTAATCTTGCTTGACCCCGCAAAAGCACCTTAGTAAAAGTATTTTTCACGGCATAATTTAATAAAGTCTACCACATTCTACGACAATATAACGGAAAATTGAACGCTTGTATTCGAAGGCTGAAACGCAATTTGCTCAGCGGGCCAGTGTGACCTTGCCCTTTGATATAGGACTTTTTCACCCCTTACGTCGCACCATAATATCCAATCGAGTTTTGTGGATTTTTTCCACTACAAAAAGAATAGTTTTCTAACTATTTAACTCAATATGCAATGTTATAATTGAAAATACAAATGTATGGATTAATATTTGAATTATTGCCTTAATATGCCTTGTGGGCATTTAAAAGCTGCAATTATTCGTCAAAATTATAGTTGAATGTGCTCTAATGTAAGTCTAATTTTTGTTATTGCATTAAATTGGATAGAATTAAAAAAATGGAATGAAAAAAAGGTATGCATAATGCTTCAGCCCCTTACCCCACTGGAACTGGACACTGGAATTCATTTAATTAAAAATATTGTGTTACGTCTTAATAAACCTTCATCACTAGGTCTAGATCAGTTCAAACGTCATTGAGCATTTACATAAGTAGGTAAATTTGCCTTTGCCAAAACCCAGTTGATCAAATGTAGTTTTATTTTAACATTAATTGATTATTTTGCCGTCAAAATTGGATTTATGTATTATGTATATGTATACTTTTTACCTAATCTGCAGCTAGCTGCAGACTGTGTGTCTTTGATTTAATGTTATATTTGTTAGTGGTGGTTGCCTATAATAATTGTGACAGCACTATGTCTACTTGAATGCTTTTATCTATGTATCAGTGTATGTCATGTTGGTGATCCTTAATGAAATAAATAAATAAATTTCCACTAGGTAAAACTAGTATACATTTCTAACTCGCAACAATAACCAATCATACTCCCACATTCCGTACTGACTGTGTAACAGTAAACAGAGTTACGGGGATAAATCAAACATGCTCGTATCTTCAAACTTCCGGCTTGCTGACACGCTCTGCGGTTAAGTTTTGAAGGAATTTATCTTACACTCTCATGTACAATTGCTATCTTGTTAACTGTGGATTGGATTATGCAGAATTTGGGAAAGTGTATTAACTCAAACTCAAAACTGTATTATTTCCGTAACAACATGATTTCGTTTACTATAGTGGTTCTTGTATCGTCTTCTTGATTGATGTTTTAATGCACTGAACGCACTTAGGGCGATTATTCATTTTATTGTGATTTCTTGTTGCATACATATTAGATATATATAGATCTATACATCATTAACATTTCATCGAAGGAACCCAGCTGCAATATGACTTTCAAATTCAATTCTGCTTTTTCTTTAAATACTAATCGATTAATTTCCAATATGCTTTACGAAGGACCCCAAACATAATATTACAGTTACGATGGTATAAAGTAGTCAAAGAAAAATATTTGTATAATACAGCTAAAACGCATTTAAAATATAATAGAGTCTGAATTCCTTAACAAAGAAACAAATAACCTAATTATTCCTTTGTCGTTTCAATAATTTCATAAAAACAAAATAGAAATAAAAAGGGAATTTCAAGCGATAAATCTAAATACAGATGGAAGAAATAGAACAAAATGGAGTCTTATTAAAATTCGCGATATTAAAAGTTACGAAAAGGAAATCTTGTATTAATTTAAATCGGACATCTGTCGAAGTCAGCAATTCTGGGTTAGGCTTTAATGAATTTTTGATTTTTAATGTTTGTTAAGATTAATTAAATCATCCCTTTTTCAGTAGAGCGTGAGCTTCTGATTTCATTTCATTCAAGCAAAGGGCCTTTCTGATTTTTCTATTTGCAATAATACAAACTAAATTTAAAACATCGAAAAGAATTATATTATTAAAGCTGGGCTTTCTGATTTTCTATTTGCAATAATAATACAAACTAAATTAAAAACATCGAAAACAATTATTATATTGGCAAAAAAAAACGTCTGGTTTTATAATACAATGAATAAATCGCTTTTTTAATTGGTTAAAAAGTCTTTGATTTCTGAATGTATCATACTCGCGTAAAATCACGTGAAAATTAAACGTACCTATAAAATATGTATAAATATCCGAAATTAATTTACAACATTAATTGTCAATCAAGCTAACAACGCTTAACTTATTGTGCTGAGGGAATACGCTTAGTTCCCCAAACGATAGTGGATACGTTAGTTGATGTGTAATTAACAATAATATAGATATATTATGTAACATAATAAACCATTGTTACCTATACTGTTACGATTGTAGAATAAAAACATGTTTCAAAAGGACGACGAAAGTACCTTCTCTGTGTTGAAAATGTCCATTGTATGATGAGCCATGATCAACAACCAAATACATTGATTATTAGAAATTAGAAATAAATACATAGATTAATATTTCGTATTGAATAGTTCGTGTATCGAGAAAGGCTACATAACTATCACGTTAAAAGCATAGCACCAATGAAATATTTTGCAAAAATGTGAAAAATATCCCATTTTAAGAGCAGACGAAGTTGCGTTGGTCTCAGTTATTTATTAAGGAACCAAATAGTTCGTTCATTGAAAATACAATATGTATCTTTCATTAGCGTGCTAACATTATTATTATTATTTTATAAATGAGCACGAAAAAAAATATAACGAACTGGCGAGTCACCGTCTGCCATTATTTTCAATTTTTAATATTGAAAAGGCAGACGTCCATAGTCCCCATAGAACCAATATACCAGTCCATCTAACACCCCCTTACATAACCCAGTTTTGTTCATTTCCATTTTTCTGCAATAGTCCTACATTGGCCGCGGACTGCCCAGGGCTGTATCTCTATAGTGCAGTCATGGGCAGGCTGCAGCTGGTGTCCCACAACACATTAAAATAATTCTCTAAAGGGCCTCTGCGTGTTGGACCTGTGTCCCCACGTAAGCCTTCCAAAGGACCGGGTATCTTCCTTCTGGTGTACCCGTGTATTATGAAGAGAGACTAAATAAAAATAGGATTCAATTTATAAAAATGAACTAGACATTCCATCTCTAATGTATTGTAACGTAGTTAAAAGCCTCCAGCGACTTATTATAACAGCATTACCAGTAAGTAACCTTTTGAATTTTAATGTTAATAATATTTTATTCCTTTTTCATAATAGCGTATTTTTCAGGTCACAAGCTTGTTATTTATAAATATAATTACCTTTTATAATTAGGTATTATTATTTTATTTATAAATTGGCTTTGACATTTCATTTTATAATACCTATATTAATTCATACTTTAATTAACATAAAAAAATATTAAACAATAAATGAAATTTTTATGCTCATCTTTTTACACACGTAATTACCTACGAACGTTATTAACTAACTGATATCTGCTTATCAACTTTTTATTACGTAAATTCTTATAAAAATTAATTCTTCTAACAAATTGAGACACAGACATACAACAGATACGGTACCAAAGCACCAAAAATCTCACTCAAATCCTTAAATGAATTGCAATAATGGTAACCGCTCCGTTGAAATCCGATCGAAAAATCCAAATTCAAAAGCCATTGTATTATTAGTACCTAGATCAAATCATTTATTTCACGTTAGAACCGTTTGAAACAAACGAAGATAATAAACGACCATTTCAAAGTGTCCATTGTTGATGTTCCGATTTCCTCTATCCTTCTACAGTAATGATCCTGCTCTGGCTTGACACTTAATTTCCACCTCGCAAGGGAACTATGAATAAATTCTCTTCTTTCTAACCGGACATTGCCAGTTTTTATCTTTAAATGCGTTGTATTAGGGATTGATTAAATAAGTGTGTGGTTTTAAATAGGTTTTATTGGTTGTCCATTCTAATTATTGCTAATGGCGCTCCTTTGTATCTAACTAAAACGCGGCGGCAATAGAAACACTGTACATGTTGGAAAATGGAATCAAATAGATGTATTTTATCCATCAGAATAGATGTAATTCATCCAAATTAGATGCATCAGTCATTACAAATGTCAATGATGATATTATATTAAGAAATATGCACAGTGCAGAATAAAATCTAGTTATTAACGTTCTATTGTACAATGTACATCTTATAACTGTGACATAAAACGTACATTTAAATGCCTCTGTTTCTTAACAATACCGCTCACTAACAAAGTATTAAAGGGTATTTTATCATTGAGATTATAAGTATTGTAATACATTATTCCTCAAGAAATCTCTCCAAAATGTTGTGTATTTCATAAAAATCTCAGAACAGCACATGTTTCCAACGTGAGCGAACTGTGAGCACCAAATAGTGATATTCAAATAGTATTTTTGTCCCCGGTATGCCGATCACGACGCGCGATTTATTCCGAGGCACGTTCCCGACTTATCAGCTGGAGGGGGAATCACCAATGCTCCGGGACTTGCATAGATTTATACGGAAATCGTATAGGAATTGTACGTTCAATCGTTAATACCACGTATTAGAATACTACACTTATTCTAATCCCACTATGTCAAATTCTTTTAGTGTAAACAGGCGTAGAGCATTCTTTCGTTGTTCTTAGTGCGTTCGAAAATAGTCTATGCAATGTTCTAATAGTGGACAACACTGAATACAATCGTTTACTGTAAAAGATGACGAAAGAATGCTCTTGCTCTAGCTTTAGCTCTATGTTCGATTGATGTAAATGCACCGTTACGCTTAGACTGATGTAAATAGACTTTACACTGTCAACAAGATCATTGGAAGCCTGTTGTAAAGGTGTGTATGCACATTAGTGTCAACAGTACATAATGCCTTTGTGTCCAAGGCTTATAAGAGCTCTGTGTACTACACACACAATGGGATACGAAGAAATGAAAATTATAAAAATTATTTAGTTATCGATTTGACACCTTAAACTTTAAAAGTTCAAAATGTATGTACCCTTTTGGATCTATTATGTTCAGTACTTACTAATTCGATCCGTAGTATTTCGTAAGAATGTAAATAGCTTTTAGAACTATAAAGAAAATTTACATCTTCGTAAGCACTTTGTATGGATGGGTCCGAAAAAGGTTTCTACGTTGGGACTCTAGAGAGTAACTAGAAAGGAGTAACCAGAATTAGTAGGCTTATAAAACGACAACCTATTAGTCCTATTTATTAGAATAAACTTAAATAATATTCAAAATCACAATGAAAGTATGTAGGTAGTCCCTATCTGTTCATGTAATGATATGAAAAATTGGATATACGAGCACGTTAACTCAAAAAATCTTTTCCAAACATACATCAAAGTTAAGTAATGTCATGATAACCGAATATAAATTCTGTCAAATCTATACCAAATTCGTCTTTATACGAATGAAAATAAAAGATCGTTTTCTATGTTATGTTAAATGTGGAAATTATGAACTATTATAATGTTAAGTTACTTTTACATTACATTAATGTTATCAATTTGATAAATAATTAAGGTAATATTTAAAGTAATGTACATTAAAAACTCGGTCGAGTTAATATATACGTAACCTGTTTATTTACCTTATTAATTATTACCTTACAATGATCTTAATTAAAAATTTAATTACCATGCAAGTTGTATCATTAAAACTGAGCACTCAATACTCATAAATAAATCTAATATCTAATATATTATATTATAAAGGCGAAAGTTTGTAAGGATGTATGGATGTATGGATGTATGGATGTTTGTTATTCTTTCACGTAAAAACTACTAAACCGATTACAATGAAATTTAGCACGCATATAGAGGGTAACTTGGATTAACACATAGGATAGTTTTTATCCCGGAAATCCCACGGGAACGGGAACTATGCGGGTTTTCCTTTGCAAACGCGGGCGAAGCCGCGGGCGGAAATCTAGTACTTTATAATATTATATTCCTATATAGTCTTCCTAGACTATCGTATTTTCTTTTCCTCGTCAATATTTGTCATCCCGGTCGGCTTCATTCAATAATAGCTGGCGAAGTGTGTTGAATCGACTGAAGCACATACTACATAAAATATCTTTTTCATTTCATATTGCCAATGAATCTATAGTATATAATATTTTCAAATAAATTTTCAGTTCTCACTCCTGATATGCTCATTTAGCTCAATACTTCTGAATGCAAGTTATTAGGAAAGCAAAGCTCACCATTGAATAAACATTCTTTGATGATAATGATTGTATAATAATAATGACATGAAGTATAAAAAAGAAAAGCATAAAAATTGTTTTTAAAACTGAATAGGCGGGTTTCAATAGAGCGAGGAGATTCGCCAAGCAATTCTTGCGCAAAGCAGCTTAGTCAGTGTGGACATGGCTCGGCTGAGGAAAATGACGTGTGCCGTCAAGCTACTTCACGCAGCCATTCCTTTGCGAGGCTACTCGGTCTGTGGGGACCCGCCTAATTGGAACGCATGTGAGAGTCGATAGAACGAGAAGCTTGTATTTTGACAACCAAGCAATCCATTTATATACCACCTCATCCAAACATACATTTCAGCTCATAAATAGACGTCACGTTATTTAAAAACCAACGAGTCGAAAAAAAAGTAACAATGTTCCGGAACATTCGATCCAGCGAAATTTCCAAAGGTGCATTCCATTTTGAGTTCATTTGAAAACTTTTATTCAGAGTTATCTCGCTTTACTCACAACGTTCGGTTAACAGATCCTAACCCCTCGAGACGGAATGCAATCGATGTTGACTTTTACGACAAAGATATCTTTGTCCCCCGCGAATTTGATATGCACGTCAGAATTTTCGTTTTACGATACGATCTTCGGTGGCTGATTAGTTCGTTCTGCACTTGGAATTTAATCTGTTAAGATTAAATTCCAAGGCTGTGCTTTTCATAATGTTAAGATGCTCTCTTCCAATACCTTGATCACTGAAACGCTACAAGTACATTGACGAGGCGATGAATTACGTTATATCCCTACTTTAATATTATAAATGCGAAATTAAATCTGCCTTGATGGTTTGTTGACCTCTGAACCGATCAAGATGAAATTTGGTAAGAAGATGAAGTTTGAAACATTGAAAAAGTTTAACCAAATTCCATGGGACCAGGAACCATGCGGCTCTTCCTTTGACCACGCGGGCGAAGCCTCGAGCGAAAAGCTAGTACAGAATAAAATAATGTTCAAACCTTCAACAGAATCATTAACGTCCATCAAATCCCAACCACTCCAACCTGGCCTTTATATTAAAATATTGTACCTAAAAAGCGACCAAAAACCTGTCCAAATAGAAGCAAATACAAAGAAATCTCTCGAGAGTCCAGTATTTTTACAGCGGTACCACATTTAGTTACTTTTACGCAATCCTTTCAGACGCTAACCGCAGCATCGGGTCACAAGTTAGGCTGAAAATGTTGACCTAGTTTGTCAGACATCGATAAAAGCCTCTTTCAATTGAAAATAGGCAACCTCCATGTGACCGACTCACTTTTGATGCGGAAATTGTGAACTACGCTCAAGTTTAATTTACCAGTGATAATCTGTGTATAAGAAAGTCGGTTTCACCTTCTACTCAAGGACAGCTGAACGGATTTTCATTTTCTTTTTCGTTACATTTATCTTTGCTTGCTGCACCCAGTAAATAACTAATTAAACTGTAAGGATGTTTAAACTTTACACATAACCTAATCCCGGACGGAGCCAGGTCAAACAGCTTGTGTTAAATTAAAGTCCCATATACAGGACAGGTACCTATTGTTATTTTACAGCCACATTTTTCTACTTGCTTTATATATTTATCTAGTTAAAGTTGTATGTGACCGGCCAGAGACTTATTTTATAAGCCGCTATGGTGTTAAAATTAGGCTCAGGTAAGTACAATATTCAAGCTGACCATTGTTTGCAGAACACGGTTTAATAATATCTACATTAGTCTCTCAAAATAAATTTTCAAATACGTTTATAATATCATGTTATTTTAAGCTTGTTAATTAGGAAACAAATGCTTAACGGAAAATTGAATCACACAAATATTCTGTATCGAGTATTTTTCCACGTTTATGGAATATTTTATTTAATTATAACTCTTTACCGCTGTGAAACCTGAAACCTTCATTGAAAAGTTAATTATATTGTAAGCACGCCATTATACATTTCTCAATAATCTTCTTATATATAAAAATGAATCGCAAAATGTGTTGGTAAGCGCATAACTCGAGAACGGCTGAACCGATTTCGATAATTCTTTTTTTATTATATTCCTTGAAGTACGAGGATGGTTTTTATGTAGAGAAAACGTAAACATGTACCACGGGCGAAGTAACGTAAGGGCGAAGTAACGAAGTAAGAAACGTAATAATCAACTTTCAGTTTTGCAATTTATAAGTCGAAAGCAAAGTATGAATACATGAATTTTGTAAACATGTAAATAACATTTTATAAAACTGCTTTGTATTAAATAATATGTTGGCTATTTTACATTAACATCATAAATTTTCATACTATGAGTGTATAAGAAAAACAACTTTATAAATTATATCTTTTTCATCAAAAAATCTGTCAAGAAAATTGTGTTATTGCATAAATTTCAAAGAATTTTGTCTACCGTTTATATGCCATCTAAATTTTACAAGAAAATATTCTAATTATATGTAAAAGTATTCTAATGAACTATGTATAAACGTTCTACTTAGAAATCTCTCTTGGCGGCTAAGTAAATAATTAATAATAAATTAGGTACATGAAAATGTATTAACAGTAATCAATATTCAATTAATGATATTGCTCATAAATATATCAAATAAAAAACCAGTTATTTCTTACTAAATTCTGCCCAATTTCATTCTTATAACTTTAAAAATAAATCAATAAACTATAAGATAAAGTCCTTATATCACCAGAACATTGTAAATATAAAGAGAATGCCATTAATTAATAAAGAACCTAATTTAAATCCAACCTCGAACTTCAAAATTCACGGAACAATTCTTCGAAAACAATTTCGTCTCGAGTTCATTTTTGTTACCTTTCCTACAGGTTAATTAGATCAGATCTTAATCCGGGATTATAATAAACCAGTGCAGGTTTTCATAAAGGAACAAATTTAATGAATATAATCTGGGAATTTATAGGCTGCAGAACGGTGCTAAGCCTTAAATACAATGTACAAAAGGTTGCTGAGTTTAGTTCCAACAAAAGGTGCGTTCGGTGTATTATTTTGCGAAAACTTGTTTGAACACTGTTAAGCTATTTTATAAACGTGGCCTTTGAACTCTAACGTGGAAGCTTTAGTGTGGAAAGTATAATCAATATAATATTACGGTGAAGTAAAATTTTAACGCCATTATCAGCTCTATCAACAACAGCTCACCACGGAAATACAATCCTATGATGCTTTATGCTATACTAGTGGTCCGCCCCGGCTTCGCCCGTGGTACATATTTCGCAATAAAAGGTAGCCTATGTCCTTTCTCGGGTATCAAAATATCTCCATACCAAATTTCATGCAAATTGGTTCAGTAGTTTAGGCGTGATTGAGTGACAGACAGACAGAGTTACTTTCGCATTTATATTATTAGTATGGATTATGTCAGAGAATATTATTATCACAAGTCGTCAACCTTTTTCACTATGTAGAACATATTTTATGCCCTCGCTAGTTTTCTCTTACAAAAGGAGCAATAAAGATGAGCAAGAAAATTGAAAGATCAATATAATTTATTAATTATTCCATCGCTACCGCTTGTCTTGAACCACGCCTTTTCAATTGAAGCTGGAACCTTACAAAATGACGTATTAATTTTATGTGTTAATTGTGAAATTACTATAATTTCAATTAGATCCAGTGTAGATTTCCGAAGAGACGATTAGTGAATTTAATTATTAAATTAATCGAGGTACTACCTACGACTTGTTTTGTACTAAGCTCTATTTAATTGGATAATTGCTTAAATTAATTAATTTACCTTTTGAAATTATCTCCAGAACAATTACTTAGTTCAGGGGTTAATATACACACATATACAACGTATCTGAGTTAGAATGTTTAATTTCGAGCATGTCCTAATAAGGACGTAATTTACGTATACTTTTTTGAATCTTAAATCGATATTATATTTAAATTACTATTTGTAATCAATAGAGCCTGTTATTAATTAAGCTCTTACTTTTACGTATAAAAATCACTTCACAGTTATTGCAGGTGCAATCCGTACAGTGATTAAAACATTTTATATCAAATGAAGGCAATGCTATTGATTAGGCTGCAGTTTTTAATTGGCAGCCTAACGAGCTGTAATATTTATCACGAGTATGGCACGTGCTGAGCAATTGTATCAGGGGTTTTATATCACTACATAGTATAAAACAAAGTCGGTTTCTTTGTCCCTGTGTCCCTATGTCCCTTTGTATGCTTAAATCTTTGAAACTACGCAACGGATTTTGATGCGGTTTTGACGTGACAACGTCTTATAATTCGATAGCGCCGGCTGCACGCACGAAAAAACATGACTCATGCGGCGTTACCCCGCTCTGAGGCGTTCCATGTAAGGCTTGAAGTGCAAGCGAGAGCGCGGAACGAGTGACAAAGAAGCGCAATCGGACGTTGTCACGTTTAACTATCGTCAGTAAACCGATTTTACAGACAACCAATTTTTTTGACGTAACGTCTTATAATTCGATAGAGCCGCGTGCACGCACGAAAAAACATGACTCATGCGGCGTTACCTCGCTCTGAGGCGTTCCATGTAAGGCTTGAAGTGCGAGCGAGAGCGCGGAACGAGCGACAAAGAAGCACAATCAGACGTTGTCACGTTCAACTATCGTCAGTTAACCGACTTTACAGACAACCAATTTTTTTTAATAGATAGAGTGATTCAAGAGGAAGGTTTTTCTATATAATTTATTAGGTATTAGACAAAGCGAGCGAAGCTGCGGGTGGTTAGCTAGTTCTGTATAAATTTTTGTTATGAATGTGTATGTATGTATGTATTGGAGGTTATTGTACGCGGTAATATTTTAATACTTACATAGTTATAAACTGTTTGTGATGATGGACTACTTGATCAACATTAACTACAAGTAATCGTGAACTGAAGATTATTAGTAAATTATTGATGGTGGCATAAGCTTCATTATTTTCAGGAGTTAAAACATATGCAAAAACTTTTCCCTAGTAATATAAACATAGTATTTGTGCGTTACTCAGCATAATATCATGTTATCTCTCTATATCTCACTTATTCTGTTCAAACGCACTAGACAAGCAAGCATTCCTAACTTAAATATGAGAAAATGAATATTTGTTTATCATTTGATATCCAAACAGCTATATATTAAAAGCAAAACATTCCACGATAGTAAATATATAATACTATAAAAAGCATTCAGAAACTCCGCCGAATACCATTTAGAAGAGGGCTCGTTCCGGACGTTCGTCGTACAGCCTAAGTTCGTGATATAAAGTTTTGGCAATATTTTCGTTGCGCCGATATCCATTGATTGGACTGCCCGTTCAGGCGAAAAATAAAGTTCTCATCCCAAAGGGAACGATGATACACAATATTAGCACTAAAGTTACATCAAAAGTGTTTCCCACATTGATTTCTATGGACATCTAATAAAATTGTGAAACAGCAATGAGCGCGATTGCTTGAACGCTCGCCTCTGGAGAAATAGCATAAAATGATTGGACAAGCTTTCTGCGAAATTCTACAGTTATTACGTCGATTCTGATAACCGGTCTACATTCGTAGTGTTTGTTAGAATTTGTTTGATACCAGATTTGTTTGTGTGTGATTTCATATGAAGTTTTGAAGCTATTTAAATAGGGATTATTTTAGGGATGTCTTATTAGTTACTACTTTGCATAATTTTGGTGATCTCATATTTTGTAATGAATATTAGGTACTTTGTGACTTGATAAGAAATAACTATTATAGAGATTAAGTACAAAAGACGTGACGCACATTTTAAGCCTAGAGTTACTACTTAATTCTCTAAAAAACATATATTTTCGGAAGCCAATAGTGCCCTTCTTAAAATAATTTTATCAATTCAAAGCATAAGCCGTCTATTAAACCAGCTGGCGTATAAAAATAATATTGGTACTGAGTGCGAATTTTAATGAGAGGACGCGGCCATAAAACTTGGTATTGACTCAAGTAACTAGTTCTAACTTTGCTACTGTTGATAAAATAAAACTTACGTCACCGACTTTGCCTGCAAAAGTTGTGAGCTGACCCTTTGTAGATGAGTTCCGGGTTCCGGGATTAAATTATGAGAGATGGGTCGATGTACGTTGTTTTGGATATTTCTAAAAGTGGTTGTCTTTGTTTCTTTGATTGGTATGGTATGGCAAGTTTTGTTTACAATATTAAATATCACTACTCAAAGTTATTTTTAATTAGTAGGTATTGTGGCGAGAAAAGTGTCACACAACTCTATTGAATATGAATCTGAACATGAAGCAATATGGTTAGTGGTGTGCGTTATAAACAAATGGAGAGAAAATAATACGAGTCTTGAAAATAATTTCATAAATCGAAATTAAACAGACATAAAAACCTCATCCAACCAATTCCTTAAATATTTCTTATGCTACCTAATGATTATTAGCGTGGCAAAAGAAACTTTTTTTTTTTAACATAGAGCATGTTACAGCCGGCTAGCTTCAATATGACCGATAATCACGTAAACGATGTTATTTTTAATACGCCATTATGTATTAGTATAATATTCAATGGAGCGAACGGGTCCGATCTGGCGACACCACGTGAAACCATTAAGGACACCCGGCTCGAGAAATTACTGATATGGCAGTAATATTATAAAACACATAACCGCAGCGTGGCTCAAATTAAATACGGTTTAGGTATTTATCAATTTTATGTGCTATCCTCTGGTCTGTGCCATATCTTTCGGCCATTGTTTAAGCTTTGGTCCCTAACAATATACTCATGTAATACTTGGCGGATAGTGGGAATAGTAAATACTATATTGTTGGGCTAGAAAACATGTTCTGTAACGAATTTACAGGACTATACTAGTACTACTAGTAACTACGTGGCTTGGCGTATTTTGATGTGTTTTTACGTCTTTATAATACGCCCGTGACTTCAAGAAATACAGGCTCGATGTTTTGATCAACCTAAAAATAAATTTAACATATATCATACAATTATACATTCCAATCTTAAAGTGAACTTTGAAACACATTTTTAATCGAATCCAATTTATTATAAGCCTGCGTCATTCCCACTTCGTGAACACAGGTATTTTATGTCAGCTAGCCAAGTAAATACCTAGTTAATGATTGAGCCACCAATACCTATCCCATTCAATGTACATATATAAATAATAAACATATCTCCATCCTTTATAATATCATCCAAAACAGCATATATAATTATATAGTTATAAAATTAGTAATCTACAAAGAAAACAAGTTAGCATCTGCTCCAACAGAAAGCGCAAAACGAATCGCTTAGTTTACCTTTCAACTGGATCTCTGAAATGGAAAAACGATTGATTTGTGACCGACGCTGTGTAACAATTGCATTGTGGTTTTATTTCTATCCGACAGCTAAATTGGACGTATTATTTTTGGGCGGTTATTGGAAAGAATTTAGATACATTGCGATTTTGTTTGTTGTGAAGAAATCCGATTTGTGGGAAGTCAGATTAGACATTGGAGTGGTAATTTGGTTGTTGTTTTGATACAAGACACACGCATAAACTAACAAGCTTTATGAAAACGCAACCAATGATTTTGTTATTAGTTGGCAACTTATGTTATTCTTTGTCGATGTGTCCTATTATAAAGAATTATTGAAATCACTTTTTAATAATATAATTTTCATTCAGTCGCCTATAATAATCACAGATATTGACTGATTATCACTGATTCATTTATACACTGCCATAGAAAGGTTAGAAGAATAATTAATTAATTAATCACATCAAATTTTCACACCCCTTAATCTCTTCACCCATCCATCAATCACCCTTAATCACCAAATTGTAATGCAAATTAATCCAAAATCCCACAAGAAAAAAAATCACATAAACGTTTTACCCATCCCATATTTAACAGATCCCATGTTAAGCCAAGCCAACCTCAAAGGAGACAGCTTTAGCCGCAATCTGTACAGCGGACTTGCCCAAAACATTTCCTTTGAGCTTTTATGATCATTCTTACCTGTTTTTTTTAACTGGAAAAATAGCAATATTTAATAATAGGTTGGTAAATTCTCTTAATCCTAGGTTAGTCAGATTGCTCTTGTCAAATAAGGAAATGTCCTTTCCTGTTGTCCTATGTTCCCTAATTAATAATTAAATACCTACCTATATTTATAGAGTCAATCATAGGTGCTTACATGCAATTTGGATAACATATTTTAACGACCAAACACAGAACAAATATTTTTCTCTTAAGCTGGTACAATAAATATTCCATGGAAGCGATTATATTTTAAATTGAATTATACAAACGTAAAAAACGAACAAATTGTCTTAAAATTTCATTAGCAGTCCCTTAATTTTCTTGCAGCAGTTGAACATTGAATCCACACAATATATCCAATTCCTAACTAAAACCATTCTTATATTTCACTTTGGCAACTCCGCTTAATTCTGGCTGTCACGATTTATGTCCAATTTACTGAGATAAGTAAATATTGATAAAGTTTTCTGCATTTGGACTAAGGCCACAGACCACCAGTTCGGTTAAAAGTTTTAGTTTATTGATAGAAATTGGAACTTACTTTCCATATACGATTTCTATATGAGGCTAGATGTAATTCCATATTCTTACAATCGACTTTGTAACTTACATAATATTCTGACTTATAATATTATAATTGGATTGCCTGTGAATCATACAAGTTGCTTTTACAAATAATAATTTACGTTCTATATTTCAAGAATCGATCTTAATATCATACTTCAAACGAACACACAATTTAATATTAGGTGGGTCTACACAGTTCGCGAGGCTGCTTGTTCTGTATGAACCCGCCTATTCATTCTTGAATTTTTTTGAAAGAAACAAGCAGTTTCTACGTAGAAGAACCGGCAAGAAACTCCGTTGTTGCTCTTTTAAAACCCTATCAATATTACATTTTAATTTTACATAATATGTACATATAATGATGATGCCCATGAACTGTCTAGTGGTTCTTACGCGACAATTTTCCATGGATTTTCATCTAAGTCTTCTATCCTCAATCAACCACTTAAAACAAACAAGTTATAACTGACTAGCTGTGCCTCGCGGTTTTACCTGCGTTGCTTTGCGTTGCTTTGCTCCTGTTGGTCTTAGCGTGATGACATATAGCCTATAAGCCTTCCTCAGTAAACGGGCTATCTAACACCGAAATAATTTTTTAAATCAGACTAATAGTTCCTGAGATTAGCGCGTTCAAACAAACAAACTCTTCAGCTTTATAATATTAGTATAGATTAAAATCAACATTTACACTCCATGTAGATCATGCCATGAAGTTAATACGAACTCTTGCCACGTTAATGTGAGGTTACGTCGTAGCCGTGCCTCTGAATTAATTTTTATAATGGCGCGCTATATTGATGCGCCGTTAATTACATTGTGGACCTTGAGAACCTGTTTGCTCTAATTTTTTAAGTAATCTATGAAGAGTGTCCTATATTGTATGGAAAGTTGATACCTATGTTCTTATTCTTTGTACTTTATGAATATAGTACTTACGCGATGTACAGTGTAAATAATGTAGAAGTTTAAAAACTTTAAAATGCTTTTTGTTGTGAGGGTGACACCTATTTAGATCTTTAATAAATAATCAAAATAATGAAAAAAACAAATTATAATGAAAAAAATCTTCCTGTGTATACTGCACCTACAAAGAGAACTTACCTAGATTTTTTTATGCTTGTAATAATAGGAGTAAGTCCTGGAGCAAGTAGATACATTTTCATTAATATCAATATCCGTCATATAGCCTAGCTATCTTCTGAGCTAAAAATTACGACATCAAGTTACAAAGTTCACTCAAATTATTATTATAATTAATTTTGCTACAGAGGTCTCCCCAAATTTCATGGCAGACAGAGTTTTAAGCTTGTTTAGGAATTTAAAATGAAAATTTTAAGGTTCATGAAGCTTAAGCAGAATTTTTGGAAGTTTATTAAGTTAACGTCTCGACCAAATAACAGTTTATTTTTTAATTTAGGTGACTGTAGCCCTTTATACAAAACCTAGAAGTAAATTTGTATAATTTATTAACAGAACTATGGTTTTTGTTATCCTATAAAAATATTGAATACCAAATAAAATATATCAAATGTGCTTTATTGCTGCAAAACATAGGACAATCATACAAAAACTGAGGAATAATTTTGCTCATATAGTTTAAAATTTTAATGTAAGAGATCAAACACGTTCAATGCTTAAACAAAACACATACTAACGCATTAATATAAAAGTAGTATTTTTTGACGTGACAACGTCTTATAATTCGATAGAGCCGCCTGCACGCACGAAAAAACATGACTCATGTGGCGTTACCTCGCTCTGAGGCGTTCCATGTAAGGCTTGAAGTGCAAACGAGAGCGCCGAACGAGCGACAAAGAAGCACAATCGGACGTTGTCACGTTCAACTATCGTCAGTAATCCGACTTTACAGACAACCAATTTTTTTCTCATGAATTAAGATTATACAATCTAGTATCTAAGTTTACCTGATAAAGTAGAAAAGTTTACATTATCTCAGAATAAACTAAAAATCTCAATGATATTTTCCATTAAAATGTACAGTTCCAATAAAGTAAAAATATTTACATTATTTCCAAGAACGATTGTTACACTACTCCATTGGAATTGTAAATATAACAACATGAAAAACATGAAACTAGAAAATGTTTTAATCTAATTCTTTGAAATCTTTTTGTAAAAGGTTTCATAATAGCTGAAAAAATCGGCAGTTTCCAAAGCTGTATATTCATAGCATATTTGTAAAAAAATATGGAATCATTGCTACAAGGTACCAACTCTTTTCAATAAAAAATCAACAGTCTATTCCCCATTGAGCCAAATACTGCAGGAAAATTGAGCGCCCTTATTATCTATAAAAACACCCAAGCCACCTAACCTTAATAGTTATAAAATCAAAAATTCAAGTACACTTCTACCAACAAGACGTGCGAGATAAAACCACGATATAATACAAGAAAAACGCGAATTATCCGACGGCATCGTAGAATTTTTATTAAGTACCGTTTCACAAGTCGAATGTAGTAAAAATTTACGCGAACTGGCAATTTTGTCGCGCAGCAATTTTATATAACATTCTCACCTCGATAAGGCGTGAAATTTAAACCTCTTCTGTGATCGCGCACTTAACGGATAATGAGAGTAAGGCTTCAGCTTACTAGTTGCTTGTAGTTTTGAGCTAATTTCTTATTTCAGGTACTAGCCGCGTGTTTCGGGAAGAATAATAAATATTGTTAAAAATAAAAAAAAATACGTGTGGCACTCGAGGACTGCCGCGGTAAAGCGCGTCACACACGGTGAAGATACTATAATATTTTATCTTAAGATACTGTAATATTTTATATTACAGTATCTTAAGGTATCCGGTATCAGCGTTCTGACCATCATTTTTCTTTTTGTCATTGCGTACTAAGACCCCTGTAGAACCGCCATCCTGTAACAAATGACCCACAAAACTTCAGGTCATTTGTATGTAATTATAGTATCTTCACCGTGTGTGACGCGCTTAAAGCTATTGCTTAGCATCATGATAGCATCGCATCGCTGTCCGGTTGGAGTGGGGGGTGTTAGATTTTTTTCGTTACGGAATTTTTACATTCGGTAGCCGCGCTCAGTCTGAGATAAAAGCTATGCATAAAATAATGTCGTGAAATGATTGTATTGACCTCCATCCTTGATTGATGTACATACATAGATTTTTAACTACTTTATCCGGATGGAATATACATATATTCCATCCGGATAAAGTAGTTAAAAATCTAACATAAATAAGTCGGTTTATATACAAACACGCAAAGATACGACGCTAAAATAGCCGAGTTTAATTTATATAATTATGGCCAATTTTTTGAGTGGTATACACTCAGGAATTTTGCTGTCTGCTAGGGAAAGATTTTTTTTTAAAACAGACCATAGTTAACATAGCCTTTGTGCAATCTTTTGCTTAAAAATTTCGACTGAAGAATCAATGTTAGTGGCAAAAAGCGAAGATTATGTGGGTACAATACATAATGATTTGCTCAAGTTAAATTACATAATATTATTATTAAGATATAATACATCCCACGAGTCGAATATATGCATGACTGGTAATTACCGCTATACCTAGCTACCGACTTTTCTGAGAATTAAGTAGACATAAAGTATAGTTTTCATATATAGTAGGTAGAGTCGATTCTAGGAAATAATTTACCGTCCTCTCCTTTGAAGCTTGATTTTGATACGGTCGATTAATTTTAATTGTATCTTTAATTATGTCATTTTTTTCTGTATTACATCTACTGTATTTCATGCCATAATATTAATTTTCCAGTATAAAATATGTTAGTTAAGTTAGTATCTTAGTTAAGTTCATGAAACTTCACCAAGCTACCAACATGATTCTATATAAAGTTTATCTCAAACCCTTTCATACATTATTCCAAGCTTAAGGTACTTACTAGCACATGGATATTACTAGCATATGAAAATAGAATTTCCCTCATACGAGCATAATCTTACCGACTAAATCTAGCTTGCGCGATATGTGCCAGCTCTTATTGTTACTTTATTACCTGCGATAGCCGGGTTACAATGTTCGCTGCGAAATATTGACCACGGTTGTGATAGCAAATTAGTTTTAATAATAATTTTTTGCTACTACGTCTGTATACACGTAGTTTGATTATTATGATTTGGGTAAAAATGAATGATTAAAACGCATAAACTTCATATTCATACGCTTTCATGTAAATTTATTCATTAGCATGCCCTATGTATAATGTGGGCTTATCAAGATTTAGGTATATTATGTTCGATAACAATATATTAACGATTTTAATAAAACAATAGTAACAAACGTTTATCACCAAACTCCCTAAAAATAGCATACATCTGAAATTTGAAATGAATTAAATAAACTTAAATATTAAAAAATAGAGAAATGTTAAAGTTTACATTTAAAACCCAAATCGATAAAAAATGAACTTCAAAAATAAAATCTCAAAGTTCGTCTTCACAGATTCCATACAATCTAAACTATAACATTAAGTCCATACAATCTTGACCACAATAACACTAAGGAAAATTCGAAACACTCCATTCTACGTGAGATCAGCCCGCCCTAACTGCATAGTCACTTACATCGCAAAGCCTCTAAAGCTTCTATTTTCAATGTGTACCGAGCCTTATTGTGTAGCGAAAAGATGAATACAGTGTGACCTCTACCTTTTAAATAGATAGTTTGAAGTAGAGCGTGTGTGCGACAGAATCGATTCCAACAGTTATATTAGATGCTTTCAGGTAGTGCAGAACTATAAAAGGTTTAAATAAAGGTTGGATTGTTTTCATATTATTTCGTTTTGAGACTTTTGTATTCAGTTTATTGTTTCAATTGTTGTGGACTGACCGCCTGCTTAGGATTTTGGATGACGTGTTGTAGCACTAACATGTTTTGGGTTCATTTTTCGTTGGAAATATACTAACTGTATTGTTCTATATAGCAAGGAAAAGAAGCTGATCGTCAACTTATTAATATTTGAGGTAAGGAAAACAGCAGTGAAACAGAATATTATGTGAAATGACCTATAACTGCCCTTTAATTCACAAGGTGACGTTTACGTAAATTCATTTTTGGCCAGAATTACATTATACAATAAGAACTGGCTGTGTTTTAAGGTTATATATATATATCATAATTCAAATGTACACATAAATATATCATGCTGTTACGTACATAATGTTTCTAAATTATGAAATGTCTGTAGGTCGCCTATGTCACTCTTGGTAGTGGGTAATGAAATGGATTCTGTATTTGGTAGATTAAACTTTTTATACGCATCACTTTTCATAAAGTTCATACAAGAACAATTTAAAACATATTGTATTGACATGAGTGTAAGGTCTAATTTTGAACGGATAAACTCTTCTTCTACTTTTTACTTGCACTTATATAAAATTAACTCCCCTTTATATATTCGTTCCTAATTAAGCAGGAACTTGGAGTCCAGTACATAATTTTTAACGAAATCCAGCTCTCAGAAAAGTTTAAAATTAAAATTACGCCTAAGCTCCTCGATCCGTGATATTGCAACAAAAAATACAAAAATTCTTTCAACCGTAGCCTGAAATTTTAAAAGGACTGCGAAAAATGTACCTGAAAAATAAACACATTAGGCTTACCCAATTTTTTATTAAAGAAAGGTTGGTTTTCTTTGTTAATTAATGCATTCACCAATTAAGTAACTTTTACCAACTTAAATATAATTTTGAATATGAAGTCACAAAACTGACAATAGAGACAAAAATACTTGCAATCTTCACTTCATATAAATAACATTTAAAGAATGCTATTCTATGTAAATTTATAAAATGCAAAAAGTTTGTTTGGTGATAGTAATAGTAAGATTTAATGATTTGTCTTTTCCAATACACATGTTGTCTTGGAAACTTACTAGACTTGGACTTACTAGACCGCCTCCTTGGTACAGTGGCCGTTGACGCGTGAGCGTAGAACCGAGGGGTCCTGGGTTCGATTCCCGGTGGAGGCGAAGAAAAAAAATGTCTCGGTCTAGCAGGGCACAGAAGGCTGATCACTTAAGTAAGTGATCAGCCTTCTGTGCCCTAGAAACAAGTGTTTCTAAAGAAAACCGATCAGTGAAACAGATGTATTCTTCTGCCCCTTACCCCACTAGGGGACATGGGACTTCACTAACTACGTACTACAACAGATGAAATAAGGAAACAAATTTAAGTGGATGCCATAAACTTATTCCCATAATCGAAATTATAAATAGGATAAGATAATAAATATTTGAAGCTGCGTATTAATTAAAATATTCCGCATCACTGACGCAATTTGCTTTGAATTACGTTAACTTTGCGATTTTATATCCGCTTTTAGTTTGATTTGGAATATTGTTTTGTGTACGTTCATCCTTTTCAAACTCAAAAGTTTTATAGACGAGGAAATGCTGATTAAAAGTTAGTGATGGATCAATAGTTAATTTCTTTTCGTTACGTTGGAGATTCTAAATTTATTTCTTCAAAATTAATGAATACTATAAAACAAAGTCGCTTTATATTCGGTCTCTATATCCCTTTGTATGCTTAAATCTTTAAAACTACGCATCAGATTTTGATGCGGTTTTTTTAATAGATAGAGTGATTCTCTAGGAAGGTTTTAGTATATAATTCATTTGATTTTGACAAAGCGGGCGAAGCCGCGGGCGGGTCGCTAGTATCTAATATTCAAAGACTAACCACCGTTACGTAAATGGAAGTGATAAAATTATTCTTCCTATTATTACGAACCTAGAAACAATAAACAATTTCTATTCCATCAACAAAATCTAGAATTTTATTCCACATTCAATGAAAAGTAGAAAGAAATTTAAAACACTGCAATTTAGGCTAGAAATGGAAACGGGAACACTAATAAGTCGAATTTTATAAGCCATTACAGAAAAGACAATACATTCAGAGCAGTGTGACTACGGCACGGTACCGTCTCTCTGGAGAAATACTCAAATGTCAACTATTATTCACTCCTAAGCTATTACTTTCATGACTTCGGATTATTTTTCAAGAACTATTTGCCGTCCGCGTCTTTATATAAAAATGTAATTATAAGAGTAAAATAGTTTATATTAACGACATTCTTGCGTTCTACATAAATAAAGGACCAAAATGTCCGAAGATAATGGGAAAGTTATTATTTTACACAATTACACTCGAATAGTTTTAGATTAATTAAAATCAAAGAGCAATTAGGTACTCACAATTAACCATCATCTGTAATACCAAACAATAAACTTTGCTTCATAACGCTGCAATTGTGGCCGCAACACATCAAGACACACACACATCATTTACACAACCAAAAATACACACACATTATCAAAATTGCAATATAGCGTTCCTATATAGAGATTTACGTCACCGTCTCGCATCAAACATCTAAAAATACACTAATAAATAAATACAAACGAGCAATTAATGCAACACGCTACAGCTACATGGAAGACAAAGCTAGTGTGGGAGACATGTTATATTCATGACTTGTTTCAGACCGGAGGCGGCCAGGTGGGCTTGCTACGTGACTTCGGTTTGCTGTTTAGATACGATATGCTATATTAACATAAATAATATTTGATAAAAGAATTCCAGTGTGCTTTTATAGACTGTCAAGTGTCTGGGGTACAATGGTTGTACTTATTATAAAGTAGCTGTGAACCCGCAAAATCAATTATTTCTATATCTCATGGGTTATTCTGATGTATCTACAGTATTATAAAGCGGAAGAGCATGCTTGTTTGCTTAAACACGTAGTTCTCAGGAACCACGGGTCCGATTTGAAAAATTGTTTCACTGTTAGATAGTCCATTTATCGAGTAAGGCTCGCTATAATATGATAATATTGATGATGTCACGCCAAGACCACAATAGGAGCGGTGCAATGCGGATAAGCCGCGGGGCACAGCTATAGCAACTTAGAATACTGTAAAATTCATCCAAATCCGTCAAGCAGTTTTTTCATGAAAGAGTAAAAAACATCCGAAAGATGAAATACATTAAAGAATTACATACATTTATAATACTTATAGTAGTTGCACGTGAGGTATTTGTACTGTAATGACGCGATGGTAGAGATGTTAGTGACCCTTAATATTATATAGATAAAGGTGTGAGATTGTTACCCAGTTCTAAGAAATTATTATGGAGAACGGAGCACTTTATAGGTATTATAGTGTGTATTTATTTACTCAAGTAATTTAATAATGTTTCTTTAACACAAGATTTAACTCTAGGTTTATATTAAAATGTTTAAAAACTGGGACTAGATGGAAAGCCTTTTTTTAATTATTGTTAAAGAATATAGTTATCTGTTGGTACTTTGTGTTAATATAAAATGATGTAAATTTTTATTTAAAAAGCTTTTCTATAACATAACAAAATTTAGTCGAAACAATTTATTTTGATTTATAAATAATCTTACTAAATTTTATGATGTATGCACAAAAAACAATACTAACATCCTTTTCCAACTAGCTTGCAGAAATTACGAGAATATCATTTGTATTAATTTTAATCTATAAACATTTTTACGGTAGATAAAAATAAATAAAATCTCTGCATTTCGACGTAACGAAGAGAATTTCCAACTGACAACTGGCTTATTAAGAATGACAATAAAATAAAAACGGTTCTCTTTCAATCTGTTTGCTAACTGATGGAACATATTGAAAATATTTACAACTAGCGGTCCGCCCCGGCTTCGCCCGTGGTACATAATATTTACGTTTTCTCTACATAAAAACCATCCTCGTACTTCAAGGAATATAATAAAAAAAGAATGATCGAAATCGGTTCAGCCGTTCTCGAGTTATGCGCTTACCAACACATTTTGCGATTCATTTTTATATATAAGATATAAAGAATTCGGTTCTTCGCTTTCCCAGATCCATCCATACAGAAAAAATACACTTATTAAGTATCATTTCCTAATTACTGCATTATTGCGTAACTACGTTTGTCATTTATCGGGATATAATTTGGCCTAATTAAAGATGAATTAATGGAATAATATTTTTTATTGAGTTTTCGTAGTAATACTACGTAATACCTTTCTACAATTACATCTATTGAAACTATAATAGTGACATTAAAATTTAGCTACAAATTTAATTCATCCGACTATATCTTTTGTAAACAAAAGTTACCAAACATTGCTATATGGACCTTTGGACGCGAATTGGTGTCACATCTAACAAAATTGTGTCACTGAAAAAAATAGATTTTTTTATTATGTAGAGGGTACTAACAAGTACAATTCAACTTGCAATATTATTATGATACAGTTTTATTTAAAGTTAAATGACAACCTTGCAATTATTATAAATTGACTAGCGGTCCGCCCCGGCTTCGCCTGTGGTACATATGAAAAATAGATGTTGGCCGATTCTCAGACTTACCCGATATGCACAGAAAATTTCATGAGAATCGGTCCACCCGTTTTGGAGGAGTATGCAGACTAACATTGTGACACGAGAATTTTATATATAAGAAGAAGATATTATCAAGGCTATGTTTCTCTTGTAATAAGCAATTAGCTACTTTGTATGGATTGTCACGACTGCTCTTAGTTCCTAAATTATTCATCGTATTTTGGAAACTGTGCTAGTTACTCTAATATCTACACAATATTAACATGTATCTGATATCATAAACGCTTCATTAGTTAAGTGGCAGCTTAATTATAAGGTTAGGATGTTAGTTACAAGCGGTGCAATCGAGAAGTCGTGTTTTCGCTATATTGGAGAATATGATATTTAAGCGGTGTTTTATAATACAAATACTATTCTTTTAGATTGACTCAAGACGCGTTCAACTAACCGTCTCGATAAAATAAACGATTAATAAATATGATGAATTGTAGAGCTATCCACTTTACACGACACAGCTAGATTTCTATAAAAGAAAAGCTCAAAAGTGTGTCGTACATACTTTTGTATGAATACATACATTTGCAAGTATATGCAAATTTCATACAAAATGCAATACAGTTGTTATATAAAATAAAGGATTTTGTATTGACTTTATATTGTGAACAAACTGAGTTTATAAGTACAACAAGTCGTTAAAATCATATCAAATTATCTAATACAGGTAGGTTAACAAATTATAATATTTGTATCTTATTGTTATTGGTGTACCTTGTAATTGGGGTATATAATTGTAAAAATATGTTCTATTTAATGTATGATTAGCTGTAAGGTACCTTGTACAAATAAATAAATAATCGAGCAAGTTAACAAATTGATTCCCGAGTATTGAAGCCAAAAACAAAATAGCCGATGTCTATTGAATTTTTTTGCCAGTTAGTAAAAGCATTGTGAGGGGGGAAACGATCTGTGTGTGACAGACTGCCAGACAATGGCTGGCTTTGTTGAAAAATTCATTTCACTCATGTCGGGAAGCTTTTATCAGTTTTAGTTAATATGAACTGTATAGGATGCGATTTCCTATGATGTCTGGTGTTAAAAAGATGAGATTAGAGATGTTACTTATATTAATATAATCACATGGATGAATTATCAGATGTTATGTGAGGCGGTTGAGTGAATTTGATAAACTTTTGGCATGAAGATAGCTTCGGCCTTGGACATTGCATTTTGATATCAACGATTTTATTGTACACGAATCACGAAACATTTAAATAATATTATAATGTTTACGTTTTTTGTAAGTTGCAAGTTGCAGTTGTTGTTTCAAACCGTAGGGCAGAACAAGTAGGTACTTGATAAAGTAGAGAGAAAACAGTAGGTACTTAAGCGTAATAAAGACCATTCCACCAAATTGTTTACACGAAAATAATGCTGAAACAGTTAAACGAAAGCTTCTAAAATCGATTTTTCTTCGTAACAATCACCGTAAAACTCTATAAAAATCTCCATTTACAGTACAAAATTATGGGTCTTTATTAAATTTTATAAAAGCTGCAACGCGCGGGAAAAGTGTATTTTTTACAACGGGAGTTCTAATAAATTTTATTAAAAGCACTGAAAAACGTTTAACTGGTCATTATTAATTTTTAGAATCAATTCTCTGGCTTGCAGGTGGTGTAAAATTATAATACTCTGTTACATTCCAACAGAGGTTGGAAGAAAATTTATCCTCCTCAAATTGTAAACAATTTTTTATGTTAGTAAGTATATTGTTATTTTTAAACTGAGGCATGAATCAGAATTAACGTGTAAATTATCGAAATTATGTAATTGTAAAAACGATTATGTATGAAAAAAAACATAGAAAATATTAAATGAAAACTCTTTAGCAGGTAACAAATGGCAGAAGTGCTTTTGAAAACATCTGGACAAAGTATCTGTTAACATTGAACATATTTTTCGTCAGTGAAACCATAGCGGCTAATACAAGGTAGTAGAATTAACTATAATATAATATTGTTTCAAGATCTATTCTAAGAAGACTGACAATATGAACTTGATAATCTATATCGTAATTATAGGTTTAATATCCATAGCAAATTCGTGGTTGAATACGTGAGCACTTAACGATGTTGGAGGTTGACAAGTGAAAGGTTATCTACGTAGGTTTCGGTAATCAATATGCATCTAATTTCATCTTTATCTAATAGATTTATCATTCAGTGGGAAGCGCTTCAAGAGTTACAACTGAAATGTAGTTTGTTCGATGGCCACAGGTGACTGTTTGAAATATTTCCCCATTGGAAGAAATATGGGCTTTACTCGCTAAAGTTTTAAAAGGAATTCTTGAAAATATTGTTCTTTTTCTAGTCTTGTAATTTTACTACCGAATCCACAACACCATATTATATTCTTAACACAACAAAAAAAAATTGTATAAATAAACGTTCCAATATTTCTATAACAAGGCTAAAAATAACATCTTCATAACAAAAAACTTCCCCTCTGGCATAATACCCAAAACTGGCAGATCCTTGAAAATTTTTAAACCGTCCTGCCCTGTGTACGGGAAACGAAAAAGCAATTAAAAGTTATCGTCTCACATTACATCCCCTTTAGCCTTTTCGCTGAATAATAAAAAGATCAAATTCCGATACACGTGTAGACTGTAGCAGTGTAGCTTGTTAAGTAAAATGCCGAGCAATCAGATTCCCAAACTTCAAATTGGTCAGATATTTAGATTTTCGAGCACCTGACGTACGTACCAGTTATTAAAGCAGTATTATTTTCAATGTGGAATTAACACTGCTAGCATGGTAACCCAGGTACCGCGATGTTATAAGGCAGTAAAATTTCCAGTTTTGAAAAACGCAGCGATAGATAGGCTAGGTATAGCGCCATCACTTTCTCGCACTGGAAATAATACTGCTATAATTCAACATGGAAAGTGGAAACCCCCTGACCTAAGTACCATTATGTCTAAAAGCAGTATTGCTTCCATTGTGGAAACAGGACACCGCTATATCGGTCTATCGCCATCCCTTTCCACATTAGATATAACACTGCTAAACCATCATGTTAACCCCCTAACCTACGATGACCTTGTTTATGGCTTTAAGCAGTATTACTTCCAATGTGAAAAAAGGACAGCGCTATAAAGATCATTTAACGCTATCACTTTTCCATACTGGAAATTATACTTCTAAAAGAAATCATGGTTGTTCTCCTGCTCTTGTCTTACAACGCTATGTTACAGGTCATCTAGTGCCATTACTATTCCACACTGGAAATATTACTGCTATAAGACATCAAAGTAACCTCTGACCTATGGACCATCGACCGATGTCGCGCATGTGTGATGCAGGCCATATCTGCAAATTAGTATTCTAATGTACTAATGCATCGGTTAAATAATTAAACCAGCAATGTTTTAGGGAAACGCTTTTGTATTTCTTTGGATAGGTAAATATGAATAATTTAGATGTTTTGTAATAATTTAGTTATATTATTCAATATAATACTATGTTTTTATATTAGTTCTTGAATTGCATCTATAATTACAATATTATTAAGAAGAAAAATTTTATGTAATACTTATACTTTTTAGTGTTTCGTACGTACGTACATAACGTTTAGGAACCTTTTTCTGAATTCGCTGTCAAAGTCTGACTCGCACTTCACCGATATTTTAATAGATAATTCGCCAAAAACAATATCAACAATGTTTAAAACTAATTCAACAGTGAAATACTACTTTATTCCATTAGTTTTTAATCTAAGTTTATTAACGGTTCAACCGGGGTCAAGCAGTTACTTATTAAAGATATAAGTCACATGCAAAACTTACCAGACGTGTGGTATTCACAGTATATTTATTTGAGCCTTGTGCATTATATTTTGTTCAATTATTTTATACGATACGATCGAATTGGTTATTTAGAAAATTTAAAAACATTGAACCCTAGAGAACTTTACTAAAATACTCTACTCCGGTTTTCCTAAATACTTTTCTTATAGTAAAGTTCTTTGTTGGTTTTGAAAAGGGCTGTTTCTTTTCACTTGGCTCCCTTGCTTACTCCGCTATAAAAAATACTCTAAAAATATCTCATAATATAACTCTAAACTACTCTAAATCATTAATATGTTTCGTGTACGCACCGCCATCTAGTTTCTAAATAAAGAAAATGTATAACATGATAACAAGATAACCTATCAATAAAAATACGTACATAATAAACCACTTGCTCCAGCTCTATCGTTTATTTGGCATAAAAGTAAATATTATTTATCTATATCACTGGGATGTTCTCCTAGTAACTTTCTTCTAATAAAGGAATTTTCAAAAATGGTGCAAAATAAAAAACTTTCTTCTTTTAAATATTCGTTTAATACACATAAAATGCAATTTTATACTTATCCGTTTATCTCCAATGTGAATTTAAGTAAGAAATACGGCATTAACACTTGGATTCACGCAGTGCCAGATTTCGGAAGTAATGTAGGTCAGGTCGCAGTCCACATCATTCAATATCTGGGCCTGAACGCTCCACCGAATGCACGTACGGGAGTCATGTGCAGATGCAGTTGTTTTAATAATATTATGTCATATCAGTCTGGCTTTTTAACCAAATGCAGAATTAACAATTTTGATGTGATTGGAGTCCGTATACATTTTATAGCTTCCAATTAAAAATATTAATCCTGTCTGACGTGATAGTTCTTAGACGACTTCACACAGAGCGAGCGGCCTCGCGATGCACTTTCCGCGCGGAGCAGCTCTCGGTCAGTGTGGACGTGGCTAGGCTGAGAAAGAAAAGCCAATAAGCACGTGTACTGCCATTTTCCTCTGCCGAGCTTCCTCTACTCTTCTTCTACCAAGCTGCTGTTATAATTATTAGTTATGTTCATTGGACTCAGTTAATATCTGACGCTCGAGCGAATGCACGTATGATAGGAGTCATGTTCAGCTGCAGTTGTTTTAATATTATGGTTAAAAATTGAAAGTGCTTCTAGAAGTAGTCCAATAGTTAAATGTGTGAACTTGACTTTTATTTTCGTAATATGTGTGTTTATTTGGTTTCCAATTAGATAAACTGAGTTTGAGTACAAACTAGCTCTGTTTATTGAAAATCAGAACATACTAACGTAAATTCTAAATGGCCACAAGTCTTCTTCTCTTAAGCTAAAATAAAAATATTATTTTACAAGAATGAATACACTACTTTAATATTATTTTAAATACACTTCTACCACCTTATTAGAGTGGAATTTTTAAATTTATATTTAATACTAGTGGTCCGCCCCGGCTTCGCCCGTGGTACATATTTATGTTTTCTCTACATAAGAACCATCCTGGTACTTCAAGGAATATAATAAAAAAAGAATTATCGTAATCGGTCCACCCGTTCTCGAGTTATGCGCTTACCAACACATTTTGCGATTCATTTTTATATTATAAGATAAACAAACACTTTAATTCCAGTTCCATTTCTATTTCCGGATTTTTGACCTAATACTTTATAATTAATTCCTTCTGTTACACAAACAATAGATTAGCTCTCTTCCAATCCCAACAAAGATCCTTAACAATAAAATTCCCCATCCATTAGTATTAAAATTTCTTTTATTTCTAACCTCAAAAGACGAGAAAAGGTTGTACAAAATATTTGCCGGGTTTACAAACTACACAAAAGGCAGCCAATAACAAACGATTCGCTTATAAATATTTATATATTGAAATTCGTTGTATTATGCAAGCGAAGCCGGGCAAAATGCGGACATGATAGAGTGGTTTGGAATCCGGTGTTAAATAATTATTGTGGTTAGCGAAACGGAAAAAATAAAGCATATTATTCAAGTAACTTAATACGTAATAATTAAGCTTCATTTTTAATGAGAGAAAGTATTTCAGGAAAATGCAGAACTAAATAAATAGTATGATGTATTTTCTTGATGTATCTTAGAAAGTTAGTTATTATTATTGTTAGGAAAAAGTGGAACTAATTAAGTCTTTAATGATAATATGAATAAAGTTAATTACATATCATATTAATCCAAAAAGCGTACAACCAATCCAATCTTTATAATAAACATTGACATTTTCACTCTCTTCTTTATATAATATCTATAATTTTTATCACAAATCTATAAAGTCAGGTGGTCTGACTTGACCATGACAACTGACCACGACAAAATGGACTAAAGCCACACAATTTAACATCTAAATTTGGAATTCTAAAGAAATAGGTACTCCATTCAACAAACCGCACAAAGCCGTTACCTTACGGTTAATTTATTCGAGGGAATTAATTCAAATGCGTTTCAGGTACGCCACAGGCTAATTTATCATATACCTATTCCATTTAATTTTATGCAGTAATATTCTTCACTAGATAGTATAACACTAAGTCGCTATTTCCGTCCCTATTATCCCTATGTATGGCCCTAAATCTTTAAAACATCGCAACGGATTTAGATGCGGTTTTTTTTTAAATAGAGTGTTTCTCCAGAAAGGTTTTAGTATATAATTTACTATCTTTCCGCCCGCGGCTTCGCCCGCTTTGTCTAAAACATAATAAATTATATACTAAAACCTTTCTGGAGAAACGCTCTATCTATTTAAAAAAAAACCGCATCAAAATCCGTTGCGAAGTTTTAAGATTTAAGCATACATAGGGACAAAGGGACATAGGGACAGAGAAAGTGACTTTGTTTTATACTATGTAGTGATTATTAGGTTTTAGACGAAGCGGGCGAAGCCGCGGACGAAAAGCTAGTAATTTATATAATGTTGAACTATTTTGTTGAAGAATTAGGTTTGCAGGGAAACTGTTTTAAATTTTATTTTATGTATAACAAGCCATATTCAAGAAGCTCTTGTATTTTCATATTTTATTTTAATAAGGTCAGAAAGCACTTTCTTAGCATAAAGTATACATTTTGCCTTAATACATGTACTTTAGAGTTTTAATATTAGAGTGCACACTGAAATGAATTTATTATCATTCATAACTTGCCATCCTCTGACTTGAACTACTCAAGTAACAGATTTCCTATGTAAAAAGATAGTCTGAAAAGATCTCCACTAAAGGAAAAGGCGGTATTGCATTTTGCGGTATTGTTACATATTCCAGAAGCATTAAGGCCTAAGACTGGACACTGGACAGTCAAATAACTTCCACAGTTTAAAAAACATCTCTATACATTAATTGTAATGTCTCATACACACGTAATATTAGGGTTTCAAGCAATATTCAAAACCGTAAACAAAACAATAACAAAATTGTTAATTCTGATTAAACCCTTTACGGGACAATATTACCTATGATTTATATCCGGGCCTAATGAACCCGCACTAAATTATATTTATTATAGCTTCCTGACACAACACGATGACAACTATGCTTTATAGTCTTTATAAACAATCCTTTAATTTGTGTTTTAATGGGTTATTCATTTTTGAGTAATATATCACGATATAGAAGACTAGATTTCCGCCCGCGGCTTCGCCCGCGTTTTCAAAGGAAAACCCGCATAGTTCCCGTTCCCGTGGGATTTCCGGGATAAAACCTATCCTATGTGTTAATCCAAGTTACCCTCTATATGTGTGCTAAATTTCATTGTAATCGGTTCAGTAGTTTTTACATGAAAGAGTAACAAACATCCATACATCCATACATCCATACATCCATACATCCATACATCCATACATCCAACAAACTTTCGCCTTTATAATAGTATTAAGATTAAGATGAAATAGACTTGAAGATCTTTATTTAGATTCTAAATGGTTTTTGAAGAGATATTTCTATACTAGGTATTAAAATATACCATTGATTTGATTATTTTGCAAATCTAAAAACGCATCTTTGTAATTTATTAACTAACTATTTACTCTCTAATTAAACAAAATAACATTAACCACTCAAAGTAAAAAAAGATATTTTATATTCAGTGAAGTTTGAACGCTATTTATTTGGAAAAATAGCTACACAATTCATAATAATTATTGTTTGTGATACGTTTATACCTTTACACATGGCAACACGCGCTTTCATAAGCTGTAATGCTTGTTCCATGACAATAGCGGACATTCACACCACCTTCTTTGTATACGATGCCATAGTCAGATCGACGCTTCACGTCAATTTATCGAAAGGAAAAAAGCATATTATGTATATTATCATTATTATGTTTGAGACAGTTGATTGTTAGAAGAATATTTTAGTAGGTATAAAACTTACTAATATACGATGGTAATTCAATAAAGGTCAAAGGTTTTGGTTTAAAATTATTGAGTCTTGGTCTACTGGAGAATTAGGGATTCAGTTATACTCTTTTAATAAATAAATAAAATAAAATTATTTTGATATTAAAGATCTTTTATGGTATTTATAACAAATCAATAAAGTACCGTTTTATAAATAAACAAATCTTGTTTTGTTTCCACTTGTGTAACATCCAGAAATGTTTACAAAATGAATTATTGTTTACACATAGAACCTTGAAACTGATTACGGGGCTTATATAGCAAACGTAACACCTTGTTCCATACAAGTTGTTCCGTAGATTGTGTCAATAATTTGGAAGTTTGGAATTTGTCTCAATAACAGGGTTGGAAGTTTGTGTAGCGTCACCATTGGTCGATAGCGACAAGTTTGCTAAACACGAGGCGTGTGGACACCACACGTTATAAGTTATGAGGATAAGTGTAATATTTCTAAGTAATACTAACAATATACAGCTGAAGTTTGTTTGAACGCGTTTATCTCAGAAACGACTGGACCAACTACAAAAAATATTTCACCGTTGAACGTGCACGTGAGTCCTGAGTGCTATAGGTATAGGCTATAAATATATACGCCAGGAGTAACGTTAAATCATATGCATAATTTTAAAATTACAAGAATCTTAAAAAATATTTTCAATATGTATATGTTTGTGCTTGTACGAAATAATGTGGTCTTAGAATTTAGGTCACTTGTTGAACAAGTAGAATCTCTGTTTCCTTCATTACATAATTACAATTGTAAAACAATACCTCATCCACTTCTTTAATTTAACCCACTATTTCAAACGCTTCATTCAAACCAGTTCAAACCAGTTACCATATGACGTCATGCGCACCCCCGCCCGAAGTTGGCCGGTCCAACGTATGAAACTTACAGTATAAACTGCGAACTAAATGTAAGTGACATTAGCCTGTAACAATGTGCTCTAACTTCTGCCAATGCTAAGCTTCATTACCCGCCTGGGTGGTTTGCCATTTGTCACAGATAGATTAAAATATGGGCCGTATTTTGATTAGAACGCGCTTAATGATGATATACGTTGTGGCGGTTGATCGTATTTCTTCTGAAGCACTAAGATAGGAATATGTATGGGTACTGCTTCTGTGCTGCAGAAATGATGTATTATAAGGTTGTATGTGTGTGTGTGTGTGTGTTGTTTGTATCATTTGCTTTAAATATAAGTATGTAAGTATGATATGACTGATACAGACCTCAATTATTAAATAAGCTTTAAAAATTTAATCGGCTAATCTAAGATCGTCATCTATGATTTGCAATTATGATGGTATGATAAACATTAACATTGACAACATTATCACTACATAGTATAAAACAAAGTCGCTTTCTCTGTCCCTATGTCCCTTTGTATGCTTAAATCTTTAAAACTACGCAACGGATTTTGATGCGGTTTTTTTAATAGATAGAGTGATTCAAGAGGAAGATTTTTGTATATAATTTATTAGGTTTTAGACAAAGCGGGCGAAGCCGAGGGCGGTAGGCTAGTTTAATATATTACAGTAAACTCAAACATAACTGAAAATGTAAATACAAACCCTTATTGAGATTAAACCCCCAAACAAAGGAGACATTTAATGGTAATGTTTATCGAATTTTTACGTTCCTGTCCGGATCAGGAATCAAACCCGTTTACGAGGCAGGAGTTGTAAACGGCGGGAAACGACTCGGCTAGTGGCAGTTAAAAAGTTATACCGCTTCATCGATTATCCTTTGAACCTTTCAGTTTATTTCAATGTTCAATTTGAATTTTTATTTCTTAAGCACATAAAGTGATGTAACGTGATGTTTTTGTTTTGTGTTGTTTAATGATTTGAATGTAAGGAAGAAGGGCATTGCAATAAAAAATTACATTTACGTTACGTTTAAGTTTGTTAAAAAAGATTTAGTAAATTACAGTCAAACTTGGAAAAGTAGGACTAATTTCAGATATATATAATATATCAAAATATGCAATATTTTACAACAACCATCGCTACTTGCGAAGTGAACAACAACTTAGTACCCTTTTGCTTGCCCAGTGCTCTATCTTATTTTATTTGTAGCTACAGCTACGGTTTATGTTTTACTTATACATATGTAAGTTATCCCATAATTGCATGTACATGTATATTTTTTTGTTGTCAAATAAAGAATTTATTATTATTTATAATTTAAAATTTTAAGTATTTTATTTTCCTAGTTACTTACAGAAAAACAAAACAATAATATAATATTAATTTCAATACTTCAGTAGAAACCTGTAAATAATAATATAGATTGTAAATTAAATAAATAATAATAAATAAATAAATAAATATTATAGGACATTATTACACAAATCGACCTAGTCCCACAGTAAGCTCAATTAAGGCTTGTGTTGTGGGTACTAGGCGACGATAAATATAATATTATAAATACATATATAGATAATAACACCCAGACCCAAGAACAAATAATTGAGTTCATCACACAAATATTTGCCCTGACCGGGGATCGAACCCGGGACCGTCGGCTCAGTAGGCAGTTACTTTACCACTGCGCCAACCGCGTCGTCAAAATTTTGTAAATTATAAGTTCACAAAGTATGCAGGTATCGCAACAAATAACTCGACCTATGTTTAATTAATAGTTCTGCAAACTTGAATACGAATGGTAAGTTATAACTAGTTTCTGTTTATTATCTAGGGCTTTTAACCGACTGTCCAAAAAGAGGTATAATGTATTTTTATCTTATTACGCCAATTTTGTAAATTTCTATTGTTGAATTACTTCAGTATTCCATGTCAAACATTTTTTTTGCATTTTATTGGCATTACACAGAAAGACGATATGTTCACTTAACACTAATTATATCTAATATTAGGAATTGCTCAAGGTATATTGTTAGTAAACCTATTTACTAGGATAGGGATAAATGATTATTTCCTAGTAATAGGTTTATTTCAAATCGGTATATATTGTTGTATTATTATACCTAAAATGATACTAAGGAACGTTTACAAATGAAAAATTCCCCCTAGTTCCACAAATTAAATTCCAGAAATAAAAACACAATCGGACACAATAGATAAAATCTCTCGCAAACGAATCCCAAAAACAGTAACAACGGCCGTCAATTACGATCGCCAATCAGCCTCCGATACGGAACTCAAAATTAAATTTCAGCACAAACTTTGAGCACATCAATAATTAGCTGGAAATGGGAACTCGTTAATGACTATCTAAATTAGCCCAAATTGTTATGTAAGCGCAAATTTCGCTATGATGCGAGCGATTTCTGAAGTAATTTATCATGATAGATTAATTTCGTACGGCTCATATTTACTTGTACGGTTGTTTCTGGGAACGTGTACGTTTTGTCTTGTCGTTAACTACAGGGTGTACCAAAAAGTAGTGATGAACGGAAGCTGAGAGGTAGAGGACCTAGAGGGCTATCCGAATCACCCCCATGTATGTAATGCGATTTTTCGTATTTTCGGAGTTATGACGATTTTTTCAATTTTTCACCTATCGCCGAGTACGATGATATTTTCACTCATGCTGACGTCAATGATTGCGGAAGATGCTTGATTTTTTTTGTGTGCTAAGCTGAAAGATAGGCCAATTCATTATGGTAACATTTACTATCGTTAGATCTTTGAATGGAATAAAAAAAAGAATGAAATGGCAAGAAAGATAAAATTACCCAGTATGTTCACCACTTCAAGGGCCCGTAAAAAAATAAAATCACATAAAAAAAGTTTTCCGTTTGACTTTTAAAAACTGGCTCTATCTATCAGATAGCTACCCTGAAAATTTCATTTTATTATTCAGAAGGCTTCAATCGAAAAATTTGAATCTAAATGTGGTAAGTGCAAAAATTGAATTAACATGATGATCATTAAAACCAATAAATAGGTGTTTAATTACCAGAAATTTTTAAAATAACCCCGCTGTTGCTCAATGCAAGTGCGACATCACCGTAAAAAGTAGTCTTTTAAATGTCTGAATGCCCTTTTATCATTTTAATGGTTTCTTCTGCTACTATGAATTTCCGGGTTATTTCGTCCAAATTGTGGCAGTCTCTCGTCTTTGTAGTATCCCCACGGAAAATAATCAATAGGGTTTATGTCCGGGGACCGTGCAGGCCAGGCTAAAGGGCCAAGATACCCTGAAAGATGGATTGGTCGTTGCAGCCTGCGCATGCGCCGGTGAAGCCTGCCTTAAAGCCTGGCCTCCACGGTCCCTCGACCTAAACCCCATTGATTTGTTTCAATGGGAATATTAAAAAGACTTCGGCTACTTGAGAGAATGCCACAATTTAGACGAAATAACCCGGAAATTCATAGTAACAGAAGAAACCATTAAAAATGATAAAAGGGCATTCAGACATTTAAAAGACAACTTTTTACGGTGATGTCGCACTTGCATTGAGCAACAGCGGGGTTATTTTAAAAATTTCTGGTAATTAAACACCTATTTATTGGTTTTAATGATCATCATGTTAATTCAATTTTTGCACTTACCACATTTAGATTTAAATTATTCGATTGAAGCCTTCTGAATAATAAAATGAAATTTTCAGGGTAGCTATCTGATAGATAGAGCAAGTTTTTAAAAGTCAAACGGAAAACTTTTTTTATGTGATTTTATTTTTTTACGGGCCCTTGAAGTGGTGAACATACTGGGTAATTTTATCTTTCTTGCCATTTCATTCTTTTTTTTATTCCATTCAAAGATCTAACGATAGTAAATGTTACCATACTGAATTGGCCTATCTTTCAGCTTAGCACACAAAAAAAATCAAGCATCTTCCGCAATCATTGACGTCAGCATGAGTGAAAATATCATCGTACTCGGCGATAGGTGAAAAATTGAACTCCGAAAATACGAAAAATCGCATAACATACATGGGGGTGATTCGGATAGCCCTCTAGGTCCTCTACCTCTCAGCTTCCGTTCATCACTACTTTTTGGTACACCCTGTATAACAGGCAACATTATTTTCGTGGATATATGAAGGAAAAGCCTGCTTGTACAGAATACTATCCTATCAATAAAAATAATCATTAAATAATATGTAATTTCTATTGAAAACTAATTTTTATACTTATCTAAATTGTGGGCGAAAATTTTGCGCTGAACTTAAGATGAGAGCAGTAAAACGTTTAGAACGTTTAATTACTTAGTAAATATTTAGAAAGAAAAACTTCTTCTAAATCTCAATGTTTATTTATTTGCTTTCCAAAAAACATGCTATTAAGAAATTAAAAAAAAAATCTTACTCCTAACCTTAATTTAATTAAAACACATGCACACCTACAAAACATCACAATCTATAATAGATATGAACACATTGCATCAAAAATAAAAGCATGTTCAAGTTTCACTAGCCCATTACTAAATTGGATGTCTCTGAAAGGGGACAAAAAAGGGTCACTTCACTGATCACACTGTATGAATAGACTACATTGATATCGGTGTAAAAACCCCTAATGCCGTTATTTCTTTTAAGTACTAAATCGGTCTTTTGGTATTTGACCAACATATTTTTCGTATCTCTTGAGAGGCAATTTTTATCCTTATCCAAATTGCCGTAAATCATTTTTATATGAGTTCATAATTTTGTCGTGTTGGACAGAATTGGACTATGAATTAGAAACTTAAGGTTTACGGTTAATTTGCGTTGGCTGTCTAGATTATCTTTGAAACTATACGGTCTATAATATCGAAGAAGTATAACTAATGTTAAATTTATTTTTGATTTTTAAAACAAGCCTTGTTCAGTTTGATAATATTTTTTTTGTAGTTTTTTACGTGTTAACGACCACATTTACCACATCTTGTTCGAAGTATAATTTATACATAATAGAATAGAAAATTATGGATTACTGAGTATAACACTTTTTCATTATATTTTTTCCTGTCCCATTTCCCTTTATCAAGTGCCTAAATACATCATTATAACCCGGAACAATCCCCAAAGCCCATAAAACACGTGTAAACATAAAACAACCATGAAACTTGGGGCGTAAAGTAAATTTTTAAACGACATACAATATTCAGAAGCGAAATTGCCTGCATTAGTGTCGCGTAATTTGTTTGCGCCACAATACGAATTAAATCCGATTTTCACCCATTGTATGATACTTTTGTTTGTGACCAAATAAACTTTCCCGCTGTAATCACATCGGCGATTTCCAGTGTAAATGATTTTAATTATTGATGTTTATTACGCGGTCGCTGGCTATGATTAAAAATTGTATACAGATGTCAAATACGACATGTGGCATTCATTTTAAGGGTGCACTCACACACATCAGTCACCGTCACGGCACGTCACCGGACAGGATTAAAAAAAAATATGTATCAATAGTTCTAGTATGACTCTGTTCCCACACGACAGTCGCCGGCACGAAATCTATCAGTGACGTCACCGGTCAGGCACGTCAAATAATCTTTCCATACATGTATCATACTTTTATCCCCACTCACCCGGTGCCGTCACGTCTCAGTTCAGTCAGCGTCGTGCTACCGTCAATAATTGCTACATGTTCTCTAGCGTGACACACGTCTAATCACTGACTAACCTGATGTATGTGTTCAATGATTCAGTCAAACCGGCGACGTGACTGACGGACAACATGACGGTGACTGGTGTTTGTGGATACGTACACAAACCGTCACCGATCAGTCATCGGTGACTTGACGGTGACTGATGTGTGTGAGTGCACCCTTAATATGTTCTTTAAATTACCGCTATTAACTTCAAAATTACCCTGAACCTGCTGTTTATTTCTTTGTATTCGAGGACCTTTTCAAATGGAAGAACTTAAATATGGCTTTGCCAGTTAGAATTTGGATTATTATTCAACAATGGTTCGAGTTCCATAAAGATTTGACAAGTAAATCCTGAGAGATGTTAATTCACTTAAACTCTAAGTTGGAAAATGAAGCTAAGAGAGAGCTCTTTTCAGTATTATTTTATTAGAAAATATAAAATCTTACTATATTTGCTTAAATATAGTAAGATTATCTTATCTTCATATTATAATCTTATTTTATTTAAAAAATATAGTAAAATTATAATATGAAGACTTGTGCGATAATCGACATTCCATATCACTGATCAATATCAATTCTAAATGGCTCTTAAAACTATCAGATCATCGGAGATTTTTCCATTATTAAAATATTTTACGTTATAACTATTCAGAGGTATATATTTTTTTTCCGTTTGTATTTTTTTGTTTGTTATCGTTACCCTTAATTTAATCCAGTTATTAATTCACACTGCTATTAAATAGTTAGTTATATTTCAAAACATAACCTTTGCATCTGACCCAACCTGTCTGTGGAATGTCTGCGTCTAGACAATATTAATCCTTGTTGGACAGAGCTGTCCTTTATTATATGTATTTTCTGGTTTCGCGCTAAAATAAACCTTTTATTATGCAGTTACAAAATATTTCGTGGAATAATGATTTAGTATTTTAGTTGAATTCATCTAAACGTTTATTTTTTGAAGTCTGGTTTTTTGAACTGCACGATTTATTTTTATAATAGCAGGCATATTAACACTTAGTACCTACTATGTGTTAAGAAGCATTTTCTTATTTTTAAAGCTGCATTGTCGTAAGAATGATAGAAGTCAAGTTATCTGTGAAAAAATAACTTTATCGAAAAAGGAAAAAACGGGGTTTTTCTTTATTTTGAAAACTATGAACGCAAAGATTGTTTTTATTGCACATAGTTTTTCTTGAAATAAAACCTCCTAAACCCCAAGGGACACTTGTATCAACTCAGTATTGACACCTCCACCCACCACCTTGTGTTTTTGTAATTTTGTCCTCAAATCCTGAAAGTGTGTTTATATTACAAAAAAAAATTGGTTGTCTGTAAAGTCGGTTTACTGACGATAGTTGAACGTGACAACGTCCGATTGCGCTTCTTTGTCACTCGTTCCGCGCTCTCGCTTGCACTTCAAGCCTTACATGGAACGCCTCAGAGCTAGGTAACGCCGCATGAGTCATGTTTTTTCGTGCGTGCAGCCGACGCTATCGAATTATAAGACGTTGTCACGTCAAAAACAATATTTGTTAAATGTGCATGTCCCAAACTAGAACCGAGATGTATTAGAAGATTCTTGAAAGATACCTCAGTTTACTAAATACTTACTAGACGCTACTACTACTCTACTACGCGCTACGCTTTTTAACACAAAAACTTAAAAGTAACACAAATTACAATTAACAACGTATTCATATACTCATCTTTGAAGTCACAAAAGAAACAACTAATACTATATGAACTAAAACATTACCACAGAACTATTCTGATTCTTACTACATAAAAGTCCATTAAAGCAAGCAACCGAGAGGGTTAATTAATTTAAATTTCACATATAAGAGTATGAAACCATAATAAATTAGCAATGACGTAGCTGAAATTAGAACTAGAAGTCGTATCAGCGTAGCACTTAGCGAAATTAATGTGAACCCACATTATATTACGTCGGAATTAAAAACGTACGACCTAGCAAAGAGTAAAAGGTTTAATTTTACATATGATGTTACATTGTTTATTATAGAGGTGAGCGCTTCAATTTTAGACATCTTTCACTGTGTTTTCAGTGTCATATTTAAACAGAGGTTTTAGGCCAGAAATTAAGATGATTGAACATTTTTGTTGGTACACATTTTGTCTCTTGACGATGTTATAGTGTTAATTTTTACATCGTATGTAATCTTGACTATTATAGTTACTATTTAACATAAATATATAATTCATTTTATGTGAAATACATGAACTAAAACTGTGCTAAAACAAAACAAAAAATATAGCGTAACGTATCTTTATCCGAAAAAAGATGTCATCCAAAGCAAAAGGCTTTTTACGTAGAAGCCGTTTTCATTTCCTCTTTTTAACCTAATTTCGTCGTTTTAACCAACCTAACTCACTTATTTTTTCATCGCAGGATATACTCAATATAAAAATGAAGTCCCGTATCCCCTAGTGAGGTAAGGGGCAGATGCATTATGCATACATACATACATACATCTGTTTCACTGATCATTTTCTTTAGGGATAAGTAGGTGATCAGCCTTCTGTGTCCTGCCAGTCCGAGACATTTTTTTTTTCTTCGTCGCCACCGTTAATCGAACCCAGGACCCCTCGTTTCTGCATAGAAACGTACTCACTCACGCGTTAACCACTATACCAAGGAGGCGGTCAATATACAATATAATATTATGAAGACACTCTAAAATGAAAACCGTAAAACTAAACATATCTACAAAATAATCTATGGCAGTTTTAAATTGGTGACTAGAGTTAAAAGGCGTTGGCATCGCGCCCACGACCGTTCACAATTACTAAATATTTTAATATTTTAATATAGAGCTTTATGCATTGCATTTTAGAGCACGAGCGTCGTGGCAGACGGAGAATATAATCCTGGCCAAACAAACTAGGATTCCTTGTTTCAAAACATTTTGTCAGCGCAATCCTCAAGTTTAATATTGTTCTGTTTTTGTTCTATTGGGTTTTGGGAATGCTGCAATATTTTCCGCTTTTCATTTCGTCTTTTTGTTTATAGTTAGTGAAATGGTTGGGTAGAAATCGAATGCCTAAAGTCAAATTATAAAACACTACAAGCTGCACAAATATTTCCGTCTAATTGGATACAAAAAAAGATAAAAAACAGCGAATTAACTATGCGCGTATACTATGCCATCATTACCACAGATTACGAAATCATTACTACGTAAATAATTACGCATTATCGAAACAAACAACGAAGTTTCATTCAGTAAGACTTTTTTTATCGCATTTTATTTATAAAACAAATCCAACTATTCCCTGTCAAAAGATCCATCAAATCAATACCACGAATTTCCTACAAGACAAACATCGTTTTCCTAGATTCGCGGGCATGACCTTTTGGTTTACGCTCTAACAGCTAGTTCAAAGAAAAGTCCATACCTTGTGTAAAATGTAATTTCCTACATAGTCAAACAGTACAGTTCTCGGGGGAACCGGGATATTCTAACATACTGTCTAGACTGCAGACTGAGGGAGTTAAGGCAAACAGAACTTGGCTAATCCTGAACGTTACCTCAAATAAATGTATAGTTGTATATTGGTTCTGCTTTTTCTTCTCTTCGGTATGTTTTTTCTGTGTTTTAATTTTGTATGTGAATTTTTAAGACACATATTTTTCTTGTATTTACATCACTATTGATATGTTTATAGTGATCAACTTGGTCTCTACCACAAAAATACAGCAAATGAAGACATTACATTTCTTTACATGCAGTTGATAAGTCTATTTTTTTCAAGTGAAATATTGAATCTACTGGACGGAAATACATTCAAAAAATTAAATCTGGCGAGCATTAAATAAAATAAAAACTATATCTCGTACATAGAGATAGAAGTTAGAACTAACAAAAAATTTAGGTCACATTCATGTAAAATAGAAACAAAGTGTACTTGGAAACTCACTAGAAAATGAAGTCATGTTTATGACAAGAATAACAGGAAAATTTGTGTTAAAAATTTAACAACTTTTGTCTCAACTTGCCAGCAGGTGGGAAGGAAATTTATTATCCTTCGTGAAGAACTCGCATAATGCATTATTTTAAGGACACAGGCAATTTGCGTGTATATTTAAGGGCTTCAAAATATTGTTTTACGTAAGTATATTAGGTAGCCAAAATTTTACCCAACTCAGATACATTATGTATGCTTAAAATTATAAGGTAATACGAAAATTATATTTTTTTTATTCTTCTAGGATTTAAAAGTTTTAATCGTTATCCATTCTATTTTTATTCTTGCATTTTTTCTTTACCACTTCCCGATATTTTAAGATAACATCCTATAATATAATATTACTAGTTCTAAGCCCGCGGCTTCGAACGTTTTGTATAATGTCTAATAAATTATAATATACAAGAACCTTTCTCTAATTCTCTAATAATTACTCTATCTATAAAAAAAATCGCGTCAAAATCCATTGCTTAGATTATAAATCGGGATATAGGGACAGAAAAAGTCACTTTGTACTATGTAGTGATAATATACACGACATTATCATTGCGGGAACTAAAATTTACCTTGTAACAGATTATATTAATAAATATCCAAATAAGTTCAATCAATAAGCCGACGATTATTTACAAAATATAACATATCGCTAAAGATATATTTCTGAACGATAAAATCACCTCACGACCTCTTTAAAAGATAAGTATTGCAAGTCTCTAAAAAAATATTTAGGCACTATATGATATTTTAACGTATATTTTATACCTGACCATGTCTATAAAGACCTAACATTAATGTTTGATATAATTCAAAATGACTAGTTTTAAACAGGTATTTTCGTTTACGATTTCAAATTTATATGATTTACTTCCTAGGTGTTTACAAGCCCTAGGTAAGCTCTAGTTGTATTTATCAACACACAACCAAAAGAATACGAGCAGTATTATAAATTTTTATTTAGTTTTTACTCAATAATATTTTAAATATGAAACTCAAAACGCATATCATTTAAAAAAAATATTTACCAAGTATTTATTTTTTACTTTATTTTAACTACGTAAAAATAATTAATGGAATTCAGGATATTCAATTACTTTTATTACAGTCTCATAGGTTTCAGTCTTCAGATCTCTACTACCTATAGAAATATTATATTAATTTATCGCTATTCATTTAAATTAATCAATCTGTTTACAATCTTATGAAAAATAATCATAGTTAGTACTATGTTTAAATATCTAAGTATATTGCAAATAGAATTAACATATTGCCGATTATTACTTAGATCTTCAATTTAAAAATAATATAAGCATCTTACGAATACACAAAAGTGCTTTGAAGTAAATATACGAAACACAAAAAAATAAAAACATGAACAAACACACACGCCTCCGCACTTGTGTTTATATTTCTCAAGTGTATATAAAGGTCCGGGCATAATATTAACAATTCATATATTTGTATTCATTTTATTGTATCGTGTTTTATTGTATTTTATTTTTACAAATATGAAGGTTTTTTCGCTATTTTTTATTGTTATTCTCGGACTCTTTGCATTAACTAATGCAAGGCACATTTCAAGTAAGTTGACGTTTTAAAAGGCTTGTTATTCTAAAACAAAGCAAAAGATGAAACAATATTTTATTCCCCCTAATTTGTTGATGTTTCTTAATTTTAAATGAAATACACCGACACATTATAAAAATAAGGTGTGTGTCGAGCATACGTGTTAGAAGTGAAGCTTGACAAGATTCATAGATACCAAAAGCATCACCTTACTCCATGACGTGACAGTATTGCCATGACGCGACCTTGAAATTTTACTATCAACGCGCCTAAAAAAGTTTCAAAAATTCATCATCACAGCGTGCAGGAAATAAGTACATTTTTCAATTAATCTGCGCATGCTTATAACATCACCACTGCTTGAACGGTGAAGGAAACCATCGTGAAGAAACCGACATATCGAAGAATCAAAAGTTTGACGACATATTTAGACATCGCACTTGGCCAGCGTGGTGGATCAGGGCCGGCGCAGATGGCCAATGATTTTTTCTTTGTCAAACTATTATCGACATTGTTCTCATTAAAATAAAATTACAGTCTGATCCCTTACGGCAGGCCCGTGTCCCTGCAGTGGGAACGTATATGGGTTGATGATGATGATTATTTAATTTGTCATATTTTGTTCCAGATTCTGGTTTGGATGAAGCAAAATCACGCTTTGGCCGCGAAGCATGTTCCACAAAACCATGTAATGCACAGTGTAAAGCACTCTTCCTTCCCGGAGGCGTTTGCGTCAACAACAAGTGCAAATGCGACTTCGCCTTGTGAAAAAACACCCTTTTTAATATATTTAGCAAATAAATGATTATGTATAAGACAACTTATTTATTGGTATCTTATCTATTTATCAGCTAAAAAGTAAGCTAAAGAAAGGTAATGTTATAAAGTTTATTATCCTCATTATATAATAATAAAATAAATAAATAAAGACATTATTACACAAATCGACCTAGTCCCCAGTAAGCTCAATTAAGGCTTGTGTTGTGGGTACTAGGCGACGATAAATATAATATTTAATAAATACATATATGTTAAAGCGTGGTTGTATTACGTAATTAAATACTGATATAATACTTTTAGACATCTTGACTCGACCAAAGTCGGTACAAGAATGACTCGCAACTGCAGACGACCGTTATTTATAGGACGATTATTCGAGTGGCGTGACTGTGTGAGTCAGCGCAGGTGTTATTTGTGTTGTTTTGATCGTTATTTTGAATATGACATGTAATATTATTATTATTTGATAATTAAATGATTATTAATACTTTTATCCATTTGATTATTATTAAAATAATTAATTAAGTTCATCAATTGATTTACTTTTAAAATATAATTTTATCTTTAAATTAAACGCGCTAACACGGCCATTCTGAAAAAAGCTCGTGCTCTGAGCGGTAATTCAAAACTCAAAATATCAATGATATAATTCACTTCAGCTGGTGACATTCCGACTTATTTTAAGTAGTACATTATATTCAAATTATTTGTTTCTTTGTCCAGTTGTCAGGCTAAACCACTGTCTGGATCCATACTGACAAAGTGACAATGAGGTTATTATTATTTCCCGCCCAGTTGTAAGACTAAGTCACAGAAGACCCGTACAGACAAGTGGCATTCGATTGTGTTATTATCTGCCCAGTTGCCAGCCTAAGTCACAGAAGACCCGAACAGACAAGTGGCATCTGATTATATTATTTGCCCAGTTGTAAGACTAAGTCACAGAAGACCCGTACAGACAAGTGGCATTCGATTGTATTATTATCTGCCCAGTTGTCAGACTAAGTCACAGAGGACCCGTACAGACAAGTGGAATTAGATTGTATTATTCTCTGCCCAGTTGTCAGACTAAGTCACAAAAGACCTGTACAGACAAGTGGCAGTCGATTATCATAATTAGTTTCCATTACCGCTAACACGGTCATCTAAATTTGACTTTTGTACTATTCTTTCACGTACATAGGATACAATAGTAGTCTAGCAATTGCTTGTAGGTACTTTTTGCTTCATAGCAATCATTGTCGAGTATTATTGTGATTTACATAAGATTCGATAGCTCAACGAGTTTTTCCAGCTGCGAACAGCGGCTTCTGTATCTCATCTGTATCTCAACTCTCAAGTGATAACCATAAGTCCTGGAACATAATTAAAAGTTAAAACACAAGTTATATCCGGCTTCGCCATAGTAAAACAATAACACAAAACGTCCTCGTACGTTCATTTAAAATGAGTACGGTAATTTATCTCGTGATGTCAAAACATAATGTACTATAACACAAACATAACCGCTCGGCCAAACTGACCCTATAGAACACCATCACATCCACACGATGAACTCAAACTCAAATATTGATATTCAACTGGACTTCGCTTAGAAGCGTTTTTCAATCGTCAAAATACAGAAAAATAATAATTTACCACCACAATAGCTTACACTGGGCGCCATCAAAGGCACCACATTGGATCCAAATTCCATGGGATCAAAAACTTATTATTTGTGACATAAGCACGTCGTTTGCTTACCACAATTATTAAAGGCTCAAATATCCTGGACAACCGCCCGGATTGCACATCACATAATATTGATGAACTACATTACCGTTACAATATTCCATACCACAAACATTTAACTACTTCACACAACGCACAAGAAAACACACATTGTGCGAGTTCCTTCATCCTTGTTTACTTGAAGTCAATTCAATTCAATTTTTTCGAAGGTTGAAGTCCACAGTCGTATACTGTCATGATGGTGACAGTGACAGTTGCATACTGTCACGTAGTATGATGGAAGAATTTGTGCCAGCCTGTCAGGATTCCGAGTAAGGGCTGGTTCATCCTCTGCTTCTGATGTTAAAGCGTGGTTGTATTACGTAATTAAATACTGATATAATACTTTTAGACATCTTGACTCGACCAAAGTCGGTACAAGAATGACTCGCAACTGCAGACGACCGTTATTTATAGGACGATTATTCGAGTGGCGTGACTGTGTGAGTCAGCGCAGGTGTTATTTGTGTTGTTTTGATCGTTATTTTGAATATGACATGTAATATTATTATTATTTGATAATTAAATGATTATTAATACTTTTATCCATTTGATTATTATTAAAATAATTAATTAAGTTCATCAATTGATTTACTTTTAAAATATAATTTTATCTTTAAATTAAACGCGCTAACATATATAGATAATAACACCCAGACCCAGAACAAATAATTGAGTTCATCACACAAATATTTGCCCTGACCGGGGATCGAACCCGGGACCGTCGGCTCAGTAGGCAGTTACTTTACCACTGCGCCAACCGCGTCGTCAGATGGATTATATAACCCATGGTTTTTACTTTTTATCTCCACAATATAAAAAAAAAACAACTATCGAGGCAGCTAGTAAAAATCTCGTCTCGACGCAAAAGTTTCTACGCATAATTAAAACAATAGTGAAACAGATAATTTATTCCTCTGTTTATTTTGAAATAAAACCAGAATTACTTCCAATTACATTTCTTAAATTCAACACAGATATAGCAACGACACCAAAAGCGAGTTACATTCAATTATATTCCTAAAACGCAGACCAGACCATAGTATAGCAGACATCACTACACCCTTCAACCTACGGTATAAGCTGGCTTAAGGAAGCTTCGACAATTTCGCAGGCGGCACCGCTACGTGACGGAGGCTTCCGAGGTTTAGAGCTAAGCCGCGAACCGCGCAGGAGCTAATGTAACATGCAAAACGTTTATTGAAACCCACATTGTTATTGATTATTGTGTAGAACATGTTGAGTTACATTGGCGGGTGAAGGTTGATCTTCAAATTTGAGTAACGTAGCTTAAGTTGTCTTTAATCAGTTGAATGTTCAATGAATAAGAATAAAATGTTAGGTACCTAATTTACGTAATTATTGTAAAACGTCTTTTTTAATATAATTATATCATATCTCTGCAATCCAATTTAGATATTTCATATTGATTTTAAAGTTTACTGAACAGGAATACAAAGCTTGTACCACAACACGAAACAAATCACCATTCCAACATTTCCTAGAATAGTACCGATGGAAATAAGGGAAAATATTACACATAGCCATTATGCTTACAATAAAATGATATCAACGTAAAATTAAAATCAAAACTTGCCAGTAATTTACCAAATAAACTGCCGCCCAAAACTCAAAACATACTCAGCATCAACACAGAACTTTGAGCAAACTTTCCTCAAGTTATTCGTGACTCGATACATTACCATTAGACCGGCGAAAATTGATTAATGGCAATGAGAGTGGTGTCACAAAAACACGAGAAAGTGGCTCAAGTTTTAAGTGAACTATCATGGCCATATGCCCGCAATATTTCATTCAACTGAATAAAAGTGTCACTCTACGCGACACTTGGAAGTTTGAGTGTCTGAAGTGCTGCTGTGTCCCAACTTTGCGCTGGCTGTATTGAATTATGGATTGAAATAAATGTCCGCTTTCAATTTTATGTAGTTTCATATTTTCTGAACTTTCATCAGTCTAATAGCTCTAGATTCTTCGAAATGTGTTGCCTTACACTGTAGCAGCAATTTGCATAATATATTTAGGTGTCGAATATGACCATACTTCACATACGGTGATATACTGTAATGTAATGAATGGGATACGACATGGGTACGACGCTACTTACGAAGAGTTTTGCCAGTTTTCTATTCATATTTTTAGTAACCTCAATTCATATTTTACATGAATATGATCCATATCAAAACACGGAGTAGAAAAATCTCTATCCACAAGCAATAATTTACAGAAACAAAATGAAAAACCCCTGACCTGACCAGAACACGAACAGTCCAGCCCACATTCATAGCTGTAATATTTGCAACCGACGGCGTTTTAATAGCAACTTTCAGCTTAAAAATTTACCGCGAAACTACACGACTGTTGTCATTTGCGTTTTTTGCATCTCGATATTGCGTTCCACCGACACGAATGCCATTCCACTGCAGGCATTCGACATTTTCTCTTAATATTGCGGCATACCCGTTGAGCGTTTCGTAAACTTTATTATAAACACACATAGCGTCATTTTATTCCCACGGCCGACGCTGGTATGCGAGGGGAATGTAATATTTTCAGTAGCGAGCTGGATGGGAAGGGAAAGTCTTCTGCTATTAGATGCGATCAAAATGTGTTTACATTTACCGGGATAGGGATGTTTTACAAGCCTAGCTGGAAGATAAATACTTGCGTTCGTTGTTTTGTGCTACAAACATAGAAAGGCGGCTTTTAAATCAATTATTTGAATATTTATTTAGATCTCTTTATTTCTACTAAGAACCAGCTATATATGCTGAACTTTTTTATTAAATTGAATCTTGGAATTGATTAGTTAAAATAAAAAAATAGTAAATAGTATCTCAATACAGATATAAATATAAAAAGAAAAACGCATTAAGCTGTTGCTATCAACAGGATAATTCCTTACCAGCCAGTATATCAACTTCAAAAAAGGTTTATCCTTTTAGCCAATACAAAACCATAGGTGCCTTTTCTTCATATTTTTTTTACAAAATATGATCCTTTCCACGAAATAATCTTTATAAAGACGTCAGCTTACATAACCGACAGCGCAACGAGAGGCTGAATTAAAAATATTTACATAATTTAAGCAACACAGGTGGTACGGGCTGAGCTAAAAGGGTAAAAAGGCATACTTCATCGCGTCGTTGGTTTTATCCCAAGTTTTCCGGTGAAATGACTTGGGCGAGGATTATTTGAAGACTTGATAGATTCAATTCAAGATTTTCAATACATGCGCCATGCTCGTTCTGAGATTAAGTAGGAGTGACATGAGGTACCTTGAAAAGTTTTCAACGAAGTTCTTCTGCTTATATTTTATACAAATTTGCTCCTATTATATTATAGTATTCCTGTACAAAATCACCGTAGGTACCTACTAAATATTTTTAATGTCTGGCAGGATTAACCACTGATAATTTTCCCAAAATAAAAATTTATTTTCTTAAACAGAATCGATTACCTGTTTAATTCGTAAATTATTTATTTAAATAAATTCAATAATTTAAAAGCACAATTTCCAATATTTGAATGCAAACATTTAAAAGGATTGTACTTGTTTTCCCAAATAAATGTTAAATGCACTCGAAACCGTAAGTTTTAACAGGAAAGCTGCGAACATGTAGTCCCAACTTTTTCAGAATTGCTATTTCTATCAAAACTTTTAACAGCACCAACTGACATCACTTTGGACATTGCATGAATAGAAACTAATGCAAACTGCATTCTTAAATCTTTGATATCTTATTTTGTAGTTTGGTTTTGTATTTGAACATAGATTCTTTATACATGACCAATATTTTGTTTTATCTTAAGTTCTTGCGTAAAAAGTCATCTTATTTTGCTGAATTATTAGTAGAAATTGTTGCTTTATTCAATTGCAATTATCTAAAGAAGATTATAGTTTAGTTATATACAGGAGAAACATTTAAAAATACTTTTCCTCCAAATTTAATTTTCTATAAATGCAGCAAATATTTTTATGCTTTGAATTCAGCGCCATCTCTGCTATATCAGAAAAACTGTGAATGCTACACGGCCACGATGAAAATAGTGAAAGGTAGAAAAGGTGAAAACTTTTAAGTTTTCAAGTACTTAATATTATCTATTGACTTATTTGCTTAGCCTTATTATACTTAACATAATAAATTATAGTTAGGTGACTTTACGTTAGCTAGAGATGAACTCATGTTATTTAGAAGAACGTTTACTATTGTAATTATAACGTGAATTATATTATTTTAAGATGTACTAAAGCTTGAAGTATATTGCCCTGTGCTTGAAGTAAAAATATTAACTGCAGAATTTTATCTTAAACCTGCAAAAAAACTTTCAAAAAAGAATATCCTAATCCCATGCATTTATTTTCAGCAATCTGGCCTGAAACAACACACTTTCATACAAAAGATCGTACAGCGTAGCGATATTAAGAGGGATATATTATTCATCCCCTCTTGTTTACATTACGTCTGTTTACGCTAGCGTAGTTATGGCTTGACCCTTTGTTTCAAGATATTTTCCCTAACCTCGTATATGACAAGAACAAATGTAAGCGAAGTAATACGTGTTTATATAGGCTGCTAGTTGGATTAACTTAATTCGTGGACTTTGTCGGATTTGATATGTTATATGGTGCCTTGACATGGGAATGGAGGCCTCACCATGACGTTACATTGTGTACAAAACGTCTTTGCGAAAAACATATGTGGATTACTCGCTCGGGATTGGGTAATGTTTTGTGAAATACGGGCAAATATATGACTGACATATTGGTACTCTGATAACATTCTTATTTTTCAGAAAATGAATAATCAGAATGATTTATCACATCCAAATTTTGAACTGTTGCCATACATTATGATTGCTGGAGATAACTATTGCGGGAAGAAAATGAATTATGTTCATATTTACTATTTCTGACAATTTTTTCGTAACTTAATTACTACAGCGTTATCTTTGTAATATAGCCTATGAGCATGTGGCGATATAGTCTATTCATAAAAGTTAAAAAAAATTATTCAGTCCTATAACATTAAAAGCATCTAAATTTCCCCATTTAAAACCAAAGCAAATCTTTATAGACAATACCCATTGTAACCGCTTATTCAATTCACAGTATTAATAGCAAAACAACAAACGTGCACAACAAAGATTATAGTTAGCAAATAGTTAGTTGCACTTTGCCCACGTAACTTCAAGTGTAATTGAAAACTGTCCAACTTCTCTAACTGACTGGAACAATGCAAATATAGGATTTGAAACTTGAACTGCGATATGCTTAAAATTAACGCAATTATGTCGTGTGAGGATTTTGTCTGTTTTGGAGTTAACGACAGCGCTTGAAACTGGTATCTTCTTTTAATTTAAAAAATAATTTCATTGACAACCGTTAAAAGACTTCAATTTCTAAACGATTCCACAATTTGTCGTGATTTTAGAACTTACATGCAAATCGAAATTTCTCAAGAATAGGTGCTATGTCTATAAAATACAATTCACTTTTTAAGGAATAGGATAGATTAAGTACATTATATATCATTGTTTTTTTTTTTTTTTTTGTTTATCGCTTATATTGTATACTTTTAAACTTAGTTTTCGCATGTTGTGTTTACCTGTAAATGTTTTTTTACATTGACCTCATAATTGTGTATATGAATTTTGATATGTTATATGTAATGTAAACAAACGTTGGTAGACCAAAATAAATAAATAAATAAATAAATACTGATAGTATAAATTAACCGCGTTTAGTCAACTTATTATGCGCTTTTTTAGCTTCATCTGTATGTTTGTATGTACCTTCTCTTTTACTCTCAATTTCGACCCACATTAAATGGACGGGGTTAATTCTAACTTTGTACTCTTATCAAGGTTGGATGACAAATTTCATGAGTTTATTTAAGTCTTTTTTTTTTTAATTAGATTTCATAAAATAATTATATACAATTCCTAACAATGTACTCCGAATAACCTACCCAATTTATACTGTAATGACTACATCCTCTCGAATGTAAAAGAAACTGACCGCAGAGATGGGTCGTTAAGATAATAATTAGGACCTAAGGAAGCTCAATCCGATCTTGTAATCTGTTAATTGCCTGCCGTATCGCTTTTTGTTGACCAATTAAAGGACATTATCGGATTCCTTTTTAACGTAAACAAACAATACTTAAATGCAGTTTTACTATCGAATAAAATAGGTTTAGTATCATAATTACATTTTTTTTTATTTAAAGCCAATTTTGTGAATAGCCTTCTATTCCTGCTAGACCATGACATTTTCTATTAGTTCGAGAGACAAACCCAGGGCTGAGGAAGGAGTCATCTTTATTCTTTCTTAGCGTTTCACTTACCTACGCACAGAATACACTATAAGTCATTCCAGGCATTATTTTGGTTCAAATGAAGTGGTTCAGTATATAATAAGTTTATATCTTGAGAGGAATAAATAAAAAACAATTTTATTAAAATAGTTTTATTACAAAAATAAAAAGAGCCTTACACTATATTTACATAAGTTTCAAAGTTGAGCAATACAAAAATGTAATACAATAAATCACTTAATATGGTAACATACATTGAATATCACATAAATAAACTAGTACATTTATATACCGGACATGTTTTTCTATTGGATTCGACAATGTCACTGTATTTTCCCGGAAAAATCTTATAAAAATGTAATAAATTTCATAAAAAATACAGATATGTACGATCCCTTTCCTATATTACAAAGGTCATTTGTGTCATTCGAGTTTATGGTGTTTTAACATTTAGATTTTTTATTAAGTTTTTATGAATCGTGACAAGAAATTTACCGAACCTAAAATGACCTAAACAGACTAAATGCATAAACTTAAAACAGATTATCGCGTAATATTTAATTAACTTGAAATGATATCATTTTTATAAAAACAATTTCAACTGCACGTATAAATCTTAAAGGTATCTTAGGTATATTTGTACAAAAATTTATGCTAACGTTATTTACAATTTCTTTAGCGAAGTTATCTGAAGCTCGTTATAATGCCGACACAGTCGCGTTTATGACGAGCATTATTTCTAATTTAAACTATAATACTGCCCCTAAAAGAGAGAGTGCTTAGTAGCCCGTATTTTCAATCAAATTGATTCCCGACACCATCAAAATTTGATTTTTTTACTAACATATTCAGATTCTGTAAATTTAAATCATTAAGAGAACGTATAAATTCCATTAGGCTTTCAATCGAATAAGACTGCAAAAATATTTTTGCGCGATAGGTCTACACTTTATAGATTTCAATCTATATTATATTATAAGTAATCTATAATATAGTAACATACTTTAGTAAACAGTGCGCTACGTCGTAAAAATTCTATTCATCGATAGATCTACATAACTAGAATCGGTAGAAAAATAGACAAATAGTTTTGGTAAAAAAGAGTTATTTTGTGGCAAAATCACAATTAAATCCGTTATGAATCCAGCCTACTTTGACTAGTGTTTCGTGAGAATTCATCTGAATCCGACTTCCGAGCGTTTGCATTGTCACTTAGAACTGGTCGAGCTGAAAAAAGAGATTATTTTTAAAACAAATACTTTTTAAAACAAATAATAAAGAATTAAATAAATAATAAATAAATAATAAATAAATACTTTTAAAGTTTGTTGAAACTATTTAACTGAAACTGTTTATGAAACTGCAAAGACATGGAACTTAAATGATACAATAATTCATCTGTCGTTCCAACTCTTAGACTGACTCTATCATAGCCAAATCACAGATTGGGACATACTTTTCAAATAATCAACATTTAGTACCGGTAATTGGCTAAACTATTCAAAAATGACGAAAAACAATAACATCTTGGATAACAAAATTAAATAAAAATTAATAAAAGAGGAAAGTTGACTTGTCATTAATTTATTTCAATAAAAGACATACCAAACATTCTGAGGAGTATTTTCTCGATGCCGTGCAGTGGTGACTCGAAGGTAACGCACAGTATGAGCGCAAGGAAGAATGTGAGAACCAAATGCGAAATTGCATTGGCCGCCTGAAAGAACAAATAATTTAATTAATTTTATATTACTAAATTTAATAAGTTAATATGTCCTAGAAATAAGTCTGTGGCTAAATTTAAGTCCTATAAAGTAAGCAAAGAGTCAATCAGCACTGTAAGGTTCTGGGTCTGCGCTGAAAATATCTTTTTAAATTCCAAAATATTTGATCACATGTTATGTGATATTCAATCTTCGACAACAAAAAATCATCCCATGAGATTTAACAAACCAGTTTACACAACTTCATTTATCCTTTAAATTTTATAAAAGGAAAAAATGTTCTGAAGCTCCAATCAATAAAAAATATACTTACTATAGTAAAGAATGTTATATGCAATGGATGTCTTAATTGTCCCACATAGTACAGTTCAATTATTCCATTCACCAAATAGGCACAGAAAGTTAACTTCGCTATGGGCACTAAAAACCGCCAGGCTAAGAATTTACCCAGTATACCTGAAACAGAAAAATTTAAAAGCATATTCAAAGAAAATATATCGTAACTTTGAATAATATAAAAACTGAAAACTGAAAGAACTTGATTATTTTGATGAATAATGAATAATAGAAATGGACATGAATGGAAATAAAAATGTGCTATAACAGTCAGAAAAACTAATTTTTATTTATATCCATCTGCCCATGCAGGATGGAAATGGTGTAAAAAACGCACAATTTTCATTATATTTATTAGCTCTAGTGCTATAAAACATAGACGCTAAACAAATATTATATTCAAACTTACAAGTCACAAGTGATGCTAAATCAATATTTCATCTGCAAACACTAAATATGCAAAAGTAGTCAAGAAAGGTACATAATTATTATAAAGATGACTGTGAAATAACTTATTCACTATAACTACTCCTAATATAACTATTTGCTTAAACTATTTTAGAGGCTCTTTGAAAATTAAAAAATAGTTTCATTTCGTCAATAATATTTGAATTAAAGGCATTTAATTCTATTAAATTAAACAAGGATCTTACCTCCATTACCCGTAGCGCAGGCAATAATCAGCCAACCATTTGCTATGCTCCAAGCAAACTTATGCAAAGAGATATACGCCGCAGCCTCAATCGTGCTATATTGGTACCAGTCCTGGTAGAATAAGCTCACGGAGAAGGTGGTGACGGTACCTAATATGATGCTCGTGGTCCATCCAAATGTTTTTAGAAGGTTCGAGAATTCGTAGCTGGAAATTATAAGCTTAATTAGACTACTTATAATACTACTACTTATAATATATGAAAAACGTTAAAGAAATTAAAACCTCTGCAAGGACTTTGATTATTAAATTTAAGAATCTTGTGCTGGAAAAGCTCGTTACCTCGTTAGTTATAATATTAAATAGGGCTATAACAAATTAAATTTTACTTACTTTTGTACCTGTATGCGATGTAAAATATAACCAGTCAGCAAACCCATGAAATACGGCGTCATCTTCATATGAGTTTTTATATAAGCCTCAATGAAGTAGAAATTGGTCGCAAAATCAGTAAACTCCCTAAAACACAAACAAATCATAATAAAAATTGAAGAACATCAAATTAAATTACATAATAAACAAAACGAGGCATGACTTACTTAGCATAGAACAAGAAAGTCGGATCCAAATGGTCTCTATAAGTGATTACTGAAGGAATAACAAGAGACGCAATTGTAGCAATGGCCATAAGGATGGGGCCAAATCTCCGCCAGTGCCACAGACTATAAATAAACAAGGGAGCCACGAAGAACAACTGCGTATCTACAGATAGATACCAGGACTGGAACATGCACTGTAACAAAAGATTATAAAGTTAAGACAATTAAGAAATCGCAGATGACGTTGAATTCGGAGGGGAATATAAAACAGTAAAAATTTGGCTTATAGTGTTTTTTTTAACATAAGTAAAGGAACAGATTATGACTACTATCCGAAAATCTATACCAAAAATAATTTAACAGAAACCTTTACATACAGCATAACCTATTTTTTAACAAAAAGACAATTATTTATCTTCGCTCTGAAAAATCTTATATCTAAGAGAACTCACCATTCTATCAGTCTTGAGATAATTATTAATATACAATATATTTGTCCACCAGCTGTCCATACACCTCTCTTGTTCCAACTGAATCCTGTTCTCCCACAAGGGCCCTTCTCCAATTTTAGGCAACCACGTCATATAGAAAAATATTACTACGAAGTATGCCGGTGTTACTCTGAAAATTTAAACTAGAATATAGGTTCTTTCTAACTGTAAATATAGGTTCTTTATAACTGTAATAAGGGATTTATCAAGTTCGTATACAAATTATAAGTCTGACCTGTTAGTAATTAACAAAGAATGTAAATTAGTCATAGCATTTCTATTTCCATAAAATATAAGAAATATTTAAATAATTGAAAAAACTCATTATCTCCGCCCGCCTGAATTACGAATTTTTCCTACTCTTTTAAATTATTCCGCTATTAAATAAAAAAATATTACAATTAAGATTTTCGAAAATGGGAGTTAACATTAAACACGTTTTTATCATCATCATGTTGAGTTAATGAGAAAACAAAATCGTGTGAACTGTCCAATTAAGACATTCTCAAACTTAGTATTAATTTTTTCATACCTGATGTACCGAAATACTAATATGGGTATCACATTCAACCTCCCTCTCCTCTTGTCCAGTTCAATCAACATCAGGCGACTAAAGAGGAACGCACTTAGAAATAAGAAGGTATCAACCAGCAGTGTGTTGTTCAGCATAAACGCGTTCACTGGATCTTGGATTAGCTGAAAACAAAAATATATGACACATTATAAAGGAAAATAGGGAGGGATAAATAAGAACAACAATATCGCTATTGATTCACAATAATGCTTTAAACATGACTTATATTTCGTTGAATAATTGGCATAGATGGAAGGCTCTATCGACTCTACTAGTCTTCTAGTGTGCAACAAGAAAGCTGTGAAAAGCACCAGCAACCTTTTCCAAAATGCTATTCATCTTTACACAAAACCCAAAATCGTTTAGCGTTCGATCTAGCATAAGTACAATAAGGACATTAATAATTTGTTTCATATTGCATATTTTAATTCATAAAATGTGATAATTGACAAGTTAAAACGATGTATTTTTTACAGTATGACGTAACTCTTCCTCATTCGATCTTTTTTTATCAAGTTGTATCAACATTTTTTTATTTTAATATTTATTTTTATCTAACAGTGGGAATGATTAATCAGGAAATAGTTAAAATTGAAATTATATATTTCACAGTACATTTATTTACTGACTAGCTTTCCGCCAACGGCTTCGCCCGCGTTTTCAAAGGAAAACTCGCATAGTTCCCGTTCCCGTGGGATTTCCGGGATAAAACCTATCCTATGTGTTAATCCACGCTGCCCTCTATATGTGTGCTAAATTTCATTGTAATCGGTTCAGTATTATTTGCGTGAAAGAGTAACAAACATCCATACAAACTTTCGCCTTTATAATAGTAGTAGGATAGTAACAAAATGATAAATAAATCATATATTAAATAATATCATAATATATTTAGGATATATCGACCACTCGTTTCCAAACTATCCTTTGAAATTAACAAGCCAAAAATTCAAAGCAACCAGAGCAGCAACAAAATTCTAAACTAATCAAATAAATTTATTGAAACTCAACTCGTCTGCAAAATTAATTCCAATAGTCCTGTTTGTCCATCCATCTTACCCAGGACTAATATTTGAAAACCCACAAAAGCTTTTATAAGCAATTGAAACTGAGAAAATTTAATTTACCCCTAAATTGAGAACCTACTTAGTTTTAATAAAGATTTACGGAGGTAAATAATTTTCTGTTTTCAATACGGGAGGTATTGATGTTTATCTCAATTGCCGAGTACTGTAAAAGTAGCTTTGAATTTCATATAAACAAAATTCTAAATCAAATAAACTTCAATCAGTTACTCCGCGTATATTCTAATAATAATTTGTAGGAAACAATAAAGTACGAGAAAATAACAATAAAATTTCACTTTGCTGAAAATATTCATTTCTATTCATAGATTCTGTGTTAGTTTTAAAAATACGCAATATTTATAGTCCCATTTTCAGATAGTCTACTAAGATTAAAACTATTTCTGGACCTATTAAAATTAATATTTATGACCGTGAACCATTCTTAAATATTTCTATTGAGTAAAACGCTTACATAAAAAAAATGGTTTCTATGACTTCATTCCAGACGAATATGATATTATAATGATAATGAATAATTTCTCCATAATATAATAACGTTAGATTTCCATGCAGATATGAAACAATACTCGAAAGAAGTCAGTGGCAATTCAAATGATATACTTATGTGAGAAACGATTTTAATTGGCATCCAAATATTTATTAAAAAAGTGTTACACGCAATTTTCTAAAATAAGAAAAAACATGGAGTAGAAACAGAGTTTCTGACTGAAATTCAGCGCTAGTCAATTTTGCCAGGGTGGGAAGACTTTACTCTTTGTGACAGATATTTTTGCGCAATATATTATTTATACTGTGTGAAGGTACCTATGTGTGTTTATTTATATCATGATAATTATAATCTTCTAATCAATTATGACCATCACACTCACCCGATCCCAAGCCTTCGCGTCCATAACAGGTCCACTGCCGATAAACAAACAAGCATGGCCTGCAATTATGAACACCATGGCCAAAGCCTTGATCCCAGCGATGCATTCCAGGCCCAGACCGTTGTTCTGCTTCGTGGAGAGGATCTTCTTGATGTTGTTGACGAGGGAGAAGGAGATTATGAGGTTGTGCATGTTAGTTTCCTTCTTGTTGTTGCGGATCGCATAGATCTCGTAGGAGGTAGATATAGTGAGGATTAGAGCGAAGAATAGCATGAGCACTCTGAAACGAAGGATTATAATTAAACATTATAAATTAATATAAAATAACACTGGCTTTATTAACTCAAACCACTTTGTGTAATATTGTTAAAAAAAGTTTAGTGTTAAAAATGGAAAACACATTTTTACACACCCACTTAAAAATTTTGTATACATTTGAATTTACGATTTGTCGCTGTTTATCTCGATTACCAAAAAATTGTAATTTTCTTTGTAAATATTTTTTGCAAAAAATTTTTACACGGAAGAATCAAAATCATCAATAAATAACATGAAACATTTATTCATATAAACGTCACTACCTTAATAAACTAATAATGTGAGTGGAAAAGTGTTCTTCCATATACGATCTATCTCAATACTTCGAGAGTTATTGATGAGTTTCATAGTAGAGGAAGTAATTACAGCGCCATAGTTTTCTGTATCTACCGTATTTATGCTAACAACGTGAAAATATTTTTAGATACCTACATTTTTAACCAGCTAGTACTTTAAATTACGGTTTAAACTAGTTCCATTTTACCAAATAACTAAGGAAAACGGGACAGAAAGAGTATTTAGGGCAAAAGTAAACGCTGAAATATTTTCTTCGCTGAAAAAGCGAAGTTTTGTAACTTTTTAGTTGAGAACTTTCAGCGTATAAAAGCTTTATAAGGCTGATAAAATCGCTACATAGTATAAAAAGTCGTTTTCAGCTGTCTGTTCATACGAATGATTAGATCTTTAAAATTATGCAACGAATTAATGCATGTTATTTAATAGATAGAGTGCTTCAAGACGAAGGTGTAATAATATGTCGCCGCAATATTTGAAACACCGTTACATTTAAATCTAACTTGCGAGATGCGTATACAGTATCTATTGTCGAAAATTTTTATCCGAATCATACCTTTATTCAATTGAACTACTTCAAACTCATTGTGTTTCGTAGATTGAAATAGAAGCCATTCAATTTTATGTTGACATATTATTTAACATGCATTTTGTACCCGAAGCTGGTGATTTTTTTTTATCAATTACTTACAAGAAGCTAATATCAAGTTTGTTGACGCTGAGCGGTCGGCGCGTGTAGCAGTCCTTTTCAGTAACCTCCACTTTAGTGGTGTTGCCCACAGAATGCGACAAAACATCGCCAACGAATCGCGCCACAGATCTCGCATCGCAGGAGCTTGGTACGCAGACTGCCCATCTTAAACTCTCTCCACGGCCTGTACGAATCTGAAGAAATACATTTATTATTTGTCAATTTATCATAACGCATGGATCACGCATATAAAGTATAAAGTATATTATATTCCAGCATCAATTAATATATATTAAGTATATTGTATTGCAGCATATTAAGTACCTATATTATATTCCGCAATATTATGTTACATAGTCGTATAAGCTAGATAGATAACAGTCCTTGAATCGATGTGTTTTTCTTAGCAGCAAATTATTTTCATATAATGCATTTACACAATGTTTGATGTACCCAGGTAAAATGTAGACTATTTGCATATCAAGTCTATAACAGATCCGATCAGACGTTTTTGCATGAAAAAAAAACAAACATCCTTCCATCCTGCCTTAGAAATATTCCCATCCATAAAATTATTAGTAAACTTTTACCACTACAAAACTTTTGCCTCATTCAACCACCTATACCCATCAACTTGAACACGCAGCAATTACTAAAATAGTAAGCATCCAATTAAAAACTTCAGTACAGCACTCATCATTATCCGTGAACATTACAAAGGCTTTGTGGGCCGAGTGCGTGACCCAGTATTGTGGACCTCGGTGTCACTAGAGCGTGCATACAGGAAAATTATAGGCATCATTTGCTAACGTCCATAGCTGGAGTTTGATACGTTCCAACTACCTCTCTGTTTATGCAAGCCTGGTACTCGAAATGGTGGAAATTCAATGTTTACTCGCTTTTCGCAAGATATTTTCATCATTTTGAGGGAATGGATGCATGTATGTTATCTATGTATTGTCAATTGAAAAGAGCTTCAAAGAAAATATAAAACATTGTTTTTAGGGTATTTTTTAATTGTAATTTAGGGTACGTCTAATTCAATAGAAATACTTTTCATGCAAAATAACAATTATCTTATAGCTAACTCATAATTCCGAGACACCCATTTATAGCGATTCTAATAATAGTGTTCGATTCGAACAAGACTTTATTGATTTAATTAAAATGCAATTTCGGTAATCGGCGTTATAAAAAGGCAACATTAATGTATAGGTAGCTTAATAACATTTAATTATAACTGACATTTCCAAAAATAATTGTAGGTTCTCAATTCTAACTAAACTTATTTACTAAAATACCTTTAGTTTAGCGTCTTTTCTCACAATTATAACACATAATTTAACTCTATGAATACATGTCTTAATATTTTTTTCGTGACTGCTTTCTTAGTTTCCACATTTATTTTATTTTACTCACAACCTAATACATATTATATTACAACGCTGATTTAGCTATAAGACCGCCTGTTGCCCTTCTGTGCTCTTCCGCCAATATATGTTTATGTATGTATGTTACCACCGCCAGTATATATGTATGTTACCTTTTTACTCTCCTCCCCCTCCCTCCACTTGATAGTAGCCAGGCAGTACTGTCCCTCCACAGTGAGACCCTCTCCCGGCTCGTCGATGTCCATACATTCGTCAAAGTTGCCGAGATGGTAGGATGAGCCGAATAGCAGGCCTTGTGGAGACTTGGCTGAGGCGTCGAACACTGGAAAAAAAATAAAAAAAAGGTTTTAGTACAAACTTAATAGTTAAACGAATTCCTTACGAAGAAACGTTGTTTGAGTCGAATCAATTAAAGAAATTATATTTATTTAACATTCAATACAGTAATAAATCAATATTATATTATTCCATTTGCTTAAAGATTTAAAAAAGCATTCGTGGAAATTAAAAAGTTAAGCACGATAATCTTTGAGGGCTCTTCTTCGGACAAAATTTATTTGTTTGTAGTTCAATGACCCTTGTATTGGATTCATAAAAAGAAAATGTTATCTTCAAATATTTAGAAATATACCTAATACTTTTAAGAGGATAAAAATGCATTCTTTATCTGAATTGCTTTCCAATAGAACTTAATATAAGTAAAAGTTATAGTACACTAATGCTTCAGTAATCTAAACTTATATAATAGAGACGAAATATTGCATTTTTTCTTTTTTTGGTATTTTTTCAAATGAAAAAGATGCCATGTTATTAAATAAAAGTATTTGTTAATGCAAGCTCTATTTTAACATCTTAACCGAGTAGAATAAATGTATCGTGTTAATTTGATATCAACTCAAAATTAATACTATAATAATTTATAATACAATAAATACGTATGTATGACCAAAATTTAGATCTATGTCGATGTAGCTTTTTACTTTATTTTTCGACCTTCAAGCGGATGCTTCACTTTTTTACTTCACATGAGAACCATTGTCATCTTAATTGTTTGGCCCCTTTCAAGCAATCAAAAATTAATTTCCCACAAGAAACACAAGCTTTCCTTAAGATTTTATTTACCTATCTGTTAGCATGTAAAATAATTTTTTTTAAGCTATTGCATAGCTTCTATCGCGGGCCTTGAGCGCGGGGACCGAATCGAGAAATTCCGCAACGAAAAAACCTCCCGCTCCCCACTCCGACGGGCTCGGAGGTGTGGCTTGAAGGCATGCTATGCAATAGCTTTACCGCGGCAGTCCCCGAGTGCCACACGTCTTTTTAATAATTTTGGAAATACACGAAACTTAATTTAACAATATATTTAAGGTTGATGTTCCGACCGTCCCTCCATACATTTTTGATTACCTCTAAACACTTAACACAGACACTATTTCTTTAAAACTAATCATTTTATCACTTCTCTATAATGAAATGTGTGCGCGTTCGACCTTTTTAATCAATAATTTACAATATTTACTTAGAAAAACAACAGTAAAATACCGGAAAAATTTGACACTTCTACAGTAGTGTGCGTGACTTTTGCCAAGCGAAACACGACATAAAGCACGACATCTAGCGCATAGACTATATACTTATTACAGATCTAGCGCGTCAATGTCTAAACGAAAGGCGATGTTTAGACATTGACGCGCTAGATGTCGTGCATTCGCGTTCGTTATCTTATGCATAATGAGCATAATTCTAATAAATCAAAGTTCTGTGTAAAAATTGAGTAATTTCATTTCCAATCGTTCAAAGAAAATAACAATAAAATAAAATAAAACTAATGACCTTAGAAACTATGTTTTTTTTTATTTATTACTCATTATTGTTCGTCCGTCGTAGGTCTGTAAACTGTATTGTACACTGAAGGTAAATGGTACTGTAGGTACTTTAGTTCGGCGTCGTCGCTCGTCGGCTTGATATAAAATTACATTCTTGATTTCATTGACACGCGCTATGATTTGCGCGCGGAATTTCTTGTGTTGTGAATTTATTTTTGTATGCTATGCATTTTAATTGATTCAAATTGCAATGTTTCTCTAGTATGCATTTGAGACTATATTGTAAATTGTAATAATTGATCGTGGGTATAGTAATTAATTATTCTAATAACGCAATTAGTAATATATGTATTTTCGGTGGGATTCAAAACAAAAAATTGGCCCGTGATTTTTATGAAATTTCACCACATTGCAAATCACATCAATCATAGTTCATACACATGTATGACGAAAGTGATTAGTATTGTGGCTAACATTGACTCATCAGTTCATCACTGAAACCAGTGATAAATCAGTACCTATATCATATTGTGTTTGAATATTTTTAAACAATGATATAAGTATACAATTATTATAAATCGGTAAACTATCAAAGTAATCACAAACTTGCAAACATTGGTAAAATGTCCAGTAGTTTATGAGCCTATTCATTACAATCAAACAAACAAACAAAGTTTTCCTCTTTATAATATTAGTGTAGACAAACACTATGAATACGATCACGAATGCAAATTCGGGGATTTTCTAATTATTGCTAAATAATAATTGAATTCGTTTTGAAATACTCTATAATTTTTAGTGTATAAATAGACATTTATAATGTGGTGCTAATTTTTTTTGTACTGCTAACGCTATTGTAGGTACCTATTTTCGTTGTTTTATTTCAAGTGAACACGGCCATACAATTTTGTCACGAGCCGCCTATGATTGTAGGTACTTTTGTTAGGCTCCTTCGTCGTCCGCGTCGGCTCGAAAGTTCTTGATTTCATTGTCACGCGCTATGATTTGCGCGCGGATTTTCTTGTGTTGTGAATTTATTTTTGTATTATTATTTTTTTTTATTTATTTTTTTATTTTATTGATTCAAATAAAATATTTCACTAGTATGCATTTGAGACTATATTGTATTATGTATAATTTATCGTAGGTATAGTTATTCTTATAACGCAGTTATATTTTCGGTGGGACAATTTGACCCGTGATTTTTCTGAAATATCACCACGTTGCAAATCACATCAATCATACACACGTATGACGAAAGTATAGTGGCTATAATTGACTCATCAGTTCATCACTGAAACCAGTGATAAATCAGTACATATATCATATTTTATTGTGTTTGAATATTTTTTAAACAACGATATATACAATATTATTATAAATCGGTAAACTACCAAAGTACTTCCGAATTTTCAGACAGACAAACAAGTAGTTTGAACACGCAGTTTTCTTATACTAGTAGCAAAAATCAAAACCATAATATTATGTTTACCTACTATATTTTACTAAAAGTCGAGTGCGTCGAAATCGTAAATAATAATATGTTTTTCACCTTCCTGGTTATTTTCCCATAGTAAATAGTGTTTTAGGTTTGTTGTTGTAGGTAGGAATAATAATAATTATTCTTACATGTTGGTTATGAAATGTATATTGAAATAATTTACTTTTACAAATCATTAGTGATATAAGTTTTGAGTGAAAATGCTTGGATCAGCATAATATTATATGGTACTTCAAATACATGTTTTGATAAAAAAAACAATAGTGTAATAAAATAAAACTGCGTTTTATTGTAATCAATGTTGACAATTTTAAATTCCAAAATTATTGATCAATAAAATAGTTTACACCAACAAATATAACTTTTATTTTTATAACAATCGTTCATAATATAAACCGTAGCAGGTGGCGTTTTGAAGTTCTGTCTACTCATACAGAAAAATGGAAAACTTGTTTTTTTTGTAAACAATTTATTACTCATGTTGTTTGGCAACTCGAAGCGTGGTCGTCCGTCGTAGGTACTTTTGTTCGGCGTCGCGTCGTCGTCCGCGTCGGCTTGATATAAAACATTCTTGATTTCATTGACACGCGCTATGATTTGCGCGCGGAATTTCTTGTGTTGTGAATTTATTTTTGTATGCTATGCATTTTAATTGAATCAAATTGCAATATTTCTCTAGTATGCATTTGAGACTATATTGTAATAATTGATCGTGGGTAGGTACCTATAGTAATTAATTATTCTAATAACGCAATTATATTTTCGGTGGGATTCAAAACAAAAAATTGGCCCGTGATTTTTATGAAATTTCACCACATTGCAAATTATATATTATACAATTACAATTACAATTATTATAAATCGGTAAACTATCAAAGTAATTACAAACTTGCAAAATATGCTTTTCCGAATTTTCAGACAGACACACAATTTTATTAGTTTGTTTTAGCAAAGTAGGTACCTATACCTATACGCTTACGTCGCGCGTCGCGTCGTCGAAAACGGTGCGCCCAGAAACAAACATACCTAATTCAGTTACAATCCTTTTTTTGTTCCGTAATTTATTGTATTTATTCTAATACGATTTTTTTTATTCGTCGGCCAGTTCTACTAGGTATAAAAAGATAAAATTGAAATATAATTATTGTAGCGACAGCCATATTATGTTACTATGTTTTCGTAAATATGTTTTTCACCTTCCTGGTTATTTTCACATAATCTTATCTTCTTATATATAAAAATGAATCGCAAAATGTGTTGGTAAGCGCATAACTCGAGAACGGCTGAACCGATTTCGATCATTCTTTTTTTATTATATTCCTTGAAGTACGAGGATGGTTTTTATGTAGAGAAAACGTAAATATTATGTACCACGGGCGAAGCCGGGGCGGACCGCTAGTATATATATATAAATGAATCGCAAAATGTGTTGGTAAGCGCATAACTCGAGAACGGCTGAACCGATTTCGATAATTCTTTTTTTATTATATTCCTTGAAGTACGAGGATGGTTCTTATGTAGAGAAAACGTAAACATGTACCACGGGCGAAGCCGGGGCGGACCGCTAGTCTTATATATAAAAATGAATCGCAAAATGTGTTGGTAAGCGCATAACTCGAGAACGGCTGAACCGATTTCGATAATTCTTTTTTTATTATATCCCTTGAAGTACGAGGATGGTTCTTATAGCTAGAGAGCTAGTTAGTTTAGTTTTAGTGCAGTGGCAGTGTAAATGTTGTTGTTGAGGTTATGTAAATTTAACACTTTAGTTAACTACCAAGATATAAAGAAATGAGGATAGGACACAATAACTATTGGTTGAGGTATTTATAAACTCATAATATACTTTTAAAAAAATCACGTTTTAATAAATTTCTAGAATTAAATTAGAACAGCTGATTCAAAATAGCCTAAAAAATCTTAATAATAATAATTACGCTTCACAGCAAGAAGAAATGTACCATATGTACCCGCACAAAGTCGATATTGTGTTGCCTACCGTTCGACTCAATGGCTAGGGTTGTAACTACCTTTAATAATTATTACCAAACTAATAAACCGAGTGATGCGAAATAACCATAATTCTTTTAGAGTTTGATAAAATGATCAGGCAGGTATTTTCTTTAATCCTCTGAATTCTCGGTTACTAAATTGTATCGTTGAAATTATTCTTAATCGCGTAAATTTAATAAATAATCATATGGAAAACACTTTTCATTTGTTTTTTTACTTTCACGCCCAACTACTATACAATAATTACGTTGTTTCGGTATTTTGACGAGAAAACGCAGGAAACATCCGTTGTATCATTTTAGATAGATTGTATATTTTGTATCTGTAGAATTGAAATCAAAGCTATGTATATGTTGTCTCCATTCTTTTCTTATCGGATTGTTGATCCCAATGCGAATGCGTCACTTAAATTTTATAAAAGACAATTAAGAACATCAAAAATAAAGTGATACGTAAATATTTCACAGTGCAATATATTATGTAATTAATAATAATTATATATTTATGAAAAAATAATTACATCAGATTTAATAATAGCAATTGTTTTGAATGTACATAATATGAATAAATGATTACATCATAATAGTAATAATCACAATTGTTTTATTTCCCATTTGTTGCAACCCTAGCATATTTTCATGTAGCAGCAGAAGTACCTACACTGGCGGCGCGGCGGCATCGTGCGACATCAAAGGCATTGCCTTACTAGGTAAGTTTATAATGACTCATTTCTTTTATTATATAATTTACGTTTTACTTTTACAGAATCCGATTCAATGGATTATGAAGACGAGTCACACAACGCCATACGATAGTGATGATGAATGAACATTTCAATAAATGCATGCGTGTTTTTTTATGTTGTTTTGTAATTGTTAATTGTTTCTTAAATAAAGAAATAAACTAAATATTTAAATGATGATTTGTTATTTGCAACACAACTTTATATTTGAGATTCTTTACAAATGTATATTTAGTTTTGTATCATCAAATTTATAAATTTTATTCCATAGTTTTCAAAATTAAATGTAAATGACCATAAAAACATTAATAAAGTAAATCATTGATGTAAGGTCAGGGAACGTAATACATATATACATCTGACCATGTAGAAGCTAATAGTCTTGTTGACTGCTGAAGTCTGTAGTTGTCTGCTGAAGTCTGTACGCAATGAAAATGTCTGCCGTTTCGAAAATAAGTTTTTAAGACCCTAATAAATAAAATATATGAATGGCAGATCTGGTCAAATACTTTCAAAATTGTATTTTTTTCAGCACTTTCATAAGTGTCTGCCAGAATGTTATCCGCGTGATAATGGTCTGCCATTGTTATTTTCCGATAGAAATAATAATCTATTTTCAAATATCAAAATGGCAGACGTGGTCAAATGGTTTCAAAGTTCGCCAAAAATTTCCACCTGTCTTACCTAAGCGCGCGCCCCGTCCACCACTCTGGGCTTAGTGACTCCTCATCTCATGTATAGTAGGTATAGGGGAATCAACACACAAAAATCCAGGTCTGGTCAAATACATACAGGTAGCTTTGCGCTAGCTCTCTAGCTATTACTTCTTATGGAGAGAAAACGTAAACATGTACCACGGGCGAAGCCGGGGCGGACCGCTAGTAAATAATAAAATAATAAATAGTGTATTAGATTTGTTATTGTATCTTGTATACCTACGAATAATTATTCTTACGTCTTGTTGGGAAATGTTCAAATACCTACCTATTGAAATAATTTACTGTTACAAATCATTAGTGTTATTAGTTTTGAGTGAATAGGCATGGATCAGAAATTCAGAATATAATATGCTACTAACTACTCAAATACATACATGTTTACACAACAAACACCACTGACCTCTATAACTATAAGTTATAGAGGTCAGTGACCGTCAGTGACAAACACTATGGATACCTACGCTCGCGAATGCAAATTCGGTGATTTACTAATTATTGATACCTAGTCATTGAATTCGTTTTGAAATAGCCTGTACTTTGTAATTTTTAGTGTTATAGACATTTATAAAATGTGGTGCTCATTTTTTTGTAATAAATCATCCCGAACGCTATTGTATTTTCGTTGTTTTATTTCAAGTGAACACCTATACAATTTTGTCACGAGCCGCCTCTGGCCTCTGGGTGAAATAAACAAGTCAAATGATTTTTGTTCTAATTGTATTTTGGTAGTAGTTTGTTTAGAATTTACATTACCATTGTTTAATTTTTATTTTGTATTTGCAGTAAAATAAAAAGATGAAAAACTTCATTAGGTATATTGTACGACACCTCACTCTGAATCGCGCTAGCGAAATTTTTTCGTTACAGAGCACATATACAACTTTCGGACAATCTTCATTGAGGCCGGCCGGCAAATCGAGTATGTCGAGAAACTTCACTTATTCGATGGAGGTATTCTACCTTCCTTCCTCCACAGTTGTGGGACCCCGACGTGCATTGAACACGCAGCTTTCTGATACTAGTAGCTAATATCAAAACCACAGATATGTCTGTGATCAAAACCATAATAATATTTTTACCTATTATTTTACTAAAAGTCGAGTGCATCGAAATCGTAAATATGTTTTTCACCTTCCTGGTTTTTTTTCCATAGTAAATAGTGTTTTTGATTTGTTGTTGTATGAATAATTATTCTTACTTGTTGGTTATGAAATGTATTTTGAAATAATTTACTTTTACAAATCATTAGTGATATTAGTTTTGAGTGAAAATGCTTGGATCAGCATAATATCATATTTGCTACTTCAAATACATGTTTTGATAAAAAAAAAACAATAGTGTAATGTAGGTAATAAAATAAAACTGCGTTTTATTGTAGGTAATCAATTTTGACATTATTTATTTCCCAAAATTACAATAAAATAGTTTACGCCAACAAATATAACTTTTATTTTTATAACAATCCTACTTCCTACTAATGCGAAAGTTCATACATGTTTCAAAAGAAAAACTTTTACTTTTACTATTATTTCAATTTATCCGGTTTAATTAAGACTTAATATTGATACATATGATCATTATAAATACAAATAGGAATTAACAATATAACGAATACGTGGCACAACTAAAATTTTACCGATACCACCCGTGGTCATTCTCCTTTGTGGGTCATTTGTAACAGGATGGCGGTTCTACAGCGAAAAAAGAAAAATGATGGTCAGAACGCTGATACCGGATACCTTAAGATACTGTAATATAAAATATTACTAGATTAGATAAAATATTATAGGTAGTATCTTCACCGTGTGTGACGCGCTTTACATTCACGCCATCTAGAGTTAAATCTTTATCATTTTTGTATACGTCTGTGTGTGTAAACGACCCTGTATGCAATGACAGATGTTAAAACGCATAATTTTACCGAATTGGGTGGATTTTAAGGCAATGATATAACATATTTCAATAAAATATAATATTCAGTAACCGCCATGACTATTCCTAGGTTTGATGACTATTCCAATTACGCAAAAACTCAAATAAACTAGAAATGTAGAATTCAGCGCCATCTAGCGGGATATTGGCTGGGAACAGATCGTTGCAATCACCTTAAACAAAACTGTGACTGTGAAGCTACCAATGCACCTATTATAGTTAGGTTTATTGTAAATTTATCCTACAAATATTATAAATGCGAAAGTTTGTGTGGATGTGTGTGTGTTTCTTACTCTTTCACGCAAATTCTACTGAACCGATTAATGAAATTTAGCACACATATAGAGGGTAACTTGGATTAACATATAGGATAGGTTTTATCCCGGAAATCCCTCGGGAACGGGAACTATGCGGGTTTTCCTTTGAAAACTCGGGCGAAGCCGCGGGCGGAAATCTAGTAATTTGATATAATTATTTGTAAATAAGTTTTATGGACAAAGTGAACATTACAAATATCGATAAACATTAAACATATAAATTGACAATATAAAAGCTTGGAAACAAAAGCACAGAATACATAATAGTAGCTAAACGCTACAGAACGGACACTCTCCGCCTCCCGCCAAAATTAAACTTACCTCACCCCCGCGCGATCAGACATAAAATGGGCCATATTTTTCTGCAAGGACGATACGCAACGAAGATTGACAACATTAATCAAATTGACTTAAAGTAATTTTATTATTTTGGATTTGTGATTATCGTTTTTCGTAGAAAATGGTTAGATATTGTGCTGTTTACAGATGTATTTCATCAGAAAAACGCGAATTAATTTTTTACGCTAGTCACAAATGTGCCAACCATAAAGCGTTAACACACACATTTGCAGTCTCTACAGTGTGACTGTCAAAACGATCATTTTGTATGGAGTGTCCGGGGTGTGACAAAAGTAACAGTACGTAAATTTAAACTTTGCAGTCTCCTTCATTTGTAACTAGATGGCGCTGTACCAAAACCATTATTGAAGTGAAACTTCTTTATTCGCGTTGAAGTTGTTCAAGTCCCGTTATGTCAATACCGTCGCGTCATGGAGTAAGGCGACGATTTTGGAATATATTTGAATCTTGCCAAAGAAGTTTCACTTGTGACACGTGTGCTCGGCACACACGCTCTTTTTATCCGTGGTTGTGTATTGTAAACAATGGTCGTTTAAATGATATCATTATCGCCCATATAAATTCATTTCTCGTGTCCGATTGCGGACATTATATGTGATTTCCACATATTCACCTTGTTTGTTACTTCCTTACTTGCGTTTATGTTGATTTAATTCGAAAAGTAAACAGTCATTACTGTTCATTGATAAAAAAAAGACGGGTTGCACTCCGGGAGTGCCAGCAGAAGTGAAAACTTGATATTAGCGTTCAGCATGTTTGATATTTTGGAATGGTATCCGTCTTACGCATGGAATATAAGGGCTAAAAAAAATCCGTCTTACGCTTTTTCGATCAGGCCACGTGTCCTGACGCGAGTTTAAGATTTTATACCCAACGCCGCTAAAGAAGTTTTCACTTCAAAAAAAAAACGGGTTGCACGCCGGGAGTGCCGGCAGAAGTGAAAACTTGATTATTAACGTTGAGCATGTTTGATATTTTGGAATGGTGTCCGTCTTACGCTTTTATACCCATTACAGAAAAAGTGCTCAACGCCGCTGAAGAAGTTTTCACTTCAAAAATATGCATGTTTTAGAAATAGAGGAGATCACACCAAATAGTTTAATTTTTCTTTGATATGATAAGAGTCTTTATTGTAAAAAATAAAAATTAGGTATATTTTAGACGTCTTATACTTAAACTTTAAATTGAATTGGCTCGGTAAGTATATCTATGCGATTTTTTTACTTGTTTCAATTACCTATTTTCTTACTTTACTGGATTTAAAACTTTTCTCCTTTTCATTTAGGAGCCTAGGTGCATTGGAAGTTGATTGTATCACTTACTAGCTGTTTATCTTCTTTGGCTGATACTGATTAAAATTAGCGAGGAAATAATTACAAAATATTAATAGAGAAAACATAATAACAAGACCGATTTTATCTCAGAGTTAAGATAACTTAAATAATAATAATTGGAGATATAGGTACTTAAAAATAAATAACCCAAAATTATTGTTTGTTTATTTGTGAAAATAATGAAAATGTTAATTGTAAAGCATTCGTAATACTTCTTTCTACTTTATTATATTGTACCAAGAACAGTCATGACACTTTAATAAATTCATAGTATCTTGCTTCGCCAAATAAACAAAAGCAGTTGCTACAGTTTAAAATAAATTATACACAAGAATAACAACAGTTACATTAATTAGTTATTACTCAACACACAGTTACTTTGTCTTTGAAGACACGTCGAGAATTTAAAGTAGAAATTTCAGCGGAACCGTGACATTTTATTTTGAATACATTTTCCTGTTATTTCAACCTTAGTCTAATGTAACCATAATGTAATTACAGACTGCATTTCCATTCTTTCAAACACAATTTATTTAAAGAGACTTTTTGACTGAGTTATTTAAAATAAATTTAACATAAGGTACTTTTTTTACTGAATTACAGTTTCAGTATAATGTTTTTGTTGTGTTCCGTCCTTTGAATGAAATACTTAGGTACATAATTTTTATTATAAGCGTATTATAATATGTATCAATGCATAGAAAATAAACGACTTAAAAAGGGCTTATTATACCGCCTTGCAATTTTCCAAAAGCAAATTTGAAAGCAACACTATTTCATCATATTATTATTTCTTAAACTCACGTAAATCTGAGTGGTCAGTTAGTAACAAATAGAGCTTTAGGAAAATTCCCTATTACCACCTGCACTAGTCAGGTACGTAATGTAATCACGGAAAACCAATTGTTTACGATATTACCTATTTAAACAACATTTACATTCAGGGTTCATAATTCATTGTCTCATAACTAAATTACTGCTAGCATTAAAATACAAAGGAATTGTTTAATGCCTGTTGTATTTGTATAGCATTTTCAGGTTTCGGTAAAGTTATGGGTTATCTGCTTTTGTTAAGCTATTGCATAGCTTCTATCGCGGGCCTTGAGCGCGGGGACCGAATCCAGAAATTCCGTAACGAAAAAACCTCACGCTCCCCACTCCGACGGACACGGAGGTGTGGCTCGAAGGCATGCTATGCAATAGCTTTACCGTGGTAGTCCCCGAGTGCCACACGTCTTTTTTTATTTTTTTAGGTTTGGCTTAAAGAGACAAATATTTTATATCCACATTCGAAACCATAAATGATGATTTACACTTGATTTTCTATATAAATTTTTCGTGAATTCTAAAAATATATTTCTAACATCCTTCCAAAAGACAAGCGAGTGATATAATAGTAATAGACAACGCGAATAAAGCCGCAGACCAATTACTAGTAACTTTTATTATTAACTTATAAGATCAAAGCTACAACCTACAGCACAGGGCTACAGATTATTCCAGGAACGGGCAGAATTTCCATGTGATAAGTATGTACTATGTAGGTAGTAATTGTAGTTACGTTTATTACATGCAATATGCCGTATGAAACTGAATATATCTCTTTAATCGATATTATATTAGCGGCATTATTTTTCATTACATATTGTATACTTGTTATATTATCTTCAAGGTCTTTTATTTACACACATATTATAATATTGTTTATTTAATCTCTAGTATCCAATTGCTAATCTTTTTTAAACTGCTATCCTTTTAGAACATTTAAGTTAGATAAATTAGGTCTTAAGAAAATGTAATTTAGTTGGTTCTCTTTATTTGAGACGATTAGCCACGCTTGGCCTGGAATTAAAATTAAAGGGAGCTGTATTAAGTTGGCAATGTTGAAAAAGCTGTCGCCGTAGTATTTAATTATTATTTCTTACAATCTTCTCGGAAATCAATTTACTTTAGGAACGGACTTTGTCAAGACGACAAACATTTTTCATAAACAGAAACAAATTTAGACTCGATATCAGATTCGAAATGATTCAAGCACATTAATGCGAATCAGAATAATTAAAATATGGTTTATTTATTGTACATACATTGTAACATTCAAACTACCTAACTGTACAACAATATAAAGTATCTAGTATATATTTTTTTATAGTTTATGACTTATGAGCCGTTCATCCTAACTCTTTCCAATTGGAACTGAGACGACAACAAAAAAAATGTAGCCTATCACTCAGGAATAATGTATTATAATCTTCTTATATATAAAATTCTCGTGTCACAATGTTAGTCTGCATACTCCTCCGAAACGGGTGGACCGATTCTCATGAAATTTTCTGTGCATATCGGGTAAGTCTGAGAATCGGCCAACATCTATTTTTCATATGTACCACGGGCGAAGCCGGGGCGGACCGCTAGTAATGTACCTATAAAAAGAAGAACGTATTCAATCCCACTCAATAGCTTTATGTATATTAGTGAAGAAGTGATACATAATAAGTTCACTGTTAAGTAACTGCAAGAAGATGGCACAATCGATTAGTAGTCTACACCTGTATGACCTTGAACGACCGCGAATACTAAACTGGAAGTTTTGGAACACCATGTGAATTACAAGGTCACAGCCATATTACGCAAATGTCAGATTTATTCAAAGAATGTTACAATTGCTAGTCGCGACAAGAATAGAACACAATCTCGACTGGAATTAAGTTAAGTAGGTACTAGGTACATCTTGCACTTCGAAATTGTGATACTAATGAATATACTTTGAGATTATGATATTTTTGAACATACTCTATATGACTGATATCCGACTCTAGGCTATGTAAAATTTTATCCCAACCCAAGATTACGTTTTAAATTCAAATTGGTAGCACTAATGAGTCGTATGTCTCCTTGGCTAAAGGGCAGACGTATAGGTTTCTCTGACTCTTATCATAGTACCACAAAATTTAATTTCATATGTAAAATGCGTCTGTCTTTTAGCCAACAACTTCATCTATAATAAAAATTAACAAACCATTTCTGAATTATTTCAAAAAGGCTTAAACGTAGACCCAAATGCATGCTGTGACGACCATTGTCACGTCATAGATATATGGGACTGGCCAAAATTACATAATTGTTATACGATATTAGTCATGTATCTTGCCATAATCACATTTGTCGCTTCGCTGTCATATTATTAATTAGTTGAATGTAGATACTAATTTTGCAGAATTGTATTATCGGATAACTAGGCGATTGAACGATATTACAATATACGATTTCAATTAGTTTAGGAGTTTTGGTTAATATTTTTTCTTCATTCGGCAATAAATTATTAAGTACTTCTTAAGAGGGGTTAGGGCTTAGGCGGTCAGCGAAAATTCAGATTTCGTAGCTATTCGCGCCTGAGGTGAGGGGTGAGGGGGTCCGCGTTTAGTATGGAATCAACGTGCTCGAAACTGAAAATCGTAAGCGCCATTCACATTTTTATCAAAAAGTGAATGAAAATATTAAGTATTTTCTAAATCTAAAACAGTCACGAAATCGAGAAGGTTGTGAGCATTTATATGATATTTTAGAGGTAACTTCAGGATTTTTTTTATCGAGCAAAATTTTTGCAATCGTGTTTTGGAAACATTCATCCCATCACACATACGTTCTGTAACACATATTAGAAATTTCAGTGCGAAAAAACTTCAATATTTTCAATTATAGCTCTTAGATAACAGTCTATTTTGCCGTTTTCACCTACTAAGGGCCCTTAAGATTGTATGTTCTTATTATTTTATTCTCATTCTAGAATCTAGATTTCAATCAAACACATATTATATTGTTCCCTTTAGTTGTTATAATGAAAAAGTCTTTTGTCTAGATAGGAAACAATCTAATAATATTTTCAACATTTTTATCTGCTTTACAATCAATCATAATATAGAGAATAGAATTTGATGAATTCCAGGGTTTTAAGTGAATTTGTTATTATAATATTATATTGAATTTTAATTTGACCGTTGATAACCAAATACCTACCAGTTCGTATTAAAAAATAAGCCTAAAACCTGTATATAGAGATAAATTAGCTATTTAGCTTAAATTAAAAAAAAAACAATCTATAAGTAAATATTCAAATTTAAGTAGTAAAATATAAAAATAGTCATGATAAAACCATAATATTGTAATACCACAGACTAATAATAATATACTACGTATACAATCCTACTGTGTAAAACTATACAGTCATCTTCTAAAAAAAAATATTGTGAAATGTATATATATTTCATTTTAAATAACCATTAATTGTTATACAAATAATAAATAGTAGTGTCATATTAGTAAAATTTTGAGTCATTGTAATTAATTACCTTGTAAGGTAAACTGTCAGATAAATGTATCTATATTACTGACAACATTTAAAACCTTGCCAACTAATTGTTACTATTAAATTATTATATTATAAGTAACATGGAAAATAGTTCTGCATTATCAATACGATGATATTTAATTTACGAATGCTTTAATTTTTTCTTGTTCTTGTTATTTTTAACTTATTCAATGAATTAATTCGTATTGAGTTTTGTTTTAGCGACAGTAAAAGCTTCTTCTATCTGTCTATTTAAAGGAATTTCTTGAAATTTGCCAAACGATTTAGTTATGAAAACATAATTTTTTCCTATGTAATAAGGAATCTATAAAAATTGCTCACGATTTTTTAACAACGTAAAATTATCGAATACCGAAATCTCTCATTCACAGCAGAATATCGTTACCGTATCGTAAGTCGTGACTACTAAACGGTCCACTATCAAATACGAATCTTAGCATTTTGTATGTGCAGCCGTGTTGATATGCAAAACGCGTACACTGTCGTCATTGTTCCCGACTAAACGTTCTAGAATGTACGCTACGTAAATTACGCGCAAGTATGGACGTTTGGAAACTTTAGTAGTTGGAATAAACTATTGGTTTTGATGTACTATTATTATATTGTGTGTGTTGTGTTGTGTACTATTATATATAAGACTTGGGATACACGAGAGAAGTGATAAAAAAATCTGGCTGAGTTATTGTGAGGACTAAGCCTAAAATCTATTCAAGTCATTTTCCCCACCTAATGAAGAAGAATGTCTTAAACATGGTCTTTAAATCCCAATCTATATTTTTTCATTGTTCTTATGTATTTGAGTATTATAAGTAATATATTATTTCGATTCTTGTCAATACAAACAAATATCGAACCACACATATTACATAGGTAATTTGAGTAAAGCTTCTAGTATGTAAACACCCTAAATTCATTTCAATTAGTAAGCTGATTTCCTGTACCTAATTGTTAAGTGGACAATGACCTATTCAAATTTATAGCTACATCAGCTTTCTGTGTACAAAGTCGTACGAGACTTGTATAAAAACACGAATTCTGGCTTAATATAATTACTGGTCCATTTTAATTTATTGTGAAATTTTCTGCCTTTAGTAGCATAAAAATAAAAGAAATTCTGGAAAATTTTATACAATTTGAAAATATTAATAGTTTAAACTTGTTTTAAATCAATTGATGCCCGTGACTTCGCCACTTTATTTCTAACTAGCTTTGCCACGCAGTTTCACCCGCATTGCTCCGCTCCTGTTGGTCTTAGCGTGATGATATATATTATAGCCTTCGTCGATAAATGGGCTATCTAACACCGAAAGAATTTTTCAAATTGGACCAGTTGTTCCTGAGATTAGCGCGTTCAAACAAACAAACCAACTCTTCAGCTTTATAATATTAGTATAGATTAACTTAATGATCTAAGTTAAGTACCAACAGTGCAGTGCAGCAAAATACCAACTTAGCGCCTTGGACTCGATTGAAAAACGAGCGATAAGGCTTATCGGGAATGAGGCCCTCACCACCTCGAAATTACACAGCTTGGAACATCGTCGAAAAGTGGCTAGTTTGGCAGTCTTCTACAGGATCTATCATGGTGAATGTGCTGAAGAACTGCACAACCTGATACCTGCTTCTCCTTTTTACCACCGGTCGAGTCGACGCGGTGCTGGTCTCTACCCTTATGTCATCGACATTCCACGTTACGCTTCTTCCTTTCTCGTGCGTACCAGTAGGGAATAAAACAATCTTCCGGCCTGCGTGTTTCCTGATAATTATAATCTGGACTTATTCAAAAGAAAAGTGATTAGGCATCTATTAGGTCAGCATGCTCCATCCTAGACCATGCTTATCGCTTTCCATCAGGCGAAGCGATGGTCAAATGCTTGCCTAATCTTGAATAAAAAAAAAAAAAGTATAGATTAATATTTTATGAGGAACCGGTGACCGGTACCGACTATTTCAAAAATAGCCTAAATTTTGCTCTGCTTATTACAATCCTGTATAAATAGAAGTTTCATTTAAATTAAACGAGTTCGAAGATCGTTAATATGGGAAGATTTTTTGTTATTTTATGTTGATGTAAGAATATATAATAACTATAGATATCTATGATAATTATATATATGTAGATACAGAGAATACCAATTATTCTCTACGCACTATATTTAATCTCAAGTCAACAAGTCTGTGGGCTCAATTATACTAAATTGTGTTTTTTTTTAAACAACCTTCATTTGTTTTGGCGTTAGAACAATTACGCATCTATGGAAAAATACGAGATTTGGTATTATAAAAAGACAAAAAATGTGCGAACCTCATAAATATAGCAATTTACAATTATCAACGGCATCTCAAACATTGTACACATCATTCATTTAAAAATATCAATACCTAATGGAAATTCTCATGGTATAAAAAGCCCCCAATTTTTTTTTCAAATTAATTTATTTTTTACTTGAACAACGTACATAAGAGTAGTGAGTGTCAAGTTTTTAACTGCACGGGAAAAACACAGGTCTCTCAGAGCTTCAGGCATTGCAATTCGGACTTCTAGTATTCTAGTAATCTAGCTCTTAAGGATAGGACTTTATAGAAAATGTTTGAAATGACCTTTGAATTCATGATTTAGAAAATTTAATACTATATATTTCTTGTTTTTAAACTTTTAAACTAACCCCTATAATAAAGACTGCAGTAGTTTTTCTAATAATGTAGTTGTTGTACCTAATATAACAGTGTACATGTATTTTATTTATTTATGGAAAATACTTAATAATGTCAAACTGTTATGTTATTGTTTTAAGACGCGATTTTTTCCCTACTTAACTTTCGTTCAATTTTTCCAGTCATAAATCACGCTTTAAGTCCGTTATAAATTCAACTATCGAATATAAATTATTTATTCATACACGCCCATAAAAGGATAATTTAAAATGTTACAAAACTGGTTTTTAAAAATTTTGAGGTGAATTAACTCTAGCGCGTCATTTTTATGTTAATATTTAATTGTTATTCATATATTTATAGCTAATGAATTTGTGTCCGATTTTTTTTTTGCATATCGTGACCACGGTCCACACTGATGTTTGAATAATTGTTTTATAGATCAATCTATTATACTAATATTATATAGCTGAAGAGTTGGTTTGTTTGGATGAATCTCAATTGCGATTAATTTATAAAATATAGGTTCCTCCTATTAACACAAGTTATCTACCCTTATTACTGATAGATTTTGCCATTATAAGACAAATACATAAAAATATATACATTTTCAATTAAATTTTAAATTAAAGATTAAAAACTGATTTATAACTAGTATATAATAATTAAAAAAAAAACAAATACTATTTACAAATAACGTTTCACCAGTTAAAATTTAAATAATTTATGACGTTCTGGTTTTTGTTAAAATGGTTCTTTTTACGCACAAAAATAAAAAATATAATCTTTCTGGTAATTAAAATATCCTATGCGCAACCAAAAATAAGGAAAATGATAGATATAATATCCTAAATAATAGATATTATCATCAAAAAACCCTACAACAGCTATTTGTGACGCTCGTGGATATTTAATTGATTAATAACAACATGCTAAAATCTCAATGTATGCAAATAGCACTTCTTTGTTAAAAAGTGTCAGCTTACTCGTCATCATATTTTGTGATGACGTCACAAGTATTACGGGATTATGTAATACATACTGATGGACGATTTGCGGATTCAATCCCTTTATTAAACTGTAAATAATTATTTTAATATTTTCGTGTTAGTACTTTTTTTATGTACCTAACTACTTAGTTTAATCCTTAGTCCCTGTATGCTTGAATATATTTTGGTATATATTCTATATCTTCCACTATAATATCATTTATAGGTACATTACTTTAATATGACATCTTTTAGCTTTCTATAAAAAAATATAACATTGATATTTAATCGATCGATAACGTGACTTTTATGAATTAAAGCAAGTAATTTAACCTACATTTAGCTGCTTATATTATTAAACTTTACCAAAAGACATTACCAAAATACTGTCCTCCACATGCTTGAGAAGAATTTTGGAATTCTTCGGTCATATTGCAAGAAAGAGGGGAGACAACCTGGAGAAAGTCCTTCTAACTGGCAGGGTAGAAGGAAAAAGGCCCCGAGGCCGCAGCCCAATGCGCTGGTCAGACCAAATTAAAACGACCGTAGAAACTAGCGTACCTGAAGCTATCCACATCGCAGAAGATCGAGGCAAATGGCGTAAAATAGCTAGGAAATCACAACTCCAAAATGATCACGACCCTCAGCAGTGAGGATTTCGACTTAAGGAGGATTATTAAACTTATGACACAACTTAAAAACCTTCAGTTTTATTACGAAACATTTACAATTATTATACTTATAAGATTGAACAATACAAGGCCATTAGAATCAATTGATATCCGCAAATTCGGAAGAAATCACATAACATCACTACATAGTATAAAACAAAGTCGCTTCCTCTGTCCCTATGTCCCTTTGTATGCTTAAATCTTTAAAACTACGCAACGGATTTTGATGTGTTTTTTTAATAGATAGAGTGTTTCAAGAAGAAGGTTTTGGTAAATAATTTTTAAGGTTTTAGACAAAGCGGGCGAAGCCGCGGGCGGTAAGCTAGTAAAATATATAACATGCATCAAATACCCCAGACATAGTATTATTGATGTGCAGACAAATTCTATCACAAACAAAAGCTTATAAATATTAACACCCTGCTTAAGATGCATAGACGATGCTTTATTCGTGCATTGCAAATCAATTCAATAGTTATCGATTGGCGCGTAAAGTTTATTCAAGAAATCGTCATATTGAAACTTTTCCTGCTCTATTTATGTTATCTTTGACTTCAAACTCAAACTCAGTTCTGAACCTTTAATTTAATACAACGTTGTTAAAAGATTGGTAGTAGGTAGAAAATTCAAATGAATCTTTCCTCTTTAAAAAGTAAAGGTTGAAGTTCATATGCAATAAACTACTATGGATAATTAATCTTTAAAAATTATAGATTTATTATCTTTGCAAGATTATAGATCGTTGTTTTTTTAATGACTAAAAACTTAGGTTTATAATTATTTGCAATTATAATATAGGTTTCTATTATTTATAAAATCTATTTTCTTTAGTCTCTGCACAACACTCTTTTATAATTTAACACAAGAAAATACTGCTCTTATTTTATTTTTTCTATCTGGCTGTAAAACAGTGTCTACCACCTTTAAGTACTTTATCTTACATTACTATACATTTTTATTACGACACCGTTCGGTTCTTTAAACTTTTATATTTATAAGACGTTAGTTCAATATCAAGAGACAAACAACGATACAAACCTTAGTTATAGAAACCGGTTGCACATAGTATGTACTACAGTTTCATCATAATAACAGTGTACGAGCTCAGAATATAGACAGCTACTACCTAGTGCTTTCAATAATCCTATCGATAAATATATTAAATTAAATAGTATCTACAACCGAAGTCCTAAATTTGATCGACTCTATCTATGACTCTCCCTGCACAGTGCACGTAATTCGATGAAACAAATACTCGACAAATCTATATATTATACATAAATAATGATATTATTACTGCATTACGTGAACGCAACATTAAATACGTATAAGAAGGCCTACTGTGTAATAATTTATACACCAGTACTTATAAAAGTTTACAATAAACGATCGTAGAAAAACAAGTACGGTAATTATTTCCAAGTTCATTTATCATTTATTGATGAGAGTGTACTACCCCCATTACTTAAATGCTTTCAAAAATACGGATGTAGAAGTTACTGTTATTTTTTAATGTATTGTCTTATCTGAAGTAGTGAAATGTTTGCAGTTATATATAATTTAGTTTACAAAGGTTTTGCATAGACTTATAACCAATTTGATTAGTAGTATTTATGTAGACTTAAATACAGTCACCACAACAATGTAAGAAACTAAAATATCATAATAAAACTAATAATTTTGCAGATAAACAAGGAATTACAATAAACTCTATGTAATATAACTATTTATGGCAACATGTATTTGCATTGGGTATTAATTAAGTCTTTAAATGGGAAAAACAAACATGTTGAATTGTACTTTTTATGCAGTTTGGTTCGTTTAAACTGTTTAGAATTTTAGCTCTATGTTCTTCGATATAGTGATAGGACCTTATTATGCAATAGCTATGCTCCTGGATTTCACTTAGATACACCCAAAATCACGCACAAAAACTTTAATACGATTAAAACAAACTTAACTTAATTTTTGAAATAAAAGCAGCTTTAATGTTTGTCGGGGTATATAAATTTTACTTTACCTAGTGTATTTAACTGTGAAACAGAGAGACAGACTTTGGCATTTATAATTTAACAGGACGTTGTGTATATTTTTTTATGAGAACATAATATTATAGTATGTATACTCTTAAGTTTTTTTTTTTAACAAAAGAACCTCGTCTGAAGATGTTCTTTATGGTCTTGTTCAAAACCAAAAACTTGTTTTCTATCAAACACATATTTACCTGTTTCGTCTTGGGCAATATCGTTTTAATTATAAAATTTTGTATCCATTCGAAAAGTAATAGAATAAACGGTCATATCTTTACCTCAAAATTACATTCAATTGGAGATTCATATAAACATCTGGAGCCCACCAGCATCAAAATCAGGTATGTTTATCTAATATTGTAATCGTTTATAATAGTAATCAATAAACCTTATAATTTTATGTAATAAAGGAGTGGTGTAGCCGAGCATTTGCTGTTGTCAAGCGGAAAAACATAATATTTCAAAAATGTATTCAAATGACTAACACAATACTTATTATATCCGTTATTAACATAACATTTATTCGTGTTAACAAACTTGATTATATGCTTTGGAAGTTTTACAATATGTGTCACTTTATTTTTATACTAGCTGTGCCCTGCGGTTTTACCCGTATTGCTCTGCTCCTCTCAGTCCTAGGGTGATGATATATAGACTATAGCCTTCGTCGATAGATGGGCTATCTAACATCGAAATAATTGTTCAAATCGGACCAGTAGTTCCTGAGATTAGCGCGTTCAAACAGACAAACTCTTCCGCTTTATAATATTAGTATAGATTCAACTGTCAACTGTCAACAATGATGTAGGTGCTAATAAAAATTAAAACAGTATGATGAAAGGTAAAGGTCCAAATCGTACACTCGCTCGGACTTTCCAGATGAAACAGGATTTTGTTACTAATTTACCACCAATTCTAAAACCCCGTTTCCGTTTTCCGTTAGATAAAATAATTTTCAACAGGTCATATTATAATTTATACCTAATTAAATTCAATGTGTTTAGCAGTCATTAATCAGGTTTTGTATCAATATTCTTTCCAGGCACATATTATTATGGAATTACATACATAATAGTTACTGTTATCATTGAGATGGCTCTATGTGATTACCTTATACAAATCTAGCGTGTCATTCTTCCCATCTACCAAAAACATTTTCATTTTTTTTTATTGGTAATAGGGAAGCGCTTGACCACAATCTCGCCTGATGTTAAGCTGAGATGTGGTCTAAGATGGAACGCGCTTCCCTAGAAGGTACCTGTTCACTCTACGCTTGAACATTCACATTACATTTAACAGTACATTTTCATTTACAAGCAAAACAGTTCATATTTCCAGAATAGTTACGATAACCGAATTCTACCTTAACGCGAATGACTCATACAGTTTTGAAAGTGGAAACTCGACTCTATCCTGATGGAAACTGCAAAATTCTCGTAATTTCTACGTAAGTTTGGAGTCAGTGAATGCAACCGCAATCGTAATAGTGACTGGATTCTGTAAGTCATTGAACTGTTTGCAACAAAACTGGATTCAGACCATATATAGTGCCTAAATCGATTTTAGATATCTTCGGTTACGAAAGTGAACTTTCCAAGATTCGGTAGGTACTAAAAATGAAGTAGTTGTATAGAATTTGTAGAAATTCAATAGATTTGAATTCTTTTTGTTATTCTCCTTGATCGATATTAATTATAACGTAGATTACAAATGACCCAAAATTTTGTGTCAGTATCTCCCGGCGTTCTCTTATTTTTAAAAACCTGAATGTCGTTACATTTGTGGTTAAAAGAAATCTATTCTGTTTTATAAATGACTTCTTAGTTTCATAAATTTGAATTTAAGACTATTTCTATACGAGAACATTTATAACCCATGATATCGTGTTCTGAGTCATGGTAAATAAAAAAAACTTAAGATGGGGTCTTACCGTCGAATCATGAGATGTGTAAATAACTGTATGATTAATATATAGGTAGCACTTGTTACTATGAATTCACAAGTTAAATACGTCAAGCACTTTATCAAAGAAATCGCGAAGACTTAAACTTATTTGATGTGATTCATATGATTTTTTCGTTTTCTGTTCGATTCGAATAATTGTAAATTTAAAGCTTAAAAATACAAAGAATTTGTTTATAGATTCGATTCAAAAATAACTATAAAAAGGTTTTACGAAAAAAGACTTCCGTTTAGGATAGGTCAACAAGACATGAACCAAGTCAACTGTTTGAACCGGACTGTCTGCGCAATGCTAAAATATAAACGACTTATTTCTTACTTATATTTTCAACCTAAAATTATTTGATTATCTTAATGTAACAATAAAAAAATCAACGAAAAAGTAGAAATAGAGTTTTGTTTATTTATATAGTAAGTATTTAAATTATACTTCATCATTCAAACATTTTATTTTAATCTATAATAATTTAAATACCTACAAGATAAGTCATAAGACGACGAAGTTGTTTTTAGTTTTGCAGTTTACACATAATTCACGTTTTTAACTATTGCTTATAACGTTATTATTTTTGAAAATTTAATTAATAATAAAATTAATATTGTAACAGTCTAATGTCAAAGAACTCTCGAATAAAACTGCTAAGAAAAATATGAAAGGTACATCTAGAAAGATCTAGAGAGTTAAAATAAAAATGTTATTCGCAGGTGTGTAACCGGTCTTAGGTTTTTAACCTTTTTCCACACTTATACCTTTTGCTATTCGCACGCATCTGTTTATTATGAGATAACTATGTCTTTTTACTGCTGATTTGCTCAGCAATACAAATTTGAATAATTTACTGATTGTGCAAATATTTACTCTACTTCTGTTTATTTGACGTGCACAAATAGAATCTCTATACGAAAATATTATTAAGGTACTACAATATTTTAAACTTCAGATTTGTTATTAACAGAAAATTACTCCATAATAATCAGACTTTTCTATATAAAAACTAGAAAATTAATATACTTTACTAATCATTTAAATCTGGACAGTTATAGCAATACTGATACACTCTAGGTTTATGTTTCAACGTTGGTTTATTTACCTTTAGTTACAATTCTCAAGGCAAATTCACATTGAGTTAAATAAGAACATTGTTCATTATTTAACTGTATATGACAAGTGTTTATTTATGGAAATAAGAATAATATTTGACGAATCATCTGGTTCCAGTATACCACTACAACTATCTTAATAATATATATTATAAATCTCGTGTCACAATGTTTGTCCTCAATGGACTCCTAAACCACTTAACCGATTATAATAAAATTCGCACACCATGTGCAGTTCGATCCAACTTGAGAGATAGGATAGTTTTAACATGTAGGTACGACGGGCGAAGCCGGGGCGGACCGCTAGTTACATTATAATATTATATTAACCATAAACTTAGCAATCAATACCATATTATACAAAATATTAAAACAATTCCATGCATTTATCACATTGTCGATGACTAATTTTGTTTATTTGTAATTTATAACATACACAACATAATTATTAGCATCACTTGAAGGCTTCTCGGCTTAGTTTATCTTTCTGTCACGTTCCCTTTTGCAAGAATACTTTTTATGCATACGTCCGACGTCAAAACAGTTTGTATTGGCATTACGCCACGATTCGCTTTTCACAGCATAAAAATGTTTCAAGTCACAATAACTTATAATAATCAGGACTAGTCAAACAATTATTTATTACGCTATGTATAAAGAATTGAAATTGAAACCAAAAGGATAATAGGTAGATATTTTTTCTTAGTAGGTATAGTCTAGCTGACACAACAACAGTGAAGAAAGCGAAAATCGTAATAAGGAATCTATATGTGGTTAAATTCTGAAATTTTATTTTAAACTGAACATTTTTTAGTTCCAATAAAATGTCAAATCCATATAAAATATCAACAAGCTATTTTTTTTTTCATAAAATCGCTAAAATCAAAATAGTGGCCAGGAAAAATAGATATTTCAAACATTTACTATTTACTTAGTTTATTCTGTATTTGTATAAAACAAACACATTTATTGTAGGTATTTATTTTGCACGAGAGCGGTTAAATATTGGAAAATGATCAGTCAGATATCAGTAGATAGATCAGTAATATTACAATATATTTAAATTAATGGTAATTTTTATTTTGTCAAAAACATTTCATCGATATATAAGACATTTAAACCAGATGGTTTAAATTTTTATTAATACTAGATGATATTAATAAAGAAAGCATCTTACACCGTTAGATAGAGTCGATTTAAAGTTTGATATGAAGACATCTTCAAATAGGTTTAACGTTATCTATTAAAAATATTATCATTTCGTAATTAATTTGATCTAAATTCTCAATTTTTTGAGCATATTCAAAGACTAAAATAACTATAAATAATAGCTTCTCGTAATCACATGCACTTTTATAATGGAAGATACGAAAATATAGCATAGCTAACAGAATAAATAAGTCTTATATAAGTATATTTAAGATTTACTATAATATTTTTTAAGTTTTAATAAAGCAAACTACGGATATTGAATAAATTCGTATAAATTCCGAAGAACGATATTTAAAAGGAAGTAAGCAGCTCCAGTTAATTATTTTTGTCAGAGTGGAAGTATTTTCACTACAAAGTACCGGCTTTTACTTAATAAATACCGCGACAAGGATTTTTAATATAATATTAAATAATATTGTTTATTATAATAAGTTTCGACAACTATGTATTAATTAAAAATGCAAAAATCAAATAATTTTTTTTTTATGAATAGTCTCCTCTTTTGAATACACAAAGGCAAAATCTATCTCTAAATATTTATACTTCTATAGTATGTGCGAGATTTTGATGCTCATAAAAACCTATAATAAACGTCTATTTTGTAAAAAGTAACATCTATTTTAATATTGCATAAAAGATAACAGCGATATTCATAATTTTCCTTAAAAGAAGGTTGTATCAGAACCTTGTCATAATTAGAATCGTCCTAAAGGCTATCCATTGTCACAACTTCCGGTCTATTATAATTTCGATGAGGAATGACTTAATATTTATGATAATTTAGATAATAAATATCCATAAATACAAGTAATACTTGGATGTTTTATTTATAATTTGAGCATCGCCGTGGGTGTTACATTTTTTGAGAGGTTCATTTGTAATTCTTAAGATCTCACAAATCAAATTTTATTTTTACTTATAATTTATCTACGTTTTTGCAATAAACAAATGTTTTTGGCATTTAGAATATTAAAACAATCAAAGTATATAAATATCATCCTATCAGCAAAAATAATAATGAAGATTCATCGTGTTGAATTGATATTTAGATTAAATCCGGTCCATCAACATTTTAATATATTTTTATGTTTTATATCCAATTATTTTACTTTGATTTGTTTAAAAATTTTGATTGAATTGTTTGAAGAATTGTGTTGAATTACTCGATTTAACTTTATTTTTTACATTTGCCAATTGTGTTCATAAAAAAAACTTTGACACATAGACTTTGAAGAAAAATACCTTTCTGAAATCCCTATAAGATTTGTTCCTATTTTATGTAAATTATTCACATTAGTTTTACATATTATAATAAGCCCACAAATTGTCAATTAAAATATGTATCGGCTGTGGCCTATTTAAATTTTAATTGAAAATGTTTAATCACCATTTACATCCGTTAATTCAAATACTTTTAAAACTCATCTGTTTCAACAAATAAAGAGCACTTACTTTTCAAAGCCCATCGTTTGTTCGACAGCAACCCATCCAGGAACCGATAGCCCTGTTCCCTGCACAGTTTATCAGCCACATTGCTGACAGCACTCGTTAAAGACAGCAAATCGCTGGCCAGTACCACTGACGACGCGTAATCAGGAGACTCTCCCAGGGGACCCTTATCCGCGTCCGAATACACATTATAACCCTTATCCTTGTGGATTACTCGATCCGACTCATTGACCCTCTTGAATATTTTATCAACCAATTCCTTATCGATACCAAAAATTTGCGCGGTACGATATAATCGGCTGACATCCCTAGGATCAACATTCTTGGTATCACCTATAACTGTGGCTAGGCGTTTTAGTACCTGCTTATCGATATCTGTGTCATTGTTTTCCGCGACGATCGCACACGTAAATAAAAGGACTAGAATTATCTTGAGCATAATGCCTGCGTGCGCGCGCGCGGCTAAACACTGACTGAATAAACGCAGGATTCGATCAATGAAATATGTCGCCGATCAAGTATCTAATACTCGCTTGAATCGCTTCATTGTTTCACGCTATTTCCAACTAGAGTTGTCTATGAGAACCATAATAAGAATGCGGTAGGACAGCTTTCGAGGGAAATCCTTTGAAATATAATGCGTAGATAGTGTGCGTATGAAAAATATGTTTTCATCAACATGTTGATTATTCCGACGATATAACGTCAATATACTTTAATGATTTTTAAGTTTTAAAATGATGATATCATAAATTGAAATGTAACGTCAAACTTTTGAGGCGTAAACACATAGTACTAAGCATAAAATTCCCGATGATTGTATTGAAATTTCCAATGCACATAGAAAGAATAATCTTTATAGAAAAAAAGCCTCTATTTTACATACCAGTTTTTATTAATTAACTAAGCCAACTTACCTGGTTTCATCCATATTCAATCAGGATCAAGCCTAAAAAATCCTCTTTAAATTAATAATATAGAAATAATACATATTTTTATCTAGGACTTAAAAAAATCTTCGAACCTATAAAGTAATAACTTTGAAGTAAAACATAATTCTTTGTAACCACAACGAAAGATCTAATCTTTTATACTATAAAAGCTTAGAAGGGCATTAAACATCATATTAGAGTAATAAATAATAATATATAATATGTTAATAAATATTCAAAGCTTAGCTTATTAAATTTAAATTAATATTCAGAGACCGTCTATTATAATCGATGAACTTAATAGTTAATTTCTACGTGTTTTATTTATAAAAATAAAAAAAAATATTGGGGAAATTTAATATATTTGGCGTAAAATAATATAAACATAAAATACGTTTTTCTTTCAGATTAAAACACTAGCAAAATTTCTCACATTTTCTTTTACTACAGTTATGTTTTTAAAAATAGGATATTTCAAGATACGGGTAAATAATACACAACCTTTTACAATCAAATTTATTTATTTCAGCTATCTGCTGTATCGATAATATTGAGCACCGCTTCGGTTCCCGTTCGCCCACTCCCACTCATCGAGATCCCGATCGTTTCCTCTCAACTCTTCTCCATTCCCTTCTATCTCTTCTCCTTCCCAATCTTCCTCTCCTTGCTCCTCTTCAATGATCTCTAGATCATCTATCCTATCTTCCTCTTCTAAATTGTCATCTTCCTCCAAAATCTCTTCTAGACTCCTTTCTCTTTGTATCTCATATTCTACTTCGGCTTCAGGTATTTCTTCAAGCACTTCTCTATGAGCAACTAATGATCTTCTTTTTGGTTGTTCTTCCATTCTTTCTTCTTTTGCTTGAGATTTTTCGTGTACTTCGTTTGATTCATATTTGGCTTCTGATTCTGTATTTTCTTCTTCGTGTTTGCTTTCCTTGAAAATAACATTTGGGAGGGATTGCATTGGAATAACCAATGTGAGAGTGAGAATGATCGCCGATAAAAATATGGCAGCGATTTCTTGAAACTCGAACTGAAATAGAAATTTAATTTTGAACAAATAAAGAAGAAAATTAACATCACATATTTATATTACGACCATTGGTTTCTGAATTAATAAAAATAATGTTTTTAAAAATGTGCAATTTTCTTAGGCGGAAAAATACTCACTACAGTTAAAATATTAAATTCCCTTGAAGTCTTGACCGTAGCGGCGTTGGTCAGAAAGACGATAAACTGGGTTAAATAGAGAGCGTAAGATAATCGACTGATGAATAGAAGCGGTCGGCTGCATAGAACATTGGACAGGGTTTCTGGAAACAACAAAAAGCAAATTTTTTTTAAAGGGGCCGGACCAATAATTAAAATAAAAATCTTGAGAAAAAGAGTTGTCTAGTGACATCTGGATGGAACGAAGTTACTAAAACTGGCTTACTATCTATGCGACACGGCTTACAACTAGGCAAAAAGTGTCACGCGATAAGGAACTTCGTTTCAATAATAAAAAAGTTCATGATGCAATTAATCTGAAATTCCGCTTGATCCCTTCTGAATAATATAAAAATACAAATAAAAGCTTTTAAAATAATGTTTAGGGTATTAGTTTACAAATTATCTTAAGAACTCACCGCTATACCCACTGTGCGCCGCGTACACCAGCCACGCAAAGCCCAGCGCGCTCGCGAGCGGCACGAGCGCCGCGTACTGCGCCGCGAACGTCTGGTTGTACTGGTACGTGAACGAGCCGGTATCGGACCCCGCCCACAGGACGAGACCCCAGAGGGTTGAGCTGGTGACCCAGCCGAGGATAGTGATGAACTGGTAGCAAAGAATAAGACAAATAAAGGAAACTAAACATTAGAACAAATAAACATTATTAGTCTTAAAAACAAAAAAAAAGACGGGTTGCACTCCGGGAGTGCCGGCAGAAGCGAAAACTTGATTATTAACGTTGAGCATGTTTGATATTTTGGAATGGTATCCGTGTTACGCTTTTTCGATCAGGTCACGTGTCCTGACGCGAGTTTATGATTTTATACCCATTACAGAAAGAAGTGCTCAACGCCGCTAAAGAAGTTTTCACTTCAATAAAATATTCAGGTGAAATCTGGACCTCTTCAAACTGGTACTAATCACAAAACCCCGGGGCCGCAAAGGGTAATGAGTAAAGAATTCATAAGAGATTAAGAACAAAAGAGCGCGCTACTGGCGCTACCAAATACATAACCAAGTTTTCTGATATTATCACCACACGGAAGATGATAATGAATTGCAAGTAAAAACGAATAATAATAAATCAAAGGAAAACTAAATGTAACGACAGATCGTGTCGACAAAACCACCTCATAAAAAAATTTATTAGTACTGATTCCCCACTTGAGAATGGTGATAAGATGCAAGTAGAAAAAGATGAAAGATGAAATAAGAAGCACTAGATTTTTTTAAAACAGTCTATAATAACCGAATTGCATCTGAATCATTATCGACGCCACGGATTTTCGTCTATTTGATTAAACACGCAAATCGTTTCTTATATACTCTCGAACGATATCAAGGGCAAAGCTACTAAAGAAATAAAACCAAACCTCAACAGAAAACATCAATATAATCTTGTGCGTATTGTAAATAAAGCAGAATGACTCATTTGGAATAGAACAACCCAGTACGCACGTGTATAAAATATCAAACGAGAATGTTAATTAAATTAAGGTTATATTCTCTACTTTTCATACATAAATCGACTGAAGATGTCAGAATAAAAGATAAATACAACCGGTCTATAATTACATGTAATAAATGAAAATTTTATAAGTACTCAAAAGTTGCAAAGCTCTTCTTTAAACATTTACAACGATAAAAAAGTAAGTCATGACAACTGAACAATAAAAACCGCTACAGTTTCTTAAATAAAAAGTTATTGTACCCTTACAAATGTATTTTAGAATGAAATAACGATCAAACATTTAAATCATCACAGTATTTAGATTTTACGACTAAACATGCAATTACGAGAAACACCTCGCACCGTGTACAACTATTTGCTCATTCAAAATCAACATACAAGCACAATATACAAGAGAACATAGCACTTGATATTTATGCCCACATTCACAAGAACGATCTATTTGCTTACAGATGTCATCTCGAATGCACTCCGCATTGTCATGGTAATCTTGGTGTCATTGTTCATGCATGCGTTTGCGGAAGAGGAAGGTCCATTATCGATATGGTATATTGTTTTTCATGTGCAGTTTTGGAGAATAAATTGTGGTGTGGGAAATTTTCGCCATAAAACGTGACATTTATAATCAAAAGAGAAATACACGCAGATATTTTTTTTGCTGTTTGAATCTGATGATCAGCCTTCTGTGTCCTACCAGACCGAGACATTTTTTTTCTTCGTCTCCACGGAAAATACGGGAATCGAACCCAGGATCCCTCGGTGAAACGCTCACGCATCAAACAATTTTACAAAGGAGGCGATCAACTATTATCATTCTGATTATAGGTGTTGAAATAATATAAATGTAACTACTTCAATATTTTAATACAAATTAATAATAATAAAAAAATCTTTTAATGGTATAATTATCCTTAGAATTAATTATAGGGCAAAAAACCAAAACCACACTGATCCAAAACCGAATCGAAAATAAAGTCTTACCTTATTATTCGATGCCGGGTTCCTAAGTGCCAATCCCAAGCTGATCCCGATCAAGTACGAAGTGCTTCGATGTAAAATGGACGTGTAGCTCATTAGCCCAGTACGGTACAGCTGTTTTACGCTGGAACATTTAAAGCTGTTTGTAACGACATTTTTCTGAATCGATTGTGTTTTTTTTTTTGTTCCTGTGAATTTGCTACAATCTATTAAGACCAACGACGTCATAACCTAAGACTAAAATCTAAATGCGTTTCAAAATGCTGGACAGGTTACAAAATTAGTATTAAAATATAAATAAAATTAGATTTGAATTAACACAAAAGATATTTTATAAGCCGCGCTTAATCTTCCCTTTCACCCTCCTGCATAAAATACATTGATCACCAGCTCCTATACACGATTCGGGCAATTACCTAACTTTCGTATTGCTATTCAATATCTTTTGCAACGTTTTGTACTGTAACATCTCAAATCCGACTGGTCATTCAATTTTACTGGTGAAATCTACCTATTTCGATGGAAGAATTCCACCTTCCTTCCGCCATTTAATTTTCAAGCACAATTCAGCTTTACGCTGGAAAATTAAACGGTTTCTACGAGAGCCTGGAATCGGGCTCCAATTTCCGGGACCGGGATATTCGTGTGTGGGAAGTTAGAACCGAAATATAGTGAGAATACGTTATGAGGTGTTATTACCAGGGCCGAAATGTGTGGAACAAAGCTAGGCGCCTGAAGGGCACCGCATCGTCTTATAAAATTTACGTTGCTAGTCTGTGTTTTGGGAGTTATCATATTCGAAAACATGTTTATGTACATATGTACATTGTACATGTCTTTATTCGATACGCTATTTTTTGAAGATATGTATTTGTATATTTAATTTCTTTTCGCATTATAAATTAAATTCAGTATTAAAATTAATAGAATTTTCATTGTCATTATGATAGTTGTCATCTGATGGAAAGTGGATGGAAAATACAACCAAGGATTCATTTCAATGCATTTAATTTCCAAGTGCGGCCCTGGCTATTAGAAATTCCAAACATTAGTTTCTGGATTATTTTAGAAAAACAAAAATACAGCTTTGATTAAAAATGTATGGTTTCACAATAGATTTTAGAAACGATTTGGTAGAAAACAAAGCAATTCTACGTTGTCAATTATCACTTAAATAAATACTTGAACTATTGAAATATGCAATCAATTAAATATATCGGAAATAAAAATATTGAATTAAAAACAACATTGCAAAACGTGCATATTGTGGTGACAAACTAAAGTAAATAAGGTCACTATAAAGTGTCATTTACCGCGTAGAATAAAAGTTTGAGGTCAAAAAGTATTTATTGAACTACATTTTTAATGTATTTCATTGTATGTTTCTTTTGTATTGATTTATTGATATGTGATATTAAAAATGACCATCAATGTTTAATATTGATAAGGATCAGAGATATAAAGAAAAAGCATTTATAGGTAATAGCTATTTACAGGTAAATTAGCTTGGAGAAATTTTTGCATATGTAGTGGTGTGTATATTACTCAGATCTTAGAGCGCGTTTCCACTATATCGTTCTGGCCTATACAAAAATGTTTCGATATCCTAACATTACTATTTAATTTTATACTTATTCCTAGCAACACTTTTGTTTTCAATAAAAACAAGTTTTTATTTGAAAGAAAATGGTTTTGACTTTATAAAAAAAAATATATCATTCAATTTTACGTCCTTGAGCAAACGACAAGGCGACTACCGTGAAACAATAAAATATCGTGTCCATAATAATTTGTTTCATAATTAATATTTGACCATAATAATTACGAAACAAAACAAATAAATAAATCGTCACTTGATAGTGGAAAGTGGAAACACGCACAAAACCAGAATAAACCAGTTTACGCTGTCCGCAGGTGCCACGTGCAGTCGTTTGGTACCGTTAGAACATAAAGCACATTTCATTCAAAAATTATAATTATTATGTAGTTACGTAGTTTAATTGATAAATTTTGTATTTGTTGATTGTTGTTATTATTGTTATAATATTTGTTGAAGTGAATTACATGTCCCGCAGCCGGAGGCCCCAAATGAAAACTCAGATGTACTTAAAAACTACATTTAATAGCTAAAATGAGACTTTTACACCCATGTCTGCACGATGCAGACCGGAGTTAAAGAATGAATTTATACAGTTTAATAATTATAAAGACGTAAGCTTGGATGCTAACTAAGGGAAATCGCATCCACATTCTATTCCCGTGCGAACGGCGTATTCAGCAGTTTTGTATGAAGGCAGGGCCATAACTAGTGTTTAATTTGTGTGTAAGTGTTGTAACTTTATATTGTTAATTCAATATGGCTCCAGTGTTAAAACATGGTCGAGGCAAGCCTTTGACTTCTCAAACTAAAGAATTAAACTTTAAATGTCGTTTCTTTTTCAGGTTAGTAAATTTTTCATTTTAGTAACATTGTTAATGTAAAAAATATATGTATGTTAAATGTGCAAATATTAAAATAAAGTCTCATCTTTTTCAGAGGAGAAACACATATAGTTTAATTTAAAATCCCTTATACATATATACAGGGTTACTTGTAAAACACCGGCAACCTCGCAGGACAAGATAGCTAACATCATAAGTAACAACATTTCGACTTTTGATAATTTGTTAGATTTTATTTTCATACAAAAATAAATATTCATTTAATTTTCCGTCTGAATATTATAAACTCTACGCCTCCCAAAAATTACGTAAACAAAAAGCGAACGAGAGGGGGAAGGGGGCGTCGCGTCGTCCATCCGATAATTAATAGAACATAGACTTACAAATGTAAGGAGAGTACAATAAAAGTTTAAAAAATCATTTAAAAATAATTTATTGCGTTATGCCAAAAGTCGTAGAACAAATGTTGTTACTTATGATGTTAGCTATCTTGTCCTGCGAGGTTGCTGGTGTTTTACAAGTAACCCTGTATAAAATAAAAACTAAAAATAAAATGTTGTTTTATTTTATTTGCTGACCATACACTACTACAAACGCAAAAATTTCTCCAAGCTAATTTACCTGTAACCATATTTTAACTATATTTTATGTAGACTGTTTACATTAATCATTAGAAACAATAATAATTTGCAAAATAAATGAAGGTAGTTTCAAAAAAGCTCTCCACAATTTTAAAATAACCGCCGCAACTTCAGTCTGGCAGCAACCTCGCTACCGATACAATATCGTCTTATTTAAAACCAAATTGAATTGCGTTGAATATTTCGAAACGAAAATCTTCTTTTGTTAAGGTGTTTTTATTTGGAAAACAAAAAAATTGAAATGAATGGTTAAAGAAAACAAGGGTTATAAAAATTATTTCAACTTACCTTACTCCATGATAAGCGATCATTGTCAGTCGGTGGTCCCTGAACATGGTGTATCTCGAGTAAGCGGCGTACAAATGTATGCAAGGCATGGCCAATCTCGCGCCTGTCACATCTGCCTGTATCGCCCATACTAGCACACTGCCGAGGAACGACAGCTGCATGTCCAGCGCTAGTTGATGTGTTTGTGGGGCGCACTGATGAGTGCAATATAGATCACATTAATATGAGAATATCGTATATATTAATATTAAGGTATAGGCTATCAGTGGGTTTGGATATCTCGAGTAAGCGATACACAAATGTATGCAAGGCATGGCCAATCTCGCGCCTGTCACATCTGCCTGTATCGCCCATACTAGCACACTGCCGAGGAACGACAGCTGCATGTCCAGCGCTAGTTGATGTGTTTGTGGGGCGCACTAATGAGTGCAATATAGATCACATTAATATGAGAATATCGTATATATTAATATTAAGGTATAGGCTATCAGTGGGTTTGGATATCTCGAGTAAGCGATACACAAATGTATGCAAGGCATGGCCAATCTCGCGCCTGTCACATCTGCCTGTATCGCCCATACTAGCACACTGCCGAGGAACGACAGCTGCATGTCCAGCGCTAGTTGATGTGTTTGTGGGGCGCACTAATGAGTGCAATATAGATCACATTAATATGAGAATATCGTATATATTAATATTAAGGTATAGGCTATCAGTGGGTTTGGATATCTCGAGTAAGCGATACACAAATGTATGCAAGGCATGGCCAATCTCGCGCCTGTCACATCTGCCTGTATCGCCCATACTAGCACACTGCCGAGGAACGACAGCTGCATGTCCAGTGCTAGTTGATGTGTTTGTGGGGCGCACTGATGAGTGCAATATAGATAAATAAATAATAAATAAATATTTCATGACATTTTTCAAAAACGGCACTATCTGATCCCTGAGCTTTCGTGTGTGTTATGGAAACCAAATGGCTGATAAACATACATACATATATAATTTTAAATAAATACTTACATAGATAATTAATACCCAGACACAGAGCAAACATCGATGTTCATTACACAAATATTTGCCCTGGGTGGGAATCGAACCCACGACCTCTGACTTGGAAGGAAGGGGCACTACAAACCAAGCCAACCGGTCAGTCAACACCGGTAACATTTATATTAGAATATGGTTTGTTTGAATAATACGATATGAGCTATTAGTGCCTTCAGATATCTCGAGAAAGCGATACACAAATGTATGCAAGGCATGGCCAGTCTCGCTCCTGTTACATCTGCCTGTATTGCCCATACCCACATTATAATAGATAGAATTTCAATTACTTTATCGGCAAGACGTGAAACTGGCAATTAGTATTGCAAAAGTGAAGAGTTTAATTGTATCTATAGTTGCAATAATTAAAAGGTAGATAGTCTTATGAATTTTAGGTAAACTTAGATAGGTAATTAGGTAGGCTAATTTAAGGTAAGTTTGTAAGTTCAATATCTTTAATTTCAGTCACAAAGGGATGTCTTTAATCGTAGGCGGTATTTTAATTGTTTCAATAAAGTTTCAAGCTTTTGGGTGTATCACCTTTAAACTAATACAAACTTTAAATTAATAACGTAATTAATTTATATTAAATTTCTGGATGAAAGGAGAGGAAATTTTGCCAATTTGTGTGATTTATGGCTTTCATTTTAGGATGGAAGAAAACTAGTTAATAAATTGTATATCTAAATTATATGCAAATATATTCTAGATTAGATACATTTTTAGTTTTATCACTTTTTTGCATAAAAAATAGTTAAATTGACCATAGCGAACTAAAACATCACACTGGAATAAAATCACATTATGTATCTTTTATTTAGACCACCAATTTCTCTAAGGAAATTTAAATATATCAATTTCATATAAACTATACATATAATTTAATTAAAAAATTCAAACTCACCATATTCTCCAAGCCGAAATAATTCTGCAGATAGAACATATTCCACCACCAGCCATCTTGGCATATTTGTGCGTTCTTCGTCACAAGGCTTCCCCAACGCGGGCCGATTGAGATGTGATCCCAGATGTATGCGTAAAACCATAATATAGCAAGAAGCGCTGGAGTTAACCTAAAATATTTATTGATTTTAATAGCATCTAATACAATACATAAATATTTAACAAATAAAAACACGTGCACACGTATCAGAAGTGAAACTTCTTTGGCAAGATTCAAAAACAACAAAATTGTCGCCTTACTCCATGACGTGACGGTATTGCCATGACGCGACCTTAAAATTTTAATCTTTACACTTCTAAAGAATGTTTATTTCAAAATTATAGGAATTGGAGCAATAATGCATCTATTATTTTTAAATCTTTCGGATTCTTTTTTTTATAGTGTACGCACATTTTTTATAACAATTATTATACGTATGTTAGTATAGTACCTACTCTATTTTGAAATTGAAAACTAAACATAATGCAGTTTACTCTTTCACGTAAATACAATTAAAACTATTTATATATTTGCGACTAGACATGTTTTTATTGTAATGTTAAAAGCCTTAGTAATTAAAGTCTCTGTAAAACTGAAACAAAACTGAGTCCAAAAATAGCAATGGAAAACCTTCTTTCTTAAAATACCAATGATTTAATTGGGATAAAATGTTTATTTTCCCAATTAACTAACTTATATTGTAACGCATATTTCGAAATAGAACAATTCAGTATTACTTTATTAATTAGCAACTTATTTAGTTATATGTACTTAATTGGCGAAAATATATAATACGACTAATAATATTAAATATACAGACAATGTTAGGCGAAAAACCTTCATATCATTTTCATCCTAAAACCAATTGACAAAAGACATATATCATGATATGTTACAAAAATACTCTTATACCAACATTTAACACGTGTGTAATAACAAATGGTTATTGTGTGCAGTTAATTCTCACTATATAAAAATAAATTATTATATTGCCATACAAAGTTATGTTTCTAATTAACATCAGCTTCAGAAGATTTACAACTTTTAAATCAATTGAATCAATAGTCAGATGTTCAATATATTGACTAGTAGATTTACATTCCCACATTAAGATTAAGATTTAAGATTTACATTCACATTCCCACTAATGTGTATTATAAATGCGGAAATCACACTGTCTAGTCTGTACGCCTGTTCACCTAATTCTAAACTACTGAACCGATTTTGATGAAATTTGAAAATAGACTAGTTACTCTTTCGTATCTAGAAAACAAAAGAAATTTGGAATATAATATTTCAAGACAGAATAAATAATTGAAAAAGACAAGGAAATTTTTAAGAAGCCAAACCTTGATATGATAGAAATAGACGAGCAAAACCGCAGGCAGAAAGCTATTATTTTATAAAAGGGAAACAGATTATACTACACTATAATATAATCTTACCTCAAATACCTCGACGCCAATTTATTAAAAGCGCTAGTTTTGGTAGAAGTTCGATACGCAGTAAGAGTCCCGCTCAAGAGGAGAAAGCAGTCCGTGAACACCCAGCCCACTCGGTACCAAGACCAGAGTGGGGAAGATACCATCTATATGTACAAAAATAACATAAAAAAGACGTGTGGCACTCGGGGACTGCCGCGGTAAAGCTATTGCATAGCATGCCTTCAAGCCACACCTCCGAGCCCGTCGGAGTAGGGAGCGTGAGGTTTTTTCGTTACGGAATTTCTCGATTCGGTCCCCGCGTTCAAGACCCGCGATAGAAGCTATGCAATAGCTTAAAAAGGTCAATTTACTGAATTACATATGAACCTTTATACAAATAGTAGTAAGGGCAAAAAGTAATGGAAGTATTATATTTTATATAACACTGGAATGTTTTAAAATAAAAAAAATATATGCATTGATAGGATATTATGTATGTATGTTTTTAGTGAAATTTAGCCAAGTAATTTTATTATTAAGTATAAAGAAATGGATAAAAAAATCCGACGAATTAAAAGAAGAGTTTGAATGTTGAAAAAAAAATACATTACTTTTTCAAGCAATATTAAAGGGCATAGAAACAAGACAACTTCCTATCATAACTAATTTTCATTAACACAGTTACCAAACAAATTATGTAGTTTGAACTTAAATTATTACAATTGCTAAGAGATACTCAATAATCTCAATATTGAATATGAAGCGCCTACTAAAGTTATAGATAGCGTCTTTGATCTTCCCTTTTGCCAATTTAATTCTGGTAGGCGCACGTTTATTTACTTTGTTAAAAGACCATTTACATTGCTTAGTTTACATTCGCCTACATAAATGTCGGAGTCGAAACAATATAAAGAAAACGTAATTAAGTTTCTGGAATGTGTCTTTGTAATAAGAAAGAATTCAGACTTTTTCAGGTAAAATTTATTTTAGTTCAATTGGATGGAAGAAAAATGGCGAAAAAATATTTTAAATGAGAAGAAGATTCAAGAAGGCCACAATAATTATTAAATTTGGCAATACAAAACCTTAATTGAAGCAATTGAGGTTAATTAGAAAAATTACATATTTACTAACACTATTCGTCAAAAATATAGCACATCTTAAGTGCACTCTATAAAAATTAGCAAATGCTTGATTTATTATGACTGATTGTTTAAACAATAGAATGTCTATTAAATTCAGAAGGCGTTGATAGTTTAGCTGTATCTTAATCATAAGTATCTAAATAACAGGGTCCCGTTTTTCCTGTAGATACGGAACCCTAAACTTTTGGTACATGTGTATGTTTTTCTGTTAACTTAACCCATTTATAAACCTGTATGTGTGCGTATTTTTACTGACCAATTAACCAAATTATAAACCAACATTTAACCAACGTGCACATACAAGTTCGGATTGTCTCCACGTCACAGCCGTCTAGATATGCCAAATCACTCAACTGGCTCACTTGGAGAGTCGCCAAGTATAATGAACATATGTCCAGAACTCATCCGTCACTCTGCGTGATTGAGAACGTTGGATTTTGTTGATTGGGGAAGTTTTGTTATCATTCAATAAAAAATAGCGGGCAAATTGTTCCAAGTACGTTTATGCTGCTATGTATACGCAGGCGTTATTTTTTTCGCCATTTCAATAAATTCATTTCATTTCATGCCATAATGTATCGAACGATATAATGAACAATTTTACCGCATCTCATAACAACATAATATGCAACAGAAAGGCAACTATTGCAAGTAAAGTAATAATTACAAAGATAAAACAGATGAATCCTAATTAAGAACTAATTCAAGAAATTAAAATTAAACCATCTACATATATAATGTAAAGAAAGTTTTTGAATACCTACCTCAGTCATTTTAACTCGATTCGTATACGGCATATGAGCAACTGGCAGGAACTTATGTGCCGCTATAAGGGCGATAGTAGAAATGGCTCTCAGACCATGTATGCTTGGGATCTCGTCGGAGCCCGCGGGTGCCACCAGTTTCTTCATTGTGCGCGTTAGTGAGAACGCGTTTATGAATCCATCTAGTGCAAGAAATGTATGGTTTATATGATTTATTTTTTGGTATTTTTGCAAATGTGTTATACTAGTTGCTTCGCTCGGGATCACCCGATTTAAAATAGTATAGGTATTGGTGAAAATCCACGTAAAATCCGTCGTATACATTCTGAGACAAATAAACAAAAGATATACAAAAAATGCTATCTTATATAAATATTAGTTTAGATCGAGTAGTATTATAATACTGTACTACTAGAGACTACATCGATTTAAATATTATTTCATCAGTAAAAGCAAAAATTTTCTCGAGTCACATAGACTATATTTCATTTTTGTTTTTATTGGTCAACCAGGGTCCAGGGTGGACCCGGAACAAGTGTTTACAAACAAAAATTAAAGAATTTGTAATCCCCGTTCATAATTCATACCTACGAGTTATTTTATAAGATTAATAATGATTTATTATCACACTGTAAATAAGAGAAAATGGTGTATAAAAGAGCATAAATTTATTATATAACTCAACAGCAAAGTCAATGCTAAGCTGATACCTCAATTATAATTTAAAAGGGTTATTTATTACACTATCCATATTCACTTGGGAAAGATAAGTAATTAAATCGCCCCACTACAGTCAGTGCATTAAGGCTATTGAAAATTATATGAAAAATTAAATTTTAATCAATAAAACACATTACTGCTACGGCTGCACTTTACCGAGCAATAAATACAGCGATAATGACATTTTGTACGGGATAATTACAACGAAAATGTTAATCATTGCAGTGAATGTTATACATATGAAAATAATTTACGTTACATTTTATTATTCTAAAATACACTTCATCGTTTTGTTGGAATAAGATGCTAAAAAAATTCTCAATTGAGAGATTGTTATTTTTTAATATGAGCCGTAGAGTCTTGATCATAAAAATTAAACAGAGTACCTATTCATTATAAATTATAATAGATTTTTCAGCCTTTTATTTAGAAAACCAAAGCAATGTTTCTCTACAATAATACAATTGAAAATATATTTTCTTTTTAGATTTCGCATTCTTTTGTCGGGTTATTTTATGTTTAATTTTTATTTTTATCAAAACTTAATACCAACAAGAGCATAATAAATACAATGCGGGTAATGTTTTAATTGTTATCAGATCTATTTTTCGACGGAATAAAAAAAAACAAATTTTCTCGAAAAACTTAAATAAAAAATCGACCGCTCAAGGGTTAAAATAAATGTTCACAGCAATAACAGCTTACGACATAAGAGATTAAATATTTCCAAAAAAATCATTGAAATCTCCGATCACCACGATCATTGTAAAATTCAGCCAAAGACAATACAAAATGACCTGAGGTTACTTACAACACATGTATGCGTAATTCATGCTAATTACCGGAGCATCTACATTCGTATATTTGAATCACAATCGATGTGAACGCAAGTGGGTTAAGGTCGCTCAAGTCTATTAAAATCTTAATTCTTTAACAGCAAGTTTTTTTAATCTATACTAATTTTAAATTAATGTGTAAAACCGCGGGGCACAGCTAGTGTTAAATAGGATAATTTTATCATTTTGGTATTGTATGGTTATCTCTCACGCGTCCTACTATAACATACTGATTTAGTTACGAGCAAATAATGTACGTAGGACGCGTGAAGCTTTAAAATTCTGACGAACAAATCGATTTACATGTTTAGCGTGCAAGTCTAACCTAAGTAGAAGAAGTATTTGAGTTAACCCAACATTCATATTTTACTTGTATTGCTAATAAAAATATTTTGTAATCGTAAATTTCAATAAAGCAATTCAATTCCGGATACCTACGGATATTTAATATATTTTTATTATAATGCATTTACTACTATAAGAGAGATATAAGAGATAGAATGTGCTCTACATTAAACTAAAACCTAAAATTGCTAGTCAAAAAGGTATTTACCTGATTTATTAGTAACTTCGGTATCTTGCACTTTATCATCATCTTCACCACTGCTTTCGTCTTTTCCATTTCTATCACCTAATAGATCTTGAATCGTTGCATACAAAACGATCAGTAGAATCACAGCATAAAAAGCTCTGAAAATAGATTTGTTTTATTTTAATAATATTTATTTTTTAATTTACGACACTGAAATCTAGATTCATAAAACCATCACTCCCTCTTTGCATTTGTTATCACAAATCTATTTGTTGAACAGACAGATACTACTAAATCCAGTTATCAAAAAAATATTTTTCTTCAACATTTTCTATTGCAATATAGTGCTGGTTTAAATCCGCGGTTTACTCGCTTAATAATAAATTTTCGTCATAATAATAATTATAAATTTTTGTCACAATGTTTGTAACTATACTCCTCCGAAACCGCTCTACTGATTCTCCTGAAATTTTGTGTATAGGTAGTTATAATACAGTAGTAGTAACCTAATGACTAACAAAGCCAAACTATTATTTATCTACGTGTCAAATCATCGAAGATCGATCAATCATTGCATAAAGCGCATCAGCGCATCACACACGATGAAAATACTATAATATTTTATGTTAAGATTCTCTGATATAAAATATTACAGTATCTTAAGGTATCCGGTATCAGCGTTCGCGTTCTGATCATCATTTTTCTTTTTGTCATTGCGTACTAAGACCCCTGTAGAACCGCCATCCTATTACAAATGACCCGAAATTTTGTGTCAGTGTTTCGGGAATAACAAACATTCATACATTCAAACTTTTGCATATATAAAAGCAACAAGCTTAAAAATAGATCCAAACGTCTTACATAAAATTGCAGTTTTATGTATTTACCAAGTCCAATTGTACGTAATTAATTACACGTAAAGAGCATATAAAAATAGAGTAATGTATTGCAGAAGTTTATTGAAAGTAGAATCTTCAAGTTAAATAACATCCTTATACCATAAAATTTTATATCAGTACCCGATTTAAAGATATTTTTATGGAGTCAATCGTTTGGCAAATGTTCAAATTTATCGTTGGTGTTTATTTGAGATATGCCCTTCGGTTAAAGATACTGAATATTTTAAAGATAAATATTTCTATATTTGTGCGACAATTATTTCGACTTAAGAATACAAATGATGTACAATAAATTTGAGAATTTATTAAGAACGTTTACATGGAGATAATAAATAGGAATATTATCTACCGTATAATATATACTTTTATAAAAAAATAACTGTTTACTAATTGATTCTTTGGTAGGCTTAATTAGGCATAGCAGCTTTTCCTATTTTAGTATTTTATAATATCATTATCTACATAACCTTAAAACGATAATAGGTGCATACTCCAGACCGATTAAGAAACAGAAACATACTCACAATGTCAATAGCGTAGGGATTTCCAGCCATTCCTCCCACCAATCCCCTTTCTTCTGAACATGACAGTCATTATCATCAACTTGAACGCGTATAGAAATCCCCAATTTATTGTAATGCTTAATAGCGTCCTTTAAGATGATTTCTACATCATCAGCATTACACGGTGATGGAACACACAAGCCCCAGCTCAACGTTGAGAATCTTGGAACGAAGTGACCTGGCTGAACAATATATTGAGCGGCATTATCACTATGCTTTTATTTACAATTTCTTCATAATGATGAGGCTATTTAAGGGACAGTTGTATTTTCTTTATTTAAGTTTCTTTCGTAAGTCAATTATATTGAATACTAGTATATTAAATACTAGCTTCCGCCCGCGATTCCGTCCGCGCGGATGTCGGTCTTCGCGTGGATGGTTCATTTCTCCATTTTGAGTAACTCTGACAATAACATCTTATAAATATCTATTGGACTCAAATACGGCTAGGCCTATAATAATACCCAACGTGTGTTCGCTGTTCTACAGAACAACGTCTATGGATAAAACTGAAAAATTAAGATTATTTTTTTTCTTCGTATTTTTTCAGGATAAAAAGTATCCTATTTTACGCCCAGGATAATAAGGTATAATTATACCAAGTTTCATCGAAATCGAACCGTTAGTTTTCACGTGATGTCTTCACATACAGACAGACAGACAGACAGACAGACAAAAATTTTTTTAATCACATATTTGGTTTGGTATCGATCCAGTAACACGCCCTGCTATTTATTTTTTCAATATTTTCAATGTACAGAATTGACCCTTCTACAGATTTATTATATGTATAGATTAGTTAAAGCCTACCATTACAATGAATTATTGTAGCTGTAATAAATTAAACTACCTTCAATGTGATTTATACTTTTTATATCTACTGTAAACAATTCATTTGAAGTGTATCAATTTACTTAAAATCCCTTCAAGCACCTAAAGAAACATAAACTCACATCATCGACCCTGCTCTTAATAAGATTCCTGCCTTGCAAAAGGTCCACAGGGACCTCTAAAGTTGGATGCTCAGCCTTAACATCCATTACTGCCAAGCAATATTTTCCCTGGACTTTGACGACGCTCCCAGTTTCCAACTGCACTCGAGCCCGGCTTTCCAAACACTGGTCAAAGTCGCCAAGCTGGATTCCATTACCTTGGAGTATCCCCGAGGGGATTTTCGCTGTTGCATCGAGCACTGTAAAAAATTCAACACGAGCCCCTTGAGGAACTATTGTAAGCGAACAACACGCCAAGGACGCAGTTTTATGGTCATTATCACTCAGTGTTTCGGAAGTTCTTGCGATCACTAATAATACCATTATTATTTATTTATAACTTTATAGCTATAATAATATACTTGTAGAGCATGACTAGATACCAAGAATTGCAGATATGTCAATTATTAAACACTAGCTTTCCGCCCGCGGCTTCAGTAGTTTAGGCGTGATTGAGTAACAGACAGACAGACAGAGTTACTTTCGCATTTATAATATTAGTATGGATGTATGCATGTTACAATGAATGTGACGATGAATATAGAACTGAAACTAACATTGATGCAATAGAAATATTTTAATGTTAGATTACCCTAGATATTGTGGTGCATCTACATTTAATAACAAGGTATAGCACTTCGTTTGTTTACTTTTTGATGCATAGTTGTAGGCGCATTTTTATTAGAAACTATTTTTATCCAGACGGATTGTCGTGACGGACGATCGTGATAACACAAATAATATCACAGTAAAAATGAATCTGAACTTTAAAGAAAGTATATTTGTATAGCTTTGTAAGTGATAATTGTATTTGTTATTATTATTTTTTTCTAGAAATGCATCATTTATGATACATTTATATTATTTAATTTATCTAGTTTAAATAAAAGAATAATGTGTCTATTTTTGTTGAATTTCATAGTGATTCATTTGTTAAATAATGGTACGACTTCCTTCATGATAAACATTGATCACTTTTAGAATTACATATTTATTTTTTACTCGTGTGTAGCTGAAATCTCTGAACCAGTGCCAGACTTAAACTGTTCAGAGGGAAGGAATCGTGATTACATCGTTATGTATTGATCGAAACTGAATATTTATGTATTTTTATTCGTTATTCAAATATTGTTATATTAGGATTTCTGACCAAAAAGTGTTGTTATCAAGGTTATATGTTACATGTAAACTTCGTTATGTAAACAAATAATTTTTAGCGAATATTGGCATGGTACTTACTATTTAATGCCCAAAGTTTAGTCCCACGTAACTGCCTCAGCAATATTTGTCCATGTCGCCGACACTCCGGATTATGTACGCGTGAAAAATTTGGTGCAAACGTTGGAAAAAATGCATAAAAATCCTCGAATTCGCTTTGAAGTAAAATTTTTCTCTGCAATGCATCAGTAAACGGCTTTATTTGACTATCCTTTTTTTCATTTTTTTCCTTTGCAACATCTTCTTTAAGGATTTGTCTCGAGCCGGTTTTAGACTCTTTTTTAAGAACTTTTTCAACTTTAACATCGTCAACTATTTTTGATTGTGGAAGAGGTTCTTTAGAAATTATATGACTTTGGAGTTTTCCAGCTTCTATGTGTGATTTTACTTTTATTTTTTCTAGACCATCCTCTGATTTTACATCCGAACCTTTCTTATCCGATTCTGTTTTGGGTGATTTCTCTTTGTTTATTATTATTGTCTTTGGTTCTTTAACTACTTCCTTAGATGCTGTTTTTTTCGAACTTTCTTTTTCTTCTTTCATATCTTTCTTCTTTTCCAGCTTTGAATTTTCTACAACTTTCTCAGCTATTTGAATTTTTGGTTGTTTTACTACTACTGGTTCATTTTCTACAGGCTTCATGATTGGAGTAGCTTTTAGTTTTGACACAGGTTTTATGATTTTCGTTTCTTGTTTTGAATCTTTTTCATTAACTACATCGATTTCTTTATCATCTTCAATTTCATCATCGCTTTCATCCATAACACTTACATCATCATCACTATCGTCTTTGTCGTCATCATCGTCGTCATCGTCTTTATCATTGGAACGTTTCTCGCTTACGAGATTTTTAATCTGCTTAGGACCTACTTTCAAACTATCAGCCTGTATTGTTTTTTTCTTGATATTATCAGAACTAAATTCATCGGATTTTCTATCATCTTCCCCATCATTTTCCTCGTCGTCGTCGATAATTCGCGTTTTGATTTTTGTACTCAACTTACTTTTACTATCACTAAGTATATTTTTCTTTAAAGTACTCAAATCATCGTCATCCTCATCACTTTCTTTGCCATCTCTTAATTTGCTATCTAATTCTGGTTTAAGTTTTTCTTTAACTAGTTTTTTTAAATCTTCAAACATGCGCTTACTACTGAGTTTACTTTGCTTTTGACCAAGGTTAACATCATTCACATCACATGAATCACACTGTTTTTTGGAATCTGGTTTGCTTTCATGGGCGAGTCGCACCCGGAACGCGCTAACTGACACTAGAGTAAGAATTCCGATTGAAATAAGAGCAAACGTCCATCTGTGGCTCACCATGGCCGGAGCGTGAGACGCTCACGGCGCCATCATACGTAAAACTGAAGTATATTACGCGTTCGCACCGCGACGTCTATTTTCATCTCCAATAATTTTCAACGTACAAGCGCGGATGCTTCATTGATAATACCAAAAAGTACTTCTTGGATAAAGATTTAACTGCTTTTTGAAAGTTATTTTGTTTTAAATGTTACGATTCCCGGCTGAAGTTAATTCGAGTGTACTGGTACGAGGGCACGGTTATGGCATGCGTCCAAGATTAGTGTAAAAATAGTGTTGCAAAGGCGATTGTCCGGTGCGCAAGGCGAATTAATGGATTGATAGCATTTCACATGCTTTATCGGCTGACTGACGTGGATTGAAATGTTTACATGTTATGCATAACGGCGCCACATATAAAAAACCCAATGTTTATGCATTACTCTAGACTAGTCTCAATTTGAGGTAAATTACTGAAAATTAGTCACTGAAAACACATAAAAAGTTTAAGACTGAGCTGCGAGTAATAGGCCAATCTAAAAATAGTTCTACATCACCGTTGCACTCTTATTTCGCGATACTTAAAAGTACTGTCGCAAATAGAGGTCGTTAATTAAAAAGTACAATTATCTAACTTATTGAACAATTACTCGGAATAGGAAAAAATCTTCTTCAACCACTCTCATTAATCGTTCGTCATTAATCCATCGATGAAATCATTTTTAAAGGTCATCTTATCGATATCTTTTAACGATCGTAAAAAACTATAAAGCATGCTGAAATTGTCACGTTTACTGATTTATACTGCCACTTGCAATAAGGCTGGACATAAGGAAGATGAACAGTTTTACTTTTGTACAGCAATAACTATCAATATTATACATGCTTTATACGGACCGCAAGCGTATTCCGAGACCTGCAATTTGTCAATGGTTTATTGATTTCTTTTTCGGAATTATAGAACTTTACACGGCACTGTATAATTTTCGTATGATTATTGGATAAGCAATTTGCAATAAACAAGAACTTTTTGGTTTCGTTTTTTATAATACTTAGCTATTAGTACATTGAAGTATAATACTGTTTTGTTATTTCGTTAAAGTAATTTTAACTTTTATTTCTGATTTTTTATTGTTATCTTTTTGTAAAGCTATACAAACGTAATCTGGAGAAGATAAACTTGAGTAGAGGAGAAGATAAAAAAAGTAAGTATGCGTATAAAAATTCTAAACTAAATTACAGTGCGTTCGAGAAATGCAATAATTACTTAATGACGCACAATAACATGACGCCAATATTATATGATTAATCTTAACAAAGATAGAGCTTTAAAATAGACAATTTAAAATCATGTATATGATCATAACAATATTAAATCGATTCTGAGTTGCTGACAGCAAAAACTCAGAATCGATCTTGGAAGTTCTATAAATAATTAATATGAGACTGGGTGTTCAAATTTAAGAACTTCCTTCGGATGCAGTGAATTGTTGATATTGTACCAGGCACAAGACAACCTAATTAACACTTTTTAACATGTATATCTATACTAATATTATAAAGAGGAAAAGTTTGTAAGTATGTATGTAAGTATGTATGTATGTATGGTTTTCACGCAAAAACTACTGGACCGATTTCAAAAATTCTTTCACCATTAGAAAGCTGCATCTTTACTGAGCAACATAGGCTATATTGCATTTTCAAAAAAATTAGAGATCCTTACCAAAAATGCAATAATGTAACCCAAGGTGTAAAAAAATCCTCAATAAAACTTCTGTCATCGCGTGCGCTGCGGAATCTATTGAAGATAGAACAAAAAAATGTTCTACAGTATTATAGAATGGATCAATATCTACAAGAAAGTCCGCGATACCATATGTCCATCTTCAGTAGTTATGTTACTACAACAACTTTTTTACGTTTTCAAAGTAAATAGAAGTGCCGACAGTAATCAAACCATGTTATCCATACACATATATTAATCCTTATCCCATTAAATGATGTTTTATTACAGACTGTTTCAATACCAGCAAAATACTTTTTATTCATATACCATTCAAAAGATATAACGAATTTGAAAGTGTCAATCTACAGAAAATAGTACGTATACTGTTCGAGCAGGCCGTAGTGCGGGGGTCACGGAGGAATTCTACCAATATGCGTCTTGACGGAACACAGTAGGGTTTTGGTCGGTAGGAATCCGAGATAACCCACGGCCCCTCCCCTGGAGGCCGTCGTGGGTATCTATGAAAGATTTCCCCACTAAAACAAAAAAAAGGCCGTAGTGCGGGACGGGGTAAAGGTGATTTTCATGTGATTAAAAATTAAACCTATAGTCCGACCTATAGTAGACTTTTCACTGTAACGAATAACGATATCGCTATCTATGCGGGTGAAACCGCAGGGCATTGCTAGTAAATAAATAAATAAAATCTTTATTTTAATTTATACATTATTATATACTAGCTTTCCACCCGCGGCTTTGCCCGCGCAGTCAAAAAAAAACCCGCATAATTCCCGTTCCCGTGGAATTTCCGGGATAAAACCCATCCTATGTCCCGGGGTAAAAAGTAGCCTATGTCTTTTCTCGGGTATCAGAATATCTCTATACAAAATTTCATGCAAATTGGTTCAGTAGTTTAGGCGTGATTGAGTAACAGACAGACAGACAGAGTTACTTTCACATTTATAATATTATAGTATGGATGTATATAGCACAATATTTTTTATTATAACTATCAGATATGCTATATACTATTCAGAGCATATCCATAAGCTGCGAAACCAGCTGTTAAGGTTGTATGAATGCAGGATATTTACGAATACCCTAAGATGTAAACAAGTACCTATCAATGACATGAAACGTTTCAGGAAGCAATACCAACATATGTATTGGCGCGGACGGTTAACGTTAAAAATTCAACGATTACGATGAAAAAAGTTGAATTGTCCTAAAGGGTCAAGGTGCTACAATTAATAAGATCTTGAACCAAAGTGGAGCCATTTAAAGTTTACTAATAGGACTGGATTTTTGTTTAATACCAAGGAAATTTGCAGTATAGCTGTAGGTGAGTGGAAAATATTTCTTACTTGTTTATGATACAGGCTACATATTAATAAAAAAAATTAATAAAAAGCAAACAAAACCAAAACTTAAAAAAAAGGTAAAATTTTTCGATCAACACGTTTAAGAATATTCAATAAAGCTCCTAACTACACAACATTGACAAATTTAGAAATAATAGGTAAGTAGTATACTTTTAAAATAAACCTCGCCTTAAAATGTGCTGGGAATAGATAGATTTTGAAAAAGGTTGTTGTTTTTGTTACAGTCTCAATCACAATGTTTGTTGTTTTAGAAGATAAACAATCATTAAAATTTATGGCATCCTATTGATAACAATCAAACACGAGGTAATCTGAAGGTACCATACCATATAATTATGTTTAATTTTTTTTTTATTCCGAAAGATATAGCTTGTAATTTAAAAAAAATGTGTGCGTGTACTAGTGTACACGCGTAAGAAGTGAAACTTCTTTATGACTTTATTTTTCAAAAAATAATTTACTATACCTATGCAACTTTACAGAAATACGTCGAAATCACGCGTGGTAGGGATAAGAAAAAGATGGCGCGTAACGGAAAAATGTCACGCGTAACGAAAAAATGTTACACAAATTTTTTTTCCAACCCCGATAAAGAAGTTTCACTTCAAAAAAGTATTTAATAACTTAAAATTTTCAGTGTGTCCGTATAGTCATCGTTATTGTTAAGGCCATAAACTATTCTACTACAAAAGGATTAATAGACACTTTTTAACATATCTGAGCTTATTCAAAGTCCAATGTTAATAAAAAATATCCAAGTCACCATTATACAAAAAAAGTTTGGAAAATCCAAAAGTGCACGCCTAATAATTTTTTTTTAATAATTATTTATTAATTATTATTTTTGTTCATTTAATAACAATTAAACCACATCGAATCAGATCCTGAAAAATGAAAGGGTTCTTTTCCTGAGCATACTCAAGCGTAAGAGAAAAAAAAAGACTCGATTAGTAAAGTATTTCGGTCGCTATCGTGTTAACAAGAAAATGCTCCGCACATACAGACACACGGACGTCCAAGACAGAACTTTTTTAAACTGTTTTTTAACTAGTTTAAATAACAAAAATGACATCAAAAATATCATGAACGTTAAAAATAGTGTTTTTTCTTAATATGTGTGTGTATGTATTATCTTACAAGTGCAATGTATGATACATAAAGACATTTTAAGTTTGAAAAATCAGATGTTTTGCGCGAAGTGACTGAGGCGTGCAATACGAAACACTTTTATGTATTGCGAGATATAGTAACAAATATACAAACATAATAAATTTTATTATTAGTACACCGTACGGAATTACGTTATGATTCTAATTGATTCGATGTAGTTGTAAACGTTTACATTTTAAAGTGAAACTTTTATTACATCGTCTCAAACTTTTTGGTCTGTGTAGCGCATGTCGCGTGACGGTCGAACCGTACGATAATTATCGTACAAATACGATAATTTTGTGCCTAAGTTTCACTTTTACCGTGGTTTCATAAAACCACACAACATTTTTTTTAGATCTCAATTACAAGATTGCACTATTAATTATTGTGCAACGAATTTAGAATGCATTTAATAAGCGCTTGAACTATTAGCCTGTGACTCATTGTAAGCAATTTGAGGCTTATTAAAAACTAGCTTTCCGCCCGCGGCTTCGCCCGCTTCGTCTAAAACATAATAAATTATATAAGTACTAAAACCTTCCTCTTGAATCACTCTATCTATTAAAAAATCGCATCAAAATCCGTTGCGTAGTTTTAAAGATTTAAGCATAGGTACATAGGGACATAGGGACAGAGAAAGCGACTTTGTTTTATACTATGTAGTGATGATAATGCTTAAAGTATTATTCAGTGCATTTATAGACCCTTTCGATATTTCAAGTGAGAAATTGTATTCAATTTTATCTAATGAAATTTGATCAACAAACTTACCATGATAATAAATGTTGGCTAGAGAACAAAAAATAAAATTATTTTCATGAACACAGATTATTTACACCACAACAGACGTATGAAGCAATTATTAAAAAATATTTTGATACTCAAACTTGAATGACGTAGTTATGAAATGTTCATCGCGCGCCAAATTTGAAAATGGAACATTTTTCATCTTTATTCTTAAATTATGTTGCCAGTTAATATAAAATAGAAATTGTTATAATACATCTGAACATGACATTTATATAAAAAATAAGTGTATTTTTAATGATCTTTATCTTTAATCAAACTTAATAATAAAACAATTGATGTAATAAACAAAACAAAGAAGCAATACCAAATACGTTTTATGTTATTATCCCGGTAGTAAGTAACTCCTCAACTCCAGCCTACGTACATATTACTCATTTGGGATTACCTAAAGTTTTATTAAATCATTATTTTTTATATATTGACGTGATGATCAACATTAATAATTCATAAAGAGCACTATGGAGCTATCAGACGAACGTGATGAGTTATCATTAGTGGACAATATTGCAATTTAATGATGTAATGGCCAAGTAGGTACTTATTGGAATATATAACAAATTATGCACTTCGATCACAATGCTTTTATTTATTGAAATGACAATAGTATCAAGTATTGACTATTTGATGGCAATTCATTATCTGTATGTACGTATTTAAAAATAATAATATCATGACAGCTTAAACACATAAATTAAAAAAAAACAATTACCCATTTTTAATTTATATTACAGTTTATTATTATATTTGAACAACTGATTATTTAATATGATATGATTATTTAATACTTGACACTTTATATGAGCCCGGTCAAGGTTTCTTGTTAAAGAGATCCAGTTTGTGCAAAATATACACATGTGTGACATTTAGTACTGTGGCATTCATTACAAGTTCGGTATTTTGAGTTGTTGCTTTTTTTATTTTTATAATATAAAAAAAGTAAAAAAGGAACCTCTATATACATAATTTACCTATTGTCAATTTTTTTTTATTTAATAGACATTATATTATCTTCGTGCTATGAAAAAAGAAAAAAAAAAACACTTTTTCTTTTCAAAAACACATCTTCACTAATAATGGCGCCAAAATTAAGAATATGATTATTTTATTATATACTTTGTGTTTGCGGAATTATAAGTATTATAACAACTAAAAGTGATCCCATATTATTCGGTATGTAACCATAACATAATATATATTATACGATACGAGGTTTTAGGCTATGATGATTAATCATTTAAAATAAAATATAACAAGTTTAAGTTTATTTGAGTAAGATTCTCATAACAGCTATATATTATAATATGTAATTGAATCAAAATAATACAAATAATAAACTGATTAATTTTCACTCGTATAAAAGTTTCGTCACTGCGAGGTCGAGATTGCGACCCGTAGTCCTTTTACTAATTACAAGGTGTTAAAATTTGATTCATATTCACTAACGGTGCGGTATCAAGGCTTGCCCGTGCCAGCGTTGGGCAATTTGAGGACTAGGTATATTAATTATTACTTAGTATCCAAGGATGTGGATTGGTAGCCCTAGATTCTACCTACAACGTAGGTAGGAGGTTATAATGCCGTCTTAAAGCAGTATTATTCCCAGTATGGGAAAGTGATGCGGCGATCAATATAGCTGTTTGCTTTCATTTTTCCACGCGGGATATAATACTGCTTTAAGATATCATAGTAACCCGCGGTAAGTAAACGGTGTGTACAGTGGCAATTCATAATAATTAATTATTCAAGAGGTAAAAAACAATATTTATTTGAATTTCCTATGTGATTATATGAAACAAGTGCGGATAGCAACATTGTCACAACTCACAATGAATTAACCTGTTGTACATAAATACTCAATACAAAAAGTAAGAAAAAAACAGCACAATAAAATATTACATAAAAATTTAAATTTTTCTATATAGTCGTTCGTCTTCGTTCTAAATTATGTGGTTTTCTTAGTCCATTGAATATAATATTATAAATATAGCGTTCTATGCGTAAACCATGAATAATTTTAAAAGCAAAATTTGACGTTTAAATTTTTTAAAAACAGGAACTATATTGCGCTGTTTTTTAATCTTTTTATCGATAACTAGGTTTCCGCCCGCGGCTTCGCCCGCGCAGTCAAAGAAAAACCCGTATAGTTCCCGTTCCCGTGGGATTCCCGGGATTGCGTCATTTTCCCAGGATAAAAAAGTAGCCTATGTCCTTTCTCGGGTATCAAAATATCTCCATACCAAATTTCATGAAAATTGGTTCAGTAGTTTAGAAGTGATTGAGTAACAGACAGACAGACAGAGTTACTTTCGCATTTATAATATTAGTATGGATATACATATAATGCCATGAATGTAATTGTATTAATATATGTACAATAATTAAGTATTAATGTCATCGAAATTAATAATAGTTAAACACAATTAAATTAAATTTATATGTGAAAAAGTTTTAAAATATTTACATTTTAATTAATCTATTTTAATGTATAAGTAAAAAAAAATACTTTCATTAAAAATATATAATAACTTAGAGGTCACGATCATATTATTTACGTAAGAAACAGGGCATTAACCGTCTTCTATGAGAACTCATTACATAATATTTTATTTGAATTGTATGTCTTAGGAAAATATCAGCTCGTTTTTCGGTATTTACTTAACAATCTACACTAAATTATGAATAACTCAATATTGTATTCTTATCCTTTCTACCACCTCCCAATAAGTATTACTAAAAATAGTACTAATAGTTGAAAGAAGTATCGAAGAATTTCAGAAATTTAAAATTTCTACGAAGAAAACCCAAGTGAATAAACTGTATATTGATTTTAATATGAAAATAATCCGATTCTGAGTAGAAGAACATTTGGCACCTCATAAGTCTTGCTTACTTAACAATACAGTATTTAAGTTACATATTTTATGGCACACTAACATAGCTTGGTAAGCATAACTTAAAATGCCTTTGTAATTTCGACGATGACTTCATTTTTATAATCTGATTACATCATTTTTGTCTTTGTCTTATGCAAATGCAATCAAAACCTATGAATAACCTTATGAATTTGTAGGTAAGTTTTTCGAAGTTTTGATGATACGTATTGTAAGCGAAGTCTAGAAAAATCTATTTGTTTTAGGATATTATGTACTAGCTGATAGCCTATCAACTAGTTAACAACTACTTATAACTAGTTAAATTTATCTCCTAACATATTAATAAATAGTATAAACATAATCAAAAATAGTGGTAGAATATTATGACCCAAAATAGAGTAACAAGATTCTTTAGAGTAACAAGATTGTAATGAAATCCTCGCAGCTGTCACCAGCGCCTTCACCTTAATTTAAAATTCGATATAAACAAAGAAATATTTCAAGGGAATGTGTTTCAAGTGAGTGATACTTATATCTTTTGAAATTATGGACGTAATTATAAAGCCGAAAAGTTGGTTTGATTGAACGAGCTTATCTAAAGGAATAACGCATTTGAATTTAATCTTTATCTTTTGACTAGCGGTCCGCCCCGGTACATATTATTTCGCAATAAAAGGTAGCCTGTGTCCTTTCTCGGGTATCAAAATATCTCCATACCAAATTTCATGCAAATTGGTTCAGTAGTTTAGGCGTGATTGAGTAACAGACAGACAGATAGAGTTACTTTCGCATTTATAATATTAGTATGGATTTATACCTATAGGCCAGGAGATACTGACACAAAATTTCCGGTCATTTGTAACAGGATGGCGGTTCTAGAGGGGTCTTAGTACCCAACGACAAAAAGAAAAATGATGGTCAGAACGCTAGTACCGGCGGACTAGTGGCATGACACTACCGCCTACATCTTTTTATGGGCTATCGGTAAATTCTAAAATTTTTGTGTTACAAATCGTTTGACTTTCGCTTTTTATCCAACGAGTTCGACTAACGCCCACACGACTAGTCCTCCGGTACCAGCGTTCTGATCATCATTTTTCTTTTTGTTATTGCGTACTAAGACCCCTCTAGAACCGCCATCCTGTTACAAATGACCCGAAATTTTGTGTCAGTATCTCCCGGCCTACTAGTAAAGAGGCAGGAAGGCTTTTACCACACTTTATTCAACACACTTTTTATAATATGAATATGAATATTTATTACATGCATTGAACGAATTTCTGTATTTTAGTGGATCATTCTAAACAGTTTATAAGTTACATATTTCAAATCAACAAGTCAGCATGAATAGACAAACTAAACATTTTGGAAAAAATACAAACTAAAAAAACTGCTCAATGTTTGTGTGGTTTTTAAGATGATGTTAAATAATGGTTAAGCCTATAATAGGAGCTTTATTAAGAACTTGAATACTTTAAACTGCGTTACAAAAAGATATGAGTTTTGTTCTATAAATAGTACTCATATTCAGTACAAGTTCTTTTTTTTAATCTTACTGATAATGATCATAGGATAATACGGAAACCCTTGACTTTAATCAACATTCAAATTTCAATTATAATCAATAATTATAATTTGGAAACGTAATAATAATGATATTAAATAAACTTAGCAAGTCACGCTGATATCTTGAATTTTTGTAAAATAACGACAGATTTATTAACAAAAAATTATTATGAATTGTTAAAAAATAAAACTAAGACTCATCATTACTATTTCTGGGCGATTTAATATTTTGAAAATAATTAATTTTTCAAGACACACAATATGCTTATCCACAAATCACTTTCGCAATCTAATGCTACTTACCACACTTACTAATACATATTATCTACTAGCTTACGCCCGCTTTGTCTAAAACCTAATTACTAAAACTTCCTCCTGAATCACTCTATCTATTTAAAAACCCGCATCAAAATCCGTTGTGTAGTTTTAAAGATTTAAGCATACAAAGGGACATAGAGACAGAGAAAGCGACTTTGTTTTATACTATGCTGTGATATTTGTAATAAGGAAATGCCGTTTATTGCTAATATACCATAATTTTCGTGTGATTTTATTTAATTTTCACTCGAAATGTTAATTAATCGTATATGGGCTTGTACTATTTACAATCATAACATAGTTAGTTTGTATAATATCTACTAAATAGGCTGTCTGAGATGGTGGATGTTTGTATGAGTAGGGTTGTCACAAAGGACTTAAGTTGTTTCGTGTTTAAGTATTGTCACAGTATTGTTTTCTAATTGTTATTATTTACTAATTTAGTTTTTTCTTAAACATATATTCAATAAATAGCTGAGTCGATTTTGTACTATTGTGAATCTTTTCTCTCTTCTTAATTTTCTTTCTGCTATGAAAAAAGAACGTTTTCATCCATTTTTTTTTTTAATTTTAACTACGAAATGCATAATTTGGTGAACGGTAACAGATGTATCTAAAAATAAATTTTACTCAGTGGGGCAAAAATATTGAGTAAAAAAAAAGCGTATAATATAATAGATAGGGATGTAACGATACCGATACCGATACCGATATATCGGCCGATATATCGGCAAGCCGATATATCGGTATCGCCGATAATAAATCAACCGATACCGATATTTTTTTATTAAATTCTTTCTTTTCTTTTATGTTTTTGCATTGTATTCATTCATATTGTTTTATTTCTGTTTCTGTAATAGTGTTAAGGAAGAGCGGAACCTCCTGACACAAGCATTTTATTTGCTTACTAGGAGTGTTCCAATCACAAATTTCTTTATGTAAAGGAAAGAAATAAATAATTTTGAATTTTTTTAATTTTTAACGTGATAACGTTTTTAAAATCGTTTAAGTCGGGTGACATGTTCATAAACTTGTGTCACACCAAAACCTCACGAGCGCGATCGCAGGTATAACGAGAGAGAGATGAACCGATCACCCGTTTCATCTCGAGCGCTGCCACTGCATTATGTTATCACGTAAACATCTCGATCGTAAACCTACTTTACAAACAACCAATTTTTTTGATATCAAATAATTCAAAAATCCGCGCCCAATGAACGATGCGGGAGGCCGCCCGCGCGTGCGCACTTTGTTTTCTGAAAAAACTCTACCAATACTGCCGTCCTTTAACTAAAAGCCGTTAACCCTCAAATGGTCAATTTTCAGTTTTAAATATAGGGTGATAGAGTTCAGAATTCTCTATCTTTCTGTCTAAGAATCATTTCTCTAGCATTAATAGTTATAAATATATGAAAATATTGTAAGCCGTTAAGTAACACAATTTTCAGCGATTCCATAACTTGAAAGCGTCTAACCAACACTACTTCGGTAAATTTCCTTTAAAGTACCTTAACCGCCAGATTTAATAATTATTTTTTAGCTTTTTACTTGACTAAAAGTACGTTATCAGATTATACTTGACTATAGGGACGCAAAAGGACTATAACTGCTTTATGATATGCTTTCATATCACGATTCCAATGGAAATCCTTACCTTATTTGCAGTTACTCGCCCTTAACGCTTTTTTAGTTAAGTAATTTTATTTAGGAAAAATTCTAATAACACTTTTTTGCTTAGCTACAAAGCAGCTAACTCTCATTTTTTAGCTAAAAGGCAGTTATCCGATTCTGGTGATGCATCAGTTTTGGGGATGAGAGTGATGATGAAATAATGTCGCTCCCAAGCAGAGTACCGATTGTTTTTGATTTTCTTTTACAAGACGTATTGTTTCTGATCAGGTTTACTAAGTTTTAAACAATCTAGCAGCTAAACTACGGAAAATATAACAAGTCAAAGTTACGAAAATTTGGTAGGTAATGGTTACGACAATGCGAACTTTCAATCGTACTTCTCTGTTTAGACTCTGATTTGTCTCTGTAACCGAGAAAGAGAAGAAAGACAGTCTGTACTATTTAATTTTTAAAACTATTTATTAATTATGTAATTTACCGCTTGGGTGGAATTAGTAATCGACTGTCAAGCAATGTACTAGAGATGGTGATACAAAAATTGTTAGGAGTACACTACCTTTGACCCGCTGACGGGGAGTCCATTTTGCAACTATTGCTATTTTTTCTTATCTTTATATGTATTAGATTATTAAGATTTGTATTTTTTACATTGTAGCAAATAAAAAGTTTTCTACCTCCTGCTATTTTCCACATATTCTGGTATATTATATTTTCTGAATGTGGATGAAAGAGTCTTCTAATCATTTGATAAGCGGTTCTACATTATTTATTAAGAGCATCCCACATGTAAGAGCTTGAAGCCCTATTGAAACCAGGGTGTATTTTTTCAAAAACCTTGTGCACAAGTCTTAATTTTTTTTTCAGGAAACGATTTATGTTTACATTGTTTGTGGTTCTATATGTACTCACATATCCGTGACTCGTATGATGGCTTCGCAGAAGAATATTTATAAAATAACGTTAAAATTGCAATTCTAAATGAATATACGGTTCCAAAAAAGAAAAGCGAGAAGATTTATCTCAATCTTAACCCCTTAATGAGCCACTGTAATGAAATAAACGTGAACATGACGAGAAATAAAGGTTAATTTTATCGAAAACTTAAAAGAGTAATTTAGTAAAAGAGTTTAAAATACTTGTTACTCACAATAAGACGCTAAAACCATTAATTTAGATAGTGTTTAAATCCTTAATACTAAAACCTAAAAGCTTTTGATCCTTTTCCTTTCCATTGGTTGACCTAGAGGATGTAATTCCCGAGAGCAAAGCCTCAGACAGCAGCAAATTTTTAACATTAGTAAGATTAAAATTTAGTACAACTATATAGAATCATAGTACAAAAGCATCCAAAAGCCCTTAAACGCTGATTATAAAGTTTTTGAAATTTAAATTAAAACGAAAGTCATAGCTTAAAAGTAGTTATAGTAGCTTAACGACGTTTTAGGTAAGCATTTTATTACTAAATAAAAAAAAATCACAAAATTAAAATAAAAATACTAAATTACTTAGCTAAAAAGTCGCTATGGTATGTGAACGGCCGTCTTGTCCAGTAAATAGTTAAAATTTTCAGATTATATGCTGAACTAAACGAGAAAAAGTGAATTTAAAAATAAATTATAACAGTTTCTGGGTAAAAACTAATATTTATATATTATAATTAAATGTCGATCGATGTATCTCACAATAATTATTGTAAGTGTCATAATTTTTAAGAAATAACGATTTCCGTGTTTTTTGCCATTTACTCGAAACTCACTTCGTACGCTTAACGGCTTTCTAGTTAAAGGACGGCAGAATAGTAAACTTTTATTAGGTACTGATTGTATGTGTATTACTTAAAGTTTAACTGACTTCGTAAAATAATAATACTAAAATAAATGGTTTTGTTGTTTTTTGATTTGGCATTTTTATTTAAAAGAATACGATTAACAGTTGTCTCTGTTAAATGTTGGTAACTTTTTATGCATAATTCACTATTTATTTTTGTACCAAGCCATCGATATCGGTATCGGTATCGGTATCGCCGATACATTACTACAAATATCGGTATCGGTATCGTATCGGCAAAATCATGTATCGTTACATCCCTAATAATAGACATCTATTTTTGTAAGTTATTAATCCAACTCAGTCACGATGCTATGCTATTATTCAGTTTTGTATAAAAAAAACAACAACAACAATCAAAACATAAAACAACCATAGAAAAAATACAATAGAGTAATTATAAGTAGGAAATAGCGCTACCGTCATCATATAGCCGGAAATATATGTCAATAATCAAGAGGCATAAAACATCTATTGGTGTTAATACTATAATTACTGTTTTTTTTTTTTTAATAAATTATTCATGGGCCTCTGCTAGCAAATTTATGAATACTAAATTGTCTTCTGGAAATACAAATCCTTCCATATTTTTATGTTAAGAATTTTAAAGAAAGCAATATGACAAATCTTTTGAAAACTTTATTAGATACAATACTAATATTGTATTCAGATCTTTCTATATATTTATTTTAACCATCGGCAACAACAGCTTAATTCCCTTTTCCCACAAAATTTTCCTGGACACACAATCGCCGCCGACCAAAATGTTTAATATGATAATAGCTTTTATCGACGCTTGCTTGTCATATTTATTCATATCAATATTTACATATGACTAAAACGTTCGCCGGTGATTAGAAGGTAAATAGTCGTAAAATTGAGACAAATCTCTATATTACTAAAACTTCATTTTTTTCATTTCAAAAATTCTGGTAATTGTTTGTCACGGTGAAAAATGTGATGATTCAAAACTAATACTTGGAAAAACAAAGCGATTACGTGACCTTAATGATTACCTCATTGAGTTTATAGGAAGCAATTTTGAAAAAAATCACAATTGTTACAATTACTTTCATTCAAAAGCACATGAAATATTAACCGCTTCGATCTTGACCTTTCTAAACCTCTTTTACTTTCCACCTTGACTGCCAATAACATTAATACTCATTACATGTATACCTCTTGTGACCATTGTATCTCTCGAAAACAATGGTCACAACAAATAGTATACAGAGAAGAATATCAGTGGACAACGAAAATCTGAAATATACAGAAAATTACATCTACCTTGGAAAACAAATAGGCTTCAACAGAAAACAAAATGAACTAGAAATAGATCGAAGGGTAAAAAGCACTTGGAATAAGTACTGGTCATTGAAAGAGATTTTTAAAAGTAACATGCCAACAAGTATCAAAACGAAAGTCATGACGTCATGCCTCCTACCTTGTCTAACCTATGCATGTCAAACGTGGAAATATTCAACAAAAACAAAAAACAAAATCACTACCTGTCAACGTGGTATAGAAAGAAGTATGCTCAATATTAAAAAGATATACAAAATACGTCATACAAAAATTAGAGAAACCACCAAAGCGAAGGATGCTCTAACCCACGCTAAGAGACTAAAATGGAAATGGGCTGGGCACGTAGCGAGGCTAAAGGACGAGAGATGGACCAGCAGGGTAACAACGTGGAAAGGCCCTATCGGCAAACGTCTCAAAGGCAGACCCTACACAAGGTGGGCAGACGATTTGATAAAAACAGCTGGCACCTGCTGGCCACAAATAGCTCAAGACAGAGATACATGGAATTCTTTAGAGGAGACCTTCACCCTCACTTGAGGAGGGGTTCATGTAAACAACCTTTGCACAAATTTATATACTTACATTATTTAATATTTTTTTTTCCATTACTTTACATGAAATAAAAGGTTTTTTATTTTATTTTTATTTTATTTATTTTATACATGTATACCATGTGCATACAATGCTAATCTTATCAACGTATGTAGTTGCATACGTAAAAATATCTGTTAAATACTCGATTGTTTAATCTTTTTCCAAAAAGTTACATACATACCTACATGTTAAGACTTAAGCATACCATGTTAGAAGCCAATAGAGTCTAGACTCTAGACTTTTTGAAATATATTCTATTATAATAAATCTATACTTTCTTAATACTTATTATAAAGCTGAATTGTTTGTTTGTTTGTTTACACTTTCACTTCACTTTCGGTGTTAGCCTATTTATCCAGGAAGGCGATAGGCGATAGCCCATTTATCTAGGAGCGAAGCACTGCGGGTAAAACCGCGGAGTACAGATAGTAGTTTAATAAAACTATTAAGCTAGAAATAAGAACTACTGATAACTTTGTACTTTGAATATGGTTTATAGTCCCAAATGAAGCTTAACATATACCAATATTTAATGTTTATTCTTGTTACATATTGTACAAGAATAATAAGCTACGAATATGTACCGGACATATTTTGCATATATGACAGTCTAAAGCGCGTCACACACGGTGAAGATACTATGATATTTTATCTTAAGATACTGTTATATTTTATATTACAGTATCTTAACGCATCCGGTATCAGCGTTCGGACCATCATTTTTCTTTTTGTCATTGCGTACTAAGACTCCTGTAGAACCGCCATCCTGTTACAAATGACCCACAAAATTTCGCGTCATTTGTAACAGTATGGCGGTTCTACAGGGGTCTTAGTATGCAATGATAAAAAGAAAAATGATGGTCCGAACGCTGATACCGGATGCGTTAAGATACTGTAATATAAAATATAACAGTATCTTAAGATAAAATATTATAGTATCTTCACCGTGTGTGACGCGCTTAATTCGTTTATTTATTTATCATACATATTTCTATCTCTATTTATATTTCATTAATTATTATAACACATTGACATACAATGAGACATTGAATTAAAATCTTGCTTCAGACTATTAGAAATCAGTATTATAAAAGTATTGTTGGGTCGTCCATTTAACTTTATTGAGATTATTTCTTTAGTTTGGGTGTGAGTTAAAATATTGTGTTAAACAATTATTATTTTTATATCGTTCGAAATCAATTATACCGAATTACAATGTATCTTTTGAGTCTTATTACAGAAGGCGTGGATCAAGCTGGTGTGAACGCACTAATCTAGTACCTAGTTCAATTTGACAAAAATAACTTTAGGGTTGTGGTCAGATAATAAACAAACCATTATGAAACGGATACGTTGTTTACGTTGTGATTATACTTTATTTTGTTTACATTATTTTAAAATAAATTAATGACAATAATCATCATTATAAATTAATTATTAAACAATTGACCAAATCTACAGTAAAATTACGTGACTCAATGCCCGCTTTTCATTGGCTTTATTGGATCTTAATGATGAATTAAAATGCAGTTACTATTGTATCGGGATTACCTACGCATTAATTAATTACAAAATGGTTTCTTCATATATGCTATTAATAAAAGTGGGTCATAATTTTATATCAAATTGTATAGGTATGATAAGGATTCAAATACTGTGGCGCTTGTCACGTATATAATATAATAATATGTGTTTTGCTTTTCACTAAATCGAAGGTAAAATAGTAGATCAAGCTACTAGTTATTATTCTGTGGTACGACAAGAGTATTTTAATGGTTTCTAAATTATTAACTGCTTTTTGCTTTTGATTAAATAAAAAGCTTTACATAAAGCTCCATAATGAAAGGAAAAACTGAATATTGTATGCATACATTTTTAGTTGAAATTAAGAAAGCAGAGCGGATATCTGAAATATGCATTTAAGTTTTTTCCTTTTCTAATAAATATAGACGTGCAAAACACTAGAGTCCGTAATTCGCAGCGAATCCTTTGATTATTATCACTACATAGTATAAAACAAAGTCGCTTTCCCTGTCCCTATGTCCCTATGTCCCTATGTCCCTTTGTACGCTTAAATCTTTGAAACTACGCAACGGATTTTGATGCGGTTTTTTTTAATAGAATGAGTGATTCAAGAGGAAGGTTTATATGTATAATAACATCCATTAAATAGTGGAAAAGTACTGTTATTTTTGAGGTTTCTAATGTGATGTCGTAAAAAATTACATTTTTTCCGCCTAAATTGCAAACGCAGGCTGAACCCTACGAGTTTTATCAAAATAATGTACTAAGTATTATACACATTGAAAAGGTCTACAGAAAAGTCCGCGATGGTATATGTCTATCTCTTATGGATAACCCACAATAATTTTTTTTTGTCATTTACTTTTTACGACAAATAATGGCTAATTTTCGATGCGATTTTAACCAATACAGCATTAATCCTTAACCAATTAAATACCTTGAATACATTGTTCATTTAATATAGATCTATATGGCCCTTTACACCGTATGATTTAAGTGAATATTTTCGAAGATATTACAGATTTAAAAATTGCGGGACGTAGCGTTTGCAGCGCTACAGGCCGGCCGCCCGGCTATCTATTTTATACCCGTGCGAAGCCGGAGCGGGACGCTATGTTTTTATATACAACGTTCACAGTTTTTCTGTAGTGTATTTAGTATCAGCATTGCACCCGTGCGAAGCCGGGGCGGGTCGCTAGTCTTCATAATATTATCTGGCTTGTATTTCATGTAATTTGATATTTCATTCATCAACTTACTGTAAGTTGTGTATTTATTATTATAATGTCTTTCGATATCCATTTTAAGTTTCACTTATAAGACGTATAATAATTAAACTATTGTGGGTATCGAAATAAAACGTAGATAAAATTCGACAAATATGTATTGGCACTATAAAAGGTTGCGTGCATCATAACATGTTATGTAGGAAACACTAAAATATGTAAAAGACGGCCTACTGCGTAGTAATACTTATCACTACATAGTATAAAACAAAGTCGCTTTCCCTGTCCCTATGTCCCTATGTCCCTATGTCCCTTTGTACGCTTAAATCTTTGAAACTACGCAACGGATTTTGATGCGGTTTTTTTTAATAGAATGAGTGATTCAAGAGGAAGGTTTATATGTATAATAACATCCATTAAATAGTGGAAAAGTACTGTTATTTTTGAGGTTTCTAATGTGATGTCGTAAAAAATTACATTTTTTCCGCCTAAATTGCAAACGCAGGCTGAACCCTACGAGTTTTATCAAAATAATGTACTAAGTATTATACACATTGAAAAGGTCTACAGAAAAGTCCGCGATGGTATATGTCTATCTCTTATGGATAACCCACAATAATTTTTTTTTGTCATTTACTTTTTACGACAAATAATGGCTAATTTTCGATGCGATTTTAACCAATACAGCATTAATCCTTAACCAATTAAATACCTTGAATACATTGTTCGTTTAATATAGATCTATATGGCCCTTTACACCGTATGATTTAAGTGAATATTTTCGAAGATATTACAGATTTAAAAATTGCGGGACGTAGCGTTTGCAGCGCTACAGGCCGGCCGCCCGGCTATCTATTTTATACCCGTGCGAAGCCGGAGCGGGACGCTATGTTTTTATATACAACGTTCACAGTTTTTCTGTAGTGTATTTAGTATCAGCATTGCACCCGTGCGAAGCCGGGGCGGGTCGCTAGTATAAATATATCACAAAATATTGAATGCTAATATTCGTAATAAATTACAATACAGATAAATGATACAGCGTTTAAAAATACGTTTTATATTTTTTTCTCGTTTTGTAGTAGTTTCCAGAAATTATTTACATCAGAGAGTCGTTTTAGCGGTAAATTTCGATTGTTTATACGCTACAGGCGTTTGACTAAGATTATCTCATAATCATTCCTTTATTTCTAGAAATCTTTCAACATTTTTAAGTCCATGCAGAACATACCATGTGATAACTATTCTCTGCGATCGGTGGACAGGTTGATGCTATCTATGCCTCCGCACCGCACACAGTTCTACGGTGGCTCTTTTTCCGTAAGGGCTACCAGATTATGGAACTCCCTGCTAGTTAACATCCAACAAGCTCAAACGCTATCCACCTTTGCCAAACAAGTCCGAAACCACTACTTGAACTTAGCATTTAACTCGGATTAGTAAGATTAATTAATTAATTTATTTGTGTTTTACTTTATTTTTCTATCTAAACTACGGTAAGAGTTTATGTATGTATATATAATATAATTATTATTTGAATGTGTATTATATTGTATTATATTATATGTAATATACATATATAATATTTTATATGTATGTATTTATTATAGAACATATATGGCTATGTATATATTATATATATATTTTGTACTTCCTACCTACCTCCCTATCATAATATTACTCCACACAGTAGGTTGCCTGGAAGAGATCACTCTTAAGTGATAAGGCCGCCTTCTGTGCTGGACTAGTTATAGGTTTTAATTTTAAGGATTTGTTTGTATGCCAGCACAATAAAGTGTTAATAAATAATAGATAAATAAATACCATAATATTATGTAGAACCTAAAAACCTGTAGCAAATCAAGGACTTCTACTTTGGTCTTATTTAATTTAGGCTATTGTAACCCCCAGAGGTGTGGTTGTAGGCGGCGTGGGCTCTATCCTATGGCGTAAAAACAAGGACACAGAAGTCTGATCACCAACTTGTTCTTAAAGAATTGAATCGAGCAATGAAAAGGATGCATAATGCCCCATACCACTATAAAAATCGGTAAACAATTTCTTTATCAAATTCCTAGGTAATATGTATTAAGTATTATAAATGCGAAATTTTGCGAGGATGGATGTATGCTACTCCTTCACGAAAAAAATATCTACTGAACCGATTTGGACGATATTTACAGTAATATAGGTTATATATCAGAATAAACATGAGTTAGAAATACTTGATTTGCCCGCGGGTTCTTCCGTACAGCTATTTGATTATAATATTTTGAAAAGGTTAACTTATATAGATTGATTTATTAAATATCTAGTCTAGACAGTGGCCTTGACTGTACAGTTCACATATCTTAAACGTGAACACAAACATTATTAAAATTCGAAAGTAATTTTGTTTGTTCTTGATTTCATGTTTTTTTTTTATGGAAATGTTCCAATGATTTTAAAGTGAGTCATGACAAAATGCATAAATATCTGCATTCGTGTAATATATTATTTATTTCTTATTATGTTAACACTTTATGCAGTTTATAGTAAAAAGCTCTAGAAACCCTCAAAAATATGCACCTGAATTAAATGTGTTTAAATTCACATTTACACTTAAAAACCATTCAAGGCTAATCAATTGAAATCAAATCCGAATATCGTAAATAAAACAAACAATTAAATCTCATATTCAAATAAGGGTCGAGTTGATCTGAACAATGATCGCGGCGATTACTCAAACGTTACCCAAGCTATTGTCCATCCGATAGGTGTCATTGTCAAAGGGTAAGATACATACAGCAGTAATGCTTAAGCCGAGAGCGTTTTGCCAGGCACCATTGTATCTAGCAACATGACCGCGCGCGCCTGCGTGCTGCTGTTATTATGCGCGAACGCATTCGCCCGCGAGTGTATAGAGCTCACTTTATCCGACCGAAATTTACTATCCGATAGCATATTCAATGGGACGATACAAAAGTTGGGGGCGAGGAATGAAAGTAATGACGATAGTGCAAGGGTGGACCTCTTGGGGTTGTGGGAGAGGTTCCCCAAAGTGGTGGTGCCTTTGAACGGGACGAGCGAGCAGTGTCGACGGGATGGACAGATGTTTTTGGACGCTCTGGACCGCTTGGAGCTGTGGGCTTTGAAAAGTAAATATTTCGATCTATTTATCTTGTTTAGAAGCTATTTAAATATTCCGCTATCACGTTGGTATGATGAGATTGGGTAAAGTTATAAGAAATGCACTAATTAAAAATTAAAATTCAGGTATAAAAAAATACATAGTAATAAATACATAATAATATTTTCTAGAAAATGTAATCAATAAATTACGACGATATTTATACATTTAAATTTTACACACACACACTCACATACAAGGCTTAAACACCAAAACATACACAGGCATGTCGAAGAAACAATTTCTACTTTTATTTTTGTTTGTTATATATTTCTTTTTTCTTATTGGCATTTCTTGGAAGAGGTCGCTGAATCCTGACATACAGGTTTTTACCAGGGAGTCAGAGACTTCAATAATTCAAAATGTAAAATCTTTTGTCAATAAAGTCTCAAATAAGCAAAGCGATTACTATCTACTTAATAAAATAATATACATAAAATAATTTTCTATTATTGTTCCATTATCGATCTCCAATTCGACCTCATACGCTTTCGGTCACATTTACTCTTATAAACGTAAAATATAACTCAAATCAAAATAAAATAATTAGTTAAGTATATATACCTATATAATATAAACAGTAACTGCAGAAAATGGTCTCAAAATATGATTTACATAAATAGAAGATTACTATGTCTAAAGAAAAAGTTTTTGTGAAACTTTGAAGTAACTATTTTCATAATTTTTTATTTTAAATGAAATTAACGTCAATTTGACGATAGTATTAATATTTAATGTACAATTAAATTCACGACGAAGTTATTTGAAGAAAAGTTAAATAAAAATTTGTTCTTATAAAGTTAAAAAAAACCTTCTAGATTAATTTTAATATTTAAATTATGTCTTAGAATAAGTAAGCATTTTAATATTGTATTGGCTTAGGTAATATAATTTATAAAAATTGTTGATATAAGAAATTAATAATTAAATCGTAAACAATTTCATAATAGCATGTTGTTTGTTATTTGACTTTATACAAACATTGCTGATTATAGAATTTTGCAATAAATTACATATTCAGGCTTTATTTTTGAACACAATTTAAACTCATAATATAACTTTTGACATATTTTAATAACTTTAATATTCATAGATAGTATATAATAAAAATGTATTTATTTACTTCTATAAAGAACTTAGGACTTGTACACTATAATTAACACAATACATAATATATAAAATCGCATAAAACTAAAAATCAGTCCAAATCTAAAATAATATTATAAAGCTGAAGAGTTTGTTTATTTCTTTGAACGCGCTAATCTCAGGAACTACTGATCCGATTTGAAAAATTCTTTCGGAGTTGGATATTTATTGAGGAAGGCTATAGGCTATATATCATCGCGCTAAGACGAACAGGAGCCGAGCAACGCGGGTGAATCCGCGGGGCGCAGCTAGTCAGAGAATAAGTATGATAAAAAACACTTTTATCGATATATTACATACATACGTTGTACTTGTTGTTTTACATTGAACAAAGTCAACTTCGCGAATCTATTTCGACAATTTACCGGTTTTAATGTAGTTAAGGAACTTAAATACGGAAGGAGAAGAAATTTCGATGACATATTTGTTTTTAAGATATTTTTAAGTTCCAATACTGCATTCTGCGATACAACACGAAGAATGTATAAAAATTTAACAATTTCAATATTTAAAAAGTTATAATGTATTCAAAACCGGATGATTATATTAGTATATTTCTTGTAAAAAATGCTTATTGAAAAAATGCCTACATACAGATTCGTCATATTTCAAAGTTAGGCAATAGGCAATCTACACAAAATATTTGTATGGACAAGCATAAATCGTGAAACTAGGCTAAGAAATAGTAAAATTCTAGAAAAAGCACTATTTGAACAAATAATACAGATAAATTGTAATTAATTTATATGTATTTGAATGAATGAATAAATAAAAATGCTTTATTGCTTCTAAAATAGAAACAAGACTTAACAGAAACAGCAAAGGGCAGACTTATCGCTAGGTAGCGATCTCTACTAGGCAACCCTAACAATGACTCTGATTATCTTATCTTCTATTATAATATTTAATATAGAAAAAATATCAAATAAGTGTTTGTTAGCGGTCGAGGTATTTTTACAATATGGGTCCTAAATTGCTTAAAATAAATAATAATTTTTTTTTTTATATCAAAAGAAAAACATCTCGATCACCGTACATTATATGAAAAGTAAAGTAAATTAATCATAACACACATTATGTAGTCGCGAAAATTAAATTATATAATACAATGTGTGAACTATCGCAATACTATAATACCGGGAAATGGTTTTTACTGCAACTGAAACATGTGACATAACGTATTCCATTGATCTTGATTACAAGAGTTAATCATGACTGTATAAATCACTACATAGTGTAAAAAAAAGTCGCTTTCTCTGTCCCTATATTGTCCCTATGTATGCTTAAATATTTAAAACTACGCAACGGATTTTGATGCGGTTTTTTTAATAGATAGAGCGATTCAAGAGGAAGGTTTTAGTATATAATTTATTGGGTTTTAGACAAAGCGGGCGAAGCCGCCGGCGGTAAGCTAATAAGTTATAAGTACTTATAGACTGGGGTAGAAGCCTTTAAAAATAATGAAAAGATAAAAAAAATCGCAGTCGGATGAAACCCATTAGAAAAGGAGGGGAATATGATAAAAATGTAAGGAAAAATAAATTACGGTCAATCCGAGTTCGGGAAGCGGGAGGGGGGAGCTATTAAGAGAAAAAAATGGTTTCTCTCGATTTCCGACAAAACTACAAGTCCTATAGAAAAAAGTTCAATGGCAAAGTTGTAGGTATTTAAAAGTTCTACAACTTTTGTATTCACAATTTTTTCATATAACCTCAAAATTACGGTGAAAAATTGAAAAAACCAAGTTTTTGGTCTTTTATTTTTATCTACTTCAAAATTTATTTTTTTTCTACGAAATTTGGTGGAAACTTACTTTCCTCCTTTAGTCGAAATCCTCACTGCTGAGGGTCGTGATCATTTTGGAGTTGTGATTTCCTAGCTATTTTACGCCATTTGTCTCGATCTTCTGCGATGTGGATAGCTTCAGGTACGCTAGTTTCTACGGTCGTTTTAATTTGGTCTGACCAGCGCATTGGGCTGCGGCCTCGGGGCCTTTTTCCTTCTACCCTGCCAGTTAGAAGGACTTTCTCCAGGTTGTCTCCCCTCTTTCTTGCAATATGACCGAAGAATTCCAAAATTCTTCGCAAGCATGTGGAGGACAGTCTTTTGGTAATGCCAAGCTCCTTGAGAATTGATTTATTCGTTCTACGTGCCGTCCATGGGATGCGAAGCATGCGTCGCCAACACCACATTTCAAAAGCATTTATCCGAGAGTAGTCTGCCTTACGCAATGTCCAGGTTTCGGAGCCATATAGAAAGATGGAGAAGATTAAAGAATTGACAAGTTTCCGTTTGGTTACAAGAGAAATATTTCTATCTGCCCACACTCTGTGCAGTTGAGACATTGCGTTTTTGGCGATTCCTATTCTTCTTCGGATATCGGGTTCACATGAGCCATTGTTAGTAATAATGGAGCCTAAGTAGACAAAACTATCGACGGTATCCAAGTTGGTCGTGTTTGTCGCATCCATCTTATTTGTACGATCGACAACCATTAGTTTGGTCTTTGCTTTATTAATCGTTAGCCCCAATTCATTGCTGATGCTTTCCAATCTGTCTAGGAATGAAGCCATTTCGACTTTATCATTTGCTATAAGCGTGGTGTCATCAGCATAACGCAGATTGGTGATTTTGGTGCCGCCGATATTAACTCCACCATCCCAATCTTCACAAACTCTTCTCATGATGTATTCACCATAAATGTTAAATAAAATGGGTGAAAGAATGCATCCCTGCCTCACTCCCTTTTCAAATTTAAATGGCTTGGACAAAGTATGGTCAACTCTTACAACTCCCTGGCTATTGTAATATAGTGATTGAAGTAGGAAGATTAAGTGCTGGGGTACACCGAGTTCAGCAAGCACCTTCCAGAGACAGCTCCAGTCAACACAATCGAAAGCTTTGCTATAGTCGATAAAGCACAAAACTAGTGGGATATCGAATTCATAAGCTTTTTCGACTAACTGTCTTACGTTTAGGATTTGTTCGCGTGTGCCTTTGCCCTTCACGAAACCTGCCTGTTCTTGAGGAATTTGCCAATCGAGATAATATCGAATTCGATTATTTATAATATGTAGTAATATTTTGCTACTATGTGAAACGAGGGACAAGGTACGGTAGTTTTCGCAGTTTCTGGTGGAGCCTTTTTTGTGGAGAGGTAAAATAATCGATTTACACCAATCAGTTGGCCAATCACCATGTTGCCATATGTGATTACAGATGGAATGAATATAGTCTATACCTTTGTCCCCGAGGGATTTAAGAACTTCAGCGGTGATATGGTCAGAACCAGGTGCTTTTTTAATCTTAAGTGCCGCGATAGCTGCAGTAACTTCCGATCGTAATATTGTGGGTTCCAGGTCAATGTCATTCCATGGGGTGGATGCTTTATTTGAGTTGTTCGTGCAGCAGTATAAAGCCGAGCAGTATTCACGCCAACGATCAGCAACATCATCTAAATCATTAATAGGATTTCCGTCTTTATCGTTGATAATCCATGACTTAGGTTTAAAGTTCTTAGAGAGTAGGTGTACTTTTTTGAAAAGGTCGGATGTCTGATACTTCAAAGCATGGGATTCAATGTCGGTGCATATACTTTCTATAAAGATGTTTTTGTCCTTCCGGCATTCTTTCTTTATAAGCTTACCTAGTCTGGAGTATTCAAAGCGTGTGTTATCATCCAGCAGGCCTTCCGCCTTAAGCTCTTTTCGTTTCAGTATCAATTCCCAAGTAGAATCTGTCACCCATGTCTTTATCTTCTTTGGAGGATTTACGCAATTTCTGTTCTGGATAATAGTATCGAGGCCGTCTAAAATTACAGTTTTAAAATATTCCCAACATTCATTAGCTCTTAACTCAACAGGCAGACCTGCGGTTGCATTTTCTACAGCTCGACTGAATTGCAGTTTCTCACTAGGATCAAGGTCTCGAGGTTTGGATGGTTGAAATTTTCTGGCTGCCTTCAGGCGAAGATTAAATCTGGCAACAAGTAGATTGTGATCAGTGCCACAGTCAGCACCAGGAAATGTCTTTACATTTCTCACAGATGATCGCCAGCGTGAGTTCACAATAATGTAGTCGATCTGGTTTCGATACCGAGCACCTGGAGATGTCCATGTATAAAGACGGCGTGGGTGATGTTGAAAACAAGTATTGGTGATACATAGGTTTCTTTCTACGCAAAATTCTATGAGCCGTTGACCACGTTCGTTTCTTGTTCCTAAGCCATACAATCCGACAGCAGATCTGATATGATCGTCATTTTTAGTGTCTCCCACCTTGGCATTCCAGTCACCTAAGATGATTGTTATTTCACGATTCGGAATTGCAGAGAGGGAAGAGTTGAGTAGGTTATAAAAATCGTCAATGTCCTCTTCCTTGGCTTTTTCTGTGGGGGCATATATTTGTAAGATATTAAGAATGTGAGGTTTAGCATTGATCTTCAGGGAGATGATTCTATCCGAAATAGGATTATAGCCCATTACGTATTTTGTCATATGTGAGGGAAGAAGAAAGCCCACGCCATTTGCGCTTTTGTTTTCGGAGCCAGAGAAGTACAAGGTGTTACCAGAAACGGTTTTAAAATGTCCTTGGCCCCGCATATGTGTTTCGCTAAGACCGAGTATGGAGATGTGATGGTCGGATGCTTCTCTATCCACGATTGTCAGTTTTCCAGCCTGAAGTAAACCACGAACGTTCCAAGTTGCGAAGCGGTGTTCTTTACGTAGAGGTATCCTTTCTCCGGAGTTACTCTTACAATTAGCTTTAGTTCTTCTATCGGATTCTTCACAAAACTCAATAGAAGCTTCGGTAGCATATTTCACATCACTCAGCCCGGTTACTGAGTGACGCCGATGGTCAGTCGGATCGCATGACATTGGCACATCTGTAGTTACACTTATTTCCATAATGATTCTCATAGGATTTACTCATGGTGGGTTCCCACGTCCTTCCATGGCAGGATTTTAGAGGGGTATTTAGTCCCTCAGGGTTACTGCAGCCCAGCTTTTAGTCAGGTTAATTAACCGCCGCCTGACACTCGGCGTTGTTGATTTTACAGCTGGGTGGGTGGAATCCAGCCAACCCTCCTCTTTTCTCATCCGGGCTTGGGACCGGCAACGGCAGAGTTAACTTACTTTATTATGTCCCAAATACACTGTAATTTATTTGATTGAAAATATTTATTTTTTCGCCTTATTTTGAATTAATACCAAAAAAACAACCTAATTTTCAATCGAAAAGTCACCCGTCAAAATATCAGCTTTTTTCAAAAACTTGGGGTGGCTTTTATTCATTGAAATCTCTACTTTCATATGGTGTAAAAAAAATAAACACCACCATAGTAAATGTTCTCAGGAAATACATAAAAACAGTGTAATAATGAACTTTTACTAAATCAGGCACACTTCTTGAACTCTATATCTTCTCTTGTATCGGCTTTTCGGTAATATTTCAAAAGAAAAATAATTATCTGTTCTAAGTTTAATATTTTACAGCATATTCAAAAGCAAAATGATGTCGATGAAAACATTTCAGGTAGTTCGAGAAGTGTGCCTGATTTAGTAAAAGTTCATTATTACACTGTTTGTATGCATTTCCTGAGAACATTTACTATGGTGGTGTTTATTTTTTTTACACCATATGAAAGTAGAGATTTCAATGAATAAAAGCCATCCCAAGTTTTTGAAAAAAGCTGATATTTTGACGGGTGACTTTTCGATTGAAAATTAGGTTGTTTTTTTGGTATTAATTCAAAATAAGGCGAAAAAATAAATATTTTCAATCAAATAAATTACAGTGTATTTGGGACATAATAAAGTAAGTTTCCACCAAATTTCGTAGAAAAAAAATAAATTTTGAAGTAGATAAAAATAAAAGACCAAAAACTTGGTTTTTTGAATTTTTCACCTAAATTTTTAGGTTATGTGAAAAAATTGTGAATACAAAAGTTGTAGAACTTTTAATTACCTACAACTTTGCCATTGAACTTTTTTCTATAGGACTTGTAGTTTTGTCGGAAATCGAGAGAAACCATTTTTTTCTCTTAAAAGCTCCCCCCTCCCGCTTCCCGAACTCGGATTGACCGTAATTTATTTTTCCTTACATTTTTATCATATTCCCCTCCTTTTCTAATGGGTTTCATCCGACTGCGATTTTTTTTTGTTTCAAAAATTATCTACTCTAGTCTATTAATGTACATACCGAATAATTATTACTTTCGATAGTAATAATCATGTAATAATATATGTACCGACGCTATTATAATTTTAACAACGCGAAATCTATACTAAATATTATAAAACTGAAGAGTTTGTTTGTTTGTTTGAATGCGCTAATCTCAGAAACTACTGGTCTGATTTGAAAAATTCTTTCGGTGTTAGATAGACCATTTATCGAGGAAGATTATAGGCTATATTATATTTATATCATCACACCAATAGCAGCGGAGAAATGCGAGTATAACCGCGGGGCACAGGTAGTTAGAAATATTATCAATCGTGATTTATCTCGCGATTTTGCAAAGTAAAGTTATTTTAAATAATATTATGCTGCTTACATTTTAACGCATCATTTTTCCATAGTTCTACAATATTATGTGAAAATCTATTGAAATTGTCAAATTGTATTATATCATGCAAACACAGCCTTCGGGGTTCAATATTTTACACACAACATTACTATTATTTGGTATAACGGAATTTAAAATTTAACAGTAAAATAAATGAATATCATCTATTCTGTTTATGTAGAGCCTACGTTCATTTTTATATTCGGCATTTTCTTTGTGTTTATCAGTTTATCTCCTGTATGGAGCCTAGAGTCACGTTGTATCATCTTATTACCTGACTACTATGCTTTCAGCATAACTTTAAATCTACTTATCCTTATTTGAAAATAGTCTTTTTCATCTTGACCCGACACATAAATCAATTAATGTATTTGACCGTTAAGGACTTGTTTTCATTCTGTTATAAATTTTTCGTTGTTGTTTTCGAATATTTGGATCTTTTTTACACGCTTTATATTAGCTTCACCTGTTTGTTTGTAACCGACTGTATGTTTGTAACCGACTTCTTTGGGCGCGATTTTGACCCACTTTAAACGGCCAGATTTCGTTCAAACTTTGTAGATTTATTGAGGACCGATGACAATACAATAATATGATAAAATTTTCTATTTTTTAGTTCGGTTTTCTATGAAAAGCGTGTTTTTTAGTTTTTTTAAACTACATATAGATATACTACTTTCACATAAACTACATACTACTTTTTTGCGGATATTTATCATCCAAAACATGCATTATTCACAAATGCAGCTTTATTAAACAGGAAAATTGTATTTTAGAATTGTCTTTTTTTAATCCTTCATAATTTTAAAGTTTTATAGTATTTGAATGCCTGTATATTTGCAATAACATTTCGATCAAATACCACATTATTTATTTATCTAGTAAAGCTCGTCAACTGCGTTTTGCGAACTATGTCGTCGTAAATACGGAACCAATTAATTCCGTTGTACCTATTCAATATAATATAACATATAATATCCAAATGAAACCGTAAAAATGACATCGCATTTGTAAGAAATATAAAAAAAACTTGTTTTCAAACAACAATCACCGAAATAGTCTGGATATTTACATATTTTATATCAAAATAGAACATTATACAAACATGATCGTATTATATTTTTATATGTTACTTGTTTTGCATTTTCAACGTCACGTGAAATTGTAGAGCACCTTATAAAAGCAACTTTTTTTTTTTCTTTCTTTAGTATAGGTACCTAATGTTAAACGCGAGAATGTAAAAAAAGTCCTGAGTTTGACAGATGGTAAATGTACTTCAGACTAACAGGAGAGCTGTAGATTAACAAAAAAAACACTGTTTTGTGAGCAAAGCAGGCTGATCTTATTTAAGACGCTAATTTACCAGTACCTACCTATACAAAAAAAAATATTTCGCAATATTTTCCTTTTAAAAATCTGTGTTACTCGGTCATGGAATCATATTAATTTGAATGAAAATTTCCTTAACAATCTCTTTATTGATGAATTTTATTCATACTTAATTGTAAACAGTGACCTAATTAGTACAACCTTAGTCCTAAACGCAAACAGATCGAATGCATAGAAAATTGAGTATTGAGATTAAATAGGATACTAGCTTCCACCCACGACTTTGTACGTGCATCCCCGTTTTTCCCCGTTCCCGTAAGAATTTCGGGAAATCCTTTCTTAGCGGATGCCTTCGTCCTAACATCTACCTGCATGCCAAATTTCAGCCCGATACGTCCAGTGGTTTGGGCTGTGCGTTGATAGATCACTATATCAGTCACCTTTGAGTTTTATATATAAGTATAGATATAGATATAGATAGATTTTTTACCTTGGTACGTAAGTAAAGCGCCGAAATCCAGTCATCATAGAACTGATATTTTATTTAATTATTTCCTTCACGGCAACATTTTCAAGTAATATACACAAGAAAGCTTATTAACGAACATAAGGCTACTCGCTTACCACCGCCCGCTAAGAGTAAGAGAGTGAGGTAAAGAATATGCAGATACACTGATATCTATTTAAATAATAAAATCAATAAATCAATCGAATCTTTAATGTCAGCGTCGTAACTCATCCAGTTAAACCCCATCGATTTTCAATTATCTCTATCCCATCTACAGGTCCATTTTGTAACGAGATAAAAAGGGACGGCTACAATAAAAAACAACACATTTAAAATTCTACGCTTGTCTGTATGTGAGTGTACGTGTCTAGCTTTAGGAATGTTCGAGGCTAAATCGTCAAAAAACCTATATAAATGACGATTTTCCTTAAACCATGTGGATTAAACGGCGTAATTTACTTTTCCCTTTATCAAAAATCAATTGTCTTTTTTGCGGATAAAACACTGTCTAATTTATTTACAAAGCAACGATAAAGATAAAAATAATCCGCATGGCTAAATTTAACAATCTGTATTCTGTCTGTCTGATTTTCTTAGATTATGCTGCTACTATACTGCTACATCTATTTTGATACGAAAATTAATAGAAGTAAAATTACTAATTCTATAAAAAGTTGTTTTTTATCATTTAGTTTTGACAGTAACGTTATTATTTAAGTAATGGTGCTATAAAGCTACAGAAAATTATATGTAGTGAAATTATTAACATTATTTTATCTTATTACATGATGCTACAGGCCTTAAACATTCCCAAGAACTAGAAATATTTTCCAGTTTATATCAAAACAGGTTATCTATTTTTAAAACTCATCCCCAGGGGCTGGTTACATACTAAGCCTTCAGCTAGGGTTGCCACCCAAACATATTTATTTATTACTTACTTACATACATTTATTATCCACGAACAAAGCTCTCAAAGAAGGTACAATTTGTATAATAATTTTACCTTATAATAATCAATTATTATCTCATAATGTCTTCAATTCCTCTATATGTAATTGTTAAAATATTCTCTTTATATTCAAAGTTCACTGAACTCATTGTACAGGTACCATGAGAGCGATGTTGCGGGCCGAAGCTAGTTGTAATATTTCTAGTACAAAATATTAAATAAAAAGCTAGTTTCAATCCGATAGATATGTTTGTTGCAAAAACGAATCTAAAATGCATAAGTACCAAATATATAACTGTAAGTCTGTTATTTATTTATTTATTTATTGTACAAATAATACTTAAATAACTTAAAAACAAAAGATTGCTTTAATTTTCTTTTCTAAAAATAAATAGCTAAATAAAAAGCTTTGGCAGCCCTAGACACCGTAAAAAATCATATAATTTTATCATCATCTGTGACCTTATTTGTAGGTGTGGCTCTTTCATTCGCTATAAGAAGAAATATTTTAAACGGTATAAATTTTATTTGTATGCATTTTTTATCGATGTTAGCATAACATTCTAATTCTTCAATATTCAAAATTACATAGATTGCAAACCATTCAACATCCACAAACCTTTATTATTCTTTAATATTTCAAATAATTATATGAATGTGTTTTTAATACATGCATTAAGCGCGTCACACACGGTGAAGATACTATAATATTTTATCTTAAGATACTGTTATATTCTAGATACTCCTGTAAAACCGCCATCCTGTTACAAATGACCCACAAAATTTCGCGTCATTTGTAACAGGATGGCGGTTCTACAGGGGTCTTAGTACGCAATGACAAAAAGAAATAATTTGGAAAATCCAAAAGTGCACGCCTCATAATTTTTTTTTAATAAATATTTATTAATTATTATTTTTGTTTATTTAATAACAATTAAACCACATCGAATCAGACCCTGAAAAATGAAAGGGTTCTATTCCTGAGCATACTCAAGCGTAAGAGAAAAAAAAAGACTCGATTAGTAAAGTATTTCGGTCGCTATCGTGTTAACAAGAAAAAGGATCCGCACATACAGACACACGGACGTCCAAGACAGAACTTTTTTAAACTGTTTTTTAACTAGTTTAAATAACAAAAATGACATCAAAAATATCATGAACGTTAAAAATAGTGTTTTTTCTTAATATGTGTGTGTATGTATTATCTTACAAGTGCAATGTATGATACATAAAGACATTTTAAGTTTGAAAAATCAGATGTTTTGCGCGAAGTGACAGTAGTACCCACCTCAACGCTTCGCTTATGAGGCGTGCAAAATGATGGTCCGAACGCTGATACCGGATGCGTTAAGATACTGTAATATAAAATATAACAGTATCTTAAGATAAAATATTATAGCATCTTCACCGTGTGTGACGCGCTTTATATAAATACGTCATATTACAATTAGTCCGAATTAGCATGCCTTTAAATTACAGTACAAAATAACAAAAGATTACCTAATATTTTTTTAACACAAGTAAGCCATTCACATATACATTTTCTTTAAAATAATATAATAACAAATGCATAAATTCATGTATCATGCATAAGTCATGCATCTCTATCCCATTTAATTTGTATAAGCGAAATTTGCTGTTAAAAACATTAAATTTAAATCCAACATTTATAATAATTAAATAAAATATTGGCATAAACCAAATCAAATACTGTTATTTGCCTAATTCTATCCTATTACAATCAAATTGTCCATAATTGTAGGTATCCTATGTCCAGTCTATTAACTGCTAGCTGTTCTCTAATGGAACAAGGCTTTGTGGCCAATTTGACCTCCAAACTCCCATTCTAAACGTCTAGTATCTAGATGATTCTCCAAATTATTTTAATCACTTTAAAATGTTAAATAGTTTATTATTGTCTTCAATCGTTCACGATAAAAGTTGGTCAAAATAAAGTTTACAAAATTTACGAAGTACATACTTATATTGAAATGTTATCTTCATCTTTATATAGAGTGTAATATTAGCAATTCAATTTTAATAAGTCGGTAGTTAATAACTTTTAACATGTAAGTATTACTTGCACTCATCGTTTATATTGATTTGAAAACCAATATAATATAACATCCATACTAATATTATAAATGCGAAAGTAACTCTGTCTGTCTGTCTGTTACTCAATCACGCCTTACTACTGAACCAATTTGCATGAAATTTGGTATAGAGATATTTTGATACCCGAGAAAGGACATAGGATAGGTTTTATCCCGGAAATCCTACGGGAACAGGTTTTTCTTTGAAAACGCGAGCGAAGCCGCGGGCGGAAAGCTAGTAATAAATAAAATGAAGACTTTATTGTAGAGATTAAAAATAGTAATTACCTATTAACACTTAAAATTAAATTTAACTATCGCTTTAAAACCATAATAAAGTTGTAAAATATCATGTTAAATATGTGGGTTAGCTGGGTTTACTAGCGATTACATATCCATTTTCAAAATACAAATTAAATTCTTATCGTGTCTAATTTGATCTGTAATTATAAAATCCCTTATGTCAACGTACCCAAATAGCGCACGTTTTTCTATCAAAGGAAGTATTAATTAAGGTTTCAGTGCTACACGTAATTAATTAAAAACAAAATGATTTCGGAAAATGTATTAATAACATGAATTTTATCTAACACTTATTAATTAACTCGTGGCCTCTTCGACCTGGTAAGCCCCCACAGTTTACCTATTGAGAGGGTGGATTCCCGAAAAATCTTCGTAATCAGTTGCTAAGTTACAATTAACTCTTTAAAAATTTAATCGCCTTTATTATTGGCAATTATTAATTCAGAAGAATGCTAGAATAAATATATCCTATAAAATAATTCTTATTTATGTAATCTACCATTTCGTATCTGTTGAAGGTAAAATATCAAAAATTGAAATCATTTTATCAATTAGTCTGAAGAAAAAGCTTATGTTTAGATATTTACGATGATTTGCCTGGTGATCATTGAACGAAACCTTCATGCTTTACTAATTAAATATGTAAGTAATTATTATTCTTACATCAAGTAGGAATGATGTGATTTTTGATGTGACAACGATGTTGCAACAATACAAATCACAACTTATGTAATGGATTCTGTACACATTTATTCTGAATTTTGCTTTAGCCCATCTACTTACCTCTTTTTAAAATAAATAAATTCTGTAACAGCTTAATCACAGTTCTAATCAAATTCCAAGTAGGTATCCTCTTAATTCCGATCACGCCAATGTCACCGCATTTTGCATTCACCGCCTGCAATCATTTCACCAGCTGTGACGTCACGAGGTTCAATGGTACTCGATGACATTCGGCTTTTCGGATGCACATCCTTTAAACTGGGACGTGGAAGATGTGGAATATTCCTAGATAATCGGTAGTTTTTATTATTTGTATTTGTTTATATAAGTAGTTTATTTATTCGTACTTGACTAGAATTTAATATTAATGTTATACAGGACTATGTTAAAGTAGCTGTGTCACGCGGTTTCACGCAGGGACGCACCCGCGTGCAAAATCAAGTACTATATCTGTAGCATATACATTATTCTGGTACATAATCTACATCACTGCCAAGTATCATCAAAATCTATTCAGCGGTTTTTGCGTGTAAGTGTATCAAACATACATTTATCCTCAGAAACTTTCGCATTCATAATATTAGTAGGATAGGCATTTAAAAGATAAAAATTTCGTATGCAGTTCAAAAGAAGCTGTTTGTACATCATATCATGAGCAATTGATGAACATAACAGCAAGCGACCCTGACCGTCTGAAGTTTAATGTTTTTGCGCGAAATCTTAATTCACTTTCTAAAATTAAACATTGTTAACCCCGTTGAGTTCATGAAACCGTTTTGGTTAACAGCTAAAACATGCAATTATGAAAAAAAATCTTTGCAAATAGGTAGGTACTTGAAATTCATTCATTTATACCGTACAGAATCGAGACTTCATCGACGTGATACTCGAATGAAGAAATTAACCTAGAATTTAGGTTAGTTTTATTAATTTCATACAATAACCTATATCTGAATCAAATTTCATCCAGACCAGATCAAACCTGAAAAAATCCATCTTTATATACCTCCAAAATTAGATCATTATCAAATCCCTCTTATTCCCGTGCCAATAATGCCATTTACTTATCTGCGAAAGAATTATCTCTGAGTATATCAGTTTATTTACGATACTGGTACCAACTTTTCCTGTTACAATAAAAACATTGTATACATAAATCAAAGTAAAGCCTTAAATTCACTAGGGGCAAATGTCCCCAGATACGTTATTTCTGTCAAAGTTCCCGATATTTTGCCGCCTAATCTGACACAGATGGATCATGCAAAGTGCAGTTGTTTTGTTGGAGATTGTTTAATTCATACATTGCATTTTTTATCTGTCAAATTATGTATGACACTAACAATATTTTCATGTATCGTTCACTGCTGTGCACAGCTTTATACCCTGATATATTCCTTGATCTATTTAAACATTGTTTGTGTAAAGAAGATATGTAAATAATATAAATAACAACCTACTGCATTAGGATAATCTTGCTTTTTATTACTACTTAAATATTTTTGGTTTCCGCGTTCGATAACACCAATAAAGCTTTTAAACATTCCTTAATGCAAAATGGTATTTAATTAATTCACAAAAATACCATCTGCGCTGTGCTAATAACTAAGATTGACAGACAGACTGAAAGCGAAAAGAAAAGTCGGTCATATTACAAATCCTTCAGACAAATATTATGTACTTATCGGCGCCCCAAAAGGGCCCTGCACACATAACTTCCACTAGCGTTATAACGAAACCCATTTTCCAGAACGTTTAACTCCTAATGAATACGAGACTTAACTCAGTGTCGCAAAACAAAGTTGACCTGTAATCAGCTAAAAGCGTTTTGTTGAAGCGGAACACCAGAACAACTACACACAATAAAGTGGACCCGAAGTTTGTGCAAACGGTCGGTTGGCGCGCGCGGCGGGCGGAATTCCAAATAGTTTTGCGAATCAAGCATATTCATGGAGACTGATTAAAGATTATCTAGACCCCTTTGCATGTTGTACAAACTATGCAAATTAACCTAGATTCATTTTGTTACTAATGTTAAGATTTAATACGTCATATCTGGAGTTTTCTTATCGGTTTTGTTTTCAAATAATTTGAGTATCCGAGCTCATTGTACATTTCATGTTTATTTTTCAGTTTCCCTACCAAACCAAAGGGTTTCAATCGCGGTTACAAATCTCCCCATAATTTTCATCTAATCCTATAACACTAAAGATTTATTATTTCTTCCAGTGTTAGACGCCACCGCGAAGCTGCCCTCCGGTATTCTAAGCGGTAACGCGAACCAGTACGGTGACTTCGACGAATGCCTCAGCATCGACAGCGCGGTGCGAGGAAAGTACTGCCTCGCCTCGCTGCAAGTGAACCTTGCTGCTATGGGCCATGACCGTCTGGACTACATGGTACACAGCGGCCATTATATACGGAGCAATGTTACTGATGTATGTATTTTTTGTTATTTTAAATATGTTTTTATAATAATACTCTCATAATATGAATAAATAAGAGTAAAATTTCGTTGAATATGAAATTGAAAAAATGTCACATTTTCACAAATTAGAAAAAGCGAATTTCACACAAAAACTACCTACAACTTCTAATTAGTGAAAACCTGGGTATGTTAAGACAAAAATGTAGAAAAATTGTCGATTATTTTTATTCATTTAAAATTTTCGAACCATGTGTGTATGTTTATCTATTAGATACTTATGATTTTTTTTAAATTAAGTACTACACTTTAAAGTTATATTAGATTGCGATGTTTTTGCGGAATAACTTCTAAATAAAATCATTTCATACCCAGTTGTAAACGACTTCTTCTATTGACGCAATCACAACATACAAACCTTGATACAAACAGATGGGCAAGTCCGATGACGAACCACTAAACTACTCATAAATTCAAAAATATTTTTTATCATAAAAAAAATTGAAAATTACAGTTTCTTATGTGCGGAAACAGATTATTTACAATTTTTCCATTCACTGTTTTGCTGTCATATGACGTCAAATTCTTGTTTACAAACAAACGAACGATCAATAAATCTGACACACCCATTCCAAAATTAGATTTTAAAGTTGTTAATTTTCCATAAAAATATTAATAACACCTCATCTATTTTTTTTTTTGTTTAAAAAATATATGTTAATATGGTAAACAAATTATGTCGTTTTCCGCGTTAATATTTTTATTACTTTTTTTTACGTATTTGTTTTCAATTTTTACTTTCGCAAATAGGTACTACAGCACCTTCAGATAAGAACAGCATCGTAATGTAAAAAAATGATCCAGTATTTACTCCTTAATTCAAATATAGTGTTCCAGCTTTTACACTTAAACTCTCGAAATTATTGTATTTTCAACGATCTAACGGTATAAATGAACAAAGTTTGAATTAAATTTATCCGTTTAACCCATTGAGCCCCGATCGGCCAGATCCGACCGCGACACAATAGATTTTCTATTGTGTCTGTGATTCCGGGGCCTGATGGATTAAGGGGGATCAAAGTCATCTAAGGAATCGATTGATATATATATTTACATACAAGTATTAAGTGCTTAAAGTTAAAGCTATTAAAAAAGCGTGTTAAAACCCATTTAAATTGGTCGCATTATACTTATAAAATATAGCACCTTAAGGTGAGCGAGAGATAAGGGATGACCCCAATCCCGTAAGTCTTCTAATCGAGGCCGGCTATTCATGCGAGTGTAACCTAGATTCGATGCCTTTACTTCGCAAACTTCCCATTATAGGATAGAACATTTTAGTACCTATGTAACTTTCAATTTTGTGTAGATAACACGTGGTTTCGGTGTCGTTCTTGTATCATATAACAAGTTATATTTTTTTAATAACTTCTGAAACAATAAATTTCTTGAACAGGATAATTGAAATAAATGTAAAACAAACCCACTCTATAGTGCTATAAAATCTTAAAACATTACTTACGTACGTACGGTCTTTACGTTGCTCTTACAGAGCGTTTCCAACTATTCAATTATTACTTAAAAAAATGTAGGTACACCATCGCCTACACTCCAAGTCCATCGCCTTCAATCCCCTCAGTTATCAGCACTATCTCAAAACTTACTCAAAGAACATACAATCACTATAGTTATTCAACAATCCCTACAAGTACGTATGTATGATTATGTATGATTCATCTCAAATGAAGCTCAGGGTGCTGTTTCAACACACGTTTTGCAATGTAAATGCAGTTTGTAAATCAACTCGCTCACCCTTGAACCCACTCCCTTGGGCCTTGTGTCCCGAATTTTATTGTTATTGTCACCGATTGTCTTTATGACTTTGTAATGAATACGATTTCGTAACAAAATGCTCACATTATGCCGCGGTTTGATGTTTATCGAGTAATTTTCAATGTAACGCATAATTAGGCGTATAAATGTTTTAGCAGATTTAAACTCGGTAGATTAATATCTGGAACTCTAAGGACCATATCTTAAATAATCGATCTTACTTACAGGCTAATTATTATTGATTGCAGCGTAAGTTTGTACCCAAGTCTTAACCATTTTACATATACCATTTTACATTGTACATAACTCATGCATTTACGATGATCATTGTAACTATCGAACTAATTATGTAAATAAGATATTTCTGTACATAATTGGTTAAGACTGCAGCTCATAATAAAATTCGTAGAACCAGGATGAAATTAAAACATGACAACTATTTATGAAGCGCTAAAAACGTGTTTACCTCCTAAGCGAATTTCAACGACCATAATAGTAGAACAAAGGACGTCAATTTCTTTATTAATTTTTAATTTACTGGTAATTATTAATGTTCTTAAAAAAGCAAAAGTAATTTCTGCAAAGACAGGAATCGGCATCCATTGTTTAAAATAGTCCTCCCCAGACCAGTTTATCGTCAAGGAGTCAATCGATGTAATTTATATTGTTATACACAATGACCATAAGAATAATTAGGATTTGCAGAATTAAACTCAAAAAGTGCGCTTCGTTATAAATATAAACATAATTTCTATTCTAAGAAAAATAGAAAATAAGATCCATTGCCATTACATTGGTAGTATGAAGGTTAAATATGAGACTAATTTCTTTTAACTTTATTAACGTTTGATAATAATTAAAAACAAACACCAACTTGATTTAAAGAAACACAAAGATTCATTATTACACAAATATTTATTATTCAATATGTAAGTAGTCATTCTCATCTTCATATTATGATTACATAACTTAACACTACGTATGTGCAGTTATCTCATAATATGCCGATATTTGATTTTTAATTTTAAAACGTTTCACGATTACTTAGACACAGATTTAATGCAATAATTTAATTTCTAATTCATAATTGATTTTGAAAAATATTGCACTGAAAGAATTATGCACGTTTTTTAGAGATGACAGTTTCAACAACTAATTACTTAAATGAGATAGGGATAAAAACAAAATTAACATTCTATAATCCTTCATATTCTGCTATCAGATAAATACCAAGAAAAAACTTTACTTTTCCTCATAAATTCATTTATTACATAATCATAATATCTTACGAATATTTCCCAATTGTAGAAAATTGCATTCGATGCAAGTATGAGCAAAAAGTGTCACGAACCGCGCATAATTCATTATATTCGCATTCATCATTCACTAAAAACTTGCCAACAGAGAAATTCTATAAATCAAAAATGGCATATATTATTTGCATTTCCATGTTTTTGAATGCTGAATGTAACCATAAACGAAAGTTATTTCGCAATTTGAAGACTCCATTATTCATTGCTTCCTAATTTTTTATTGTTCTCATTGATTCAGTACGAATTGGTGAAATAAATTTTAAATATAAACAATATTTCACATGATGAAAATACAAAGGATGTTTTAAACAAGATAATTACCTATTATTATGTATATTTAAGATCACAAAAATTTATGCAAGAGATTTTTGCACGCTCTACTTATCTGAAAATAATGTGCAAAAAATTTAAATGGAATTCGTTGTGCCATTTTATTACAAAAAAACACATAAAGTTTCAAAAATTAAGATGTAAATCTAAAAATAATCTGTTTTAAAAATATGTAGAGCCTAAAAACCAGGAGTCCAGTAAGATACAGCTACATGAATTTTAGGAAATACTGCTGCTGTAAAGGTCACGGACCTCCTACAACCTGATTTAATTATGCATAATAATATGCTGTATATAATTTGTATAATGTTATATCTGGATTCTATCATAAAAAAGTCTAATCTAAGCCCCTCCATTTTATATCTATTTTAGTAAAGTATAATCAACTTTATTTTTAATCCTAAAACTTTATGTATATGTTGCGTACTATAATAATATGTAAAGTAAATACTATTAGTAAACTCGCATCTATAAAAACATAGGTGGCTATATTGTTTCTCACAAAAAGAGCGCTTCTTTTACAAGAAAAAAATTGCAACAAAATGTCGAAACTTGCAATTTAATAACATAAATTAACCACAACGTCTTAATAAGACGTTTAATAATTATGGACACAAAATGCATCTCCGAATGACCTTGGCACGGTGTATAGGCAATTGTTATATCATACTTATTCACTGCAGTGTGAGAACTATCTGTCAGGAAGCCTAATTGTATGGTTGATTCGTTAGATAATAACCGCAAAGGCGCAAATGATGCACAATTTTAAATGGTTATAGGGTACACTTACCTATCGCTAGTTAGCACATTCTTAAGAATATGCTCGATTTTTGACTTGCAAGAATTGTGATATAATATAAATAATGTCTCTCTATTAGGTCCATTGTATTAAATGAAAATGAATATTACTTATGGGGAAGATAGGAACATGAAGATCTCATACCTCTAATTTATGTAATTACATTTCCACTGCGCAATGCGCATATTGCATAAACTTTTAAAATGACAGAATGTAGAGAAAAAAATAATCTAGAATTATTAATGCTAGATATGTGTAACCAATAATAATCTAATATTTCCTAAATATTTGAATGTATGGCCCCATATTCCACAAAATATGTATATTGACGTTTACGAGCCATACGCAAGTCTATTGAAATAAAATAATTTTAAGGATTATGTTCTGGTACCGTGGCATACTAGCTTTGTATACAATCACGTCAATCATTATTAATTATACAGTGTGTCCGGACATGACATACCGATATTTGAAGGGGCTATTCTCCAGGTATTTTTATCGACAATTCAACCCCTCTACAGTCCCCTACCTCACCCCCCTCAAAATGGTTTTCGAATTTTTTAAAGTATGTTTCATCACTCTTATCAATTAAATTTGTTTAGTGGTCCCTAGAATAACTTGTTATTGTTCAAATAAAACCAAATTTAGTATTTTGTGACACTCACTTTCGAAGTTATTACAATTTTTATAAATTCACTATCCGAATTGATAGGTTTGCCATTTTGAGGGGGGTGAGGTAGGGGACTGTAGAGGGGTTGAATTGTCGATAAAAATACCTGGAGAATAGCCCCTTCAAATATCGGTATGTCATGTCCGGACACACTGTATAATGGACACAGAGCCCGGAATTGCATCCAATTTGGTATAAACACACATTAATCATGCAAACAGCTGTCCATACACTAATGTTATGTCCTACGAACGAATGGCCCGCGCGTTTACATTATATCGCTACATCGCTACATAGCCACGATAAATCGATATAATCTCATGCACTTAGACAGCAATCTACATCAAATTAAACACTGCGAGTGGGCTTCCACACAAAGCATTGGTTTAAGCTGGAAACATACTATCGGACGAGGTTTTTAAGGACATGACTTACAGCCGCGACTTATAGGTATGCACAGTATAAAAACATCCAGTGCGTCAGATTCGCGTCGGACGTCCAAACACTCGGTCAAGGACTCGTCCACGATTTACTTCTTATAGTTTGCACACTTAAAAAAATAAAATAAATAAACAACTTCAATGTACATTTTTTTTGTGTGTTGTTTCTCAATATTAGCCAGAAGGGCTTCTACATTTTAACGCGGACGCGTGGGTGAACTGAAGGATCACCCTGGTAGCGACATGCGCAAGGGCGTCCCCCCTTGACGGGGATCTCGAACCTCGGCTTGGGCTGTCGCTTGAGTGGAGGAGTCCGGAAGGGACCTAGTCGGACGGGACAATGTACAATTATTACCTACCTATAAGTTGCGGCTATAAGTCGCGTCCGTAAGCCGCATCCGATAGTTCGTTTCCAGCTTTATCGTCGGTCGATGACATAACATAATGTTTCTAATGTCATAAGATTATACGTATTTAATGAATTTTATATCGCTCACCAAGGTTATGCAGGCGATAAATTCGGTGTATTTTGTTTCCGTAACAATGTGTCACACCCAAAAGTTAAATTTATAGTCTAGTTTGGAGAGACGTGTCTCGATGCGGGAGTGCCAAATCCGCTAAACAGGTTTTGATATTATATAAATGCATATTTGCTCGTATTTGATTAAACGCAATATGTTAATCATCAAAAAAAGTCCTATCTAATATTATTTAGATATTGAAAAATTTAAATCGGAGCAATATTATATTTATTATCTACATTCTCTACATTTTATAGAGAGCTTTATCGAGATCAATATTGTTCTTTATCCACACATATCGAAACATTTTAGACCATGTTCTAAATACCTGTAATATACCTGATACCTGTAACAAAAACAATTTATAAATGTTAAATATTGTAAATTATTAATAATTTATTATGACCATACCAACGAAAAGGAAAATGATATTACGCCCATTACAAAGAGACCAATATAAAATTCCGAATATTAAAACATTTGTGCACTTTGTGTTTGTATTGAAACCATTTGTATGCAAATTTATAATAATAATAAACGTTATTTATGATAGATGGATAAAATATGAAATAACAAAAGAAAATCAATTTGGATGTTGTTAAAGGTTATAACATTATGTCACGCTATGTCTTCCTTATTATATTAGTGAATCATTCAATATAATAATATTAACCTTGTCTTAGAAAATAAAAAGGGAAATTAATTGTAAAAATAATAAATAATAACTATTTATTAAAAATTTATCTAACTTTTGATAGTTTTGCTCGGAAAAACTTTAATTGTTGAAAATCGATTTGATTTATGACCAACTAAGTCGAGGAAAATTGTACTTAGACCAAGGATTAAAAACAATAAGTAATTAAAATGGAGTTTGAAACAGACATATAGGTAGTTAAAATCTAACTCATGACAGATAATTTTGTGATTGTACAATAATTTGCAATTGTTTTACTTGAACGTGCTTAAAGCCATACTGAAAATACATAATTTTAATATGGACAGTGGATTTATAGTTTTTATTTTATTTTTTGTACTTATTAATATATTTCATACATATAAAGAACTAGCTTTCCGCCCGCGGCTTCGCCCGCGTTTTCAAAGAAAACCCCGCATAGTTCCCGCTCCCGTGGGATTTCCGGGACAAAACTATCCTATCCTATATGTTAATCCAAGTTACCCTCTATATGTGTGCTAAATTTCCTTGTAATCGGATCAGTAGTATTTGCGTGAAAGAGTAACAAACACACACACATCCTCACAAACTTTCGCATTTATAATATTATCTAGTAGGATGTCTATCAAAATCATCTTACAATTACGTTTCAACCAATTATCAACACACGAACGAACCTTATGTTTTCAACCAATTACATGTCCCTACGCACAGCCAAAACCTTTGGGTACATCCAGAGATGTAATCAGCTACGTGAGTCGAGTAGGAATGGGTGCAAATTGGCGGGCCACTGACATCTGACATGGCCGGGTAATCGGATGTATGCAGCTACAGTTTAGCGCAGAGTATACGCTCGTACATTGGGGCTTCGATTCAGTAATGTGTTAGGATTTTGTTTGGAATCTGTAAGGTATACCGTGGGTAAATCTTCTTAAAGTGTGTCTTGGAACTGTGTTTGAAAAAAATAGTCAAACGAGGTTCAAGTTCCATGTTTCTTCGTGGTCAAAATAAATACAGAAACGTGATGAAAATTAGAATTCTATGTATGGGCGCTATTTAAAATTCGGAATGCCTTGTGATTTTTTATTGAATTAAAATATTAAAAAATTGTTGTGAGATGATACTATGCGTAAAGTTTTTACATCGTTAATATATTGTGTGGAAACATCTAGAACAAAATAAATAAATATTTCATTTAACTTTTTAAATATGATAAACATGTATTAACTTTTTTTACAGAAACGTAAATGATATGATACTCGTGCTAGATATCATTTTATATTGAACGTGACGGTAAGGGCGCTTGTGCACTACAAGGAATTTTACTGTCCGGCATTCCGATTTTTTACGGTCCGGTTTGGCATGAAAAAACCGATGAATTGCTTGTGCACCTGTCCGTCTTTACTCGGATCAGCGCGGTACAGTTCAAGGAAGTATGGCGGTATAATGCTATCATAAATGATTGTTTTCGCATTTTACAAGAAACGATTAAAAATATAGAAGGTGAAATATTATATTACTTCGTTATAATAAAAAGTAAAGTTCCGTAAGAGATTTAAAATGCGTGTTTCACTTATTTATTTTAATCGGTGACGAGGAGCTAAATCTATTCCCACTGGAACTTTAACTTACCAACACTTACTTAGATAATAATTATAGGTCAATGCTTGGTCAATGTATATAAAATAACAATACCGACTTCTCAAATCTCATTGCCAGCTAAAAGAAAGTAAAACAAGAGCTTGCTTTCAATTGGCATATGCAATAAAAAGAGTAAAATCCAAGCAAGTGGGCAATCGAAAACAATTATACCTACAGCGACCCGTAAACTCAAAAAACCATCCGGAATAGGGAAAAGTAAAATGTCGGACAGTAAAATTACGTATAGTGCACAAGCTAGTATTTAGATTAATTGCGTGCCATACCGGACCGTAAAAAATCGGAATGCCGGACCGTAAAATTCCTTGTAGTGGACAAACGCCCTAAAGCTTTGTTTTTTCAAACTTCATAATCTAAGCAAACTTTAAGAATTTATTTAAATCATGAGTCATAACTTAAAATAAAAATTAATTTTTAAATGAAAAATAACGAATATAAATCAACCAAAATAAAATTTAATTATGGAAATAAACATATGGATATAAATATAAATAAAAATCCGTGTATTATTTTGTATATTCAAATTACATGTAGGTATATTGTATTAGAGTAAGTATAATAATTATTATGTTATGTAATTCAGTAGTATTATTATAAAATTGAAAGATTGAGTCGTAGCAAAGTCTGTAGACCCGATAATATCATTTCGTCGTTTATTTTCAATATACGAGTTATGGTTCATATTTAATTATTATTGCATTCAATTATACTTATTACATTTAATAAATATTTGTTACTAAATCCCTAACCTAGGCACCAAGATGTATAATCTTATTCACGTATCTGGTGCCTTCCGCGTCATAGCTTGGGGTTTTTCAACGGAAGCTCTCTCAATGAATAACAACCTTGACAATAGATCAGCCCCCCTAGTCAAGTGACTTTCTGTTAGCGTAGCGTTCAATAGATTAGACTACGAATGTATGAGATTGACGTAGGCTGTAGATAAACGTCTATTCTATTGAACGCTACGCTAACAGAAAGCCACTTGACTAGGGGGGCTGATTCGCAAACTAATGAACGTTAAAACGATGCAAAAATAAGAGAAGAGAAACATAAACCACCATCTTTACAGTAACTTCATTATTTACCACTGAATAAAATGCAAAATTTATATTTATGAAACGTGTTATGATTACATCTAATCAAAACCATATTTCAAGTTAATGGACTTTAAAAAACAATATAAACTTCCGTTGAAAACTACGACGCGATAATCAGATTGCGATAGCAATTCCAAGATGTGCTTTTATTATTCATAAGTCCACTGCTTATTATTCTATTATTTTTGAAGCAAACTACATATTATGTTATACCTATTTAACTATTATTTCGGATGTTAAATAGTATATTATTAAATAGTAAATACATTACACTTATAATTTCAAATTCCGTCCTATTTTTAACTGTTAATTGTTAAGCCATTTGCAACTAAATTATAATTTTGCAACTTAGCATCATAATTGGAAAACTGTCAAAATATGTTGGGTTGTCAGACATATTTTAAACGATATTAAACAGCGACATACCCGTATCACGCACGATCAGGCAAATAGCAAGGTCAATCTTTTTAATATTCCACAAGAATATCACCGTCCACTTTGTCAGCATATTTGGCGTCGAGCTGATTGAATTACAATTGTTATTGTGCAATACAATGGCCCTTGGACATATTGGACAAATATTCTCGAAACAAAGTCACCCTTAAACAATACTATTTAAATACAATTTAGTCGCGCAACTGTTGGGCAACACAATGTGTATCAATAGTAGGTAAAGCAGAAATCAGAAACAGTTGACTTCTTTGATATACTAATATGGCTGTCACATATTGTTGTTTTAAAAACAATTGTCAACGAAAGAATTAGCATTGAAGGCTCCGGAAGCATAACCATATTCAATGCCTGTGTCAATAATGTTAAAGGTGGTAGAAGCATTCCTAATCTCATATATCTGAGCTGCACTGCTGCTGTAAAAGAACCGGAATAATTTCCGGGTACTAAATAAGATAAAAGTATTAAAGGTATTCCCGGGAATACCCGGGATCAAAAAAATAAGCTTTATTGTATTCATCTAAAATTACAATCCAGACAGACGAAATTACAATAAAAGCAAGTATCGTAATATCTAAGAACCATCTCCGCAAACGAAAAAACTCTTCAATGAATCGATCACACTAAACTTCTACACATAAAAATCTTCGAGAACCGTCTAGAACACCAACACAATAAACCTGCATCAATCACTAAATAGTTATTTTCCTCCTAGATGGGTCACCGAGTGCCAAGATACTCCAGTCTCCTATGGGGCGTGTGTATACCGAGTTCCTGCAGCAGCTTCGACTTGGAAGAAGAGCTCTCTCAGAAGCTAGCTGACCTCGGGATATCTGTGAAGGTCCAAAACACCATGTGCACTGTGAAAGACTTCAAACGACCGTATTCCTTTGGAAAATCTTTGGCTATGTAAGTATTTTAGGATGGAATATTTGTTAAAGAAAATCATGGAATCATAATATGATATATTATGTTTGTTTAGTCGTGTTAAAGTTTGTTCTACATTTCAGTATCTTGATTATTCTAGTTTTATTAATTTAAATAGAAAACAGTAATTAACAATTATCAAGTAATACGCAGATTGTCAGCTACAATTCATTACACAATAATAATGTTGCGGAAACGATTATAAAATTTCTTAAGCAACAGTCCCTTACAATTTACACTAATTATGATATTTCCCCATTTTGCATATATTTCCGGAATGATGTTTCATTGATAAAATAAACTCCATATAAAGGCTCAAAGAGATATTGTTAACGCTCGCCCAGGGAATATCTGAGCATATTAACAATTTATCTTTGAGAGAACATAATTATGTCATTTAACGATTGAAATGATCTTTTTGTTTCGTTTCCGATATTAGAATTCTTACTTGCAATTTACACCTATCAACAATATAGAATATTTAATGCATAAAATTAAATTACTAATTACCATACATAATATATTATAATTAATTGTTTTGTTTTTCATGAAATAAATTGTCCTTGCGCCTTGAAGTAAATAATTGGTATTTTATTCGTACATTCTTTTTTCCACACACATTAAAAATAACCTTAAAATTTTCCAGAGCATTCTTCCTAGCCATATTGATCCTGCTCGGTCTGGGCACGATCCTGGACGACGGGAAGGAAGGTGCCACGAATTTCGAGAAGTTACTGAACGCATTCTCCCTTAAACGGAATCTGAAGAAAGTTTTCGACTTAAGCGACTCACCTACAAGGGTGAAGGGGGTGGATGCGTTTCGGGGGATGAATGCTTTCGCTCTGCTGCTCGCGCACAAGTCCATGGCTATGGCACACAGCCCTTATGTTAATAAGACTAGCTACTCTGAGGTATGTAAGACATATTAAATTAAATAAAAATAGCCTGTATTGTAACACAAAATCTACCATTACTTATTTTTACGTTTACATGAAACTTTCAATATTGTAAAAGTTAAATTGTAGTTTTATTATCTTTATTTATTCCATTATATAAAAACAAATTAAATAAACATCGAATGTTCTTCATGCTCGTAATACGTAAAAGCTAAAAGCACGCATAAAAAATAATAAGTAAATGGTGACAAAATACTTGTAATAACACAACCTCCTTGCACGCTAAACGCTTCAATTTAATAGATCTGCAATTCTTGAAACAATCACGAATCATCGAGGACTTTCGAATCAATCCTTTCATTTCTATTTCAGAAATTATGTCACGCTATTGATTTCATTCTGACTGTTTCGCTGGAAAATATTGCGTGTACAAAGGTCCCGTAAACAATGAAAATTACTTAAGTTTTGTGTAATATCCTTTACGAGTACACGACGTTATTTTCAAGGTGACAACAAAATAAGGAAATAAAGAATCGTAATTGTAGTTAAGAAGATCTTTGCCAATATTTGCTATACTTTTACACCGCGTAATGTGATATCTTGTAATGCTTATTTCAGGTTCACTGCACTCATTAAATAATTATTACGCAGTAATTTGAGAAGCGTAATTTTTAATTAAACATTGAACCACATCTTTCTTGAAGCCAACGATGTTTTTTAAGCAAATATAAATAGAACGTTCTATTTGTATATTTATTCAAGGAATTATTATTACATTACTATTTATTTATCTATTAGAGAATATTTTACACGTGTTATAATTATATTACTTTTCGCACGTGTAACAATTTATCAAATAACGCCTGCTGACAAGGCTTAATAGCTCTTATTGTGCGATTCCTGATAATTGATTTGATCGACGAAATGAAATCTATTTTACTACACTTTCTAGGAACAAAAATAATGATTTAAACAACAATCAACCGATCATACTTGAATTTGATATTTTTGGTTTTATTGCATTCAAATGCTTTATAAATATAAATTTATAAGGGACTAGCTGCTCCCCGCGGTTTCACCCCCGTGGCTCCGCTCCTGTTGGTCGTAGCGTGATGATTATAGCCTATAAACCTTCCTCGATAAATGAGCTTTCTAACACCGAAAGAATTTTTTAAATCGGACCAGTAGTTCCCGAGATTAGCGCTTTCAAACAAACAAACAAACAAACTCTTCAGCTTTATTAGTATAGATAGAAAAAATTCGATCACGAGGCGGGACTCGAACCCGCATCCTTTCACGCCAATCCGGGTCGGATTCTTGAACAATTCAGCCACTCATGACCCGCCAGAGCGATCATATTTCTCAATACACAAATTCGAACCCTGTCTAAAAGCTATGTTTCACCCTGACTATCGTAATACACTGACAATAATTATCTACATAAGTTATGACTTACGTAACCTTCATGAGTACTATTCGGATAATAAAAAATCTTTAAGTAACAGAAAACCACTATTCAGAATTTAAAATAAGGTAATTTCTTTATCCCAAACCATCTAGGGCCAAGCCGGGTCAAGCAGCTAGTTTTAGTATAAAAGTTTAATCTATACTTAATATTATAAATCTGAAGTGTTTGTTTGTTTGTTTGTTTGAACGCGCTAATCTCAGGAATTACTGGTCCGATTTGAAAAATTTCCCCTGTGTTAGATAGCCCATTTATCGATGAAAGCTATTGGCTATAATCATAACGCTAAGACCAACAGGAGCGGAGCAATGCGGGTAAAACCGCGTGGCACAGCTAGTACTTACTATTTTGTTTGTAGGTATTCGGTATGCCCTGGGCGGTGATTGGTCGATCAGCGATTGTATACACTGACAGTTTCTTGTATCTCAGCGGTTTCCTCAACGCACACAACCTTCTTCAGGACTTGGAGAAGAAAGGAACTATTGACTTGAAGAATAGGCTTCTAGCGAGATGGTTCAGGTAAGGATGGTATAGAGCCGAGCTTTTAAAAAATATTGTTGTCTTCGTTAAGTTACACAATTCGTATTTAGAAAAATTGTTTATAATTCAGTAAATATGTAAAACATAAATGTATTAACTCCAAAAAGACAATCCAAAAATCGTTTATGGATTGCTTGATTGGATAAGCATTTTAAAAATGAGCTCTAAGTATATAGAGCCTTTACACAGAACTTGATGGAGGACCTAAAAAAATATGTTTTAGGCACGTATATAAAATTACTTATTTCATCGACCAATTTCAACTACTTTATTAACAATACCAATTAAGTTGAAACCATTCTTTGTAATATACAAGATATAAAAATGTAATCATATAATAGAGACGTATAATAAATCGTATATAAATTGATCTATCTTCATAATTATCTCCCAGTATAATAATAACTACGTGACCGTATTTTACGTGCTCATCTAAAAATAATTATTTCTTAATTATGCTATTCAAATTGGTTATTCCAACGATATTGGAACTATATCCTCTGCATTATAAATCATAATAACCAACGTTGCATTCTGAAACCTTATTATTACGGTACTAATACGCTTACACATTGAAATACGATTAAATCTAAATAATCTGTTGAATCATTAATAGACATTACATACGCGTGTTCAAAAACATTTCTACATGCATAATTAATCTAGTTATTTAGATGTATCAGCGTATTAGTTGTGTTCGATTATTATTGTAAACTAGCGGTCCGCCTCGGCTTCCCCCGTGGTACATGTTTACGTTTTCTCTCCATAAGGACCATCCTCGTACTTCAAGGAATGTTATAAGAAAATAATTAACGAAATTGGTTCAGACGTTCTCGAGTTATGCGCAACACATTTTGCAGTTCATTTTTATATTGTAGTTGAGTAAAAATAACCATTTGATTATAAGAATTTTTAAATTTTAGTAGGATTACTAGGTACATTGACTTTGTTCAAAGCAGTTTTTAGAATGTTTAATTCTACGTAAACACGTTTTATAAGCTGTTTATTGCGAAAACAGAATGGCCATTTCCAAAAAAAAATCATGTTGAAAATGTTATTTTCGACTAAACATTTGAATGAATCCGAATTCATTCTGAAGTTGATATGTAGAAAATATATCAGACAGACATAGTTACTCTTGCATTTATTTGGATGCACAATAGCAGGTTTTATTTTATTTTTAAACAAGAAAAGTATTTAATTAAGATTTCAATAATGTATTTTTAAAAACTTGTCATATTATGTACTTTACTACATAACGCATGTCGCTAAATAGGGGACAATTCATTATTTCAATATAAATTGGTTGATTAGATAAGAATCAACGGATAGTGTAGCCTATAAAACTATGACAGCGATTACGCATCTGTAGTAAATGCTTATTTTAAATTGTATAATAATTTTCTAATATCCTTATTTCAGGCTTTTCCCGCTCTTCCTGAGTCTAATGTTATTCTGTACATACGTCCTCCCGGACCTCAACAACGGTCCTCAATGGAACCTAGTGGTGGAGGAACATAGCCGAGTCTGTGAAAAGAATATGTGGAAGAGCTTCCTGTTTATTCACAATTACTTTGGCTTTGAAGAAATGGTAAGATTTTTGTGATTTAGTAACTTAAAAAATATAGTCTAAATGTAGAGAATATTTAGGCAATAATTTTCGATATAGATATAGCAGTTAGTGAAAAATGTTGGGTTAAGAATAATAAAATGTGCGTGAGTAACATTAGAAAACTACGCATAACTAACCAAAAACTATAAGTAGTAGTATAAATATATTGACTCAATTTTTAATAATGTTTAAAACAACTGTATATTCGATCATTACGAAGAGCCTACCATTAAATTTAAGCACAATTCAGTTTCCGCAATATAAATTGCCTAATTGCAAGTGCTAATATGCATTACTTGCTCAGTAATTATCCCCTTTTGTTTACAAACAAGATGGCTATTATTATACTACAGCTCAATTATCTGCTATTCATGTAGAAAGCCGATTAAAACAAAATTATTCAATGCAAATCATATTTTTTAATATCGAAGAAAATTCGGGATATTGTGAACCTTGTTCTTGTCTCGATCATTTACTTTTTCATTTTGATTTTCAATACGGAAAGAGATGAGCAAACAGTAAACGATAAGGAAAACAAATCCCGTTAATATCAAGATTGTTCTGACGGAAAAAGGACGCTAAATAAACTTCCATCGGGAATTATTGTTACGAATAGAAATATCAATTAATATTTGCTGTTTTGCTAACAATACTTTACAATCTGCACCAGTTCCCAGGTTCTTATATAACCTATTGGTGTCACTTTTAATATCTATTGCAAAGTGCAATCCTCGCTTTGAACCTTACTTTTTCTACATTGTCTAAGACTTGAGGTATAATTATCAATCTTTCTTTATTTTGTTTTCAAAATAATTATTTGCCCGTAATAGGTCAGGTTTCTTCACAAGTTTTAACAGATTGAACTGTAGCTTGACTACTGTTAAAAACAAAAACTTTGCACAAAAGCTATGCTTAATTTATTCCCTGTGAACGCTACACGAATTTTGAATACTATGGAAAGATCTATAAAAGATTAGTCTCAACGTTATCTATCTTTTTATACATTTAATGACAAAAAATACCGAGCATCAATTACATACAAGCGTTTAAATGCCATTAGCTCGTTTTGTGTACGGTGCACGATCTCTAAATTTTCCTGTAAATAACTGCCCTACTTTAGTGAAACTGTTTCAATTTAAAACCGGGAAAGAAATTACCATTTCAACTAGAGCTGCGGCATTTAACATTAATCCCTCGATTGTTTCTCGTAAACCTAGAACCTAGAACCTAGTATTTGGAGCTAGTCTAGAACTCCTAAGTATAAACGAATTACCTGGGTATTATTCGGTACAATTTGGCTAAACTTTAGCTAAGTGACAAATTATATTTTCCTTGTTTCGATTTAATTTGTTAAATTTCTGATTATAAACAAATTGTGTGTATCGCATTTTCAATGAAACATTACACTTCAATATAATTTATTTATAGACTTGGTTTCATATTTCTTATTAAACCGTGTAACTCAATATTTGGAATCTCTCTATTGCAGATTAAATTAAAACTAAACTCTATATTACCCTGGGTTGATCGGGATAAAAATAGCCTATGTTATTGGATAATGAAGGCTATCTTGCGGTAAAAGCGTTTTCAAAATCAGTTCAAAAGATAGATATTAAATAGAAGAGAATACTCCCTTTAACCTCACAAACGTTGTCTCCTTATAAGTTAGAATCTCTATGTCTCATTTTTCTAAAATGTTAGTTACCGCGGTAGCCGTAGCTGTTTCAGAGGATTATCCTTTAAAACGACTGCACCGATTCTCACGAAATTTTGCGTTCCTATTGGGTAGATCTAAGAATCGGCCAACATCTTATTTTCATAACCCTGAATGTTAAGAATAAGCCAGAACAACGTTTGTCGAGAGAGCTAGTATTAGTATAGAAATATATTGTACTTACCACCCTTATTATTATTAACCCTTATATTATTATAAACAAGTACTTAAGAAAGTCTTATTTATATTATTATGTATTTCCAGTGTTTAACCCACACTCACCAACTGGGTATCGACATGCAACTGTACGTGGGCACATTCCCCTTGATGCTAATACTCTGGAAGTTCAAAAGATTGGGTCTAGCTCTTATACTGGGTATAGCTGTATCTTCCACTATACTGCGGTACTTGGCTACACATTGGTATGACATCAGTATGTTCGTGTACTATGGGATCTCGTAAGTATTTCATTTATTTTTTTAGAATAAATTTCTATAATATTCTATCTTAGTTTTTTGTATATTGACCACTTTTTATGATGTACGCTTTTATTAGCTTTAAATTATGTTGTGTCATTGGTACTTTAAAGTACCTATTTGATGTCATGAATTTGGACTGAATATTGAACATATCAGTCGAGTTTTCTTAGGCGTACGTTGTTCTTACCTACATAATTACATATATTGTAAATTGAAGTACTTGCAAAATTTAAATATTCCATAAATCCTAAGAAAAGTCGAAGACTGATATCTATTTCTCTTACTCATATCACAGCAAATTTCGCATACATAGTAATTACTAACATATTATGGTATATTAATTATCTTTTCAGGGTATCGAAGCTTTTAGACGCAGCAAGATATTCCTACATCCTACCAACACATCGCGCTACTATATACCTCATTGGAGTGTTGATGGCGTACTTCATTAAAAACAACAAATCAAACGTTAAACTCAGTGATGTAAGTCCTTATTTTTGTATTAATAATTAATAGATTAATTGCCAAAAAATATTTAAAAGTTTGATCCTGGAAAACAATTTTGTACGAAAATAGCTAAAAAATATTTTGATTAATTTTCTCCAAATTGGTTTCTGTATAGTTTAGTACGCTGATTACGTAAAAAATACTCTTAAAATTACTGCCAAGTATCATCAAAATTTGTTCAGTGGCTTTCGCGTGATATATGTAGTAACAAACATACAACTATACTACAAGAAATTCATACTTACAAATTTTTAGATTTATTGGTACTATAAGCACTATAGATAAGATTTAAATACTTTTTAAGCTATTGCATAGCTTCTATCGCGGGCCTTGAGCGCGGGGTCCCAGAAATTGCGTAACGAAAAACCTCACGCTCCCCACGGGGACGGGCGCGGAGGTGTGGCTTGAAGGCATAGCATGCAATAGCTTTACCGCGGCAGTCCCCGAGTGACACACGTCTTTTTTTTAACGTAAATTTTCCTTTCCAGAACCAAGCCAGACTAGTCTGGTGCGTAAGTTTCGGTATAGCCGCGTTCACGATAGCCAGCCCGTACAGGATGGGTCTCGAAGGCTACAAGTACGAGCACTTCCCGGCGGCCATGTTTGCGGCGTTCGCGCCTATTCTGTGGGGACTGTTCATGAGCATTGCGCATTGGGCTATTTGTAATGATTATGCAGGTGAGGAATATTTGTAAGAAAATAATATAAATGTGATAAACATAAATTAATTATTATGGAAAATATTTTAGTTTAAAATATTGAATTTCATAACATTGGCACATTGGTGAAGCGAATGTTAAGATTTTCCAAAATGTGTTGAACTTGGCTAAGGATAAATTTCCACCTCAATAAAAATACAAATAATGGTTTGTGTGAATAGATGCTACTGGTGTACCTACTGGTATCAAGACTGGTATATAACAATTTATTATTTAAGTCAATATATCCTTCTGGTATACTGATAAATAACAATTTAATAATTCTACTTCTAAAATTTATCTTCCATTCCAAAAAAATGTATTTTAAATTTTATTAACTTATTTTCGCAGGAATCGGAACAGCATTTGTAGAGTCGCGAGTGTTCAAGTTCTTCAACAAGATCGCATACGGCGTGTATCTCACGCAGTTCCCGATATTCTTCTATAACGTTGGTGTGCAGAGACATGCCGAGTATTATACGCCTTTCTTACTTGTGAGTTCATTTTTTAGAAGGACTCTTTTATGTATGAGTTATTTTTTGTCATAGGCAAAGTGAAAAACATCATGCTATAAGTTCTTTTATTTTAAGAAAGCTCCGTCACATAACAATTTTTTTATCCCGGTATCAACGAGAACGCGAAGAATGGATGAATTATTATTTCTATATTTAAAAAAAACTATCAATCAAATACATTAAATGGCGGGATAATTTACTCATATTGCGTCATTCTTTATTAAATTATCGAATTCGTTCTCTCTCTGTACTTTAAATTAATTACGCCATTTATCAAAATAAAAATATTGCTCAACCTTACTTTACCTTATTTATTTGTTACTAATTATTATCATGTCCTCATTCTTATATTTTAAAAAACGACAGTCAATAATATAAAAGATAGACCATAGAAATAGATAATAACATTGCTATAATACTTTCAGATCCACGTCCCAGAGATGGCGGTAGTGCTGATTATTTCCATTCTCGCCACAGTCGCTATTGAGATGCCTTTCAACCAAGTCTATAGGATATATTTCGGTTAATATCTGTTTTATTAGTACATATTTATAACCATTGGCCTCACATAGACCTATCCTATGATAAGAAACTAATTTAACATCAGTGATTTGATTACTAATTTAACATTGATATTAAGAAACGAATTTAACATCTATATATGTATCTCATCTTACTCGTGGATTTAAGCAAGAAGTATAATTTAATGAATTAAAATTATTGAGAGCTTATATTTAAATGCCAACATCGCCGTTTGGTAACATAATACTTATAACAAATTCTATTTTAATAAAATATTGAATTTACTTCTTTTACAGGCAAATCACAGACGAAATTAAAAGAAAAGTGAAGTATTAAAAGTGGCAAGAGAGTGAACTGACTGTATTATATTTAGCTTAAGCCAAAACATCACGTACTTAGATTGTATTTTTGTCTATTTTTATACTGTTAATGTAAGTTATTGTAAGTTAATAAATGAGTGAGTTTTATTTAAGGATTTTCATTTTAAACCTTTATAAATAATTCTAAAATTAAAATAAACATTGTATACCAGCTACATACCATTTACAACTTGTTACAGCTTTTTTCAAAATTTAAAATGGACAGTGCTAGTCGTCCACTAAACGGATGAATAAAATAAATTAGTCGTCCGATTACCGGATGAATAAAATAATTTAATCGTCCGATAACATCTATTTATCTATATAGTTAGGTTATCGGGGTTTCTTTAGAGAACTGCCGCACGTATTATAGGTTTTTTGTGGGGGGAGGAGGGCACACGTAGGTATTTGATTTTTTTTTTGCGCGTCGACGGAGCCCCGCTTGGTGGGGCTCCTATTTCTGTGTAGTTTTTTTTTTTAAGAAACCTAACCTAACCTAACCTAACGGCTAACCTAACCTAAACTTGATTTTTTTTTTGCGCGTCGACGGAGCCCCGCTTCGCGGGGCTCCTATTTCTGTGTAGTTTTTTTTTTAAGAAACCTAAGCTAACCTAACCTAACCTAAACTTGATTTTTTTTTGCGCGTCGACGGAGCCCCGCTTCGCAGGGTTCCTATTTCTGTGTAGTTTTTTTTTAAGAAACCTAACCTAACCTAACCTAACGGCTAACCTAACCTAAACTTGATTTTTTTTTTGCGCGTCGACGGAGCCCCGCTTGGCGGGGCTACTATTTCTGTGTAGTTTTTTTTTTTAAGAAACCTAACCTAACCTAACCTAACGGCTAACCTAACCTAAACTTGATTTTTTTTTGCGCGTCGACGGAGCCCCGCTTTGCGGGGCTCCTATTTCTGTGTAGTTTTTTTTTAAGAAACCTAACCTAACCTAACCTAATGGCTAACCTAACCTAAACTTGATTTTTTTTGCGCGTCGACGGAGCCCCGCTTCGCGGGGCTCCTATTTCTGTGTAGTTTTTTTTTAAGAAACCTAACCTAACCTAACCTAAAGGCTAACCTAACCTAAACCTAACCTAACGAATTGAGGGCGAATATCTCGGCCATTTTTGATTTTAGAGAAAAGTTGTTCCTATAAAACATGCTTATATTAGCGTAATCTTTACGATAAAACAATAATAAATAGGTGTTATAATGACACCAACTCCATCAAAAATTTTCTAAGTCCTGCGCCCCCTTTGCTTTAGTCCAACCCAACTAGCTTTAGTGTTAAAAGGTTATCTAGTAATCCGAATAATCGGACGATTAAATTATTTTATTCATCCGGTAATCGGACGATTAAATTATTTTATTCATCCGGTAATCGGACGACTAATTTATTTTATTCATCCGTTTAGCGGACGACTAGACACTTCGATTTAAAATTATTACATACAACATGATACAACTTAAATAGTTTAATAAGTAAATGAAACACATTAAAATTTTTAAAAATATTTATTTCAAAATTTCTTACTTAAATACAATTAAAATACTGTAAATGTCTCAAAAATAATATGCACAACACTATATTATAAATACATTCATCATTCAAACTAACATTAAAAGTTTATTAAAACAAATAATTAATTAATGATATGTTCACACTTTCATCTCTAAACATAACACCCTATAATATTATCTACTGAGATTCTCATGGCACTGTCTTTAATTAAATTCATATTTTTCACAATTTCACTCAATTACATCATATTAGTATACATTTATTTATTATTATTGTTTAACATTCGTTGCCTTCTGTATAATCCATATACGAGCTTTTATTGAATAAGAAAATGACATCTTTTCTTTGAATGGCAGGTTTTTTGCAATTCAGCCCATTATCATCATTTTTTTCGATTGGGCAATATCTTCCAAGCTAGAGTCTGTCAAACTTTTAGCAAGAATAGTAAAATCAATACAATTCTTAAACACTGGCAATACTTTGAACAGAATTGTTTTATTTTCTTAAAATGGCAATATTTTTTAATCTATCAAGGCCATTATTAATCATTCATAAAAGTTCACAATTTAAAAAATGTCCAAGTGTCAGAGTCAACTGTTACACTTAAAGTCAGTTTGGCATTGGAACTTCTTATTTTTCTTTTTCTTGAATCTTCTTCTTCAGCTTTGCCAAGCGTGTGTCTAATTTATAAAGTGTCAACTGTCACACTTAGTGTCAGGTCGACACTGACACTTGGACTTGCCAAGTGCATCTCTAACGAGCCAAGATCCGGTGGGACAAGGGCCTTGTGTGTGGAGAATGTGACAAGTGTTCGCGAATATAACGGCCCCGGGACGTGAGAGACATGTTATCACCTGGAATTGAGAAAATAAAGTATTAATAAAAATTTATTAGAAAGTAAAGAGGATTGTTTTCAGGAAATATGGTACTTGGTAATAATTTTAATCAGCAAAGTCCGATTTGAATTTCTTTTTGTCGGTTACGCTTACGAATTACGATGGATATATCGAAGGATATAATACTTTTGGATATTTTCGAGCAGCAACATCAACATGAAGTGATAGCGCAAATATTTTAAAAGGCTTTTGACCAATTAAAACACAATTTATGTTGATTACGAGACTAGTCAACAGCCTATATGAGATTTCATCCACAATCGCACCTGGTGCTGCGGTAGTTACGTATAGTATATTACTCCGCAGAAAGGTGCGTCCTTAGTAGAGCCGCAGCCCTGGTAGGAATAAAAGGCAAATGACTGCGTCTATACTAACCTTCTTCCTAACATGTTCCTAACACATAAGCACAGACCCCATTATGGCTGATCCCATCCACAGCGGGTCTAGCTTGAAAGTCAAAATTAATATAGCCACAGTCTTAGTAGAGCCACAACGTTAATAGAACCGCAATTTTAGTAGAGCTCTATTGTAGAGCCGTAGCTTTTAGTAGAGCCGCAATTTTGGTAGAGCTGCATTTTTAGTAGACCTCTATGGTAGTGCCGTAGCTTTTAGTAGAGTCGCAGTTTAAGTAGAGCCTCATCTTTAGTAGAGCCACAACCTCAGTAGATCTGCTGCCTTGGTAGAGCCATATCTTTAGTAGAGCCGCATTTAACTTTCTCGCCAAATACTAACCTTCTTCCTCACACACAGTCCTCCCGGACCACAAGCACAGACTCCATTATGGCTGATCCCATCCACAGCGGATCTAGCTTGATAGTTAATATTAATATAGCCACAGTCTTAGCCACAACATTAATAGAACCGCAATTTTAGTAGAGCTCTGTTGTAGAGCTGTAGCTTTTAAAAAGCCGCAGCTTTCGTAGAGCTCTGTGGTAGAGCCGTAGCTTTAGTAGAGCTTCCACTTTTGACGTGACAACGTCTTATAATTCGACAGAGCCGGCTGCACGCACGAAAAAACATGACTCATGCGGCGTTACCTCGCTCTGAGGCGTTCCATGTAGGCTTGAAGTGCGAGCGAGAGCGCGGAACGAGCGACAAAGAAGCACATTCGGACATTGTCACGTTCTATCGTCAGTAAACCGACTTTACAGACAACCATTTTTTTTTTTATATTTGGAAACCTTTCATAAAATTTAATGTCTTCTCACTATACTGACCTTCTTCCTCACACACAGCCCTCCCGGTCCACAAGCACAGACTCCATTATGGCTAATCCCATCCACAGCAGGTCGAGCTTCGAAGTCAAAAGACAACACTTCTCCCACGGGACAGGGTTCAGCTGCTCCGGGGCGGTAGCAGCGACGCCGGGTGGGGTAGTATAGTCTACCACGACCACACGGCACCTGGAAAGTTGGTCAAATTATTAGGACATTACATTTTAAGGAAAGAAAGGATAAACCATATTCTTATAGGCTCTGCTAGGCTTACTGACTGAATATACGCGTTATAAAAAATTTGCGTTCAACCCGTTATGATCACAGGAACGATCCACAACGCGAAATTCATGTTATAGCTGTTATGAAAAAAGCTCACGAAAGCTCTTATCTTTGATTTCGGTCTTCAATCGTAAATATTATATTTAAGTCGTTGTGGAAAAAGATTACTTGCCATACTACTAGACTATGCAATTCTAAATATTTGTGTACAGCATGCCTGAGTAGGTCTCTATTTTTATCGACTCTATACTACTTCCCTAAACTATCTAGCTTCACACCAACCTTAGTACACCTCCCATCTCTCGCTAGCATCTCATCATGCGCACATGGACCACGCGTGTACAGTCTATAGCACGCGCCGTCCGCGGCTCGTGCATGGAACGCGCGGCACGTGCACTGCGCGCGGCGGCTCGCGCCCGACTGAGCTAGCGAGAACGTGTGGCCCTTGGGACACGGCCCGCTGGTATCTGGAATGTTCCGTGTTTAAATTTGTATGTAGGTAGTTTCTAGTAGGTAGCACAATATACAGATGCAACCAGTAGGGAAACTTCATACAACGTAGTAGTTTAGATAGTCTCTTTCCACAGACTTGTTGCTAGCAATGATACTATTGTAGAAAGGTATAGATAGGCTAAAAGTGAATTAAAAGGACTTAATAGTCAGATTTGACTTCAGTTGTCTCTTTTTCACAATTTCTTCGCTGCTTTGACGTCTAATCCCTTTTACTTATTGGTCGCTAGCATACGATATAGCATAATTTGCAACGATCCTTAAGTCAACACATACTCTCCCCTCACTTTTGCTTTTGCAGTCCTTGCAGTTCCATCTGCCCTTTTGAGTGTCAAATTTATATTGTGAATTATTATTACGCTCAAGCGTTACCATTCTTCCAAAGAAGTGGTCTGAGAAGAAGTAAGAACAGTAACAAAACTATTATTGAGAACATTTTTTTTTAACTTAAAAATCCTTACCTAATTCATAACATCCTTCAGTCTCATTATGATAATGCGGTAGATGCGGTTCACAGCCACACTTGGCTCCAGGCAGGAACAACTGACCCCTTTCACACGGCCCTCTCGTATAGTGGGAGTAGCAGTTACCGTCTACTGGCCAGTAGTTTGGACCATTCTTTTCACACTGAAAGTTTTAGATTTACTTTTTAATTGGGATAGTTAAAAGGCTATAAAAATCGATAATAAAAAATGTTATTTTCACAATTGCACTTGGCCAGCGTGGTGGATTATGGCCTGTACCCTCATAGGAGGCCCGTGTCCCAGCAGTGGGAACGTATGCTTATGATGATAATCACGTAAATTGACACTTAACTACAGTGGTATAATAACTCAATCGAGACGTTAACCATAAAAAATTTAATGTAGCATAATGGTTATAATAACTTAATTGAGACCATATTGATTAGTTTGACTAATTTTTTTTTTATATTTTGCTGCAATATGCCACTAAGACAACCAGAATTTGAGAAATTATTATCACTTATTATCAATATTGAAACTTCTGCTCTCCTGCTGAACAGGGAAAGGCTGTTTTTTGTGGCTAAACTCAATTTTATGACCTACTATAATAAAATAAAGTTAACCTACCGTACAATTAGCCAGCCCATCTTTCCCAACATCCAATATGGCGCCCGGGAAGCACGGGCCCTGTGACATCCGGTAGTAACAGCGGTCATCTGAAGGCCAGTAGAGCAAGGTCTCATCAGCACATTGCTTCGGCCTCACGCATATACCTTGGCGTTCACTGGAATACGAATAAACGGATTAGTCATTGGAAAACCATCGGTTGCGCAAATTTAGCGAAGGTTATACATGTTTTAGCGTGTTCTAGTAAAAGGGGTTTCACAATAGTGCTATAGGTGAGGACGTCAATCAATCACGAAAAAATTGGACAGTAATTGATGTTTTACCAACTTTATATTTAATTACGTTTTAAGTATTCTTATCCTTCGTATTAGTAACTATTACACCACTACTAGCAACTTACTTTTTTCATTACAACTTAAAAGAAAATCATTGCTCACTAATATTCCTTTAATATTGCGGTAGCCGATCAACCTGATTATAATACACTTCAAGTAATGATGCTTACCTACCCTCTCTTTTTGAATGACTCCTCGACTGGTGCGAAGTACTCGCCTTTCCTACAAGGGCCTCTCTCGAAGAGCTTGTGGCACGTCGTCGTGTGCGGCAGCTGGGCGGTGCCGGGAGGGCACTTGCATTCTGCCACCGTCATCGAACCTCGACGACCTGGACTCAGCTCTTGAGTGTCTGGGCATGGATGACCTTTCTGGAATTGATAAAGTAGAATGTATAGTGACTTGCAATTTTTGTAGAACATGGATGGCTAAGCGATCGTGAGCTTCAGGTGCATCATAATAAGTACCTTGAGAGTCTGGACCCTGACTATTTTAGAAGTGGATAAAAGTTTTAGTGTGGTTCCATGTGCAGATTGTGCAACATGTATATCGCCCCTACTCAAATTGTTGACGGAAAGCATTGTGATGACAACATTTGCTCATATCGAAATATTTCTTATAATGTAGAAACAGACTTTGCATCACTAAAAACTAAAAAGTTAAAAATGAAGTTTTGGTGATTTGAATATACTCATAGAAGGTGTTAATTGACTATAAGATTTGATAATTTCTTAAAAAATAAAATTGCTTGTTACCACCGACACAAAAAATGTCCAATAAAGATGTTACTAAGACAGATATCAAAAAAATAGCACAATTGCGAGTAGCTCTCACCAAAAAATATTGTTGTGCAAAACGTCCTTTCAATTTAATTTGCCGATAAGGCGTTAGATAACTTAAACTATTTTTTATTTGCAATAAATCTGCTCGAGTCAACTTTTATATAATTCGAACGCATTTCGACACCATTTTGATTAAAATTCATTAAAATAATGGTTTTAAGATGTTTTATGTAATTGATTTGAAATTAATATTTTAGCTAGTATATACCTATATGAAAACAGCACAAGTTTCTGATTGCTCTCCGGAAATCACATCCGAAGCATAATTAAATAAGAATCCAAAAGAAATTGAGCCATTTTGACCCTTAACTTCTTATACTTAAAAACCATGCTATTTTTGGCAGCAGATCTTATCTACGTGAGTGTAACCGCGTGTGATGCATAAAAATAATTGTACTGTTAACCTGCTTTTACGTGTGATGAATACTGTCCTAATGCTATATAATATGGGGAAATGAAAGTCTACCTGCGTCCACGGTCCAACACAATGTTATTAAGCGTTTCGTTAATTCATAAACCCTCTTATATCCTGCATGCTCCAATGTTCCGAAGAATACACAAGTATGTACCTATCTACACATTTTTTTAAATTTAAATATGTATTATGTAGTATTTTTTGTGATATCTATCAAATCCATACTAATATTATAAATGCGAAAGTAACTCTGTCTGTCTGTCTGTTACTCAATCACGCCTAAACTACTGAACCAATTTTCATGAAATTTGGTATGGAGATATTTTGATACCCGAAAAAGGACATAGGCTACTTTTTATCCCGGGAAAATGATGTAATCCCGGAAACCTAGTTTCTTATAAGTTTTGACGCTAGAATTGAATTATACTTACCTACTACTAATTATTAGTACCTATATCATCTTAAGATTATAGCTTTAAAAGTGCTCTTTTGTTACATTACATTATTTATAGGATGTTTTTATTTCATTAAACGCTTTCCTTGTGTAATATATTAACTATGTATTCATAAGTCATGAACTGTCTGTACCCCCGACCTTTGAAATTATCTGAAGGTTCTGGTATTTGGAAAGCATAACTATTTCAATATTAGTAGACGTATTATATTACAGTTGGTAGTAATGCAGATTTGTAGATTTTCACTCTGCTCATATTATAAGACGTTTTAATGTGTTTATAATAATTATTTATGATAAATACGAATACATTACTTTTCAGAGCATTTTAATACGCTTACATACATATCTACATGTCTATCTACGTCTGTCATTACGATTTTGGTTAGCCTTTTCTATGAAATAACAAAATATGAATAAAAGTTGCGCCACTTGTATGTAAACTGTTCTTTATTTAATGAAATTTAAAGATTCTATAAAAAAATATTATTTGGCCATATTTTCCAATTATAAGATGACTTACTAAAAGTTATTGTCATGCACATTATTTATCCACGTAAACCCGCGGGCTAGTAGTTGTCAATTTTGCCATCTATCCGTTACATCACACGGAAACCGCTGAATGTATTTCAATGGGACTTTCACTTGAGCTTAGATATCTAGCAACACAAAACCTATACCTGCGTTTATGCCTGTGTCATCTATATCTTAGGACATTAATCATTATAGTTCATATTAAAATAATAGACAGTTTATGGAAACTGCAAGGCAAACGTAGATTATGTTAATGTAGATTATGGTTACCTCTAATTATTATATTAAACACGCATTTACCTATTATACTCATATGTGAATATTTTCTCTGTCTCACACAACTTTTCGACAGAAATGGTCTCCACTAAATTTTGGCTACCAGAATCGGACGCTTGAATTTTTGTATAGATACATACTACATAGATGCATAGGATATAAAAATAAGACAATTGAGCATAATTTATTTCATCGCAATTAAAATTTTACAAGTACAAACATTTTTCATGAATTTTTCGTCACAAATCCCGGTATCGTCTCTAATCAACGATGTGAATCTAATAATTAAAAAAAATTGCTATTACTCATGTTAGTTGACCAGCACGGAAACTTTAATTGAGGAAATTGTAGACCTACTGTAGTTAAAACAATATTAAATAAATCATAGTAAAACACGGTAAGATAAGCTGCATTGCATTAGCTTAATTGTTTTATATTATTATAAATTCTAGCAGGCTTACATGCGATGATGTTATCATGAATGGAATGAAACGCCAGTAAGTATCCTCTCTCAAAAAAAATACAATTAGGTTCCAATTTGATATACTCTTAGTAGTCTATGGCATCTTTAAAAAATGGTAGAGCCGAAAGTCGAAACTTATAGGCGAAATTTCAAATTAGTTCTGAAATAGGTATATGAATGATGCACGTACATATTTTTTTAGATTTATTGCACTATAAACAATGCACATTAAATAAAATAACGTAAAAATAATAATAAGATTATTAAACTATATTCGTATTATGCTCTTCAAAATGAAAAAAGAATCACACACCAAACGTCTAAAAGCTATCAATTATCACAAACCCACGAAAGTGAGTGCAGTGGGTCACAGTGTGTCATAACAGATTCAATCGGTCACGGTCTTTCATAAACGAAAGGAACCGGTTTTGTGTTGATGTGTGATGTATTTGCGAAAATAATATGAATAAGTGCAAATTGCGTGCTATTGTGATATGAACAGTTACTGCAATATATTTTGTTCGTATGTTACTTAAATCTATAATAGATAGTCGAACGTTATATTGAGTTAATTTATGCATGTGAACTAGAAACGATAAAATACAGAAGTGTTTTAAACGTATTTCTGACGGCAAAATTGCTCCGATATTTCAAAACAAGTTTTTACAGATTGTAAGAGCTTTAATAGAAAAGAGCTTAATTATAATTTAATCGTAAGGGAATAAAAATTATAAACTAAACTGACCTTGTAAATAGTGTAACATTTCCCATCATTCGGCCAATAGAGCATCAACCAACCGCGAGGATGCGTTGCACAAGGATTCCTCTGCACATCTGCCCATGGAGGTGGCAGCACTGCAGCTTTGCTCCCGTAAAACATAACCACCATCCATACCCATATCTCCATATTGAATGTCCAATTAGATTTAAAAAACTACATCACTTTTTAAACACACGTCACTGTTCTTTTTTCAAATCTGTCCATAGAGTTCAAATTCACTTTTACGCGCGCTTTATCTTTTTTTTATTAATGTGTTGCACTAATTGTTACAAGACATTAATGCTTTTAAAAATACATACATTAAATATTAATCGTCTCTGTTACACATTTATTTCATTCTTAAATTTATGCAGTAGTTCCGCTTCTTACGTTTCCTTGTTAATTTTTTTTTTAATAATCGATGATAAGTATCTATGTTTGTAGAACAAATTTTAAATAATAATGTTACATCGGTGTTTTAGACTTTCAGTTTCAATATGTAATCTAAAGACATTTCAAAATATCTGCATAATAAGTAGGTAAAGTGGATCACATTTTTAAATCCTAAATTGAATATTAATTCATACGAACTCATTTTATATTTTGTTTATTTTCGTGAATAATCCGGAAGAAAATTTTTAGTTTTTTCAAAATTTATTTAGGTAGTTGACTTGTTTGTAAGCCTATACCTAATTATAAGAAGACATCAATCTGGATTACAGAACAATTGAAAAGATCGTAACGAGCTTGATTGTTTTGAATAAATAACAGTAATTAAATCAAATTACATAAAAACCGGCCAAGTGCGAGTCGGACTCGCATACGAAGGGTTCCGTACTATCATCTATTAGATATACACGAATTATTTCCGCTAATTTTCGGCTTTATGTTTTCGAGGTAATAATGCATAATTTTAAATACGCATACTATTTGGTAATGCACGCATTCATTGTTACAAGATTGTACAACATAAGACAATACACATAATGGTGATTTAAATGGTAGCAATAAGCCCACGCCAAAATGTCGAAACTGAATTTAATTATTAACCTACTTACTTTTTACTGAGATTACGTGTTGCCTTAGATACGGTTAGAATATAGATATAGCAATAAATCTTTGGTCTATAGTTACCCACCTAACACTCATTTTAACATCAAAAATTATATTTTAAACTGTTTATTAAAATATGTTGGAGAACGCTTTTAAAGCTACCTATCCATTTATTATATTTTAAGAAATCCATTCCTTAAAATATTTGTCAAAATGGAAGAAAACACGATTGTTCAATTTAATGACAACTTTAAAAGCTGAAACGTATCTAAATCAATTCTAAAAAAAAAGAATAATTTATAATACCTATTATAAACCTAGATTTCCACCCGCGGCATTGCCCGCGTTTTCAAAGAAAAACCCGCATAGATGCCAGTCTTGTGGGATTTCCGTGATAAAAAGTAGCCTGTCTTATTCTGGGTCTTCAGCTACCTTATTTTTTATTATCTACTATCCAAATTTTATTGTATTCAATTCCGTAGTTTATTATGTGTGAAAATGTTACAAACATCCATTTTCACAAACTATCGTATTTAAATACCTAATAATATGATGTGCAATTGAACTCTTCAATTACTAAAAATCTAATACTGTTTAAGAATATACTACGACTATTATTTAAGTTCATGCAATCCAAGTCACATTTAACTTTTTACGCGAAAACATTCCGAAAGAACGCAGCCGTCGTCGATGTTAATATTGCGAATAAATCTCAACTCACCCGCATCAATCTTTAATTTTTTCTCAATGTGCTAAGTAACCTCAATGTATATAATTATAATTAATTTATCATATAATTTATGTAAAATTCTTCGAATTATTTATCTTAATTTAATATCAACCAATAATTCTAAAATTTTAAACGTATTTACAAAATACGCGTGAAATTTACACGAGGACTAAAAATATTTTTAATAAGCAAGAAAAAAATCACAACACAATTTATTTTTAAAATTCAACCTAATAATTGCTCGTGTATTTTTATTGGTAGATTTATATAACTAATTAAGATCTTTATCATCTATAAAAAAAATATTCTTTATTAATTTACACAGCCATGCAACGTCAAAATTTAACATCGAATTAAGTATTAAAAAAAATCATCAAGGACTACGAAAATAATATTTCATTACAAAACGACTGCACATAGGAACTTACACGAAATCAGTCTTTAGTATACACGTGCTACACGCAACCACGTGCATATAGCACCGCGTCTGATCGTCTACTGAAGAGAGGTTTTGGTGTGGGTTTGGAGCTTTTGGTCGCAAGCTTCTTACAGCATTATGTGTTGTCATGGCAACATGGGAAAGCGGATGCAAAAGTCTGCTTACTGTCTGTATGTCAAGGATTAATGATAGTTATTAAAAATGGAGCAATTTTTAAGTTTTAAATATCGTTCATCACCAGGAAATAAAAATAATATGGGTAACAATAGGTAACAATTCAATCTTGGTTTGCTGAATTGTTTGATGGTAATAAATAAATATTAGCTTTGCATTTTTTTCAATTTTGACCCAAAATTAATGATCTTCATCATCCGTAGAGACGTAGACTATTATCATCCGTAAACTCATACGAATTTTGTTTATTAATTAATTTTGTTGATTAAGTATCTATTATTTTCATTTAATAAAAATATTACGTAAAACGTATCATTAAAATTTAAAACCCAAGTCATATTTCACCATACAATGGCATGCATGTGAAATGTGACATACTTCTTCACCATTAAAATAGAACAGATTTCATAAGAGTTAAAACCATGAAATAAATCAAGTTCCCACTTTTTGTAGTTGTAACTATCAAGTCTATAACATTTATGTCCACGATACCATAAAATTGTGATAGCTACACAGCTACACTTAAAAGCAAAACAAATAAGGGATGCGTCTGCTCGGGACATGTTTATTTTGCTCATTAACTGGTTTTAATTTTTTCCCAAGCGACTTCACGTCAGATGCTTACCTGCTTGTTGACATTGCGATGCTGCCTTGCTGGTAACGACCTTTAATAGTTTGAAGAGGGTTAACGCCTTACGCTTAACTTGTAAATGATATTTAGTTGCTCTTGTATGTTAACGGTGTAAATATTTTAACGGGTACATAATAAAGATTTTTAAACTTCCTATATTTATATTATTGATCCAAATATCTCAATCAAAAAGCTACTGTAAGCTCGTAAAAATTGACGATACTTTTCCCGCCAAAAATCATGACACTTATTTTTTTCGTACAAATCACAGATTAAAAATAATGATTAGATTCGGCTTGGCTTGTGCACTTATAAGATTTTGTCATAGTTTATTAACGTTATTAAAGCCGGAATTACTCTGTATACATTGCGGTGAACATGTTTAATTAGGCAATAAGTGGTCCAGACCGCCATAAAGTTATCAGCTTGACGCGGACGGAGACAAGCATAATCGAATTAACGCAATGTCGGAAGATGCTATAAATTATTATTGATGTTTATTAAAATATATTATGAATATATCATCGAAACGGAGATCTTTATAGAATAACTGTGAGGTTACAATGAAACGTGTAGGTAGAAAGCATGATTTGAAATGTGAGCTTTTTTGAAAAAAGGTTTTTGGAAGGTAGGTTTAGAAGTAGCACGAAAATAACATTTTAAATTGACCTGATTTCACGTGTATTTACTTCAAACTTCTTATTTTGTAACTATATGCATTCTATGTATGAAATTAAATCCGAATGATCAATAATATGTTCCAGATGTATATAATGTTAGTGGATTGTTTTCTTCCAAACTGTTTTCGCCTTGTATAAATGGCAAATTCTACTAAAGAGAATATAAATTATTTTATTACAATTTGTTGGTTACCTATGTTTGGGTTTGGTTATTGTTTGAATAGAGAACAGAGACGGTATCCATCCCTTCTGAAAAAATATAAAAAAGATAATATCTCGGGCTGTCAGGTAGCAAAAATCATCTTGTTACCTACAAATAACCCAAATCGAAATCGATCTATGAAACAGGTATTAAAATTATCACACCTGTATCCCACAATGTTACAACTTTACACATTTATTTCAATATCATGCTAAAACAAACAGTTAGTAACACAATAGCCGCCGCAAATAATGTACCGTCGGCAATAAATCCAACAAGTACCGTTAGACAAAATCATTATAGATTGTTCCCAATATCAAACACTTCGGACTCTAATGGGTTGACCGTTGTAAAGGCTTGTCTACACTGTTCTCACTTATTACATTACACGGTGATGTAACCACGCTTTACCGTTAAACCAGGTTGATCGACCCTGATCGCGATAAAAACACCATAGACTAGATATTCGAACACTATTATCGTTCCCCTTCATGCGTTCAAGTACGCTAGAATGGGATTATTAAAAGCGTCAATTAGCCACGGTACAAATTGATAAAAACGAGAAACACCGTTGTCGTACAAGTTCTCTTTTTGTTACAAATTAACTTACAATATCAAGTTGGATAAAGCCTGTGTTACAGGCATGTAAGATTAAGACCTTACGAGTTTTTTCAGTCATTTCGCCTTATATAAATGATAATTATTGAAAGATATAATTATACAAAAAACATAATATTTAATTGCATTTTCTAAATTTTAATAAAGAACAACTAACATTTTTTATCTGTATACTCTGAAATAATACAATATGGCGACACTTACAGCGATAATGAACTTGATAATTAGCGCGATTGCGTGAATGAAATAAATTAAAGTGAATTGCTTTGAATTATCATGTGTTTGTGAATTTTATCAGAGAGAACAAATATTTAATGACGTAATTATTATCCAATTATGCTTAAGTAGAGAGAATTTTCTTAATATTTAAGTCGAGAAAATGCGTTTAAAGATCACTAATTGTATTCAACGGACATATTACTCTTTTTTAAACGATGTGATGGATCTTTACAATATCTACCTAATTTAATCTATGTATTAAGATCATAAGAAAAAGTATTTCTAAACAGTAAATAAAAAGTATATATATATGTGACGAAATAAGACTTTATAAAAAAAGCTCCACAGAAAGATACATTTATCTACATAATTTTTATATGTATACTAACACAACCAGTTCTTAACTTAAAAACCCATCAAAAGAGAAGGACTAGTCCTTTCTAAGCGGACCTACGTCTATCCTTAATAAGAATCTATTACTTGAAAATGCTATGAGAGTATCTTAGAACCATCCCCTTTGAATCTGATTAGAAATAACGAGCTTTCTGCCAAGATAAGCTGTATGGTATTATCATATTTATGAGAATCACACAATATTGCTTATAAATAAGGAACTGTTGAATTTTGATGCAACGGTTGTATGCAGTATATTTTTTAACAATAGATATAAAATTAAAATTAGTTAACATGGCTGCTGTATATTTATAAAAGCATGTAAAGCTTTGGTCCAGTCTGATGTCTCCAACCTTATATCTTCTAAAGAATATCAGAATGATAAAAGGCAGTGCAGTTGGTAATTGTAATTTCTTCCGTATAATATCTTCGTCACCTACTCAAGTTAGAAGCCTCCAAAAATCTTTTTTTTTATATCCTCTGGCGAAGTATACACACATAACACAAAAAATGTTATGATGGTTAATCTTATACTGGCCTTCTACAAAAAGCCGAATGTTACATAAAACTAACTTTTATGAGCACTTAGTTTTGACCTTTGTCTTATAAAATACCATATCACACGAAATCTTTACGCGCAACAGTTGCTTCCCTGTTTATTACAATTTACAACCCAATTAAAAAGATCGTCATAAAATTACGTAATACGAAAGCTCATCGGAATTACAAATTCAGTGAATAAAAATGTACCCACAATGTAAATCTCAAACAAAATGAACACAAATTTGGAGTAGATATAAAAAATATAAAATTTGCATGATTGGGATTATGAAAGCGAATTTTTTGTAATTCAGAGTTAAGCCTTCGTGACTCAAAAATTTTTGAACAAAAGATGATAAACGATATAAAAATAGCAGAAAGGTTACCCGTGGGCCGTCTATTATTATTAGGTACTAAAATATAATTGTTCCTTTATTTAGTAGATACTTTAATATAATTTGAAATTCAATTAGGAAATCGATAACAAAATATGTTTAAAATTTTTCAATATTCATATAACTTTTGCTTAACTTCAAGCAAAGAAGAACGAACTCAATAAGAATTTTCCCTTCTTTAAGTTTATAATTTTAAGATATTGATATCCCATACTAAGTCCCATACATATAAAAAAAATTAATATTCAGTGTCACTATGTCAGTGGCTGCGCAATAATTTCTCCACATTCTATGAATATTGAGTAACACATTATTTATCTTTTACATAATTTTATATATATCTTGTTGTCTATTGACTTTACTTAATGTGTACCGCTACCAAGAGTATGTTCCTGATAACCCAAATTTGAAAAATACCTTTTAAATATTACATATTAATATTCGTAGGTAGGTAGAGTTTTTTGTAAGTTTTTCCACATTTTGTATAGGATCAGGATTATCTAAACCTGATAGTCTGAAAAATGTGGTCTAAACCAAGTTACGACTTACGAGGATCTAAATATAGGTTAGTGAGCTTTTCGGCATTTTAATATTTGTCCCTAATATTCTTTTCTCTCATATTTTTATGAATGAATAAATGCTTGTATGAATTTTGTAAGTATAACATTCTTTTCGGTATAACCATTTGTATTCCAACGCATAAGCTCGAGTATGTATTTAAAGCTGCAATTTATACTACGGTATTTAAACACCTAACTGTGATAGCGTTTATCATTCTTAGCGTAACTCAAGGATATCGTTATGAATCAACGTTGACACAATTCGCCGGCATGGCTTGAATCGTTGAAATTTTAAAACACCTTTTATGTAACTTACAATCTACATTAATTTATTTATTTATTTATTTTATTTTATTTATAAAAAGGTACCTTACAGCTTATAATACAATAAAGAATAATTAATAATTAAGTACGCCAATAACAAGGTACACCATTATCCGATCAACGTAAGTGACAAACATAAAGAATTATAGAAACGGTGTTTAAAGAACTTAAAACAATACAAAATGAGAATTGATTATTATAATTAAATAGCAAATTTTAACCCGAAACAAGTATGTGTAAATGTGTATGTATGTGAGTTTTTGAAAATGAAAGTGTGTGTGTATGTGTGCGTGTGTGTGTGTGTGCGTGTGAGAGAGAGTGTGTTATATGTAGGAATTAGTGTAAATAAGTGTGCAAATTATTTTTTATATTCTAAATTAATCAAATCAAGGATCGCAGTTTTAAATTTAGCACGAGATAAGTGGAAAATGTCAACAGATGAAAATTTTTTATTGAAAACGTTGGGAAGTCTTAGAAATGGTGTGTTTTTAAGATAATTTGTTGATACAGCCGGTACATGGAAAAGGGGTGTGTGGCGAGTTCTCTGAGTAGGTGTACAAAAGTTGATATTTGAGAGCGCTGATAAAAAATCAAACTTGTTACTTACAATATCATGCAATAGCATCATATCAATAAGATTTCTTCTATCTTCTAAGGTATTAATATTGAAGTGTAAACAAGCCTCTGGGTAATTCGATGGGTTATATTTAGTTTTAAAACTTAATTTTTTAATAAAAATTTTTTGAAGCCTTTCTATTTTCTCGATGTGGCATTTATATATTGGACGCCAAATGACACTAGCAAATTCAAGGATGCTGCGAACATAAGCAAAATAAATTACTTTAAGACAGAGAATATCATCAAACGGATCTGCCTGGCGAAGAATAAAACCTAGATTTTTATATGCCTTTTGGGTTATTGTATCAATGTGTATGTTAAAAGAAAGTTTTTCATCAAGGATCACACCCAGGTCCCTTACAGTTGTAGCAGCCGGAATAATTTCATCGCAGATTTTGTAGTTGAAAGATATAATAGATTTATTACGAGAGAATGATATTTTTTGACATTTTTGGATATTAACGGATATTTTATTAATTTCATAATAATTCGAGAGTCTATTTAGGTCTTCCTGAAGTAAAAAGCAGTCTTCCAATGTGTTTATTTTCCTAAAAATTTTTTTATCATCAGCGTACAACAAGAATTTTGAATTTAAAAAGCAGTTAACGATATCGAACAGATATAAATTGTATAATAAGGGACCGAGATGTGAGCCCTGAGGAACTCCTGAGGTTACATCGACGAAGTCGGATTTAAACCCTCCCAGTACGACTGATTGACACCTGTTTCGGATATATGATTCTGTCCACCTAAGAAGATTTCCCCGTATTCCGGCTGCAAAAAGTTTACGCATTAAGACATTGTAACTAACCCTGTCGAAAGCTTTCTCAAAATCTGTGTATATTACGTCAATCTGAACACGGTTATTCATATTATTATTTATGTAATGTGTTAATTCAAGTAAATTAGTTACGACATTGCGCGATTTAATAAATCCATGTTGCTCGGAAGGAATACAGCTTATAGTGTGGTTATAAATCTGTCGGTATACTAATTTTTCTAGCATTTTTGCGAATATATTCAGTAGTGATATCCCTCTATAGTTCGTTATACATTTTTTGGAATTTTTTTTATGAATAGGTATTATTAATGCTTCTTTCCAGCAATTTGGAAAGATGCCTTCGTCTATAGATCGTTTGAAAAGAATACGTAAAGGAGCGATAAGACTACTATGACAGCGTTTTATAAAAATTGCTGGTATACCGTCAGAACCAGCTCCTTTCCGACCATCTAATTGTTTGAAAAGCATATTAAGATCCTTATCTTCTATGGCGATTGTAAATAAATTGCTAGTAAAAGGAGACTCACATACCGAGGGCAAAGAATCCGAAGGATTATCAGATTGAAAAACAGACTGAAAGTATTCGCTAAACGCTGAACAGATGTCATGTCCATTCGTTAAGTTACGATCCCGGTAAACCATACTACAAGGATAGGTACAGTTACTTCGTTTGTTGTTTATGTATTTCCAAAATTCCTTAGGCGTGGATTTAATTGAATTTTGACAACGCTGAATGTATCTCGTATATGATTCTTTTTGTATATTTTTAACTCTAGTTCTAAGTAACGAAAAAGCCGCATAGTCGTTAGGATTTTTATGAGATTTCCATCGCGAATGAAATTTATATTTTTCTTTAATCATGTTAATTAAGGCTGGAGTGTACCATTTAGGATATCTATGGCGTGATGAAATTTTTATTGTTGGTACAAACCTCTCAATCACACTATTTAAAACGCTATAAAAACAAGCAGTAGCTTCATCGACCGAACCCGAATTTAGAAGTGAGCCCCAATCCACTTTGCTTATTTCAATATTTATTGCATCATAATTCGCACTAAAGAATTTTTTTAATTTAATAAATTGAGGTCTAAATGGTTTAATATAAATATCATTTATGGTTATAACTAGGGGCCAGTGATAGCGGTCTATATTAACAAGTGAATCGGAGCACACAATGTTATTACATTCTATTAATAAATTCGAAAATATAAGATCTAGAATATTTCCACAACAGTTTGTCGAGAAATTATACTGTCGCGCCCCCATTAAATTTATAATATTTAGAAGTTCCAATGCAGCTTCCGAACATTGGGAGTTATTGTTACCAGTTAAATTGTAGGTGAAATTATCACTCCATGAAATAAAAGGTAGGTTAAAATCTCCAGCGACGAAGTACGTATTATTAGGGTAATTTTCATAAAGTGTTAATAGGGAGTGGTTAAACTTTTTTAACGTATTCGGTAAATCAGAGTTGGGAGGAATATATACGGCTATTATTTGAAAATCACCTTCGTTTTTAGAAAAATGATTATTAAAAACCTCCGCAGGAATTGTGATCCAAACACTTTCTACGTCGTCGCACCGTATATTTTTATTATAATATGCCATTAACGATTTTTTAACGCACAATAAGACACCACCACCTTTATTTTTGTTTTTTCTATCGAACCGAAAAACATCGTAGCGAGCGTCACAAACTTCAGAGTCCAAAACACTGTCACATAACCAACTTTCCGTTATAATTATAATGTCATAATTACTTGATGCTATGTTTTTATGCAATTCTGGTAACTTAGTTCGTAAACCGCGAGTATTCTGATAATAAATATTTAAACAACTACTTTTCGAGGCCATTGAAAGATATAGGTAAAAACTTTAATCAATATATTAATGTACCTATTATTATTTAGTATGTAAGTTAACTTTGCAGGCGTAAGTAAATATACAAAACAACGATAGAATACATTAATAACACAATTCACCGTAAGTAATATTATTTTATACAACAGAATTGCATAATAATCTTTAAAATATAAAAATAAACTAATGCGACGAAAAATATTGCGAGAAATGCGGGTAGTTGAGAAACAATTATTCAAAGTTGTGGAATGTTGCGATCGTATGATGAATATTAGGGGTGCGAAACCTTTTATTTTAACGCGGATTAGAAAAAATTTAATGCAGAGAATAAAATGTACGTTTATTTTTAGGGAGGTGAATAAAGTTGTGTTCTGTTTTCGATAAGAGTATAATATGTGAAGAGTGTGAGTATGCGTGTTAAAAAGTGTTAAAATTTGCTTTACAATCGGGATAATGTATGTATAACATATTATTAAGGATGAGTAATAATAAAAAAGGCACACTAAAAAGATGATTCTAAAAAAGTTTTTAAGTCTTCTTCTGACGAAATAGCTTTGGCCGGGGATTTTTCACTCACACGTAAATATATTGTACAGTTCTTCACCCAGACAAATTTAATATTCCTCTCCTTGGCGCGTTGCTTACAGGAGTTTAGTAAAATTTTATTAGCTATGGTCAGATGCTCATTTAAAAATATTTTCATTGAGTTACCTTCAAAGCCAAGGTCATTCGATGTAAGTCCCTTTGCTTTATTATACTTTCTGAAGTTATTAATTAGGCTATCTTTAATGATCTTGTTCCTCAGTTTCACTACAATTTTTCGTGGAAAACCGCTTTTATCTTTGAATGATTGCACCCTGGTGATGAACTCAATATCGTCCTTATTAATGCAACAATTAATGGCAGTGCCTAGACGAATAAATTCATTTAATAAGTTTTCATTCGGTTTTTCGGGTAATCCAACAACCTCAACATTTAAAAACCTATTTTTTTGCTCAACTCGTTTTTGTTCGAGCTCAAGATTTGCAACGGTGGTTTGAAGATTGGTTATAATATTGCGACTTTTTTCTGCCTCTGAATCGAATACGTGGAGTCTGTCTTGAAACAGTTTCATTTGGGATTTAATTTTTTTTACCTCATTATTTATTGTGTCGACTAACGACAATTTAATATCAATATCTTGAAGTCTTGAATATATGTCTTCGATAACGGTCATGTTTATTTTAGAAGTTAGATCGTTCAAATCGCTCCTAAGACTTTCCACCTGAGTAGGCAATGCAGAAAGAGATAAAAGCATATCTTCTATTCTATTTAAAGAAGACTGATGAGAAGAACATTCATCAGGGACTTTTGCCGTATCACTGGTCGTCGCCGAATTTTTGCAATCTTGACAGCACCACGAATTTTGCCTTTCGTTTCCGCGTCTGCGCCAACCAATTTCGGATAAACTAGCACAGTGGAAGTGGAACGTGTGACGACAAATAGAGCAAAGTGCTCCATCCGATACCTTTTCATTACAGCGTTTACACGACGAACTCATGCCGAAGGTTGAAGACTCAGGGAGGGCTTGTATGCGCGTACTCAGTTAACTGATCGCGTAATTCGCACGGTGACTCTTAGCTTAGATAGCTCCGTGCGCAGCGAGCGAGGACGATCGATCGCAGAGAACCAAGTTCAAATCCACACGGGAACAAAAATTAAACTTTTTCAAATTTTGATACAATTCCAAACAATGAGAGAACGTCTTGTCACTTACAAATAAAGATTCTAACTGTGATTAAGTTTGTTATTCAATTCAGTTTTAGATCTTTCGTCTTCCCAAACAAAGTAACGACCGATGTGTCTTGTTAAATAAGTTAAAAATTTATTCGTTCACAGAACTTACTCTGTATACACACAACAACAAAATCTAGGGATATTTTGTGTGGAAGATTGGGATTCATGTTATGTTAAGACGATACACAAAAAAAAATCTACTGCTTGGCGGGCGGAGTCTAATAGCTCGCTATCGCGAACGCGGGTGTGCGCGAAGTCATTCTTGCAAACTCGCCGCGCTGCCGCTGGCCGACTCGGGACAAACATGTATGGAGTCGTCATACAGTTATAATATTCTTATACATATATTTAATTGTTGATTTATTGGTTTTATTTTCTTGCTTATAAACAAATAATCTTCTTTTTAACAACTACTTAGACATTATTAATAATTATTATTATTTCGTAATGTTTAATTTATTACAAAATAATACAGGTTATAAATAATCTTTAAAATAACAAAAAATATTGTTACTCTGAAAAAATGAAATGGTACTCAATAACGCGGACTACTGAATGGATTTAGATAGAATTTGATGCTGACGTAGATATTACGTCATGCCCAGAAAAGAAAGGTAATATTTCTGAAAGAAGTTATAAACCCTAATTCTTCTCAGTCAAAGTCAAGAGTGGAAGATATCACTAATACCGTAAAACTGATGTGAAACTTTGGATGTTAATTTGTATATTTTTTTGTTAGTTGTTACTTAATCACGTCAAGACTACATTACCAATTTTGATAAAATATAGCTAATTGCCTGGATTTACACATAGGATACTTTTTATCCGAACTGAACACTTCTGTGGGATAAGACAGGATTCACGATATAATCTAATTCCACGCGGGCAAAGCCGCGGTCGGAATGATATTTTTTTAAATAAAAAAAATGTTTAAAAAAAACACAAAATATATTGACGCATGTATTTATTTTTTGCACTGTATTATAATTGTAATTATTCATTACAAATAATCAAAATAAAATAGCCAGAACAAAGTTAGGCCCTGGTAGGGTAGGTAGGCAGGTACAGCAATGTGAGACGAACACTGGCTTATTTATACCAATAATAATGTATTATAAACATTAAATTAAGTTTACAACAAAAATACATAATATTAGCTAATGTGAAAACGAATCAACCAATCATCCCACAACAATGAAATGTGCACACAAATATTCACCCAAATCGGTTCATGTGATTAGGAGGAGTGACTGCAGCGCCATCTTCCGGGCCCAATTGTGTTTCCAGATCACCCAGGAACTCAATTTAATATACTTACACAAAATTATTCGAAATGAAAACTCACATTACTATGTAAATATGAATATAAACCTGTTTTAGTACTAAGCAATTTCCCGCACAGGTGTAGTAAGTATAAATGAAATAAATATCAACATCAAATTCTTTATACAACATACTTATCTACCACCTACTAAGAAATGTAATTCTTGAAATTTTTTCGTATTTTTTTTAAATATAATACTACTCCAATGAGCTCCTGTTCCATATTACGTCCACCATTCTTGCACTAAGTTCACCATGATTTTTTATTTCTTTGCACTTTGTTGCTTTTTGCTAAAAATGGAATCATGCGATAAAACCAGTAGAACGTTGATAACATACATTTTTGACTGAATAAAGGTACTTACGAAGGAGTGGGTTCACATTGTGAACAATCAGTGGGTTTATTTTCCTTCTGGATTCCGGATTTCTGAAAAGATTATCTATGCTATAAATGAAAAAATCTTACACATTCGTTATGTACTTAAAACAGGGGTACATATCAAACATCGTCTATAATACAATTATCATCAAATTTAAAATAAAACCAACTTACTTCATTAATTTGTTCCAATTGTAAGCATTCTTTTTCCTCCAACCTTTATGTTTCTTCTTCTTATTTTCTTTATTGTCCCCATTTGTCTCATTTTGTCTTATCGTGTTGTCACCCTTTTTTACGATTGCGCGAGCGACACAAGTTCCCCGTGTGACGGCCGTAGCGGGAATGACTCGTGCAGCGATCGGGGTAGGAAGGTACAGGGCGGCTCTCGCTATATTGGCTGGTCGCGCGCTAATTTCAAGTATTTCTTGTTTATTTCAAAACCATCGCATATTTCAAAATTCTAAATCGGTAGACGTATAGGTTGTATATTTTATAGTTAATATCCAAAAAGTCGTAACTTTACGTTTGTTATTTTGAAGATGCCAGAGATTATAAAAAAATAACAATGAGAACTTTGTATTTTTTTTCTATCGAGAAAATATCATGGAATCATGTTTCTAAAACGGTAGACGTATTGTGTTACTATTGAACTTTCTTGTCAAGAATTTTCATCACGACAACTTTAATAATATAAAAATTACGAAGGTTTAAAAAGGGCCGTAAATGTTAGAAAAATTAATTCATCACCAGCTAATTTTTTTTCTAAAATTGCTCTGATGTAAATGAAGCAAATATAGAGTTAGGTACTTTTTAGCTCTACTCTTTACATAATACTTATCGAACCGACAGTGAATATTAAAAAAATATACATCAGCATCTAATATTCATCATCGCCAACATAATGTTGCCACTGCAGGGACACGGGTCTCTTAGGAGCAGGCCATGAATCATAATTCACAAATTGGCCGATGCAGCTGAAGTGCGGGTTGGAAGACAAAACCTTGACAAAACACTCACGATGTTTTCCATTTCATCGTTTTTAGCAACGGTGATATTATCCAGATAAATTGAAAAATTATTTATTTTTCAATGCACGCCTGATCTCGAACCTCAGACTTATTGATATGAAGTCCGAGGTCCTCACCACTGGCCCTCCAAATCCCTACTAATATTTGTATTATAAATGCGAAAGTAACTCTGTCTGTCTGTCTGTTACGCTTTCCCGCTTAAACCTCTCAACCGATTTTGATGAAATTTGGCACAGACAATCTTTAGACCCTGAGAAAGAACATAGGCTACCTTTTATTGCGAAATATGTACCACGTTCGAAGCCGGGGCGGACCGCTAGTAAAGAATAATTTAATAATTAATTAATCTGTAGTTATTGATATGTCAATGTCACTCTTTGTCACGTTTTATGACAGCTGACGCCTGACGAAGCCTTGACAGTTGACAGCTCACTACTTGTTTTTGGGTGTTGGACAATATATTTTATACTTTTTTATTTATATTGCTTAATAAAGTAATGAAATGGACCATAATAAAACAAAGAATGCATCAGAAGGCATAGCGGTAAGTGCACAATTCACATTTAGTTTCAACTCTTCCACTAACTTTAAAACATTTTTTTACCACAAGAGACCTTTACCTGAATCATTTGTATGCAAATCAGCCTACTTCCTTCGTTCCGTTAAATTTTCATTGTATTTGACAGATTTTCCGTTGTATAAATATTTTGAAAATTTTCTTATATAATATTTTACAATGTATTCAATCAATCATTATAATGTATTCATTAATTTTAATGTTCAACAACATATTTAAACTTGAAATACGCTCGCATAGCTTGTATTAATACATACATTTTCAATTCCAGCCTATGGGTATAACAGCCTTAAATGAAACAGTGCTGAGTGATCAGCCAGAGTCAAGATATGAATGCCCAGTGTGTCTCAACTGGCTGCGAGACCCTGTTATCACAACATGTGGCCATAAGTTTTGTAAGGGCTGCATTACTTCGTGGTTACAGTAAGATATATTACTTGGTCCTAAAACAATTTTATCCTCATTACTCTGTTCTTATTATAGTATGATTTATTTATTTATTTATAAATAAATATGATGATATAATATAGCCTTCTCAAGAGCCTTGAGAAGTCTATATTATATCATCCACAATTACGATGGACTGTGTAATTGTGAAATAATTTCCCAAATTGGACCCATGGTTCCCAAGATTAGCGTGTGCAAACAAACAAACTTTTCTACTTAATAATATTAATATAGATAAATTATTCTTAGCTATTTATACGTAGCTTAGTAAATCTTATATAAATTCACATACATATTGCAGATGATACATCTGTTTTGATAGTCTATAACATGTTCATTGAATGATCATTTAGAGCGAGCGCCCACGAGCAACTTAGTTGCCCGGCAACTATTTTGTCTCTGTCGCTGTCTCCTCGCAAAGTTTTGAACGATGCGCTCACGAAAGCGACAGCAACGCAACTTTTTCTTTAAAATTTTCTTCATTTATCAACATGGTTTTCGAAGAGACGGTTGTGGTCTGTGCTCTTGTCCCGCATAGTTCCCATTCCCGTGAGATTTCCGGGATAAAACTTATCCTATGTGTTAATCCAAGTTACTCTCTATATGTGTGCTAAATAGGGATGTAACGATACCGATACCGATACCGATATATCGGTATCGCCGATAATAAATCAACCGATACCGATATTTTTTTTATTAAATTCTTTCTTTTCTTTTATGTTTTTGCATTGTATTCATTCCACAGATTCATTCATATTGTTTTATTTCTGTTTCTGTAATAGTGTTAAGGAAGAGCGGAACCTCCTGACACAAGCATTTTATTTGCTTACTAGGAGTGTTCCAATCACAAATTTGTTTATGTAAAGGAAAGAAATAAATAATTTTGAATTTTTTAAATTTTTAACGTGATAACGTTTTTAAAATCGTTTTAGTCGGGTGACATGTTCATAAACTTGTGTCACACCAAAACCTCACGAGCGCGATCGCAGGTATGTATAACGAGAGAGAGACGGACCGATCTCCCGTTTCATCTCGAGCGCTGCCACTGGTTATTTATCTTAATCTCGAATTTTAATATTCCGAATATCATAATCCAGAAAACGTTTGGACATTTTTTCATAACCCCGAATTTTAAAATTTCGAAGTTTTGTTTGCCATATAATCGCAACTCCGAATTTCATTTGCCCATTTCTTTATTTGTACGACGTTTTACAATCCAGACGAATGAGTTCCAGACATACGAAATCTAAATGCACAAAATCCAGATGACCGTAATCCATATGCACGAAAGCCAGATTTTTAAAACACAAATTTTTGAAATACAGTTAATTGATATCCAGACAAACAATGTCCAGATTTTTGAAATTCAAATAAACGATATCCAGCAAAACGAAATCCTTCTAGGGGGTCGCAGCACGAACCTAACCTAAACTACTGAATAGATTTTAACACTTTAACCTTTTTGTAATGGGCAAGTAAAACAATAGCGAGTCGGTTCTGGCACTCGCCGGTCGCTGCCGCGGCACGCTCGCTTCGCTCGCTCGGCTCGTGCATGGGGGGTCACACTTCGAACCTAAACTAACCTACTGAGTCGAATTTGACACTTAAACCTTTCTGAAATGGGCAAGTAAAACAATAGCGAGTCGGTTCTGGCACTCGCCGGCCGCTGCCGCGGCACGCTCGCTTCGCTCGCTCGGCTCGTGCATGGGGGGTCACACTTCAAACCTAACCTAACCTATTGAGTTGAATTTGACACTTTAACCTTTCTGTAATGGGCAAGTAAAACAATAAATTTACTTACTGGCAATGTTTATTTTCAGTCGATAGTAAAGGTGTAATCACGATTGTATGGAAATCAAATAAAAAGATTATGAAAATCTGGCAATAGTTTATCTGTTATACGATTATATGGGAACCAAATAAAAAGATTATGAAAATTTGGCAATAGTTTATTTGGAAAATGGTACGATGGGAAACAAAAAAAGTATTCTGAGAATCTGGTATAATGAGATCTGTATTATGAGAATACGGGAAACAAAAAAATACTTTTTAAAAATCTGGTTTTGGTGCATCTGGAAATTGATTCATCTGGGAAATTAAAAAAGGAATTTTAAAAATTTGTCATTCATTACATCTGTCTTTTAAAAGTTCTAACAATCGTTTTCGGGGTTTTAAGATTCGGGTAATAGAAATTCGAGTTTTTAATAGGTTACCCTGCCACTGCATTATGTTATCACGTAAACATCTCGATCGTAAACCTACTTTACAAACAACCAATTTTTTTGATATCAAATAATTCAAAAATCCGCGCCCAATGAACGATGCGGGAGGCCGCCCGCGCGTGCGCACTTTTTTTTTCTGAAAAAACTACCAATATTATAGTAAACTTTTATTAGGTACTGATTGTATGTGTATTACTTAAAGTTTAACTGACTTCGTAAAATAATAATACTAAAATAAATGGTTTTGTTGTTTTTTGATTTGGCATTTTTATTTAAAAGAATAGGTACGATTAACAGTTGTCTCTGTTAAATGTTGGTAACTTTTTATGCATAATTCACTATTTATTTTTCTACCAAGCCATCGATATCGGTATCGGTATCGGTATCGCCGATACATTACTACAAATATCGGTATCGGTATCGTATCGGCAAAATCATGTATCGTTACATCCCTAGTGCTAAATTTCATTGTAATCGGTTCAGTAGTTTATGCGTGAAAACTGAAAACCATACATATGTACCTACAAACCTTTCCTCTTTATAATATTAGTATAGATATGTAATCGTAATTGTAAAAAGTAAAGTAGTTTTTATTTAATAGATACTTTTTAGTGTATTTTTCAACACGAATCAAACGAGCCCAAACTCGATAAAGTTGAGTCAATATATTACTAAGTTCCTATGACCACCTTCCGACTCCATCATCAAATCAGCTCTATGTCATAATAATGTTTCATCGTTATCCAATTTACATGCGTATACAAAATTTCAGCTCAATCGGTTACCTGGAAATGAATCAAAGTTACTTGCTACATTTCAATTAAGTCATCGAGACCAGACAAAAATGCTCATAAAATAAAAACTACTGGGCTTATCCGAATAAAATTTATGGGACCAATTCCACACCATTCCGCATCAAAAAAAAAAAAAGAATCACGTAAACCGGTTCAGAAACCTTGGAGTAATTGGTATACATACATACAAAAAATATACCGGCCGAATTGATAACCTCCTCCTTTTTTTTGAAGTCGGTTAAAACTACTGTGTACGAGAATAAATACGTTGACATAAATACGTATTATCGCTACGCCGGTTACGCGGCAACTGGCCGGCGGCCGCCGACAGGCAACATTTTTGTCGCCGTGCGCGCACTTGCATTGAAACCAATAGATAGGGCGACAGTTGCGTCGCGGGTTTGTCTCCGAACCTGCGGACAAAAAAGTCTCCCGGGAGTTGCGTCGCTACGTACGCGCACTTTCATACTAGCCCATGGCTGGAGAGACAAAATAGTTGCGGAGACAAAGTTGCTCGTGGGCGCTCGCTCTTATATTTGATTCTACCTACATACATGAGATGATTCATTTCGAACTAAGTGCAATGTCATAATTATTAGCAATATCTTTTGAAGTTTGTTTTTCGAAAGCAATCTAGCATATACATTCATTTATATTTCAGAAATAGTGGTCATTGCCCCATAGATAATATAAACCTTAGTATGAAGGTTGATATATTTCCCGACAATTATACAAAGAGGGAGATTCTAGAACAAAGGATGTCTTGTCCATTTGCTTCAAAAGGTGAGTTTCAGTTATATACTAATTTATAAGAAAATACATCTGAAAATATAAATAATTTCATTATTTTTTCAACTCTTCTTGTCTCATTAGAAATCAATTAAAAACAATGTAAAGAAAGGGGATTATTTACTATATTAAAAATTACCTTATTATTATGTACTATATTATATTGATTATTTACTATATTAAAAATTACATTCATTGTTTTACCTATCGTACAATAAAAAATAAAAAAAAATTACAATACTGGACTTTACAACTGTAACAAATCAACTTCTCTTAAAAATTGTTCACAAAATATATTTCGGTATCTATATTAGAAATTGGGATATACTGTATAATAAAATATTATGTATTTATAATTCCAGGATGTACAGTAAAAGTGACACCCTTAGACCTAGACACACATATATCCACATGTGAATTCAACCAGCCTGAGGCATCAACGCAACACAATGTTAAAATACCCTGCTCATTCAAAGCTGTTGGTTGCAGTGAAATCTTTGATAGTCAGGAAGATGCCAACACACACTTACATAATGATGTCTTGAGCCATATGAGTGTGAGTAATAATAACTATTTAAATAATACGGAAGTTACTGTATGTATAACATTGTTTTGCAAATTGCTGATCTATATAGAACAATTTTTATACGAGGAAACATTGCCATGACATATTGCTATAGATTTATAGACAATTCAATCGCAAAATTTGTGAAAAAATGTCGGAGCGGTATTGTTCATTGAAATTAACACGTTATTTTGGGCAGTAATGTTCATAGTCAATTGTTCTAAAACTCTGCCTAATACACGCGTAGGCATAGTTTTGCTTCGGACAATTTTTGAGCGTGTTTGTATTGACAACATGACAATATGTCATGACACTGTAAACAAATATTAAATTTAACAAATCTTAATATATTTTTCAAACAAATATAATTTTTTACAGTTACTAATGAATGCTTATTCGAAAATCAAAATCGACAACGACATGTCTAACGCTAGCATGGACGGAAAAGCGCAAGAGGCTCTCTTGTGGGACCCGCCGGAAAAGGGAAGCGAGGGGACACCGTCCACACCTATTAATGATACAAGTGCGCTTATAAGGTAATTCTCACTAAAATTGTGAGCCAGAAAAAGGTGTAATGGACATGGACATTGATCATCAAAAAATGTTCTTACTTTGTGGTAGCAATGATCTATTAATGTAATCTTTTACATTGCCCATTGCAATGTGTACGAAGATAATTTTTTTAATAGACTTTTTACAGACCCCTGTTTTATCAGAAAATTGTAAATATGACTAATAATATTAAACATAGATTTTCCAACTTCTTCTTTCTTATTCCAGAGCCCTCTACGAAAGAGTAGTAGTTTTGGAACAAAGGAACCGTGAACAAGATATAGTAATTGCTAATATTTCCAAGCAATTATCAGCATTTGCTGTAGCAAAAATGAAACAGAACAATGATATGCTCTTGCGCTACTGTATGGGGCATTATATATGGAAGGTTGATAACTTTAAAGCAAGATTGGATGCTATGCTCAAGGATCATAACAAAATGTTATATAGCCCTGGGTTTTATACTTCTCCAAATGGATATAGGTAAATATTTTTATTTTTTATCAGTTTATTGGTTTTCACTTTTACACATTATTGGCAGCCTATATTAATACTAACTGTAAATGTTAAAAATACTCATGTAATGACGATTCGAAAGTGCTACTAAATAGTAGTCTAATTGAATAAATGAATGTTTGAGTTTGAGTTTGAACTCAAGTTAGGTTTTTAGGGTTCCGTAGCCAAAATGGCAAAAACGGAACCCTTATAGTTTCGTCATGTCCGTCTGTCCGTCTGTCCGTCTGTCACAGCCGATTTACTCGGAAACTATAAGTACTACAGTGATGAAATTTGATGGGAATATGTGTTGTATGAACCGCTACAAAAATATGACACTAAATAGTAAAAAAAAGAATTGGGGGTGGGGCCCCCCATACATGTAACTGAGGGATGAAATTTTTTTTTTCGATGTACATACCCGTGTGGGGTATCAATGGAAAGGTCTTTTAAAATGATATAAAGTTTTCTAAAAAACATTTTTCTTAAAGTGAACGGTTTTTGAGATATCAGCTCTCAAAGTCGTAAAAAGTATGTCCCCCCCCCTCTATTTTTATAACTACGGGGTATAAAATTCTAAAAAAAATAGAGGTGATGCATGCTAATTAACTCTTTCAACGATTTTTGGTTTGATCAAAGTATCTCTTATAGTTTTTGAGATAGGTTGATTTAACTGTAATTTATTATATTTGCTGCTACGGAACCCTTTGTGCGCGAGCCCGACTCGCACTTGGCCGGTTTTTTGTTGTAGCAACACATCATTTTTAAAGTTAACTTCTCTATAATAACTTTGATTGCATAATGTGTTGACCAGAATTTCGCTATTTCTCAAAGCACATCTTAAGAATCATAAAAATTTTTAAAAAGAAATAACTAATATAAAAGAAATTCTGCTATGCAGTTGAATAAACTAAACTCAAACGGTAATCATATCTATATATATTATTTGTACATTATTATTTGTACATTATGTATTAATTGTACACATTTTGTTGGGTTGCGATCTGCTCCCGAAATTGATATGTCGTCTATGGGCCCGGCAAGATTGTAACCTGTTATGTGTATTTAATTTAAATAAATAAATAAAAAATGTTTGCGTGTACTAGAGTACACACGTAAGAAGTGAAACTTCTTTATGACCTTAAAAATGTCACGAGTATGGCGTAACGCAAAAATGTCACGCGTACGGCGTAACGCAAAAATGTCACGCGTACGGCGTAACGCAAAAATGTTATACAAAATTTTTGTCCAACCCCGATAAAGAAGTTTCACTTCAATAAATATATAATTTCAGATTCTGCGTCCGCCTCAACATATCCCCCCTCAACCCGCTGTGCTTCGCCCTCCACGTGCACTTAATGAAGACAGAAAACGACGACTATCTAGACTGGCCTTTCAACGGTCGGATTTCCTTTGCTATGATCAACCAATATGACCACGAATACACTCAACGAGACACAATGATGTCTAATTCTTCATTAGTGGCCTTTAGGAAACCAAATACTGAGATTTGTGTCCGAGGCTTTGGATACACGGAATATGCTGTGGTCAGTGATGTAGTGAGAAACGGCTTTGTGAAGGACGATGTGCTGATCATAAAAGTGCATATTAAGTGTGTATGACATGAGGAGTGATGTTTTTGTTCTATTTATTCGTTTTGTGATGGGGTTTTATACATTTTATAGATGTAATTGTAATGTAGATTATTAAGTAAAAAAGTAATAATGATTCAAATTTCTTATCAAAATGCAATTTTACTAGCCTGTTTTTACAAACACTTACTTATTTCTTAGTGCCCTGAATAATTGGTGCAGTGATACAAATTTGGTGCATACAAAAACGCATATATGAGCAGTATATTAAAGTGAAACTTTTATTACATCGTCTCAAACTTTTTGGTCTGTGTAGCGCATGTCGCGTGTATCGCGGCTGCCGAGTAGGTATACCTACTCGGCAGCCGACCGTCACGCGACATGCGCTACACAAAGCAGTGTTCGGAACCGTTCGAACAGTTTCACTTTTACCGTGGTTTCATAAAACCACACAACATTTTTTAATAATACAAATATTAGAGTCTAGAGACCTCAGTTGCATTTGTCATGTAGTATATTTTTACGTGAGTACTTAATTTCCAAATAAGTACAATTCACAATTAGCTTATTGGAGGTATAGCTATCCGTTATGCAAACCAATTTAAAAATGTGTGTAAATGAATATATCTTTTATATATTTTGAGTTACCTTAAACATTCCAATATTTTATAGCATATAATAAAACGAAAGATGTGATGAAGAATGTGTCATTTTAGAATATTGTGAGACCAATTTATCTTTATATGAAGTAATTTACATTTTACTATTACTTACTTAATTATTTAATTGAAACTAAGTTAAAAAATAATTTTATATATTTCCAAGTCTATAGACTTCTATAAAATGTTATGAAATTCAATTGTTTAATTAGAGCTTAATATTATTACCGTCCATTGTGTAACATGATCAGTATTTAAATAATCTCATTGTATTTAAGATTATTATTGTTAGTTATTTTAAATGAGTTAAACAACAGCTGTATATTATTAAATGCAATTACTATGAATCTGTTATTTTGTTGTTTATGTATCAATAAATCTTTTTAAAGAAACAAGGATTTTATTTAAAGAAAACACCAACATTCCATGTATATTGTATTAAACACTTAAAAATTATATATCAATTACAAATGATTAAAATATAGGAATTATACATAATTATATTGAACCTTATTCTAATGACATAAGTTCCTATCACATCCATCCATCACAATCATTTTCGTACGATAATAATTTACCCCGTCAATTTTTTTAAATATTTTATTTTTCTCTTATGTAGTTAAACTACGCGTCAATTTGTACGCTAATATGGCAACCCCTTTGCAAATGGCAATACCATAGACAATATTCCGAATACTTTAAAAAAATACGTTTTTTTTTATATATAAAATACAATTTCAACACCGCACGCCAATTTAAGGAAGACAACTAAAAGCAAACTATCCAAAGAGAGACACAATTAATATCGGACATTAATTTCATATTGTTTCCATTCAACATTAAACTTATAATTATTGGGTCCATGTTTTGCATCTGGAATGTTCGAATCAATCGGATTGGACTCAAATTATTATTTTCTACTTCATACTAATTATCACAGTCACAGTAAACAAAATGCGTGGGTTTAGTTGATAATATAAATAAATAAACAATTCACACAATGCCACCCATACAATTATAACTTAACTTACACAGATCTTTAAAGTAGGCCGCATACAAAAGCAACCGCTTAACATTTAAAGAGTTTTTATCAAATATATCATGATGATATTATACCATACTTTTCTATGAAAACTACATTCATTTCGTATAAAAATACAACACTACATCTTATACGTATACGTATATAATATACTTGGTTAATTAATTATATTCACATGATACGATTAAGTAGACTAATAACTGTACTTAGAATGGTGAAATTTTATAATTAGGTAAAAATACCTAACACTGGTAGAGCACATGAATTCGCTATGAAATTAGCATTATACTCCCGCTAGAAACACGTTGTTTTTGAGAGATATAAAGTCATTGCTTGCAATGTTTTACAGATTTAGGAACTTAAAAGTTATGTATAAAGTCAGTACATATAATTATTGAACGATATGAATGCTATCTTAAAGTATTGAATACTAAATCATATTACGACCGTTACAATTAAGCTTAGACAGTACCTATAAGTCGGCGTTACATGTAATTTGTGAATAAATCTTTAATAAGAAAATTTGTAGACCCTTAAAATATACTAAATACATTAACCATGAAATCGACAAGCCAAAAATGCACATAATTTGTAAGTTTGCTTTAAAAATTAAGCCTTATATTACACATTACCACTATTGTCACCAAATGTACAGTTCTTTTGTATAACATTGTAAATACAAGTTACAACCTGATACAAATGTCTAAACATATTAGTATTGTACGAGAACTTGTATCATTAACCATACCCACTGAATATAAGAAACCAGACAGAATAAACACGGTATACCGTTGAATTCAAAGAAACCCGACAGTGTAGCTCAAGAGTCAAGACAGTAGACTTTGTTATTCCGCTTTTGTCTATACTTTTGCACAAATTAAACTAGTTCCACAAACGTATCTATTCTTCTAAATTAACTTTTATCACCAACCCTTTCTTGTATAGCTAATCTTACTTCTTCTTGTCTAAGATATTTCTTATGACCAAGTGCAGATGTTACCGTCTAAAATTTTTCGGACATGCAGGTTTACCATTTCCTTCATAAATTAGAGCCAGAAGTGTACAATGTCACGTAAGACTACTCCAATACTTTAGCTGGAGACCATAAAAACCACCTATCCCTACAACTTTGCAATTCTTTTAGCCGCACCTACTCTCCTACCATTTTTGAAGTGAAACTTCTTTAAGCGCGTTGAGAGTTAAATTTCAAGGACGCATCATGTCAATATCGTCACGTCATGGAGTCAGGTGACGATGTTTGTATCTTTGAATCTTTCAGAAGTTTCACTTCTGACACGTGTGCTCACACGCTCTTTTTTAGTCTTAGACCACACAATCCTACCCCCTCCTAACCGCGAACCGTCTAACCCGTGCAAAATGATGTACTGGTCGCCTATATCCAGCGCGTACAGCACAACCCTCAGAGGGAGCTACTGGAGTCCCCCGGGAAGTGCAGCAGGTTGTCTCCGCTGCAGCTGGGCGTGGGGGACGAGGGGGGGTCCAGTGACGCGCGGGACGTCGAGCTGAAACTACTAGAACTGAGCTCCTCTTGTTCAGCTTCGAAGCGATTAATCGCTGGAATTGAGAAATGGTACGTGAAATATAGGATGTAAAACTGATATTTGTGTGGATGGGATTTCATGATGCATGTTTTGGTGTGTAAGTTTATGATTATGGTCTTTTGGTATGTTTTCTGATGTAGTGGTAAATGTTACTTTAATTTCTTAATTTTACACTGTTCATATGAAGTTAAAATATCTTCACAATATCAAATTAAATAAAATTATTGATTTAAGAACCATATTTGTTGAATGAAATAATAAATGACTTTCAAGTTACCCATAGAGATTTTTTGATCCTTATAATTTCGTTTATCATCGAAATCATCAGAATATGAAAACAATTTAATTAAACTGGTCTAATAAATCTTCTGAATTACTTACAATTAACAATAATTAACAATTATGAAGGATGTTCTTTATATCAAATATAAAACTATTATAAGTGAACATGTGCAACAACTTAAATTTAAATTGTGTTAAAAAAGGGATATAAAATAAAATGCAGTAATGGTTTTTGAATTGTCATTTTATTTCTATATAATTTTAACACTCCACGTCAATAACAAAGTCACACGGTTAAAATTTTGCCAAATTTAAAAAATCGCGCCAAATCGATCAAAATTATAACAGTAAAGAAGCTTATTTCATTAATTTTAGTCTATTTTTTAAGTCCAAAGTGCAACAATACGTGGGTTACTGTACTTTAAAAAAAGCTGTACTTGATCATAGAGTTAATTTTTACTGAGCTTAAAACAGGTGTTATGCTTATCACTGCAATTGTTAAGTTTCAAAAACATGTTATAATTAAATATCTCATTAATTTTTTTTTTTAACAGGAATTCTGAATTATTTTTATTGAAATTCCAAACGTGAACTACAAGGCAAAAATTGTATAATTCGTTTTAACAAGTCCAAATTTGCACGTCTCAATTATAAATACTAACGGTCTTACTAATAAAATGTTGCCCATTCGCTTTGCAATGGATTAGCTATTGCAATAACCTGTCTTGTTTTTATGATTGACGTTTCATGTGAGCAAGAGCAGGACACAGCTATGGTAGAAAATGGTAGCAATTTATCCATTGTTTAACTTCTTATTAGTAAGACCGTTAAACTTTCCACTATAAGCAGCGCTGACTCATCAGGCACTAAATTTAGATTCTTAAGTGTAAAACTAATATTCAAAGTGTAAAATGGATACATTTCAGTAATAATTTCATTCATCAGTTGAGAATGAGGCGACAATATATTTTCTCATTAAACTAACCGACTGAATAAAATCTCATAAATTGTTATTTAAAAATAAATATAAAACAGTATACCTAATACAGGTACGCAGAAAATTACTTCTACTTAAAATTAGCCAAATTATCCGATATTATTTTTTGGTCTTTTACATTCCATAAAATGAGTTCTCGCATATTGTTATCTTAAAATTATTTTCTAGTATTAGTTCTATAGCTTGTCATGAGGGAACACTTAGATAAATCATTAAGGTACATAACGTTACCGCGGCCTTCATACAATGAGTTATATAGACGATTATTATAGGGAGACAACCCAACGTTATGGGGTTTTTAACTACTACCTACTATTAAATAAAATTATCAAATAAAAAATTGTTACAAGTACATAAAAAATATGGTGTCAATACTTTATAAACTGATACTTCTACTTATAAAATAATAAAAATAGGCATAGAAAATTGACTTGAGATTTGATAATGCAAATAATAACTTAAAAATATCTTGTATAAAATTCTGTATATAGAAAATATAATGTAAGATCCATAACATCAGGCTATCTCATATGAGGAAGATATATCAATGTGCACACAACGGTATTTGATACCTCCGACTATGTCATATTAAGCAACGCAAGTAATTTTCACTAATACTGAGGTATTATTGCGTAATTATACAAATAATTATATTATGCAATAAATAACATACTTTTGTAAACATTATACAAAATAACATTGAGAAAAATAAATAAACATATAAAAATAATATTAATTATTATGCACTAAAACAGCACGTGATTAAAAATAAATATAATTTCATCACAATTTTATTCGAATCAATTTACCAACTAAAGCCGTTACGAATTAATAATGGAATCTTTTTTTTTTTATGATTTACTAAAATTTTTGGATCATTGCATCGCAACTTATACTGGCCCTGGCGGCAACCACTTAATTGCAAAATAAAATGAAATATTACAACTAAAATAATAATCTAATAAAATAAAATACAAAAATAATTGAAGAGGATCTCGTCAAAAAAGAAATAATATCTACAACTTTGTACAACACAAGCGCGTTTTAAGTTTTGATTATTTCTTGAATCAGAAATCACTGTTTTTAGTTTTTTTTAATTTTTACTACTTTTTCGCATTTTTATTCTATTTTTAAAACGATATGATTCTATGAGTACTACTAGATTTTATACGATAGTGAAGTAAATTTAACTACTTAAAACGAGAAACTGACGTACCAGCACTGTTATCCGCTTCTGCTTACAATAAAACGAATCTGTTTCACTAACAACTATTATTATTTGCAACTAAAGAAGCTCAAATTTTATTGAAAGATCATGTTTATGTTACTTTTTCTTCTTGCGCGATTTCTTCGCCTTGGATTGTTTCGGCGACGGTATCGTAACATTAGTAGCACCTGCTTTCTTATCTTCCTTATCGCTATCAGTCGATACAACCGGCGAAGTACCGTCTTCATCTGATGACTTCTCCATATCATTATATTTTTCCGGTTTCACTTCGTCGTCTGCTTGCACCTCTTGCGTTGTTATTTTATCGGTTTCCAGAACACTAAAGCCTTTTTCCTTTCTAGCTGGCATTTGTTGCACATCAATGAGGTTAAATGATGTCGATTCATCCGGCTTTGAAATGTCTTTTATAGACGACAGTATATCGTCTATGTTGATTTTGCATATAGGACTTGTTATTTTAGTGTCGCCAGCATCGAGAAGACTATCTTTCATTACTTCGAGCTTGAAATCATCCAAAGCGAAATCTAATCCGTCCAATGGCGGGAAGTCATGTGAGACTGAGTGATGTTCATCTACAAAATTGAGCTCGGAAGGCGTGTCACATTGTGCGACCATGATGTCGGTTCTTTTGCAAAGTTCCGCCAATTTTTCTTGTAATGAAGCACCTGACGACTTTGTATCCTCCTCTTGACGTTCACATGATTTAACGATCTCTGTCTTAACAATTTTTTCTTCCTTCTCATCAATTTGTTTGGCGGTTTTCGTGACAATTGAACTCCAAGATTTAATAGAACTCACGTTAGCTTCTTCATACCGATTGGACACGGCCAATTCTTTTGGTTTCTCAAAATTTTCAACGGGCTGCGGGGATTTCTTGCGTGTTTTATTCGCCGTGGTGATTTGGATTTCCGGAAATTCCTCCTCCGCTGTATTGATAACGTAAACCTCCTTTTCAGTATCTTCATGTTTTTCAGAAACAGATGATTTTCTTCTTTCAAAGTTAGGTGATGGCGATTTGCTTTTTGGGGATTTTGATTTTTCTTTTACTTTTAGAGACGCAGTAGCGATCGTTTCCTTATAGGTGTCGAAATATGTATCTTTGTTATTTTGTTTCGTAGAACTAAAGACATTTGTAGATGGCTTTGTCTGTTCCAAATCCAACAAAGTATCAGTTCTTTCATCTTTGAACGACTTCTTAGATTTCCCCATATTATTTATCGGTTCGATGGTCTTGGGTGACTCTTCAATTTTTCTCTCTGGAGTGAAACTCTTTGATGCACGTTGCTTTCTAGATTTTGTTGAACTCGATGTTGATGTTTCGAAATCTTCAAAATTTGTCGAAATCGATACCAATTCACCACTAGAAGGCTGTTGCTTCTCTTCGATAGCGTGTATTTCAACAAAGCTGTCGTCGTCCTCCTTCGACTGCTGATCCTCTGGCATCTTTTTTGCCTTGCGAGCTTTCTTAGTTTTCGATTTTGTTTCATCAACTTTTTCAACAACATTAGTAGGAATTACGGCGTCTACGGTTTGCTTGTTGGGCTCGTTCAAGAGTAAGTCCCACGCTTGTTCCTCAGTTTTAATTTCATTGTCAAAAGCTTTTTCTACAGCTTTTTCCGGCTCCTTAGGAGGAATATCATCAGATGAATTCTTATCAGCGTTAACGTTAACATCTTTCGGGAAAACGGGCGGAGGGGTCGCCTCCTTAGAAATTTTTTCAATAGTTTTCTGGACACTCTTAGAGGGCTTCGACGGTTTACGCGCGAGATCATCTTTGGGTGCTCTCTCGACGTTCAATCCGAAGACATCAGATTTGTCCGATTTGGCCGGCTTCGAATCCGGCATTCGTCTATCTCTATCCTTACAACTAGCACTAGCCGCTACTCTATCACTAGTAAACTTGGTGGGGGGAGATCTCTTAACTCTAGGCCGGGCCGCCGGCTGAATATCATCCGGCGCCCGGTTCGATATTGGCAGTGATACGTTGGCGTCGTCGACCGGCGGGGCGGGGCAGGGGGCGGGCGCGGGGGAGGGGCTGCGGGCGGGCGCGTGCAGCTGCGCCGGGATGACGACGTCGGTGGGCAGCGCTCGGGGCGGCGCGGCGGCGGGCTCGGCGGCGGGCTCGCCCAGCGCCTGCGCCGGGATGGTGGTGCCGAGCGGCAGCGCGCGCGCCGGCAGGTCGGGCGGCGGCGCGGCGGGCGCGCGCACCACGGGCCGGAAGGCCGCCTCGTCGGCGTTGGGCCGCGAGTGCGCGTCCGCGTCCGCGTCGGCGTCGGCATTGGGCGCGGCGGGCGGCGGCGCCGACACGCAGCCCAGCGGGTCCACGGCGCGCACCACGGCGGCGCCCGCCGACCGCGCCGCCCCACGCGCCACCGCCAGCCCTACGCGAAACCGAAGGCAACCAGTTAGAGCCGGCCGCTCGCCGCGACCGCTACGGGCGCGCCGAGCGGCCGGCTCGATTTAGACAAGCGTGGGATCGGTTAATAGAAAGCCAAGAGAGGGTGTTACGGGTGCCTTTGGCTTCGGTGTAGGTCCCAGAGAGGCCGCGTGCGACGCCGTCGATCCGACGTGGACGCGCCCTCTCCGTTAACGGTGTTACGATCTTCAGTAACCCCTCCACTTGATTCGCTTCACTCTTGTGCACTTTCACCATTTAGTATCGAATGGTTGAATGATGGGTGTTAAATACGGTGTTTAGATGCGAAATGTTCGAATATTAAAACGTTGTCCCGTCGAAACGTGAGTAGAAAAACAAGCACGTAACGAGTGTTACGAATTAGATGTGATGTAAAATCGAGACCGCAAAATACTGATTTCGCGAATAAAATGTTAAATGTTTCTTTCCGCAAATGAAACGAGAAATCTACGAATTGTTGATAAGCAAAAAAATAAGAAACTGAACTACTTCACTATAACAACTCCTAACAAAACAGCTAAATACGCAAAACGCACCCCACTTCCACCGGGTAAAATAGCGAAACAACTTCATCGTCGTCATCGTGTATATTACGCAAATCATGCAAATAAATCAATATTCTGATATAGTATTTATTTGTCTTTAGATTTTAACCGTTTAGTTATTAAAACAACACCAAGAGGTATATAAAAGCCTTTAGCTGTGAAAATTTGAGAAAAGTTGTAAAGCTAAAAAATATCACCAGGACTACTTCTATGTTATTAAAAAAATATTTGTTTATTAATTTCATAAATTAAATTTAAGCTTAACAAAATTTCCCAAATTTTCCGTCAATTCCTGGAATAGTATTCCAGTTGCCAATACAAACTACACATAAATACTATGTACTCAAAAGAAAATAAGGAACACTGAATTAAAATACAATTTTCAAAAATTATTTCTTCCAATCAGAACACGTAATTATTAAAAACACGGTGTCCCATATGTCCTTTTGACCAGTTTAAAAAATATCTCTATTGAGATACAACAAACAAATAGACACACAATAAGGCTCTAAAATTGTCCGAAGCAATACCCAGCCTGTGCGTCTATTAGGCAGAGTTTTTTTGCGCATATACAATAGACTGAACACCAAGAAATAATTTGAATGTTTTACTGTTATCTACACAATGCCGCTCGGACATTTTTACAACCTTTTAACCGTGTAGCTGTTCGAATACTTTTTTATTCTTTTAATAGGCGATTGTTCATTGGAATGGATGTTTTAAGTTTTAACACAAGCCGCTCGAACATTTTTAGGCATTTTAAAGTCTACTTGTTTATCGTAGATCAATTTTTTACAGGATGGAAATTTTCATTGGGCCCTGAAGGGAAAGTACTCCAAGTACTGGAGATAGCAAATTTTACTGAAAAGACACATTCCTGAAATTTTACTAAGAAGTAGAACTGCGAAAATTAAACTAGTTAAAAATTTCCATCCTGTATATATAATAATATTATTTAGTACAGTATCATGCGACATACCATGGTCCTCCTTCATGGCCTCCGCAAGGTCCTCCTTGAGCTGCACATCACACACGGACGCACGCCCACCGTCCGCTAACAGCGACTTACGGCGGAAGCTGTCCGATGGGGAGTGTTCCAGGGAACCTGGGGAATGACGTCATTGAGTTTAGTTTAAATTTGGAATAGGGGAATGTTCTAGAGATATCCTGAGGTCATTGATTTTAGTTTTAAATATGGAATATAGGGGCATGTTCGAGAACTTACGGAATGGATATGACGTCAAATACGTGGATCAAATGGTTGTAGTTATTTGACATTGGTAGAAAATCGCACACGAATGATTCGATTTAGAATGTTCTAGAGAATCTGTAATTAATTTTAATGTAAATACAGGTTTTTTAAAATTGGTAGCGCATTACGCCAGGCCTGCCTGATGGAAAATGTTCTAGAAAATGTGTGTGACGTCACTGATTTTTTTCCATTTTTTTTTTTCACTTAAAATATTTTTCTGAACTGTCTAAACTCGACTCACTGGCCGAGCCGGAGGATATGAGCACGGGCACTACGGGCCGCACGCCGGGCATGTTGACGGGGTTGGAGCGCGCCGCGCCGCCGCCCGCGCAAGTGTCCACCTCCACCGCCTCCGCCTCCGAGAGCGACGAGTTAGAACTAACGACAAAAACATTATAAAATAAAAATTCACAATTTTTGTCCTCAATGGACTCCTAAATCACTTAACCGATTATAATAAAATTCGCACACCATGTGCAGTTCGATCCAACTTGAGAGATAGGATAGTTTAAACATGTAGGTACCACGGGCGAAGCCGGAGCGGACCGCTAGTTAAATTATAAATAGCGTGTGCCACTTTTTTGGCAAGATCCAAAGATGCCAAAACCGTCGCTTTACTCCATGACGTGACGGTATTGCCATGACGCGACCTTAAAATTATACTCTCAAAGCGCCTAAAGACGTTTTACTTCAAAAATAAAAAAAGACGTGTGGCACTCGGGGACTGCCGCGGTAAAGCTATTGCATAGCATGCCTTCAAGCCACACCTCCGCGCCCGTCGGAGTGGGGAGCGTGAGGTTTTTTCGTTACGGAATTTCTGGATTCGGTCCCCGCGCTCAAGGCCCGCGATAGAAGCTATGCAATAGCTTAATAAAAATAAAAAAAAAGATGCCAAGCACACGTGTCAGAAGTGAAACTTCTTTGGCAAGATTCAAAGATACTAAAATCGTCGCCCTACTCCATGACGTGACGGTATTGCCATGACGCGACCTTAAAATTATACTCTCAAAGCGCCTAAAGAAGTTTCACTTCCAAAATTAAAATAATTGCTGTAAGTTTTTATAAATTTATTTTATAATAGCTGTTCACCCCTATGCCCGGGTTAGTATTAGCAAATATTATGTTGTAACCTTTTCAAATTCTTGATACAACCCAGGCGGATACAAATCCAACAAAGCAATAGGTGGTCATTTAAATTCGTTCATGTTTTAGTCATTCTTATAATATATGTTTTAAGAAGATTTTATTCATAAAAAGTTGGCAAAAAAATTCACAAAAATTAACTTATTTAAAACGTTCAAAAATCATTATCACATTAACTCTTTTTTAAAATGACACCCCAGTACCACACACCAACTCACCCGCAATTATAAGTCTTGAACACGAACTGCGGCCCCATCCACAAGCGGCGGTGCGGGCCCGCGTGCGTCACTATCTCCACTTGAGACAACCAACGTTCCTCTTCACTCACGCACATGTCGGCGCATCTCTGTAACATAAGTTCATGATAATCAAAAACATCACATTTTTTTGACGTGACGTCTTATAATTCGATAGCCTGCTGCACGCACGAAAAAACATGACTCATACGGTGTTACCTCGCTTTGAGGCGTTACGTAAGGCTTGAAGTGCAAGCGAGAGCGCGGAACGAGCGACAAAGAAGCTTAATCGGACGTTGTCACGTTCAACTATCGTCAGTAAACCGACTTTACAGACAACCAGTTTTTTTTTTGGACTGTACGTTGCGCAGCACACGTGTCAGAAGTGAAACTTCTTTGGCAAGATTCAAAGATGCCAAAAAGAAGTTTCACTTCTGACACGTGTGCTCGGCACATACTTTTTTTTTTACTGCAAACGAAAAAGATAATCGAAAATTCCAAGAAATTCATGATTGGCTGAAAAAGTATACGAATAAGAATGCAAATATCCAAGAACTCACATCCAGAAGGCTCTCAAATTTATAGCAATACCTAGAATTTTTAAGTTTTTATTATTAGTGAAACCTAGAATTATTTATTTTTTATTATCCAAGCAATTATTTTATTCTCATCCTATTTCTCCTTTGTTATAACATACCCGACAGCTCAGCGGTTGCAGCAGCGGGTTGGACGGTGGGAGGGGCGCCAGTAAATCCGCAGCCGCTGCAGGTCGCTGCAGCATCCATTGAGCCACTGCTTCTACTTCCACTTCTATAGGCGACTCGTCGCATAACTTCTCTTTTGCTACGCCTTTTGACAAATTTCTCAATAAATATTTTGAACTATACTCTATTTACTAAAAAGAGTTGGTAGAGCACTATCCCTCTTGCACAAAACTTAACTGTGATTGGTAGGCGATAAACTCTATAAGGCAGTGTACACTGTACACTGTGCGAACATTTTTTAGTCTGTGCTGTGCAGACGGAGTATAGCTGTGCCCCGCGGTTGTACCCACATTGCTCCGCGTCTTAATGTGACAATATATAGCGTATAGCCTTCTTCGATAAAGAAATTAGCGTGTTCAAGCAAATAAACAAATAAACAAATTCTTATCTAGATACGTTTTTATTCTACTTCGTGTAGGTTATAGTTAACCATTTTAACGTGATAACGTTTTTAAAATCGTTTTAGTCGGGTGACATGAAACTTGTGTCACACCAAAACCTCACGAGCGCGATCGCAGGTATAACGAGAGAGAGACGGACCGATCTCCCGTCTCATCTCGAGCGCTGCCACCAATAAGACGTTATCACGTAAACATCTCGATCGTAAACCTACTTTACAAACAACCAATTTTTGTTTCTACTTTTCGTAGATACCAGTTTGCCATTAATGGATGACTTCCACTCCCTACTTATTATTTTTGTAAGAAGTGACATCTATGCAAATATGCTTATAGAAGCTATTTCTATATGTGTGTGTTGACACTATTTCCCCATCATTTATTTTATATTATTAGCCACTAGTTACCTAGTACTTGTAATTCAGCACTATACATATAAAAAAATTGACAATACACTTTCGCCAATCAACCATACCCTACTTTACAGGAACGGTTCAGCAATGTTCTATAAATTTCAATTATTGACGTGACAACGTCTTATAATTCGATAGCCGGCTGCACGCACGAAAAAACATGACTCAGGCGGCGTTACCTCGCTCTGAGGCGTTCCATGTAAGGCTTGAAGTGCGAGCGAGAACGCGGAACGAGCGACAAAGAAGTATAATCGGACGTTGTCACGTTCAACTATCGTCAGTAAATCGACTTTACAGACAACCAATTTTTATATTCCTACTCACATCTCGCCGGTCTCGGGTGTAGCAGCAGATGCAGCAGCGAGCCGTTGGCCGCCATCAAGTACAGGGGTACGGCACACCCGCGCCCGCTGGCGGAGGGTAGCGCGCACCCGAACCACGAGCGTGCTAGTAGTGGTGCTGCACCGTTATCTTCTGATAGCGACGATAGGCGCTGACGACCTGGGAAATACGTTATAGTTGTAGGAAATAAGATTATACTAAAAAAAAAACATTATTGTAACTCAAACATTTATTTATTCAAGTAGACTTCGTTTAGAAGCGCTTTTGAATCGTCAAATTGCATAAAACCTAACATAGATACAGGAATACGATCAAAATAAAAGAATTAAAAAAGTGTAATCTATAAAGCATTTGACTGAGTAGAACCTAGTCTATTAGACATATTTATGTGTAATTTTGCTACACTCTTTTCAATATACATATCATAATCTGGCAAAAACATACTTCCATCGATATTAAATTAAAAATGAAATTAAGAAACATACAAATTTAAGCACAGTATGAAATTAGGGAGGTTGGTGTTCCACAGGGACCTGTATTAGATCCAGTTATATTTTTATTCTTTCTAAATGACTTTTTCTATTAATAACGTAACTCACCCGAACTTGTGCGTGTGATAGTATGCGTGGGCAGATTATGCGTCGGTCTCAATTGTGCTAGCGGCGTGGAGGTGGTGGGCAGGGGGTAGGGAGGCAACCGGGGGTTGGGGTACCACGCACCAGCCACTGATCCTTCTAAACCCTGTGAAACAATTGTTTAAAATTAACTTTAAATAACATTAAAAACTGATACAGTCTTGACATTGCAATTTGAACTGAAATATTATCTAAACAAAATGTTTTAAAACATCAAAAAGTACAAATAACTTCGATCGTTACTTTTATACCACAAATAATACAATTTATATATATTTGAAAATTTTCAAATTCTTTCAAACAACTAACTATACCTTATTTTTTTTTTTAAGTGGGGAAATCTTGCATAGATACCCACGGCCTCCGGGGAGGGGCCGTGGGTTATGTCGGATTCCTACCGTCCAAAACCCCACTGTGTTCCGTCAAGCCGCATCAACGAGAGGGCCACGGGTATTGGTAGAATTCCTCCGTGATCCCATCACTTCAGCCCCTAGGTATCTTAATATACTATTATAAAGGCGAAAGTTTGTATGGATGTATGGATGTTTGTTACTCTTTCACGTAAAAACTACTGAACCGATTACAATGAAATTTAGCACACATATAGAGGGTAACTTGGATTAACATATAGGATAGGTTTTATCCCGGAAATCCCACGGGAACAGGAACTATGCGGGTCTTTGCAAACGCGGGAGAAGCCGCGGGCGGAAATCTAGTTGACTATATTTTTATCAAGTTACCGGCGTGTGCGTGTGAGCATGTGCAGCTGCGTGTATCGGCAGGCCAGCGGATCTATGGAACCGCGAGAGCCGGTTGACGACGCGCGGCTGCGTGTGCGTGCGCACACCGCACGCGCCGCCGTACGGGCTCAGCGCGAACACGTGCGTGGTGCCGCGGAGCGTGGATATGGCCGCCCAGCGACTGTCACCCGATATTGCTATGTCCTGTGTGGAAAATTTAATTCGAATTTATATGACGTGAAAAATTGTATAAATTTTTGACGTGACAACGTCTTATAATTCGATAGAGCCGGCTGTACGCACGAAAAAACATGACTCATGCGGCGTTAGCTCGCTCTGAGGTGTTCCATGTAAGGCTTGAAGTGCAAGCGAGAGCGCGGAACGAGCGACAAAGAAGCACAATCGGACGTTGTCACGTACAACTATCGTCAGTAAACCGACTTTACAGACAACCAATTTTTTTTTTGTTTTACATTAATGTGAAAAAACCGCTGGTATTTAAAATAATTTCTGTCACTGTTTTCAAAATGGATGAGTAAATTTTGTTAATTGACTTTTGCAAGCGATTGATATAATTATCAAAATATTTGAATGATTATAATATCATTTATTTATTAAAAAATAGCACCTGCGAATTTTAATACCCTGGCCTTTACTATTTACCAGAAAATAGTTACAAAAAAAATAATATTATTCAATAATTATAATAATATCATCAACGATCTGTCATCGTTGATGTTAACGTATTTGATCACTCCGTAAATAAAATTTCTTATTATTCAGAAGCACTTGTCAATAGAATTGGAAACTGCACCAAGTGATTAGTTGAAGCTTACGTTTGCAAACAAAAACAATATTTCCACAAATATCAAGTAAGTTCACTTAAAATAATAACCACTTGGACGAAAAAACATACATTTGGATGTCAACATTATTTTTCGACCTACCCTAGAAAATTTTAAGAATATTTTTCTTGCAAGTTGTCACTACTGCCAAGAGAGCATTTATTGATGTGCAAATTTTTGATGTACTGACAAACCATAGATTAAAGAGGAGCATTTACTGCTGTGCTGTTTACAAATATATTTATTTTGATAATTTATTATAAACCGCTCAAGATTAAGATAGTTCATACTTCTTGTTTAAAATGAGTTCCTGTAATGCTTGTCACCGTGTTATTAGTATTACCGAGAGATTATCATGTTCACTTTGCTCACAATGTTACCATTTCGCTTGTGTGAATTTCACGAAAGAAAACTTTACGAAAATGTCTAGCAAAAATAAAGCGACTTGGAAATGTCCGGAGTGCAAGGTGACTAAGAGGAAAGGAGATATCAGTGACACCCCGGTCAAAGATTCGGGTGATACGATTACAAATTTCGGGAATAAAGATGATGTAATTTCTATGGATACCTTTAATGAGCGTATTTTATTGTTCGAGTCTACAATTTTGACTAGAATGGAGTCATTGCTTACAGAATCTTTTGAAACAAGGTTAAAGACTGAATTTGAATCAATTCGCAATGATGTCAAGTTAATTCCAGAACTAGCAAAATCGGTCGAGTTCTTTTCATCAAAATATGACGAAGTTTATAAAGAACTACAAGAAGCCAAATCTGAATTAACGGAACTTCGTCATGAGAATGTTCAGCTTCGTGAAAACATGAAGCATTTAACTTATAAAGTTGATCAAGTGGAACTCCGAGCACGGGAGAACAATATCGAAATTCAGTGCTTACCAGAACACGCCAATGAAAACTTGGTTAATACTGTAATGCAGCTGGCGAAGATTACTTCGTGTCCTTTAATAGAAAAGGACATAATCTCCTGTACACGCGTGCAAAAAGTAAACCCCAAATCGAACAGGCCGAAGTCTGTTATTGTTAAGCTCTCCTCGACACGTCTACGTGATTCTATTCTGGCTTCATATTTTACATTCAACAAGACAAATTCAAGCGACAAACTGAATAGCGCACATCTTGGAATTGGAGGAGAAAAGCAGTCAGTTTATGTGATGGAGCACCTGTCTTCTTGCGTCCGAGAACTTCACGCTCAAGCTCGTATCCTCAAGAAAGAAGGAGTGTGTAAATACGTCTGGGTTCGCAATGGCCGTGTTATGGTTAGAAGGAACGATTCTTCGCCTGCTGTGTGGGTTAAAAATGCGGACGTTTTAAGTAAGTTCAAAGTGCTTGGTTAAAATATTATGTATATTGTATATCCCTTTTTTAAATGTCTCTTATAATAATCACAATGAATTCGTTGAATATTTATTACCAGAACTCTAGAAGTATTCGTGGTAAACTGCTCGAGTTAAAACTGTCGAGTTCCGCCTGTACATATGATTTGATAATACTTACGGAAACATGGCTCAACAATAGTGTTTCGATGCTGAAATTCTTAATGATAGGTACCAAATCTTCAGACGGGACCGATCCACTACTAGTAGTCGCAAAAATGACGGTGGTGGAGTGCTTATTGCTGTTTCTAAACAAATTAAAGCTTCACGCATCTGTTCCTTTGAAAGTGAGAGCGAAGATTTGTGGATAAAGATATCTACTAATCACAATAATTCCAGTAAAACTCTTTTTATATGCGCCGTTTATTTACCACCACCATTGACACTCCCTCAACTGGAATCCGAATTGATTTCAATGAGTAAAGCTTTCACGAACATAGGGGACAGTAATGTCTTAATCGTCGGTGATTTTAATACGAGTAAACTTCTATGGGACATACCCTCCACCCAACCTGAACGTCACTCAACGACCTCACTTATGGTGGATTCTAATTTGATGTCTAGTTGCTTGAACGATTTTTTGGCATTACATAATTTGCGGCAGTACAATACAGTTTTAAACTCTGATGATAAAATTTTGGATTTAGTCCTCAGTAATATTGATTATGTTAAGACAGAACTAGCTTTATCAGCACTGACTAGGGTCGATTGCTATCATCCGGCTATTAATATTTTAGTAGACTTTCCCGTGCACAAATTTTTAAAAAGGAATAGAGTGGTGAAACTTAATTTCATGAAAGCTGATTATGAAGTTATCAAAAGCAAACTTTATGAAATTGACTGGAATGCGGAATTAGCCACCATAAATAAGGTAGACGATATGGTAGAAAAGTTTTACTCCATTATTAATCATATTATTGAGGACAATGTTCCCAAAAAACATATGCACAAAAATTATTTGTATCCTGTTTGGTATGGTAAAAATTTAATAAAACTTTTAAAAGAAAAAGAAAAAATAAGAAAAAAATTTATGAAATATAAAAATCCTTTAGATAAACTGGAGTTTAACTTAGCGAGAACTCGATGTCATAACGAGATTAAGCTAAGCTACCAAAAATATCTTAAAAACGTCGAAGTTTCTTTAAGTAATAATAATATAAAAGCTTTTTGGTCGTATATTTCCGCCAAAAGAAATTCTAAAGGTATAATTCTAAAGGTATAATACCGGAGGAAATGCTTCTTAATAATGTTGTTTATTCCTCTCCTGCAGATATATGTAGTGCCTTTGTTGAACACTTTTCTTCCGTGTATACCAAAAGTAATTGGATTAATTTAGTACAGCTTATAGATGAAACTTCTCCTCGAAATAATATTTTGGATAGAATTGTATTGGATAACGCCTCAGTGATAAAATCCTTTAGAAAATTGAATATCAATAAGAGCGCTGGACCCGATGGTATCCCTCCTGTTTTCGTTTCTCGTTGTGCTGATTGCCTTTCAGTGCCATTAAACATAATATATAATAAATCTTTAAATAGCGGTTATTTTCCCTCACAGTGGAGGACATCTAATATAGTTCCTATTCCTAAAAGCGGCGAAGCTAGAGATATTCAAAACTACAGACCCATTTCACTGTTATCTGTGTTTGCAAAATGCTTTGAATCGCTGATATACCCATACTTAACATACCACTTAAAGGCCGAATTAATACCTGAACAACATGGTTTTCGTAGTGGGATGTCTACCTTAACTAATCTGGTCACTTACACTGATGATTTGTGTGATGTTATTGATAGAGGTCAAGAAATAGATGCAATATATATGGATTTTAGTAAGGCATTCGATAAGGTGGATCATTCGCTGCTGCTTAAAAAGTTGTCAAGGGTTGGTATTCATGGTCTAATGTTAAAGTGGTTTGCAACTTACTTAGGCAATAGAACGTCAAAAGTTACGGTTAATGGTTATGAATCGCAGCCATTTGTAGCTACTTCGGGTGTTCCCCAGGGCTCGCACTTGGGGCCTATTCTGTTTTTAATTTTTATTAATGATTTGTCCTATGAAATTAATCACTCAAAATTTATACTATTCGCGGATGACCTTAAAATATTCAAAAATATACATAATACAGAGGATGCTAAATTTCTTCAAGACGATCTAAATCGAATCTCAGAATGGACAGTATCTAATAAGCTACCGTTAAATATAAATAAATGCAAATTTATAAAATTTTCCAAAAAGTTACGACCTCAATCATCTTCGTATTCCATTAATAATATAATCCTTGAGGAGATAACCCAAGTGCGAGACTTAGGAGTAACATTTGATAAAAAATTAGGTTTTATTCATCATATTAATAATATAGTAACGAAATCTCTAAAACTTCTTGGGTTTGTGTGGAGAAATTGCAAAATGTTCAAAAGTGTGCTACCTATAAAAATTGTATATTGTTCATTAGTAAGATCTCTCTTGGAATATTGCTCACCAGTCTGGAATCCATCTTATCGATGTCACATAAAAAGACTTGAGTCTGTACAGAAAAAGTTTCTTTATCTACTTACTTTTCATCAGCAAAAACTTAAATCTTTAAAATCATACGACCTCAGATTAAACTTTTTTAAAATGGAAAGTCTTAAACATAGGAGATGGATGGCAGATCAAATGTTGTTATATAAAATTGTTACAAATTCGTATATTTGTCCTAATCTTCTATCAAAAATTAATATAGCTGTTCCAAGGAGATACTCTAGGAAAACCAATGTATTTTTTGTCAAAAGATATAGAACCAATTTAGGCTTCAACAGCGTCATTGCTAGAGTTTGTCGGGAACATAATAGATTATTTAATAGCACAAAAGTTGACATCAACTTTCTTAGTTTGTTTGCATATAAAAGCGTTTTACATAAAAATTATACTGATGAGAATAATGTTTTCTGATTAGAATTTATACTACGATTAGAAGCTATAATTTGATACAACTCAAAAATGCATGTTGTATTTGCCTGTAATTGGATCTACATCTTGCTATGCATGCTAATTTATGTCACATACTCAAAATATATTATAAATATAAGATGTACATCTGTTGGCAAATCAAATAAATAAATAAATAAATAAATAAATAAATATCATGTAATTAAAAAAAAACACTCACTTGCACTCTAGCCGTCGTGTCGCCACGGTGCAAAACATACAGGTGGTGAACAGACGCAAGACTGGGTCCGCAGGGATGGGGGTTAATTCTAAACACGTGGAAGTCGTGTCCTCTACGGTCAGCTGTTATCAGCAACATGCCGCTCGGATCGAACTTAAGGGCTATTATCGCCTCTGAGTGTGCTATGAAGTGAGCTACTATGGGGTCGCATGGCTCTTCGCAATCTTGGCTGTCTTCATCCTCATTACCCTAAGAATATAAATAAAGTTAACTTAGTTACATACATAATTTAAAGCGATACATAATGTGCATTGAATCTTTAGTGTTAGAATAGATTTAATTTGGAAAGGTGCATTGAATAACAACATCTTTTGCATGTTTATGGCTGGCGTCCACTAGGCGGATCGGGCCGGGCCGCATCGCAACGCAAAAATACGCCGGCCTATGTTTTGTATGAAACATCGTCCATTAGCGACGGATCGGGCCGGGGCGGGCCGCAACGCATTGGCGGATATCGCTTCGCAGGCGAATTTCTGCCGGCGGTGCGCTGCGGCCCGGCCCGCCCCGACCCGTCTAGTGGACGCAGGCAGGCGGATGTGAGCGGCGAGCGTCTGTTAGATAAAATCCGCCTAGGCGGTCCGCCGCGCCCCGTACAGGTGGACGCAGGAGCAAACAGCGCGTCCATTAGAGACGGCCCGTTGCGATGCGGCCCGGCCCGATCCGCCTCTAATGGACGCCTAGCATTAGAATGTTGGGCAGCTGCCATTTACTAAAAGAATTTAAATCAATTGACGAATAATCCGCCTTATAGCCATTCAGATATGCATTTAAATAAGCTTCAACAACAACAATAGTTAAAATTAGAAACTTTATTAAAATTATCTAAAAGTAGTCTCATTAAGTAATACCAAAATAAATGTAGTGTTCTACTTTAGATACAAATCATATACTGATAATTCTACACAAAAACATGATACTTGAATTTAAAAGTGAAACTTCTCTGAGAAAAATTTTGGTGTCTATGAATCTTGCATAAGAAGTTTCACTTCTGACACGTGCGCGGCACATACATTTTTATTTTATTAAGTCATAAAAATACCTCAATGTCCAATATAGTGACAATCCCCGGTTGCTGTATATCAGTGTGCGGTGGGGATGGTGATTGAGAAGTGCTCCTACCCCCAGCAAGGCTATGAGCCACACTTTCACCGAGTCCACGCAACCCCTTACTGAGAGACTTTGCAGCGTGTAACACTGTTGCTGTGTAGCTGGTCACGCCTTCACCTGAAAGTTGGTTTTATTTACTTTATATTGAACTAACTTTCCGGACTGCGGCTTCGCCCATGTTGTCATAGAAAATCCCGTGTAAAGGATAAAACCTATCCTAACCTATATCCTTTCTCAGGTCTCAAGCTAATACTGTACCAAATTTCATCCAAATCGATTCAATGGTTTAGATTAAGTAAAATAATATTGTTTTTTTACATAGACTAGGTAAACTCAATTTTGTGTAATCATTTAATTGGTTATACATATATGTTTATCATTTAATTGGTTATATATTATGTAAAACCTAAAAACCTTGTTATTACACCTGTTATTATTACTGAACATGCCTTTATTTGATAACAAATTCTAATTCCTGCATTAAAACATCTGCATGAATAATTTTATTTCAAGGTCTCAATATTATTTTGTTAACTGATTCAATCATCGTAAAACATAATATTATTTTTGATTACATATTTATTTCTTCATACAAATATAAATAGAAACAAGATTATTCATTTTACTCCAAAAATAAATTTGTTAAAAATATTCTTAGAGAAAAAAAATAGATTAAAGAGTTAATTTCTACAAAATATAAAATATAAAAAAATACATACATTTTGTATTCACATAAAAATGTTTATCGTATTAAACTCATTATCAAGGCTATAAGAAAAACTTATTACTGGAAGTAATATTTCCCCTACTTAATAAACAAAGCTTTAAATAGTTTTATTATCTTTGTACATATTACATTTCTATAAGATGTTATAAAACAATATTTTACTTCACATTGATAGCATTAATTCTTACAATGATTTATGTAATGTATGTAACAACATTTTGTTTAAAAACAATTTTTTTTTTTAATAAATTAAATTTGAATTAAGTTTGAAAACACTTACTTTCACAACCTCCACTGCTGCGTTTCGAGGGATTCAACTTCTTATCAGCGTAAGCTAACCAGCGATCACCAAGAGCCAAAGGGTTGATCGGTGATGTACCACCCAGAGGACAAGGGCAGGGGTAGCAAGTGGTGATAGCGAGTCTATCTTCCAATGTGGCCGCGTCGAATACCGCGAAACGCTCAGAAAACGATACAACCACAGATCTTTTATTGGCCAATACATCAAGAATGGGATTCTTGAATTTTATGCTTTTCACCTGTGAATGTAAATTATTTCTTATAATTATACAATAAAATACTTTAAAGTATGAAATAAAGCATTCCTTCAATTAATAAATTCATATCTCAAACAATATTCAAAGCAATATTCAATTCACTCTGGCGGGTCACGAGTGGCTGAGTTGGTCAAGCGTCTGCCCCGGATTGGCGTGATAGGATGCGGGTTCGCGGTCCGCCTCGTGATCGAATTTTTTCTATTCTTTATAAATTTTTATTTATTAAGCATTTGAATGCTATAATACCAAAAATATCAAATTCAATATTCAAAGACTATAATAAATGAAGAATATATTTTTGAAGTGAAAACTTCTTTAGCGGCGTTGGGTATAAAATCTTAAACTCGCGTCAGGACACGTGGCCTGATCGAAAAAGCGTAAGACGGATGTTTTTTTTTTAGCCCTTATATTCCATGCGTAAGAGGGATACCATTCCAAAATATCAAACATGCTGAACGTTAATAATCAAGTTTTCACTTCTGCCGGCACTCCCGGAGTGCAACCCGTCTTTTTTTTTTATCTGCTACATATTTTGAATACATATTTTTTTAATAACCCAACTAAATATAAAATACTTTACCTGTTCACCACCCCTAATGGAAATAAAGCTCAGAGAACAAAATGCTGGTCCAGGGCTTGCAGAGTCGCATAATGCTATGAGAGGCCTTTTCGATGCAAAGCAATCGCCGTGCTGCGGAGTTGGCAGTATACGGAGCACTCTCACTGTCCCCTGGCGCCATGATAGCACCTCTTGGGCCTCACCGTTTGGTGAAATCAGCCACACTTGAACCCCAGCTCCATAACCCAGGATTAAGAGTAATGGAGAGACATCATTGTCACTATCTCCTTCTGGCGCGGGTTCGTTGATGTCAGCTGTTTCAAATCTATAAACGAATTGCTATTATTTTCATTTATTAATTGTATATTATTTTATTGTTAGAATTTTTTGACGCAATGCATTTCATAATTAATCTTATATTAAATTTTTCGTTGTACATTTTATTGATATTAAGCCAGCTTTTCTACTGTTTGCACTGTACTTGTCACAGTACTAAAATGATGTTAATACTCATACTATTAATTTAAAACATTTGGTAAGGACAATGTAACCTTGCACAAGTAAGAGGTATTGTGTAATATAATTAAAATTCAACATACCTAGCCCACTGTATCACATCTTTGGGATCAACAGCGGAAGATGATGATAATGTGACATCATTTATAAAGCCGGAGACAGCATCAATGATGCTTCGGTCACTAGGTGGCTGTGATGGCACGGTGAGTGGCCCTCCCGAGCGGACATGTCGCGGGGACTCCGCCGACATGGTGAATGGTTGCCTTTATGGTGATTTAAGACATATTACATATATCACTCACACAAACCCACCAAACATTTAAAGAAATATTGCAAGATCCTAGTATTAAGTACCTACAATATTGTGAATATAAAAATAAACAAGTAAAACAAGTAGCACTGACTGCACAAGGCTTTTTATATAAATTATATGCTAAATAAACAACCCATTATATATCTTATTTCTTAATGATTAAATACTATTTTACATTATGCTAAAATTAGTACACAAATTTAATAATTTTAAAAATAAAAAAAGAATTTTTGGGTAAAAAATGATCCCGAGTGATAAAGAATAATTTTACATTTTTCATAATATAAATAGTCATGTTTCTCAGATTACATAATTATTTATCTATACAATCAATATTACATATTTATCGTAAATGGATTCGATATGATGGATTGGCGTGAAGAAAACTTCAAAATATATAGAATAGAAATATAACTTTACTACTTACTAGTAGATATTCATTTGTATACAAAGCAGAGAACAAGGACAAAGAAATCGATGCAACCTGATTCCATTGCATTGAACAGAACCGAATGCAAACTTAAAGAAAATAGATAACCAAATTATATCCGAATCATTAAGGGGTTAAGCAATATATTTACCTTTTTCAGAATAATATATTTTTAATTTCAATCCATATTCGAAGAGCGTAATTGCGTCGTTTAACTGGCAGTCAATAAAAGTGACGTCACAACAAAACAAAAAAACAACTACAAACACTCCAACACACTTTTTCACTTTTAAATCATTGATACACACACAATAAATAAATAAATTATATTAATATAAATTTATACTAAAAATAACAATGGGATACAACAGATGTTTTGAACAATGAATGTCAGTGATGGTCGAGTTTTGACGCCCGTCGTATTATCGTATAGTGTTCACACTGTTGCAAGGTATATATGTGTGTGTGAGTTTACTTAAGTAGTTGTGTACACAGCATATAGGCATAATAATATTTGTTTGTAGTTGTGATAACACTACGTTCGTAAAAACCACAGAGCAAAGTAAAAACCACGCACAGGTAAAAACATTTGTTCAGATAAGAGCGCAAAAAAAACTATTGAATTAACAAGTGTTATGTACTAGTTTCTATATTTTTAATGATATTTACATAATATTTATTAATAGAAAATTAAATTATAATGTATGAATAGTAAGTAAAACTACTTAAAAAATGAAATGTCTAATTAAAAAGTGCGCACTGACAAATTAACATAAAATTATTCTATATTTTTAAGTGTTGGTAGGTATATCGCCGATGTACATTGTGTAGGTATTTTACTTTGCAAAGTAGCATGTTGTTTTATTTTAACTGAGCATTTTGCTGAGCATTGACTTGGAATTTGGATACCTTGGTGCGCTCATAAATCCAAGTATCTACTTGTGGTATCTGCGACACAATAAAAAATACTTCGCTTGACTTCACAAAAAGAGTGAGTAGGTAAGAAGTAGAAAATATGATGATTTTGGAATGTGACAGATTTAAAGGTGTATTAACTATATTTTTTATTTATCTCGTTCAAATTTCGAACTTTTGCAAGGGCAATCATATTTCTAAGAATATTTTATTTATCATAATTGATGACCTGCGGCTCATTACCATTTCGGAAGTTTATTTACCGAACATTCATAAATTGGCGGGAAACGGAGTAATTTTTCAAAATGCATTTGCTCAAGTAAGTGACAAATTAATATTTTTCATTTATGTACTTGCATAAAACTTGCGAATGAAAGATGTATATTGTGCTGTGATATTGTGGATTTATCTTGAAAAGCTGTCTTATTCTTAAAATATAAAACCTAAATAATCTATTCATTCAATGCGATATTTTTTGTTCATTTTTCAGCAGGCGCTATGCGCTCCAAGCAGAAATTCAATATTGACCGGACGGAGACCCGATTCATTACGCTTGTATGATTTTTACAGTTACTGGCGTGATAACGTTGCGAATTTCTCAACGCTTCCACAAGTATTTAAGGAATCTGGATATGATACTTATTCCTTTGGTAAAATCTTTCACCCAGGAAAGAGTTCTAATTTTACTGATGATTACCCTTATAGCTGGTCTGTTCCTCCATATCATGCCCCTAGTGAGATTTACAAAGATTCAAAAGTTTGCAACGATTATAAGACTGGAAAATTGCAAAGGAATCTTATATGCCCTATAAATGTAACAACGCAACCAGGAAAAACATTACCGGATCTAGAAATTTTAAATAATGCTATTAATATCTTTAAAGAAAGGAATGCAACAAAGCCCATTTTTGTAGCCGTTGGATTTCACAAACCACATATACCATTGAGGTTTCCTTCACAGTATTTAGGTATGTTCCGGTTTAACTACGAAAAAATTCTCGTATTTGTTGAAAAGTATGAAAATAAATTTCAACTGCTTTTAATTTGTTACTAAAATATTATTTAAAGACTTTCTTATAGCTTGTTAAATTTTAAAAATATAGTTGATAGGTAAATCTTAATATTTTAACCTTACAGAAGATGTTCCAATAGAAAATGTAAGACCACCGTCTTACCCATGGAAACCACAAGCTCTTCCAACAGTGTCTTGGCATCCTTGGCTAGACGTCCGTCGTAGGGACGACATAAAACGGCTTAATATATCCTTTCCTTTTGGAACCATGCCCTCTGAGTGGACCTTGAGGATCAAACAGAGCTACTATGCCGCATCTTCTTATGTAGATGATTTGATTGGAAACTTATTGGCTAATGTCGATATGAGGAAAACTATCGTTGTATTGACGAGCGATCACGGTCAGTATAGCGCACAGAACATAATACGTATATATACTCAGGGGAGGTATAGCGCCCGCCCGGAAAACTTCTTGGCCAAAAAGTAGCGTGGTGGGGGAAGTTTGCGCATCAAGTTTTAGTACATTTTTAATTTTTATATGCGCAAGCTGGGGGGGACCACCACGCTACTTTTTGGCCAAGAAGTTTGCCGGGCGCTATAGTTGAATTTTCGTATGTTTTATACATTAGATGAACGTATTGGAAACATAAACAATGTGAATAAAACTTATTTTCAGGTTGGTCCTTGGGAGAAAATGGACTATGGGCAAAATACAGTAATTTCGATGTCGCGTTAAAAGTACCCCTTATATTCCATGTACCCGGCTTAAATCCAAAACAAGTAGACAGCCCTGTGGAATTATTAGACATATTTCCAACTTTGATAGAATTGGCTGGTTTAAAAACTAGCATACCAAAGTGTGAAAATAGTAAAGAAACACAATGTTTCGAAGGCAAAAGTTTAATGCCGCATATGCGTGCTAAAGTAGAAGGAGATATGAAAAGAACAGCCTTTGCTTTAAGTCAATATCCTCGCCCATCAGTACAACCTCAAACAAATTCTGACAAACCGCGCCTAAGAGATATAAAAATAATGGGGTATAGTATACGAACAAAAAGATACAGATACACAGAATGGATAGCGTTTAATAGTATTTTATTTACAAAAGATTGGAATACAACACTGGGTATAGAACTGTATGATCATGTCCTGGATCCTGAGGAATCTAATAACATTCACATGAAACATAAATATAAAGATATAAAATCTAAGCTATCGAAATTGCTTAGGGCACAAAATAATAGGTAAACATAACTTACATAAATATATAGGAATAAATTCAAGTAAAACTTTTAAATGCTTGACTTATGCTAAAAAATACTCATTATTGTATGTAGGTATGTATATCTTAAATATTTACAATAAAATTTAAATATCGTAATATATTATAGTCATAATTTACATAGCTAATGGCAGGAAGTAAAGAACTTTTTAGTATATTGCACTAGTTTAACTATATTAAAGTCTTCACCCAAAAAATAATATTATTTCAAAACTCGGAATGTCGCATCCGTTATGCCCAATTATATACGGAAAAAAGAAGCTGATGCTGCGTCTACACACTAATCTCTGCAACTGATTATTTAAGATATTTTCGGAGTCTACTGTATCGCTAATTTGAAAACTCTGCCCAATGGGAGGCAGAGTTCAGAGTTTGCTTCGGACACTTTTTGAGTGTAATTTTGAGTCTAGTTGATTATTGTACGTCAATTACGATAGCAGAAGTTTTATTAGAAATTATCACATTTATTATTCTGGATGTGTTTAAAGAACATTCAGGAAGCTCTCTCTCTCTTAATTTTATCACTTCAATCTAGAAAATTTTGTATACTTCTGACGTAGAAGCTTTAGATTGTGTTTCAAATTAGGATACTATAGCTAGGCCGGTTTTTCAATTGAGAATTGATTTGATTAAGGTTTGTGAAAGCTTATGTCACATACAAATACAAGAAAATGTTTAAGCAGCATTTAAGTATGGTTACAAACATTCTTTACATTCAGAAACTGGCTTTATATGTATAAGCTCATGAGAATAACTTCCTTGAATTCTACATTGTATACTCTTTGGTGTAAAAATACATACAGATTACAGTAATTGTAATAAAATGTGGACAATAAGAAAGCATGTCGAGTGGAAATATAGGTAATATTTTTCACTCTATGTACTAGACATGTTTGAAGCATTCCAAAATCATAAAATAAGCATTTCATAAAAATTCCTTATAACTTTCTGTTGTCAATTAATAATGCAATGTTGCAATCACATTAATACTATCTCCTGATATGATTCTAACTACATTTACATCTAAATCTAATCATCAATAATAAATTTTGTGCTACATATATCCGAAATACTCAACATTCTAAACAGTCTTGTTTACACTAAACTTCTCTTTTCTTCGGGAATAATTTTTCTGGAGTTTTCTTCCATTTCAACTTGTTTAAACCTTGCATATAATGCAGTACTGGCTAATACAATTATATTTGACGCCCACCAGAGAGAATTCTTTGTCTCATTGTACCATTGTGTTGCCATAACTGTTTGAGCACAAGCCTTTGCTGTGCCTGAGATGTTATGTGTTAATGGTGATGTTACCTGTAAATATAATTAATAATTTTAAAGTAAGTCTGGTTAAATTCAATCAATACTTAACCCATTTTATTACGTATTCAAAAAATTTACTTTTTGTAAAAAATAATGTCAATATTTGTACAAAATTAATTTACCTTAATTTGAAGAGATGTGAAATATCCTATTGCGAATCCACAAAAGCCACCAATGACCATTTGCATCCAAAAGTAGGAGCTGTGGTAATTTGGATAATTCCAAAGCACACTTAACTCCCCATTCAATACCATTAAGGGGCAGAACAATATAATGGAGTAGGCATTATTGTAATATGACAGCAGCCAAATTTCTTGATTTACACTTGGCAACACTGACTTTGTAAATATGGAATAGAGGGAAAGCATTAAGGAGCCTACAACTCCATAAATTGTCCCAATTAATGAGAATGATCCTGTAACAAATATTATAATTTTAAATACACACAACATTATTCATTTTGTGTTTAGTAAAGAAACAACAATAAACAAGGATAAGAGCATGAATGCACAGTTTTTTAAATACTAGCTTACCGCCTGCGGCTTCGCCCACTTTGTAAACTAAAACCTTCCTCTTGAATCACTCTATCTATTAAAAAATAAAAAAACCACATCAAAATCCATTGCGTAGTTTTAAAGATTTAAGCATACAAAGGGACATAGGGACAGAGAAAGCGACTTTGCTTTATACTATGTAGTGATAATCTATACCTAATAGCTCCTCCTGATCAACTCCAATATAAAATCCAAAGACAATAAATGCACAACACATTATACACCTTAAAGATGTTTTTTGTCTTAACAGCACCCAGCTGAATATAACATTAAATACTGTAGTCAAAGATCTTCCAATATAGTAGAAAGAAACACCAACATATTTTAAACATAAATTGTTGGTTGCTATCATCAGTGTGAACATTATTGATAGTGGTATTACCTGGAAAAATATAAAAACACATCAAATTGTAAACATAAGGATTTGTGGCATAAAGATTTGTGGCAATAAGATTTGTGGCATAAAGATTTGTGGCAAAAGCATTTTATTAAATCCTTACTTTCCAAACATTTTAATTATTGCGTTTTGTATCAATATACAATGATACAAAACGCAATAATTAAAATGTTTGCGCAAAGATACAAATAACCTTTAAAACTTTTTTGTACCAATGTACAAATAACTTTTAAAATATAAATACTTCCATAACAGTATTATTTATATCATACTATTATGTATTTTAAAACATTTTTTGTTCATTCAAAATACAATAAACAAAGGTAAAACCAATTGATTACAATTACAAATTGGTCATCAAGATAAGATTTCCAACAATTTAGAGATAACATGTGTAACAAATTGCTCAAATACCTTCCACATTATTTCAACGTTCCATGGTGTTCCTTTAGGGAATTTAAAAACACCTGGTATGCCACCAGTTTTACTGAGAGTAAAACATATTGTAAATGAAACTATGCATTGAAACCATGTTATAAATAAGGGTGCTTCTAGTGCCACGTCCTGACCACTGAGTAAACTTTTATTCACAAATACTGTGGCTATTGAAACAATCCTACAACCGAAAAAAAGGTATAACTTTTAGTAATGTAAAGTAAAACTGATGATCACTAATAAATTATCTAATAATCAATGAAACATAAAAAATATAATAATTATCTTACCAATAGCATGCAACAACTATAAATATTTTTATATATCTTGAACATAGATCTGTTTGGTCTTCCATATTTCTATGCTTATACATCTATGTTTTTTATTATAATTTCTATGTATTATCCCTTCGCTTCACTTGAATCTAATTTTAATTTAATACGGTACACCTATATCAACCATACACACATTACGAATTTTCAATTTCTTTTTTGACATGTCTTTATCTACTAAATTTGCAATGACATTTTTCAAAATCATTTTGATTGACGTATTATTGACGTATTGTAAGGTTTGACAGTGCTTGACTGTGACATTAATAACGTTTTCCCAAAGCAATGCGTCTAACGGAATGTACACCGACAAAAACAAAAAAATATTATTTAGTGCAGAAAAACATGTCACTTATTTATACAATTTAGATTTCGTTGTATATATTATTATTTTTTTTTTCACTTTTTACACCACGTATAAGATGGCATTCCCAAATTTATCCTTATAAGCGCAAAGATTCGTTTATTAGGGTTCCGTACTGAAACGGTAAAACGGGACCATATCACTGAGACTTCGTTGTCTGTCTGTCCAGGCTGTATCTCGTAAACCGTGATAGCTAGAAAGTTGAAATTTTCACAAATTATGTATTTCCGTTGCCGCTTTAACAACAAATCCTAAAAATTAAAATATATTTATATTAAGGGGGTTCCCCATAGTACGGAACCCTTCGTGTTCGAATCCGACGCGCACTTGGCCGGTTTTTTTATTGTGTACGAATGTTTGCAAAAAAACAATATTTTTTTTATTTTTTAAAAAGTAACATCCTAACTTTCAGTAATGTTAAAAGTATAACTAGCGGCAAATTTCTTTAGAGCGTGCCCGAATCTGCGCAAAAGAAAAAAATATGATAAATATATTAGAATTAAATTCTCTACAACTTTTCTATTTCATATTTTTTTTATAACTTGAACTGTTTTCGAGATTATCAATATTGAAGAGAAGTAAATTCACAATGTTAGTTATACAACTCCTCCGAAAAGGCTGAACCAAGTCTCATAATATTTTTGTATGTCTATTGGGTTGGGTAGATCTGAAAATCGGCCAACATCTATTTTTCATTTAGGTGACAAGAGTACGGCATAACAACGTTTGCCCAACGTTTTGTTGGTTTGTTTGTCTTTCTTGCACATCGCGTCGTCTCGTAACACGGTCTAGCTCACAGACATGTATCAAGATAGACTAAGCGAGTGTATGTACTCCCGGGTCCAAACTAAGTTTATGAAACTTACTTGACGCTGGCCTACACTCGGTCCGCGCTTGCAGTTCGCCAAGGAAAGACGTGAAGCTGAATAAAGTAAAATGCCGAATTGCGCCGTTATAAACTGTAGAAACTCCACAGCTGTGAGTGGTCGAGTTAGCAGAGATGTTTCCTTCCACCGGTAAGTAATTTTCTAATCAGAATATGCACTATTTATTTTAAAATGAAATAAAGAATATCTGTGGAAAACGATCGTGACAAACACGGATACCAAATCATACGAAATGATTCGGAATACATTGCGGCTTTTACTTGGCACGGTAAAGATCGCGTCGTATGATAACAAGCAATGAATAGCGTCTTCTCATTTTTCTGTTCTCATTTTTCTGTCCAATTTTGTGGTTAGTGATGTTCATTTGATGCAACAGTTCTCGATTCTAATCGATTTTATAATCGAACAGAAAAATGATAATTTGAAGGAGCAATTTTTCAGAAAAAAAGGCATAGATTTTTTTTGTCATTTAATACGACTTGACCTAAAACTTTTAAGTATTTTAATACAAAGGTACTAAAAGTAAATATTATGACATGGACGCCATTAGTTAAAGTGTCATCTTGGGAGTTTTTTAAGAAAACTCCTTATTGCTTAGACTATGTTTGTTTTTTTCAGTTTTCCAAGTAACCCGAACATAAAAGAAAAATGGATCGATGCAACGGGACATAAAGATTGATTGATTGACAGTTTCATTACTTTCTTTCGATGGCCTCTCTAGTACGTAGTACATGGTAACTCAATGGGCATATGTAAGAAAAAGCTAAAACACATTAGTTTACTTGTTAGAATATTAAAAGGTTTATAACTTTATTTTATCATTCCTCTGTCTGTGGTAATTATCATTTTTCTGTCTTGAATCGATTTAGTAATCGATTACGATTCATTTATTTAACTACCTCTTAGACATAGATCTAGTTTGATCTGATTTCTTTCGATTTACTTCGATGGGATAGGACGATACTAGAATCGCCGCGCGAGTGGCGTCCTAATCGATTTAGCGTAAAATGAAATTACCATCACTAAAAAGCGCTCGTGACGTCATAACGCGTCAAGGTCAGTACAAAAAATATGACACGCTTGGTTTTCATACAGATCGCGGTACTTGCGTTGTCTACTTAATATACATGTCTGTGGTCTAGCTCTATGTTATGATTTTTATGTCTGTATTCATACGTCTACGTAAAATCTCTATAATCCCATGGAAATTTCCTTGGACGGAACGAACAAGGCTGGCGACGTTAAATTTCAATAGCTATAGGTCTTCTACCACATGTCTACCAGAATCTGATGGCATATTTATATTTAAGAAATAAAAGATTTTCATGTGGCAACTTATTTGACAACAGCTATCAAATTAGTTGTCAAATTATTTGTCTTTTTTGCAGTTGATGAATAATTTTTAGGATTTTGTCTAAAAAATCTTCGAAAATGTCGAAAAAGCCGCTGCGATCACAAGCAAGAGGTGTTGTTTATAATGTGTATAGAAAAACATTCGATGAATAAGGGTCAAACACATCACAATTTTCAATTTTGAAGATTTTATTGGTAAATTGGACTTACCCGTTTTGATACTTAAAATTAAAAAAAAGATTATATGTAGGTAACTATAATATTGTTTGTTGATTAGAATATAATTTTATGAAAACTTATTACAGGAGTTTCCAATTCGTCAAGTCCAAGCTGTCCAAGTCAATTTTATAATGTGTGTACTGTTAATACTTACGAAAATAAACATAGTTTTAATTTATTTTTATTTTATTTTATAAAAAATTATAAGCAGTTTTGATCTACATTATCATTATATCGATATTTTCACATGGCATACTGGTAATGAATATACAAATATAGGTATGTGTAAATAAAAGACCGTGTGTGGCACTCGGGGACTGCCGCGATAAAGCTATAGGCTATTGCATGCTATGCCTTCAAGCCACACCTCCGTGTCCGTCGGAGTGGGGAGCGTGAGGTTTTTTCGTTACGGAATTTCTGGATTCGGTCCCCGCGCTCAAGGCCCGCGATAGAAGCTATGCAATAGCTTAATAATATGTATTACCTGTATAAAAGTAATATGTATAATTGTATATTATACATGTAAGTATGTACCTACCTACATAATATTAAGTGGATATCCATTATTAAGTACAGTATTGTCCACTTATGTAATGTGACTTTATTATCGCGTAAAAACCACAGGACAGTTCTCTGGCATATTATAATATACAGTTACATATTTTGTAAAATTAAATTGTAATACTGATATGATTTAAAAGAGCAACTATGGAGTTTCTTGCCGGTTCTTCTCCATAGATACTGCTTTCCGAATCGGTGGTAAATGTAAAAAATATGTATTGACGTTTCAAAAGTGCTTCTCCAAGAAGTCTAATTGAATAAATAAATGTTTGAGTTTGAGTTTGAGTTTGACTAATGATATTGAGGACAAAATAAAAAATAAGCAGTATCAAGATCGTTCAGTCCATTTTCCTCAGGGTTGCACACTCAAAATTTTGATTTCCCTAATTGCCATCAGATTCTGGTTTAGAAGATAAACTACGATAACATGGCGCGCCCCTCCAAAATTCAAAACGTTTGAAAGTATTTGTGAAAGTATTTACAATGCACCACCAAGATTCACAACGCATGTGTGCGTAATGAGACGGCCGTCAAACAAAAACAAATCCACGGATTTGTTGCTCGACTAGTCACGCTCTAATCGCTCATTATTATTAGTAATGGCGCTGCACTGACGTATTCTATGAAAACGACACGTGCGTTGTCTTGGGCGCTCGGCAACTTATGATTAGTTGACCAACAAATCTGGACGTAAAGTACTAAAGACGAATACGTACAACTACATACAAACTCCTTCGTAAGGATGTCACTACACACATTGAAACAGTAATTTGGAGGGGCGCGCCATGTTATCGTAGTTTATCTCTACCTATAAATTAATGAATTTCTTGAAATTTTTTTTAATAAAAAATGAATAGAATTAAATGTGCTTTTTTACAGATGGAAACATTATTTAAATTTGTCTCCGCGACGGAACGAAGGCTGACGTCAGTAACTTGATTATTTTTTGTATGATTGAACAGTGATATCGTAATTTTTAAAATTTGTACACAAACAAAGTTGTGCTAGAGGCTGTGTGATAGACACGCGTAAATTAAAAATGTCGTCGTCTCCCGAAATTAAAAATGCGGAAAGCGAAAATACCGAAGTTTCTTCCAGTTTTTTAAGTGAATTACTAAGTCCGGTGAACTTGCTCTTGACTGTTATCATTATTGTATTAGTGTATAAAATATTTAGGAGCAAGTTTGGTAAATTATCTGCAGAGGAGCCGATGCCCGAGTTGCCTAAAATTCGAAAAGACATGACTGTTGCCGAATTACGTCAATATGATGGGACTCAACCCGATGGTAGAGTTTTAGTAGCAGTAAATGGATGGATTTTTGATGCCACGCGGGGACGCCGCTTCTATGGACCCGGTGAGTGCATCAGTTTTATTAATAGCTTGTCTTTTATGAGTCAGTGATTATGCATTCATGCGCGACCTGCATTAAATATCATCGTGTTATAGATGTACCTGATTATAGAGTGCCGGAGTGTGATCGGGAGTTGAAAATAAATATGCAAATAATTATACAATTATGTATGTCATTCCATAATTCATTAAAAAAGTCGCATTTAAATTATTTTTATTTTTTTGTTCCAGGTGGTCCTTATGCAGCATTTGGTGGTAAAGATGCATCTCGAGGCCTGGCCACATTTTCCGTCACATCATCAGATAAGGAATATGACGACTTAAGTGATCTCAACTCAATGGAAATGGAATCTGTCAAAGAATGGGAGGCGCAGTTCAGAGGTAGGTTTGATAGTGAATAAAAGCTTGTTATAATGAAGGGTAGAAAATGTAATCTATTTATTCTTTTATATTCATAAATTATTCACTAATGATAATAATAATCAAATTAAAACTTGTATCAATCAATTACCACAAATATAATTGAAAAATTAAAATAAAAAAAAACTGAAGAAAAAATTTATTGATAATCCATACTCTATAATAAAATAAGTCAAAGAAATTATGTAATTATTGTTAATCTTATTCAGGCCAAATAAGTAATGCATAGAATTTTGTTATCACTGCAAACAGTTTATCATGAATACCAACAATTTTTATTTATATTTTTATCACAATCAGAGTATATAAGATAAATATATTTATTATCATAACCTATACTTATCCTTAACCATCACTAAATATTTGAATGTGTATATTATAATGTGAGTTTTGTTTACGTTTTGTTATTTTTAGTGTATATGACAAAGATGTTGTTGTTAAGGATATTTATAAGCGTGTTTAAAAGTTAATAATAGTTACATATTAATTCATAGAATGGTATAATTGTTTGAATCGTAAAAAAAAATGTATTTCTAAAGTTTAAATAGCTCCAACAATCACATTCTATACATTTCTTAACATTTAATTAACTATCACTTTTTTAAATAAACAAAACAATTTATTTTTAACAAAGCGGTTAAAAACAATCCATTAAAAGTTAAAAACACTATAAAAACATTGAACCCTTATTGATTAAAATACTAAGTTTCGAAATAAATTTCAAATGACAGTAAAAGCCAGTGATACTTAGTATGTATTTAGTGCAGCTATCAGCACTGGTTTATTTACATTGCACTATTAACCCAACCTATTAAAGCATATAAATTATATTTCTGTAACACTTGTGTGATTGTATTGAGTTCCTGAAAGATTTCCATAATATGTGGCTACTTTAGTGTTTAACATTAGTAGTTTAACATTAATTGTAACAGCATTCATGTTATATATTTTATATCAAACATATCTATATTTCATTTTCTTTGATGTAATTAGTGTTACTAATATGTTATGCAAACATATTCAGGTTTAATTTATATTTTATAGGCAATATAAATTCCCAATCCCTTGTGAATACATAAGAAAAGTTTATGTAGGTACTCAAAATTAGGCTCTGACACAATAAGGAGTAGACTATTTTTATTTTTAATATTATATCTAGCTGCAGCAATAATTTTTTTTAATATCTTCATGCTATTACATCATAACAAAAAGAGCAATTTTACACAAGAAGAAGGAAGTAATAACACCACTTTATGCAACAATAAACGCGTTTTTACAATTTAATTTTATTAGGTATCATATTTATTATGCAACTGCAAAAAATATTCGACACCTCACCTTGAAAATATTCATGTTATCAGGATATTGTAAGAGTTAATATTTATGTATGCATGTTTGTTACAATATCTTGACACTGCATTATTGTTGCACATAATATATGATGGTACGGGAGCCAGGAAAAGATTTTATGACCAAGTTCCTCTCAAGCGGTAATTAGTAAAATGCATCAAAGTATAATTCATAATTCTTTATTTACGTTAAACATGGTATTTTTAGATGTTACATTAGTGCTACAACCGCTCACCCCCCCAACCGAGTGCCAGCTGACGTTCACGAGGCTTTATAATACTATACTCTGAGGCGTCTGACGAATTATCTCTTGAGAGGAAATAATTAACCAAATTTGCACCTGGCTCCCTTACCAGAATGATTATTTTATTTGGTTTGATAATGACTATGGATCATGATTCGTCCCACTTATAGCTTACAGTGTCAAATTGTAAGTTTAACAGGTGTATTAAAAGGATAGACAGGCTACACTACACTGATAATATTCTATTTCAAAACGGCAACGGCCCTTTAAAGACCACGCTCTTGCACTCTCATGCAAATAATACTCTCATGCAGTAGTAGTTCTCGCTTAGTCTTGAGTCAGGCAATTACCTGACATTTGCATTGCGTCTTTGAAGAACCTATAACTTGAAAACATCTCAGCATCATATTATTTAAATTTTTTATTTAAAAAATATACGCATTTGCGTTTATATCAAAACGATATTTTTTGCAGTTGAATGTGTTCATTATTATCCATTCCCTTAAGATCACAGACCTAAATTATGTTAATTGACATCTAGAATTGTTGACGCCCGCTATTTTTTCTTACTTATTGGATATATATTCAAATTATGTAGAGAGACTGTGTTTTCGCCAAAGTGACCATTTTATAATTTTTCTAAATGGGAAATTAAAGATACTTAACAATAAAATAAAACCACGAGAACTATACTTAATAACCTTTATTTTTACGAAGCACATATTATTGTCGTTGAATATAATTATAATGTTGACACCTAAGACCCAATTTCACCAATATTTTCTAAATCAGACATTTATTAATCGAGCTTCAAATTAAACATGTATTTTAACATCGTTGTCAACTCTACAGGTCCCAAGAAGGAAATCTAACAGCCGATTATCAAATCGACCATTAACTGAGCGACTCACGAATCATTCATTCGTATTTTAAACCGCCCGAAACAAAATGTCATAGTTGATAATGCCATAGTTTCGCGCGTTGGGGATATTTGTTCTAGTTGTATAATAACTGTCATGTTTGGTAATTCGACTAAATTGAAATGTTCTAACACAGTATACAATTTAATAATCATGTAGAAACTTTTACGTTTGCTGGTTTATATGTCAAACGATTTGGTCGTTACCATGGTTACAAATGTTTGATGTTATTTGGAGATTGTTTTGTTGTGATTTTTCTTGTGTTATTTTAATTTTATTTTGAGTTGAATAAATACAATAATGTTGAAGAAAAATCGCGGTTCAATTTCACTTGGTCGAAGGTAAACTGGATCTGGTTGAAATTACGAAAAAAAATTCGGAGTCCGAAGGAAAGTGCGAGAGATCTCATACTAGAAGAGCAATTAAAACAAGAAAAATAAAGACAAAGCAGCAAGATACATTTAAAGTAAATTAATAGTAAATTCTTGTTTGTAATAACCTAGTATCTAGTTGTTATAACCTATTTATTGAATGATGTTGATAGGTACAATCTAAGGGTACAATAAAAATGTTTTATAAAAACACAAGTTTTATTTATTTAGGTAACATGAAAAATTACATATTTCTATAACAATGTCACATTTAAATTAAATTACGATCATCATCATCGTCAGCCCATATACTTTATCACTGCTGGGACATGGGATTGGTAGTGCTAACTTCAGGTCATTATCCACCACGCTATCTTATGATATGTCGGTTTCCTCACAATGTTTTTCACCACTGAGCCATCACTGCACTGCACTACAATAAGCAGTTGGTCTGTAGGTGAAACTGATAGATTCCTAAAACAGAATTTAAAATTAAGATAAGTACATTTCATAATCATGAGGAGGCCTGAGCCTTACCTGAGTAGTGGTGAAGTTTACATTTTTAAGTACCTATATTGGTATTCAATACTAGATTTGACATGACTCACAGGATTATTATGGTTTAATTGAAAATAATACAGTATGTAGGAAGGAACCTTTTATGCACATAAATATAAATATTACCTCACGAGATAGTTTTACTTACAGATCCGACGGTTATTCGAGTTTATCTTCAATTAATTGCAATACTTCCAAAACCGATTGTTTTGATAAACGAAATCTTGTACTAAAATCAACATCATCATATTCTTCGAAACAATGACGACGTCTTTATAAATTCTGGGCCGTCGCGGTCGCACTATATAATCCAAATTATACAAATCATCCAACACATCTTCATTTACAAAAATAAAATAGTATGCAGAGTCCATCTTGACAGCAAGAAAACTTCAAATCATTTTTTCTAATCGCTTGTTAAAAATTTAAAGAGCCTCTATGCCACGGGTTAAATATAATGCCGTGTTAAGGAAACTAATCCTCGATTAGGTCATGGTGGGACACTCCCTTACATTGATGTCCCGTTAAAAGAGTTAACAGCGTGTTAAACTAACTAACAGAGCTTGATGAAACTGGGCTAAGACCCAATTTCACCAATATTTTCTAAATCAGACATTTATTAATCGAGCTTCAAATTAAACATGTATTTTAACATCGTTGTCAACTCTACAGGTCCCAAGAAGGAAATCTAACAGCCGATTATCAAATGGACCATTAACTGAGCGACTCACGAATCATTCATTCGTATTTTAAACCGCCCGAAACAAAATGTCATAGTTGACAATGCCATAGTTTCGCACGTTGGGGCTATTTGTTCTAGTTGTATAATAACTGTCATGTTTGGTAATTCGACTAAATTGAAATGTTCTAACACAGTATACAATTTAATAATCATGTAGAAACTTTTACGTTTGCTGGTTTATATGTCAAACGATTTGGTCGTTACCATGGTTACAAATGTTTGATGTTATTTGGAGATTGTTTTGTTGTAATTTTTCTTGTGTTATTTTAATTTTATTTTGAGTTGAATAAATACAATAATGTTGAAGAAAAATCGCGGTTCAATTTCACTTGGTCGAAGGTAAACTGGATCTGGTTGAAATTACGAAAACAAATTCGGAGTCCGAAGGAAAGTGCGAGAGATCTCATACTAGAAGAGCAATTAAAACAAGAAAAATAAAGACGAAGCAGCAAGATACATTTAAAGTAAATTAATAGTAAATTCTTGTTTGTAACCTAGTATCCTAGCCTAGTATCTAGTTGTTATAACCTATTTATTGAATGATGTTGATAGGTACAATCTAAGGGTACAATAAAAATGTTTTATAAAAACACAAGTTTTATTTATTTAGGTAACATGAAAAATTACATATTTCTATAACAATGTCACATTTAAATTAAATAAGGATCATCATCATCGTCAGCCCATATACTTTCTCACTGCTGGAACATGGGATTGGTAGTGCTAACTTAAACTTAAACACGGTAAGGGATCAGGTCATTATCCACCACGCTATCTTATGATATGTCGGTTTCCTCACAATGTTTTTCACCACTGAGCCATCACTGCACTGCACTACAATAAGCAGTTGGTCTGTAGGTGAAACTGATAGATTCCTAAAACAGAATTTAAAATTAAGATAAGTACATTAATTCATAATCATGAGGAGGCCTGAGCCTTACCTGAGTAGTGGTGAAGTTTACATTTTAAGTACCTATATTGGTATTCAATACTAGATTTGACATGACTCACAGGATTATTATGGTTTAATTGAAAATAATACAGTATGTAGGAAGGAACCTTTATGCACATCAATATAAATATTACCTCACGAGATAGTTTTACTTACAGATCCGACGGTTATTCGAGTTTATCTTCAATTAATTGCAATACTTCCAAAACCGTTTGTTTTGATAAACGAAATCTTGTACTAAAATCAACATCATCATATTCTTCGAAACAATGACGACGTCTTTATAAATTCTGGGCCGTCGCGGTCGCACTATATAATCCAAATTATACAAATCATCCGATACATCTTCATTTTCAAAAATAAAATAGTATGCAGAGTCCATCTTGACAGCAAGAAAACTTCAAATCATTTTTTCTAATCGCTTGTTAAAAATTTAAAGAGCCTCTATGCCACGGGTTAAATATAATGCCGTGTTAAGGAAACTAATCCTCGATTAGGTCATGGTGGGACACTCCCTTACATTGATGTCCCGTTAAAAGAGTTAACAGCGTGTTAAACTAACTAACAGAGCTTGATGAAACTGGGCCTAAGACCCAATTTCACCAATATTTTCTAAATCAGACATTTATTAATCGAGCTTCAAATTAAACATGTATTTTAACATCGTTGTCAACTCTACAGGTCCCAAGAAGGAAATCTAACAGCCGATTATCAAATGGACCATTAACTGAGCGACTCACGAATCATTCATTCGTATTTTAAACCGCCCGAAACAAAATGTCATAGTTGACAATGCCATAGTTTCGCACGTTGGGGCTATTTGTTCTAGTTGTATAATAACTGTCATGTTTGGTAATTCGACTAAATTGAAATGTTCTAACACAGTATACAATTTAATAATCATGTAGAAACTTTTACGTTTGCTGGTTTATATGTCAAACGATTTGGTCGTTACCATGGTTACAAATGTTTGATGTTATTTGGAGATTGTTTTGTTGTAATTTTTCTTGTGTTATTTTAATTTTATTTTGAGTTGAATAAATACAATAATGTTGAAGAAAAATCGCGGTTCAATTTCACTTGGTCGAAGGTAAACTGGATCTGGTTGAAATTACGAAAACAAATTCGGAGTCCGAAGGAAAGTGCGAGAGATCTCATACTAGAAGAGCAATTAAAACAAGAAAAATAAAGACGAAGCAGCAAGATACATTTAAAGTAAATTAATAGTAAATTCTTGTTTGTAACCTAGTATCCTAGCCTAGTATCTAGTTGTTATAACCTATTTATTGAATGATGTTGATAGGTACAATCTAAGGGTACAATAAAAATGTTTTATAAAAACACAAGTTTTATTTATTTAGGTAACATGAAAAATTACATATTTCTATAACAATGTCACATTTAAATTAAATAAGGATCATCATCATCGTCAGCCCATATACTTTCTCACTGCTGGAACATGGGATTGGTAGTGCTAACTTAAACTTAAACACGGTAAGGGATCAGGTCATTATCCACCACGCTATCTTATGATATGTCGGTTTCCTCACAATGTTTTTCACCACTGAGCCATCACTGCACTGCACTACAATAAGCAGTTGGTCTGTAGGTGAAACTGATAGATTCCTAAAACAGAATTTAAAATTAAGATAAGTACATTAATTCATAATCATGAGGAGGCCTGAGCCTTACCTGAGTAGTGGTGAAGTTTACATTTTAAGTACCTATATTGGTATTCAATACTAGATTTGACATGACTCACAGGATTATTATGGTTTAATTGAAAATAATACAGTATGTAGGAAGGAACCTTTATGCACATCAATATAAATATTACCTCACGAGATAGTTTTACTTACAGATCCGACGGTTATTCGAGTTTATCTTCAATTAATTGCAATACTTCCAAAACCGTTTGTTTTGATAAACGAAATCTTGTACTAAAATCAACATCATCATATTCTTCGAAACAATGACGACGTCTTTATAAATTCTGGGCCGTCGCGGTCGCACTATATAATCCAAATTATACAAATCATCCGATACATCTTCATTTTCAAAAATAAAATAGTATGCAGAGTCCATCTTGACAGCAAGAAAACTTCAAATCATTTTTTCTAATCGCTTGTTAAAAATTTAAAGAGCCTCTATGCCACGGGTTAAATATAATGCCGTGTTAAGGAAACTAATCCTCTAAACTAATTAGTTTCTATCTAAACTAATTAGTTTCCTTAACACGGCATTATATTTAACCCGTGGCATAGAGGCTCTTTAAATTTTTAACAAGCGATTAGAAAAAATGATTTGAAGTTTTCTTGCTGTCAAGATGGACTCTGCATACTATTTTATTTTTGTAAATGAAGATGTGTTGGATGATTTGTATAATTTGGATTATATAGTGCGACCGCGACGGCCCAGAATTTATAAAGACGTCGTCATTGTTTCGAAGAATATGATGATGTTGATTTTAGTACAAGATTTCGTTTATCAAAACAATCGGTTTTGGAAGTATTGCAATTAATTGAAGATAAACTCGAATAACCGTCGGATCTGTAAGTAAAACTATCTCGTGAGGTAATATTTATATTTATGTGCATAAAAGGTTCCTTCCTACATACTGTATTATTTTCAATTAAACCATAATAATCCTGTGAGTCATGTCAAATCTAGTATTGAATACCAATATAGGTACTTAAAATGTAAACTTCACCACTACTCAGGTAAGGCTCAGGCCTCCTCATGATTATGAAATGTACTTATCTTAATTTTAAATTCTGTTTTAGGAATCTATCAGTTTCACCTACAGACCAACTGCTTCTTGTAGTGCAGTGCAGTGATGGCTCAGTGGTGAAAAACATTGTGAGGAAACCGACATATCATAAGATAGCGTTGTGGATAATGACCTGATCCCTTACCGTGTTTAAGTTTAAGTTAGCACTACCAATCCCATGTCCCAGCAGTGAGAAAGTATATGGGCTGACGATGATGATGATCCTAATTTAATTTAAATGTGACATTGTTATAGAAATATGTAATTTTTCATGTTACCTAAATAAATAAAACTTGTGTTTTTATAAAACATTTTTATTGTACCCTTAGATTGTACCTATCAACATCATTCAATAAATAGGTTATACCAACTAGATACTAGGTTATTACAAACAAGAATTTACTATTAATTTACTTTGTATTTATTTTTCTTGTTTTAATTGCTCTTCTAGTATGAGATCTCTCGCACTTTCCTTCGGACTCCGAATTTTTTTTCGTAATTTCAACCAGATCCAGTTTACCTTCGACCAAGTGAAATTGAACCGCGATTTTTCTTCAACATTATTGTATTTATTCAACTCAAAATAAAATTAAAATAACACAAGAAAAATCACAACAAAACAATCTCCAAATAACATCAAACATTTGTAACCATGGTAACGACCAAATCGTTTGACATATAAACCAGCAAACGTAAAAGTTTCTACATGATTATTAAATTGTATACTGTGTTAGAACATTTCAATTTAGTCGAATTACCAAACATGACAGTTATTATACAACTAGAACAAATAGCCCCAACGTGCGAAACTACGGCATTGTCAACTATGACATTTTGTTTCGGGCGGTTTAAAATACGAATGAATGATTCGTGAGTCGCTCAGTTAATGGTCGATTTGATAATCGGCTGTTAGATTTCCTTCTTGGGACCTGTAGAGTTGACAACGATGTTAAAATACATGTTTAATTTGAAGCTTGATTAATAAATGTCTGATTTAGAAAATATTGGTGAAATTGGGTCTAAAGGTCGTACCAATTTATATAAATTAAACAGCCACTGTTCTATATATGACACAATGGCACGTATTGAACAATTAATGTTCTTTTCCTTTTTAAATAAGTTTTTATTTTATTTTTCCTTTTTTTACTTTACTAGAAAGTACACATTTTAAAAGTAAAATGTGAGAGAATTAATTTTACACACAAAATTACAATTATTTTTTATAATAGGAATACCGTATGTTTATTCTGGCTATTATCTGTTTATTTATACTGGGACCACGTAATGCACATAAAAATGATACAGAATATGATATTTAATATTTTATCTTTGGGCTAGTATAATATTTAGTGAGCATTGAGTGAAGAATGTCTCTCAAACGTTCGATAAATTATTTTCTTATAGCATGTTGGTAAATCCTTATTAGATTAAACCACCACCTCCTACGGCTTCGCTTTCGTGGATTATAAATAAGTTTGGAATATCAAAAAGAATATTGAATGTACAGAAATGATCTGGTAAGGGCGCGTTCCCACCGTGTCGTGACGACAGATAATCGTGTAGTTTTAAGTGTCGTGGCTTATATGTTTAAATGGAGGTGTTCACATTTAGAACGACACAATTTACTGTCGTCTACGACAGTTTTTGCAGTGACGACACTTTGTCGTGACAGTGGGAACGGCAAGCACGACAGTTGTAAAACGATAAAAAATCGTGGACGGCAACTCTATGACGTCCATTTAACTCAGGAGAGTAAACGCACTAGTAATCACCAAGCGAACGCAGAGGCGACTAGATTTGTAGCTTGCTGATGATGTGTAAACGACAAAGCGACTGCCAGGAAACGATAAAATGTCGTCGCGATCCAATGGGAACAGCTAGATATGACAGTCGCTAAACGATAAAAAATGTTGACGACAAACAATCGTTATAATGGGAACAGGTAGAGACGACAGTCGTCGAACGATAAATTAGTCGTTACGACATAGTGGGAACGCGCCCTATCTGTTTTATTAAATGCGTAGATGATCATTAAAATTTTTGTCATTTCAGAAAAGTACGACCTCGTCGGGCGGTTGCTGAAGCCGGGCGAGGAACCCGCGAACTATTCAGACGAAGAAACGGAAGAAACCGAAGTATCGACAAACAACCCCGAACAGAAAAAGGAACAATAAACTGCATACTTGACGAAAATCATTCATCACATTGACCGATGTGTCAAAAAGTTAGGTCGATCGATATGTAAATCGCTTTTTTTATCATTTTTGAGCACAATAATCCTTTTGTCCCGCTTTATCATTGTTTAACAAACTATATTTATTAAATCTTACTTCAATATCCGTGCTCATAGATTCTAAAATATCCTAACTTTTTGATTTATCGTTCAAATAACAGAACGCTTAATAATTCTACTAATGGTTACTGAGGACTCAAGTTGCGCACAAATTTTTTGTTCATCATAAACTGAAATTTTAGCAAAACAATTTACTTGGCTACCAAGTAAAAAAATCGCAAACTGTCGACATTTCTCACCGAGACTTCATTCAGTTCAAAACAACTATAATTAGTAATCATTAAGTCGGTTACGAATATCGTGTGATTGCTAACTGCCACTAATTATAAGTGTGGGAGATTTTTTCACAATGATTTTTTCTCTAGGTTTATATATTAAAAAATATATGTATTCATGACGCATAAGTAACATATTATGATAAATGCGAAACAATATAAATCTGTAGTGTTATGTAACCTCAGGCCTCAGTGACCAACGCAGGCTCGTCGGCTTCGCGCTACATAACTCGAGACCTACTTATCTTATTCTGAAACTGTTGCTTTTTACATATTTTTGAAGGTTATATGTAGTTTATATTGTTGTATATTTACAGTTTTGTGAATCGAAAGACTGAGTGATGGCGAAATAAAGTTGATAACGTTAAGGGACATTAGCCTAACACATTCCCCTGATCCCTTGTTATGAAATTGCGTTTCAACTTTTATTGTTCTGGATCGAGAAGTGGGATTTGGATTGTTTTGATGAAGTGAATAGAAACTAAAATCGCTAGCTTATAATTTCTAGCTTCTAATATTAAAAATATATAGAATATCAAATGTGTATTTCTATGTTTTCAATGTCCAAAGCAAACCGATTTCTCGATCTAGAACATAGCCACAATGTTTTGTTATATTATTATGTGCATTTATTGCGAATTTTAGGTTTATTTATTGGATCAAAATTGTCTTTATTTCGAAATTCATACATTTGACTTTACCTTATTCGTTTCTCCTTGACCTTTGGTACTTAAACATGGTAACATTGAAATCAAGTGTTGCAAACTTAAAAATGAAATGTGCATAATAAAGTTTAATGTCTAATGTTTGTAATTATAATAAATTTTGAATAAAGCGTGTTGCCAGTTGTGTGTTATGTTGTTTTGATATTGTTTTAACAGTCAATATGTTTATGGCTATTAATTTTATATGTGAACATTATATGAACGGAAAAAATATATTTAGACACATGAAAAAACAGATATATTATCCTATCTATTTTTGGCTAGTGTGTCTGTGTGTATTTTTTTTACTAATCAACATTATTTATCCAACAATAGGACGCCGCTCTTTTCACTTTTTTAACTATGGAGACAATGAAATTAGGCTAAATCATTTAAGTTCACTGTAGCACTCTATTAATTGTTATATTTATTAATTTGCCTTTTTTGTGACTAAATTAGTTTAAAGTGCGTTAAGTTATTAATTGGTTGAGGTTTGTAATCGTAAGTGTGGAATAAGCTTTGGAAGATTAGGCGCTATTCATCATAATGCTTTAATTTATTTGTGACTTTCCATTTCGCCTATTTTATTGTAAAATTATATAAAAAAATCACTATCAAATTACATAAACGTTGCCTAAACATCGCTTATTGTTGAGATGTTAAATGGTGTGAATGATATGCTATTGAAATGTTAACAGATGAATTAAATATATTATGTAATGTTTATTTTAACATTGTCACAAAAATATGGTGTCTTTTTCACATAATGTGTTTTATTTTTGTGTCATCATTAATAGTTAATACCTTTACCACACGATCCATTTTCCTATTATGGTAATCTTCTATACCAATTCAATTGCTTCCTGTAAAAGAAAATTCTTGAAAATGAGTAGGTACCTATTTACAATTTTGGGGTTTTGGTTATCCACCAAAGTTGATAAGACTACAATATCAGTGTATTATAATATTATTTAGCTCATTTCCATCTTTTGGTCATCTTACTATTTATATAACTGCCACACTCGGATCAATAAAAACTTTATAGGTTTGTGGCACCAATTATTTTTTCTTCTTTCCGAGTGGCACATCACGAATAGGCATTAATATAAATAGAAATGTGTTCGGTTTGTCCTTGCTTCGCTATGCAATCTGTATATGAGCAACAGATTCACTCGATTTTATTGCGCATGAGAAAATTTTCTATCAATGTTAATGAAATCTAAATAATATTTACTATTATTACACAGGAAAGCTTCTATTATTACTATCATGTGCAAGGGAACACTTTATATTTATGAAAGAGTAAAATCAGATACTACTGGATTTTTAGATATTATTTCTCTTAACTCTTTGAATCTTTTGAATTTACCCGAATTGCTCCGCTCATTAGCGTGATGATGTAGCCCTCCTTGATAAATGTTCTATCTAAACAGTAAAATAATCGGATCAATTGGATCCGTAGTTCCTAAGATTAGCGCATTCAACTAAACAAACTCTTCAGCTATTATTATTGGTATACATATAGTTTTTATTAGTATACATGTAGTGATGATGTCTTTACGCTGCACTGCGACATCGCGCCTTTGTAATAAGTAATAACATCACGCACGTGCGCGTGCAAGCTCGGTCGGTTGTTTTATTGTATTTTAACTTATAGCAGCATTAGTGTCTAAAAATTTTTAGACGTTACCTAGTATAAGATATAACTAACTGTTCTACTTTGTAGGTAATATGGTAAAGATCCATACATTTTTTTTGTCAGACAGATTTGATGGTAGCTGCTTGTATTCAAAACATGTTATATTTTCCATAATTGAAAGTGATGAGAGTAGTCAGTAAAAATAATGCCGAATTCACGCTTTGTCTTTTAATCTTTATTATTTAATATCGCAACATTAACTAACACATGGTAAGGAATAAAACTACTCACAAGTTTTCATACAACTTATTTAAACTATTGGTGTCTGAATTTATTTATTTTATTTTGGTTTGTTATTAAAACCTTGAGTATATTTGTCTATGTTAAAACTCAACATGATAAAGTAGGTATATAATATATTTCAACATCACAGTTTAGACATTAGCTTGCAGTAATACGGTATTTTTTCGGCGTTTGTTCCGAACTTCGCCACCTGTGCTGTTGTCGCACCTTGTGATATTTTTCGAATCGTGTATTTTTACTAGATTTCCACCCGCGTTTTCAAAGAATAACCGCATAGTTCCGGTTGCTGTGGGATTTCTGGGATAATAATAATAGTTTAAAAAAACTAAAAAACACGCTTTTAGGTCGGTTTTCTATAAAAAGCGTGTTTTTTATTTTTTTTTAACTATTATTTATTTTATCAAATTAGTGTTGTAGCGACGACAAGCCAATTTATGAGTTATCGAATTTCAAGTGTAACGCTAAGAAAGTTCACACGGTAACTCATATATAAACAGTTCGTGCGCTATGCACAGATAGTCACGGGCTTGTCGGGACGCGGGTGGGACGCATAGGTCGAATATTAATTACATACGAATAAATATATGTAGTTAACGAAATATAACCTTTGCGTAGTTATTACATCTTTTATTACACCCGCACATAACAAGCCCCCTACATTGGTGACCCCCGACGAAAAGTGAACATTATTATAGTGAATTGCATAGATTTCGTTTGTGTGATTATTTAATTTATTGATTAAATAAAAATTTAATTCAAAATGAATCCGGCAGTTCCAGTTAGAGCAATTTCGTCAGTGCAGTTTAACCTTCTCGAGCAGTTAGCACAATTAAAGCAGCGGGTAAACCAGCTGGAATGTGCAGGCTCGAGAGGCAGATCGTTTAGCGGTCGAAAGTACGGAAATCGCACGCATCGCTCCGCATCCCGAAGTCGCGATCGTGCAGGGATATCAAAACAGAAAAATCCCAATTGGCTATGTTTTTTCATTACTGCTTTAAGCATATCGCCAGATTGTACTATCGTCAACCTTGTGCGTGGCAGAAGCAGCAGGAGAGCCGACTTTTAATAATTTTACCAGTGTCGAAAAATAACCAATCCGCGAGTGAGTGTACTGTGTAGTGATTATAAAGTGTAGTTTAGTGTAATTAAGACATTTGGTACTAAGTTAATGACTTTAGATCTTAGTTTACGGCGACCGTATAAATGGTTATTTATTATCGCCAATGTTTTTGTTTATAAAGTGCAGATTTTTTTAGCACCCTAGGGCCGATGCATCGCTCGCACTTATGACGGACGCATCGGATACTCATGTAGGTTATTTTTCTAAGAATCTATCTAAGATTGAACGCAAGTATAGTACGTATATAGGGAGTTATTAGCAATTTACTTAGCTATTCGTCATTTTCGGAATATGGTCGAAGGACGACAGTTAACGGTGTATACGGATCACAAACCGTTAATTTATGCATTTTCTAAAGTAAATAGCGAGAAAGAGTTACCCAGACGTACACGACACTTGATATTCATTAGTGAGTTCACTACGGATTTGAAACACGTTAGTGGGCAAGATAATGTCGTTGCAGATTTGTTATCACGAGTCGCAACAATAAGTTGTCCCACTGTAATAGATTACGCAGAACTTGCTTAGAATCAACAACAAGATTCTTATATGTTACAATTATCTAATTCGAAAGACGCTAATAATAGGTCAAAGAAAATAATGTTACTTGAAAGCGGTACATTTATTTATTGTAATTTAGATAATGTTAAAATTAGACCCTATTTGACTGATAAATCTCGACGTATTGCTTTTGATAGTGTACATAATTTATGTCATCCCGGAATAAGGACTACACGCAAATTGATTCAAAATCGTTTTTATTGGCCAAATATGATTCGTCACGTTGGCCAATGGGTTAAAAGTTAAAACATGCATTGAATGTCAACGATCGAAGTTTAATCGACATACAATGTCAGGTTTAGGATCGTTTCTGCAGTGCGATAGGTTTGAACATATTCATGTTGATTTAATTGGACCTTTACCCACTTCACCCGAAGGTTTTAGGACGTATTGCCTAACCATAGTGACAGGGGGACGCGATGGCCAGAATGTTTTCCTACGAGATATATAACTGCTGAAACGATTTCGCGTGTAATATATGAAGGATGGATCTCTCGTTTCGGTTGTCCGAAAAAGCTAACAAGCGATCAAGGACGCCAATTCGAAAGTCAATTATTTGCTACACTAATGAAGTTATTAGGTATTAATAAGTTGCGTACGACACCTTACCACCCACAGAGTAACGGGGCGGTAGAGCGTTGGCATAGGTCGCTTAAAGCGGCATTAACGGCTCGCTTATGCAATATATCATCATCTTGGGTTACGGAATTACCAACTGTGTTGCTAGGACTTAGAACAGCAGTAAGAAGTGATACCGGCATAAGCGCAGCAGAAATAACGTACGGAACAACTTTACGATTACCAGGTGATTATTACGATAAAAAATCGAGTTTAGAAATAGATAGCAGTCTTGAGTATGTAAGTAAATTACGAGACTCTATTAGAAAATATCAGTCAGTAGCTATTAGGCAGAATGAAAGACGGAACATATTTATTCACCCCGATTTAGAAAAGTGCGATTATGTTTTTGTAAGAAACGACGCAGTACGTAAGCCTTTACAACCAACATACGACGGTCCTTATCGTGTGTTGAGTCGAGAGGAAAAGGTATTTTATATTCAAATGACTGGCAGGAAAGTTAGAATATCTGTAGACCGTCTAAAACCTGCATATTATTTGAATGATGATAGTGATACGACATCTGGGGCAGATACTGAGGTTCCGTTACTAATTCCAAGTAGCGAATTGCCTAATACACACACCACGCGTAGTGGAAGAGCTATACGATTACCAGTACGATTTAGGTAATAGTATTGTATTTGTAATTTTTTCCACTATTTTATATTTATTAGAATTACGATGATTATAAGTATTCTTAAGTCTTCTTAGAAATGTATAATAAATACTTACTAATCAACACATCGTATTTAATAAATAATAAACTTAAGAAATTTTGAAACGAGTTCATTATAAATTGTTTACATTTTAAGTATGGTATTTCAAATTTATGTTTGTGTTAAGTATTGATTGAAATGTTTACTACTTAGAAATTTAAGTACTTTTGATTTATGGCTTTTGAGTGTTTAGTAGTAGCCTTTGTAATATTAAACGATACAAGTGTAAAGAACGTATTGGGATTTGAAATGTTAATGTTACTAAGTGTTAGATGACGTGTAACAATTATCGCACGCCACTTAGAAGAACCAACGCAAGTTTTTGTAATAACATTAATAGTTTAACGAAATTAGGTGTTAACTGTTAACCACTTGTATACGATACGTATTGATTGATTTATATTGTGAAAATTTTTTATACTTTATATTGTAAACATTTTGTAACCTTATATAGCGACACTTTTATATACACCCATCTGTTTATTGTTTAGTTTAATTGTAAGTTTTATTACTTGTATACCCTTTTTATTTTTTAAGGGGGGAATGATGTAGCGACGACAAGCCAATTTATGAGTTATCGAATTTCAAGTGTAACGCTAAGAAAGTTCACACGGTAACTCATATATAAACAGTTCGTGCGCTATGCACAGATAGTCACGGGCTTGTCGGGACGCGGGTGGGACGCATAGGTCGAATATTAATTACATACGAATAAATATATGTAGTTAACGAAATATAACCTTTGCGTAGTTATTACATCTTTTATTACACCCGCACATAACAAGCCCCCTACAGTGTATTGTCATCGGTCCTCAATAAATCTACAAAGTTTGAACGAAATCTGGCCGTTTAAAGTGGGTCAAAATCGCGCCCAAAGAAGTCGGTTACAAACATACAGGTGAAGCTAATATAAAGCGTGTAAAAAGTAGCCTGTCTTATTCTGTGTCTTCAGCTACAGACCAAATTTCATTGTATTCGGTTCAGTAGTTTTTACGTGAAAGAATAATAAACATCCATCCATCCATCCTCACAAACTTTCGCCAGTAGGATGTAATTTTTAAAATTTATTGCTTTAAACTATAGGTATATAAAGTATAACACATGCGTCCAGTGTTTTTTGCAAATTCTATTTTATATTCAATTTTCTCAGATAATTTGTTCAGTTGAACAATTTACAGTAAATACGGAGATTTTTTAGCCCCTCTGACAGTATAATCCAACGACCAAAAAATCGCCGCATTTCTGTTCTTTTTATGCCATTGGTGAAATGATAATTTAAGTACTAAGTACAAGTTAAAGTGATGTTAAGTATTTAAGAACCAAGTTTTATTACTTTTTTGAGACTCAGCAATTAGTGCAATAATTTTGTTTAGTGTGATTTTTGTAATTGAAAAATATGCAGTAATTATCGTAAAGAATTCAAACAGTTTCAATGAATTAAGGCTTTATGGAAAGTAACTTGATGTTGGTGTCAAATCAAATCAGATATGTTTATTTGCTTGTATATGGTTAAGGTTTTACAAAATATTTTTTCTCATATATACTGCCATTTTAAATGGCGTACAATTTTTTTTACAAATTTGGATGCAGTAGATGTCTATAATATTATTTTGGATACAGCTACTCTCATTGTCGTTAATTATTTAAAAAATGATAGAATATAATAATTTCCATAATTTGATAGCTGTTATTATCACTTTTCATCGGAGTAGACAGGGGTAAAAACTAAAACAACCGTGTATAATATCACATAATTATATTATAAAATGATTTAATTACAATAAACAGAATAAGTATCATAATGTACTTACAGTACGAACAACTTACAATTACGTAAAAGCGGACAGGATGTACTCGTTTCATATTTACATTTTGTACATTGAGCGCTCGATTCGTTCATCGTAATACTAACACGTCCTTCGCGACGATATCAATAAATAAGGGGGATGGGGGGTAGGGGGGGTAGGGGGTGGGCGGGTCGGCGGGGCGCTAGGCTATATGGTACAGCCCGCCGGCCGCGGCGCTATGTACACTACAACTGCTCCACGAACTTGGTGAGCTGGTCCTGCGGCGTCATGGGCGGCAGCTGGTCGTCGGGCGGGTGCGGGGCGGGCGGCGCGGGCGACTGGCGCAGCAGCAGCAGCTCGGAGGGCGTGGGCGGGCGCGGCGCCGGCGTGGCGGGCGGCGAGCGCTGCACCGCGCCCGGGAAGTAGCGCGCCGCCAGCCGCGGCGCCGCGCCCGCGTACGCGCCGCGCATGCCCATGGCGCCGCCCGCCGCGCCCACGCCCACGCCGCCCACCGCGCCCTGCGGCTTGAACCACGCGTTGCCGCCGCCCGCCATGCCGCCCAGCCCCACGGACGACACGCCGCCCACGCCTCCCACGCCGCCGACGTTCGACACTCCGCCGACCTGACGATACAATTTTTTATTACTCATCATTTGAACAAAATACATGTAAAATAAAATGTCATACAAAATTTTGACACTTGAAATATGACAGACAGCACTTATGTGACAACATTTACTATGGACATTAAAGTTATACTGTTTAGTCCTCTCTGAAGTTGCTTAAAACACTGCGATATAGAAAAAAAATTGTTATGTCAACATTCAATTTTGCCTGTGATAGCCATACTAAACATGATTTCGTACATTGTTAATGTATAACTACATTTAAAATAATGAAGTCTTTGTCTATATTTTGATCTTTAGTGACATATCACACTAGCGGATTGCGAGCGGTTTCAAAGCGGAGCGGGTGCGCAACGAATACGTTGCGGGCGCGCAGCGAATTCGTTTCGGACGCGTGGCAGATGCGCAACGTTTACGTCGCAGTCATGTACACTCATTAACAAAATGGAATCCGTGCTGGTTGTTACTTAAAACTTGTGATAGTATAATGATTATGAGATCATTATTTTTTACGAGTTTCATAACATGTTAATGTTTAGGGTATTTTTTTATCCATTAAATCTTGGTCGAAATGCAATCAGATAACTTAATTGCTCATAAAGAAAGTTCATTAGTGAAATAAATGTTAAAGCTCCTTAACTAAAACAGGTCTATCTTATTATTAGGTAAATAGGTAGCAGTGAGTAGAAAATTTTATCAAGCAACCAGCAACTCACTAGTCCTAGTAATTCAATTTTATAGCACCTTTTTTAACAACTCCAGTTGTTACTATTACATCTTTAGTTAAGTAAGTGCATTTCCACAGTACGGTTAAAAAATTGAGTGCTACAGAAACGATGGAAATATTGAATGGAAGTTAGGCAAGGCGGAAGAGCTGGCTTTTGTGCGAGAGTATACAAAATGGCGTCGACGCTTCTATTCCGCGACGTGTTCGCTGCGCATCCGCGGCGTGTTCGTTGCGCGCCCGCAACGTATTCGTTGCGCACCCGCTCCGCTTTGAAACCGCTCGCAATCCGCTAGTGTGATATGTCACTTAATCCCACTCGCATCTCACTTCAGAACGGACTAGCAGTTTGAAAAATACTGTAACATTATTCAAAGCACGAATATAAATTATTGCGACTAATACTCACTTGTCCCTGTTGTGGGATCATCTGGTGCATCTGCTGCAGCCGCTGCTGCTGCGGCTGCATCATGTGCTGCAGCTGCTGCGGCTGCTGCACGCCGCCCAGCGCCACGTGCCCGCCCACGCCGCCCACGCCGCTCACGGAGCTCACACCTCCGCTTGCTTGTTGTTGGTTCTGGGCGTTCTACAAGACAAACGCATAACATTTTATAACACATCAGATAAATCGACAGTAAAAAGTTATTTTATGAATTTGCTAGACATCAATATACAAAAAATACATGTGGATGATCTTGTTTTACAATTTCTTTGTATTTGATCATTAAAAACTACAAGATACACAATCCTATACACATCATCCAAACAGTCATATATATAGTCTGAACGTGTTAAAGTAAAATCAATATTTTTAGCATTACTTTCGAATGCAGAGTTAATACCGAAGTCAATAAATTGTATCAGTGTAAGCTAAATTTAACCTTATTCGAATGAATTAAGATTAGATTTATTTGATGTGGATGGTTTATCTAGCTTTTTTATAAATATTGACCTTTTCAACGTTATATTTAATTAACAATAAACATATAAAGAAAATTCTAATAGAATTAGAAAAACGCTATATTTCCTATAGAAATATGTAACCACTAGCTTTTCGCCCGCGGCTTCGCCCGCGTTTTCAAAGAAAAACCCGCACAGTTCCCGTTCCCGTGGGATTTCCGGGATAAAAACTATCCTATGTGTTAATCCAAGTTACCCTCTATATGTGTGCTAAATTTCATTGTAATCGGTTCAGTAGTATTCGCTCGAAAGAGTAACAAACACACACATCCTCATAAACTTTCGCATTTATAATATTAGTAGGATTTACGTACCTGCGCGCGCTGCTTGATGAAGGCGGCCATGAGCGGCGGGTTGGACTTCAGTACGAGAGCGCCTTCTGCACATTGTGCGGCAGCGCGTGCGCGGCGGGCTTGGCGGGCGGCGGCGAGCTGGGCCCCGCGGCGCCGCCCCGCGTGTTCATGGCCGCCATGCGCCGCCGCAGCAGTTGTTGCTGCTGCACGCGCTGCTGCACCTGCTGCTGCTTCAACTTCTGCTTGATGCTGCTGCAGAACGGCACCGAGCACTTGCTCTTCTGGCACTGCTTCGCGTGGTAGCAGCACAGCGCGATGAGCTGCTTGCAGATCAGGCAGTCGCCCTTCGTCTTCCGCTTGCAGATCTTGGTGTGCGTGACGACGCGATTCATCTTCTGGCAGGACGGCAGGCGGCAGTTCGCGTCGCGGCACTGGCACGCGTGCACCAGCGACTGGATGCACCGCTGGATGCATCCAGTCGCTGGATGGATGGACAGCTTGCGCGCCTCCTGCGGGTTGGCCTGCTTCATGTCGCCCGGCGACGAGCCCACGTCGAGGTCTAAGCCGAGCTTCTCCATCTTGTGCGGGTGGCCCTCCTTGTCGTAGCAGGGCACGCACAGGTCGAAGTCGTCGCACACGGTGCAGTGGTAGCGGGTCTCCACGTGCGACTTGCAGCTGTTGCACGTGTACACGAACCTGTCCTGGCTTTGGTGTAGTTCGTACAACATGCATAACGTTGAGAAGAAAGCTCGTCTCGTCGAGGAGAATTCGTAGTGTCGGTCGCGCGCCATAGTGAGGAAGGCGTCGCGACCGTCCATCAGATCACAGTTTATTAATGGGTCGGGGTCTTGAATAGGCTGTAAAGAAAAACATTTGTTCAGTAAACTCTTACTACACTTAATTTATATTGAAATTACATATTAATTCAAGATAATATAGTACTGTCGTGTTTGTTTTTAGTTTTTTTTTTTTTTGAAGTGAAACTTCTTTATCGGGGGTGGACAAAAATTTTGTGTAACATTTTTGCGTTACGTTACGCCGCGCGCGTGACATTTTTGCGTTACGCCGTACTCGTGACTATATACATGTTATATTAAAGTGATCAGCAAAATCAAAGGGTTTGTTTTAATTCTAATTCCAGTGAATTTATAAAAAAGTAAATAAGTAATTTGACTATATACATGTTATATTAAAGTGATCAGCAAAATCAAAGGGTTTGTTTTAATTCTAATTCCAGTGAATTTATAAAAATTAAATAAGTAATTACATCTATTTTTCTAATACTTAGGTGTAATAATGGTATTTATTTTTCTAAGTTATTTATGATTAACCTCACTTTTTGATTGTATTTTTCAATACACTAACACGTGGGTGGAATTATGGTATCTATTTAATTTAATAATTTATATAATATAATATATATAATTATATTATTTATATATTATATATATATTTATAAATTATTTATATAATTATAATATAATATATAATTTATAATTTAATTGTGGTATTTATTTTTCTAAAATTGTATTTAAAGTTAACCTCAGTTTTTGATTGAATTTTTTAAAACATTAATAAATCTATGACTCACGTTAACACGTGTTTGCTTGATTGGTGTTCATATATGATTTTGTGAATTCAATATTTATAAGAATAAACCTCAAACTCTTTATGTCCAATCAAAATATGCATGTGCTTTGTTTCTAAGAATTACAAAAGACCCTAAACTTTGATTACTTTTACGATAATAGCCATTGACTATTATACTGTGCCAGATGTGGATACAGTTACCTATTCAAATTGTTTACAATACAGCTGAGCCGGTCGTTCTACAGATATAATTCTCCAAAAATATTAACCAAATGTGGTCGCTTAGTGCGGTACCTATGTCGTAGTAAACAATGCCGTAAAAACCAATGTTTTCGATAAGGCGGTCATATAACATTCAGCAAGGACCTTTCATTTTGGTCAATTTAACCGGTATGTTGTTATAAACGATGTCGCCATAAACGGTTTTGACTGTATTTAAATAGGTAGCGAGGAGCGAAGCGACGAGCGTGTTAGACTAACGTATTTCTGTAATATTGTATACAAGCTGTGCCGCGCGGTTTCACCCGCGTGGCTATGCTCCTGTTGGTCTTAGTTACGAAGTAACTATTCTCTAATCTGTGGTCTTAGCGTGATAATATATAGCCTATAATACTCGTGGATAATGTAGCTTTCGAATGGTGAAAGAATTTTTAAAATCGGTCCAGTAGTTTATGAGCCTATTCATTACAATCAATCAAACAAACAAACAAACAAAGTTTTCCTCTTTATAATATTAGTGTAGATAGTAAATTATTTTTTGAAAAATAAGGTCATAAAGAAGTTTCACTTCTTACGTGTGTACTCTAGTACACGCACACATTTTTTTTTTTTTACACGCTTTATATTAGCTTCACCTGTATGTTTGTATGTTTGTAACCGACTTCTTTGGGCGCGATTTTGACCCACTTTAAACGGCCAGATTTCGTTCAAACTTTGTAGATTTATTGAGGACCGATGACAATACACTAATTTGATAAAATTTTCTATTTTTGAAGTGAAACTTCTTTATCGGGGGTGGACAAAAATTTTGTGTAACATTTTTGCGTTACGCCGCGCGCGTGACATTTTTGCGTTACGCCGTACTCGTGACATTTTTGCGTTACGCCGTACTCGTGACTATATACATTATACATGTTATATTAAAGTGATCAGCAAAATCAAAGGGTTTGTTTTAATTCTAATTCCAGTGAATTTCTAAAAAAAGTAAATAAGTAATTACATCTATTTTTCTAATACTTAGGTGTAATAATGGTATTTATTTTTCTAAGTTATTTATGATTAACCTCACTTTTTGATTGTATTTTTCAATACACTAACACGTGGGTGGAATTATGGTATCAATTTTTTCTAATACTTGAATGTTGATTGTGGTATTTATTTTTCTAAAATTGTATTTAAAGTTAACCTCAGTTTTTGATTGAATTTTTTAAAACACCAACACGTGGGCGAGATCATGTTATTTATTTTTCAAGTTATTTAAGCTTAACCTCTGTCATAATATGTATATACTATGTGCGTCATTAATTTCTGACTGTTTCGAGATTTCGACATTAGGAATTTATATTTATTACCTCTATTGTTCGAACAAAAATAAGTTACCGCCTTTAAGAACTTGCCGACAATGTAAGTACAGTATTGTTTCTTAGAAAACATTTTAGGAGTATACGATAATAAATCTATGACTCACGTTAACACGTGTTTGCTTGATTGGTGTTCAATTATGATTTTGTGAATTCAATATAATTTATAAGAATAAACCTCAAACTCTTTATGTCCAATCAAAATCCGCCTAAGTCGAAATCCTTTATAAGTTGAAAACTCTATATAACTCGAATTTTTTGGCGTCTCCCTTGGTCTTTTGAACTACCGCACGAGCTGAGCGAGCGAAGCGAGCGAGTCGCGGCAGTGGCCGGCGTAAATATTCAAATAGGTAGCGAGGAGCGAAGCGACGAGCATCTTAGGTTAACTTTTGAACTACCGCACGAGCCGAGCGAGCGAAGCGAGCGTGTTGCAGTAGCGGCCGGTGTAAATATTTAAATAGGTAGCGAGGAGCAAAGCGACGAGCATCTTAGGTTAACTTTTGATTTTTGAACTACCGCACGAGCCGAGCGAGCGAAGCGAGCGAGTTGCAGCAGCGGCTGGTGTAAATATTTAAATAGGTAGCAAGGAGCGAAACGACGAGCGTGTTAGACTAACGTATTTCTGTAATATTGTATACAAGCTGTGCCGCGCGGTTTCACCCGCGTGGCTATGCTCCTGTTGGTCTTAGCGTGATAATATATAGCCTATATTACTCGTGGATAATGTAGCTTTCGAATGGTGAAAGAATTTTTAAAATCGGTCCAGTAGTTTATGAGCCTATTCATTACAATCAATCAAACAAACAAACAAACAAAGTTTTCCTCTTTATAATATTACTGTAGATAGTAAATTATTTTTTGAAAAATAAGGTCATAAAGAAGTTTCACTTCTTACGTGTGTACTCTAGTACACGCACACATTTTTTTTTAGTTCGGTTTACTATAAAAAGCGTGTTTTTTTAGTTTTATTAAACTATTATTATTTTTCTTTTACTGCTTCATGGCAATCTGTTGATCACAACAATAAGCCACTAATTTGTGTGATATTTATATCTGTTAGTTTTTTTTTTTGAAGTGAAACTTCTTTATCGGGGGTGGACAAAAATTTTGTGTAACATTTTTGCGTTACGCCGCGCGCGTGACATTTTTGCGTTACGCCGCGCGCGTGACATTTTTGCGTTACGCCGTACTCGTGACATTTTTGCGTTACGCCGTACTCGTGACATTTTTGCGTTACACCGTACTCGTGACTATATACATGTTATATTAAAGTGATCAGCAAAATCAAAGGGTTTGTTTTAATTCTAATTCCAGTGAATTTCTAAAAAAAGTAAATAAGTAATTACATCTATTTTTCTAATACTTAGGTGTAATAATGGTATTTATTTTTCTAAGTTATTTATGATTAACCTCACTTTTTGATTGTATTTTGCAATACACTAACACGTGGGTGGAATTATGGTATCAATTTTTTCTGATACTTGAATGTTGATTGTGGTATTTATTTTTCTAAAATTGTATTTAAAGTTAACCTCAGTTTTTGATTGAATTTTTTAAAACACCAACACGTGGGCGAGATCATGTTATTTATTGAAGTGAAACTTCTTTATCGGGGGTGGACAAAAATTTTGTGTAACATTTTTGCGTTACGTTACGCCGCGCGCGTGACATTTTTGCGTTACGCCGTACTCGTGACTATATACATGTTATATTAAAGTGATCAGCAAAATCAAAGGGTTTGTTTTAATTCTAATTCCAGTGAATTTATAAAAAAGTAAATAAGTAATTTGACTATATACATGTTATACAAAATCAAAGGGTTTGTTTTAATTCTAATTCCAGTGAATTTATAAAAATTAAATAAGTAATTACATCTATTTTTTTAATACTTAGGTGTAATAATGGTATTTATTTTTCTAAGTTATTTATGATTAACCTCACTTTTTGATTGTATTTTTCAATACACTAACACGTGGGTGGAATTATGGTATCTATTTAATTTAATAATTTATATAATATAATATATATAATTATATTATTTATATATTATATATATATTTATAAATTATTTATATAATTATAATATAATATATAATTTATAATTTAATTGTGGTATTTATTTTTCTAAAATTGTATTTAAAGTTAACCTCAGTTTTTGATTGAATTTTTTAAAACATTAATAAATCTATGACTCACGTTAACACGTGTTTGCTTGATTGGTGTTCATATATGATTTTGTGAATTCAATATTTATAAGAATAAACCTCAAACTCTTTATGTCCAATCAAAATATGCATGTGCTTTGTTTCTAAGAATTACAAAAGACCCTAAACTTTGATTACTTTTACGATAATAGCCATTGACTATTATACTGTGCCAGATGTGGATACAGAAAATATTAAATATTTAAATAGGTAGCGAGGAGCAAAGCGACGAGCATCTTAGGTTAACTTTTGATTTTTGAACTACCGCACGAGCCGAGCGAGCGAAGCGAGCGAGTTGCAGCAGCGGCTGGTGTAAATATTTAAATAGGTAGCAAGGAGCGAAACGACGAGCGTGTTAGACTAACGTATTTCTGTAATATTGTATACAAGCTGTGCCGCGCGGTTTCACCCGCGTGGCTATGCTCCTGTTGGTCTTAGCGTGATAATATATAGCCTATATTACTCGTGGATAATGTAGCTTTCGAATGGTGAAAGAATTTTTAAAATCGGTCCAGTAGTTTATGAGCCTATTCATTACAATCAATCAAACAAACAAACAAACAAAGTTTTCCTCTTTATAATATTAGTGTAGATAGTAAATTATTTTTTGAAAAATAAGGTCATAAAGAAGTTTCACTTCTTACGTGTGTACTCTAGTACACGCACACATTTTTTTTATTTTTGCTTAGAAGGACACATCTCAAATGGATGTATCATTCCGTCCTTACAAATCTGCCCTGTAGTGTTGGCACACTATGTCTTTTTAGTCTTCTGTATTGAAGGCCTTGATCTCCGCTTAATTTAAAGGCTAGCTCATTTTTATGATTTAAAAGTCTTTTCTGGTAGGCGTCACTAAATTTACTTATCTCCTGTTTGACAGTTGGTAGCTTTAAGTCTAAGTATATGATCCTATTACTGATGTATGATGGGATGTTAAATATAGTCCTTAAAGTTTTTGTTTGGAAGCGCTCCAGTATCTCTATATTACTATTACTAGCTGTACCCCATAGTTGGATGCCATAGGTCCATATGGGTTTCAAGATGGCTTAATATACTGCTAATTTGCTTTCTGTCCTCATTTGTGAATGGCGTCCAATTAACCAGTAAAGACTACGAAGTTTCAAGTCCAGCTGCTTCCGTTTTGTCCAAATATGTTTTCGCCATGTTAGCCTTCTATCCAAGTGCATGCCTAAGTATTTAGCATTATCCTCTTGAGGAATGTAATCATTGTTCAATTTAACTGGTGGACATGTGTCTCTCCTGAGAGTGAATGTAACATGTTTTGATTTACTCTGATTTGCATTTATTCTCCAGTTTTTAAGCCATTCCTCTATTTTATAAATGTGATTTTGCAGGTGATCTGACGCTATTATTGGATTTGAGTGAGTGGATAACAAGGCTGTGTCGTCCGCGTATGTTGCGACTATGGTGTTGTCTGAAGTTGGAAGGTCGGCTGTGTAAATAATGTAGAGAATCGGTCCCAGCATGCTTCCCTGTGGAACTCCTGATTTGATCTCATACAGTTCTGATGTCACTTCATGAAACTTTACTTCAAAACAACGTTTGTAGAGATAAGATTTGATAATGTGTAAGAATGAGTGAGGGAGCATCTTTTTAACTTTGAATAATAAACCGTCATGCCACACTTTATCAAAGGCCTGGCTAATATCTAGAAATACTGCTGAACAGTATTTCTTTTCCTCCAAAGATCTGCTTATAACGTCTACAATACGATGAATTTGCTCAATTGTTCCATGATTTTCCCTGAATCCAAATTGGTGATCCGGGGTGATGTCGTTTAGATGTACTTTCAACCTGTTTAGTATGATCTTTTCGAAAAGTTTACCCATTAACGGTAGAAGACTTATGGGCCGATATGATGCAACTTCATTTGGTGTCTTATCAGGTTTGAGTAACATTATTATTTGTGCTATCTTCCAGTGACCTGGAAAGTAATTCAATCTTAAGCAGGCATTAAAGATGTTGACGATTGCTACTATACCCTTTTTGGGTAAGTTTTTCAAGAGGACGCTATCTATGCTATCGTATCCTAGTGATTTTCCATCCTTAAGGTTTCGTATTTCATCCGCTACTTCGGAAGGGCTAGTGTATTTTAATGGAGGACACATTTGATCTGCGCTTTCTAAATAACTACGTATCTCAGAGCTATGCTCCGGTCTCAATTCTGGAAATGGTTGAAAAACGTTGCACAAGTGTTCACCAAATATTGTAGCCTTTTCCTGGTCTGATCCCCACATCCCATTGGCTTTTCTGATGGGAGGGATCTGTTTTCTAGGACGATTTAGTTTTTGTGTTGCTTTCCACAACGAATAGTCTTGTGTCCGGACTCGGGGTTAGGTTAGATAAAAATTCTTGTAAATTATCGTTGGTATAACTTTTTATTAGTTCCTTGAGTTCGTTTGATGATTTATTGAACACAGTTTTGTCTGAGGGATATCTGGTTCTATGCCATATTTTACGTAAATTACGGCGTTCGAGTATTTTGTCTCTAATGGCTTTTGGGTATTCATTGTTCATTAGAGGTAACCTTTTTCGTTGTTTCGTGGATATCGCTGCTGCCTCATGAATTGTTTTATTGAGGTTTTCAATGGCTTCTTCTATGCTTTCAATAGTTTTGAACGGGTGTATGAGCTGAATTCTGCTAGTAATTGCGTCCTGGTACATCTTCCAGTTAGTTTTTTTGTTGTACAATCGTTCTGCTGGCTTCACCATCACTATTGTTGTATTAAAATTCAATATGACTGGCGTATGGTCTGAAGATAGATCCGTGCAAGTTTCAACAGTCATGTAATTGCGGCTTACACTTTTGGCTATATAAAAGTCGAGGAGATCAGGAATTCGATTGTAATCTGTTGGCCAATACGTCGGCTCCTGAGGGGCGATGCACGCTAGTTTTAAATCCTGTATAGTACTGTATAGTTGCCTTCCACGGTGTGTGATTAATCGAGAACCCCAGTGGGTATGTTTTGCGTTCCAATCCCCACCGCAAATAAATCTGGAGCCGAGAATGGCGAAATACTCTATGTAGTCATTCTTGGTTATCGTGTGTCTTGGTGGGCAATACACTGCAGAAAAAGTTGTTTCAGCTTTTTCACTGATCATAACATTTATTATTTTTATAGTTTTTACTAACCATAAAAAGTTGTATGCATTGCATATTATTCTTGGATACTGCAATAATAGCGATTTGTCTATTAAAATTAAAATATCTTATATTCCTTAAAAAATGGGTTTATATTGAAACATTGCGAAGCACTTTTCCAAGGGCCTTGTTTTATACACTATAAAATAATTATCTCACGAAGCTTACCACGCCAATAAACAAAATTGACAAAATTGAAAATCTCTAAGATATTGTGGTGGAAAAAAAGGGACCTTTTCAATGGATCAGACTGACAGATTTATTAAAAGCTATTTGGTGTAGAATGCTACCTATCAAAATGCTAAATGATAAGACAAAAACTTGGCATTTGTAAAATACATAAAACTGCATGACATTGGAAAATGTATGTGTATCTTGTTATCTATGAATGGTAAAGAATACTCACAGCTAAACTAGCGGCAGACTGCGCAGAGTGCAACCGTATCACAAAGAACACCTCCTTATGCTTCTCCATGGTCGCAAATATCTTCGCGCTGAGATCGCTGCCCTGCTGCTGGTCGCTCTGCTTCTTGCTGTTCTTCCGCTGCGCCGCTTTCGATTTGTTCGACTTCTTCGCTTTCTTCTGCCCCTTCTTCTTGCCGTCCGGCCCTTGTTCGCTCTCTTCTGACGACTGAAATACCTAAAATAATGTTAGATTTCGGTACAATGTTGGTGTCCCTTCGTCCAGCATACTCACCACAACTCACCATGGAATCCTGATATTTCATGAATGTCAAAAAACTGTTCTGAAATAGTGCTAAATAGTGCCCAAAGGAAAAAAATAGTGCTCTTGTACTTGCGAAGTTATAGCCATAGTTCGATGAGTATGCTGGACGAAGGTTTCGCCCAGCATACTCACCTCCGTCCGGAGAATCTGTATACGCTTCAAACATAATTCATACTTCAAAAAATAGTTCCCAAATAGTGCCAAACGGTGCCCAAAAAGAAAAAACAGTGCTCGAATAACTTCGGAGTTACAGGCTTCGTTCAGTGAGTATGCTGGGCGTAGGTTCTACGCCCAGCATACTCACCTCAGTGCGCGAATATCGAACGAGCTATAGGAACAATTTACGTCTCAAAAAATTGTGCTTGAAATAGTGCCCAATATCAGTCCAATTTTTGCTTGACTTTTGACCTAGAAAACCATTAAATTTGATTGTAAACTTCTACATACATTACATTGAGTACAGTCGAATACAATATTATTAACTTTCTTTCTAACAATTTTTGTCTTGTGTAAATTATTTGTTTTGTTATATTGTCTATGTAAGGGAGTATTTACTTTAGAATCGCAATATTATTAATTACACATTATTTTAATAATACTTTATAATAATATGATTAAGCCTTCGCGCGTCGCATGGGACCCCGGTAGCTAGGAACAATGATTTTATATATTTGTCTAGATCACGGCGCTTGAAGGATTAAGATATCAAATGAAGTAAATCATGCATGAAAAATAAAGTTGCTGTTATTAATGCTTACATTACAACTGACAAAATTATTCAAAATAATCATTTTCCGGATCAAGGACGGTACCACAACGTTTACGGAATTGACCTGTATTCCTCATGTGATAAAGTTCAATATAGTGTGGCAGTAATGGATGCACGTACGGTCAATAGGTATGGGGCTTACGACGCGCGGCGCCCGCGACGCTAAACATTTTTTTATATGTATATTATATACAATATTAAAACTACAATTTTTTCTATTTACATTGATTATATTATGAATGTTAACAAAAGCTGTGAACTAGTTAACTAGAATTCTGATTACTTTGGCCCTTTAAATAGTAATAAATAACGTAAGTAATTAAAAATGTTTTTTATTGCTAAACCTTTCATTGATGAAACTATTGGAAAGAGTTTTAAAAATTTGTATAACTATGTCACAGTACTAGTTTTGACTGGTTATAAGTTTTGCCTGCAACATATATACAAAAAGAAACTGTATAATTTCCTTTTTACAATTTTTCAAGATATTAATTTTATTGGCTGCAAATGACTGTTTTTATTCAGACAAACACACAATGCAATGAAGTAATAGACTTCATTTACGCTTAAAGTTTCATTCATTTATTATTATTTATAAAATATATAATAATGCATTTAATCGAAAGTTTTTGACATGTGAGAAAATACCATAATTATTTCCAATAACATGAAGTCTACAATTAGAAAGTTTAATATTTTTGTCCAAAAACATGTGTCGACGACTGTACCCCATTTTACGTTAGTATGTAGAAGTTTACATTAAAATTTAATGGTTTTCTAAGTCAAAAGTCAAGCAAAAATTGGACTGATATTGGGCACTATTTCAAGTACAATTTTTTGAGACGTAAATTATACCTATAGCTCGTTCGATATTCGCGCACTGAGGTGAGTATGCTGGGCGTAGAACCTACGCCCAGCATACTCACTGAACGAAGCCTATAACTCCGAAGTTATTCGAGCACTGTTTTTTCTTTTTGGGCACCGTTTGGCACTATTTGGGAACTATTTTTTGAAGTATGAATTATGTTTGAAGCGTATACAGATTCTCCGGACGGAGGTGAGTATGCTGGGCGAAACCTTCGTCCAGCATACTCATCGAACTATGGCTATAACTTCGCAAGTACAAGAGCACTATTTTTTTCCTTTGGGCACTATTTAGCACTATTTCAGAACAGTTTTTTGACATTCATGAAATATCAGGATTCCATGGTGAGTTGTGGTGAGTATGCTGGACGAAGGGACACCAATGTTGCAGTACCCAGTTACACATTGGTAACCTAATGATCTCTAAACGCAAGATAATATGTGAAAAACAAAATGAAACAGTAATATATAATGTTTTTTTTTAGTATGGTTGCGTAAGTAACTAACTAAAATGATGGATACTGACCACTGCCTCAGCGGCTTCAGCCTGCTTCCTCTTCTCCTCCTCCTCCTGGTCCAACTCCTTGATAGACTCTTCTAAAACATTCGGCCAAAAGTCCCCCTCAAAGTACGGCAACTCCGCCGCCGACGAGATATTGTCCTCCATGGCTTGCTTTAGAATATCTTTATAATCTAATATTATCCTTTCTATAACTCCTTTATCTAACATTTTCTTATACCACTCCTGCAATCGCTTCGGTTTCGGTATTTTTTGGTCGGGCGGATGGCAGTGAAAGATATAATCGTCGCCTTCTGAAGGCGGATAGGCCCAGATGTGGGCCATAGTGTAGCCTAATTGTTTGGCGTAGTCCAAATAACCTAATAGTATTTCGTGATACACGGCAGTACGGTACTGCTTCGGTTGGAAGAAATGTACAGAATCTAGATATGCTATATATACACGCCTCGTATTTGGCGACGGACTTTCGCTCCCGTATTCCTGTAACAGAATGAGATTCATATCATATTTGTAAAAATGTTAGTTAAATAGATAAAAAAGTATTTTGCTGTAGTTGAGAGTTATTAAGTTCTCATGATTAAAGAATGTAATATTTACCTGTACGTGCATTCCGAAAAAACATACATCATTACCGTCTACTTCTTCAAATGCAAATAACGCTTTCGCTCTATAGGGGAATTCTGACGCTAATTCCCCGGATTCTACAAATCGCGATCTCATTCCTGGCTTCACTTCTACAAGCTAAAATGGAAGAAAAAACATAAAAAAATTTCGTATATTTTAAATGATTATCGAAATAGGAATATTATGGAATAGAATTGTTACAGAGTTACAATTTGAATATTGAGCTTTAAAAATCCAAATAGACTAAAGCCATAAACACATGGTTTACAAATTGTTTCTTTTTCGATCCCAAACTAATACCACATTATAACAATAACTATCAGTTGTGCATACGCATTCCTTCTGATTGGTTGTGTTTGTACTAGTTTTGTCTTATCTTCGTACCTACTTCTTTGCACGGCTCGACCTGCGGCCGGGTCGAGTCAGCGCACTATGGAAAACGAGCCGTATGACTTAGACAATACGGGCGAAGTTGGTGGAGTTGATATTGCGGAGAATAATGTAAGCGGATCGGAGGAACGTATTATTGAAAGCGGTGATGTATTAGATATGGGAACGGAGGATGTGAATAGGAAGAGGTCGAGGATACGGGAGGAAAATTCGTCGGAGGAGGATTGGAATATTGTTTCTAGAAAGCGTAAAGTTGTGCGTGCAGGCAGTATAAACGAGTTGGAGGAAAAAATTGAAATAATTGTAACAAGCAGTTCTGTGTTACCTAAACAGTTCACATTAGCTCGTTTATTCAGCGAAAATAAGATTGGCGGTATATGTCGTATTAAATATTTATTACAATATAAAATGAGCATTACATTCGAGGAGGAGAGGTTTGCAAAGCGTTTTGTCGAGTGCAAGACTTTTGAAGATTTGGGATGGAAATGTCAAAGGTCATCCGAGGTGGGGATGTCGTATGGAGTAATTAAAAATATTGAATTGGATGTTTCTGAGGAGGAATTATTGCGTAATATATCAAGCAACATCGAATTAATTTCTGTAAAGAGATTAAATCAGAGAAATTTTAATGACAAAGGTGTGAGTTCTTGGGAGAAGTGCGAAGCTATCCGACTGTGTTTTAAAGGGTCAGCTCTTCCCAGTCATGTATCCATTTATGGCTTACGTATCAATGTGGATCCTTATGTTTTTCCTGTCACGCAGTGCTCTCGATGTTGGAAGTTTGGCCATAGGCGCTTGGTGTGCCCTTCTAAGAAAATTGTTTGCCCCAAGTGTGCTAAAAACCACGAAAACTGTACAGTTACATCATTCTGTTGTGTTAACTGGGTGACCACATGGCACTACAAAAAATTTGCCCGGTGTTTAAAAAAGAAAGGAGATTACGAGAGATAATGTCAGAGTTTAACTGCACCTATAAAAAAGCGCTTACTATTTACGTACCCCCTAGCCCAATACCTGTAGAATTACCGGAACCTACCCCCCTTATTTTACCTGACACTATGGAGAATCAAGATGTTGTGGGAGAAAAAAATGAACATCTAATGTCTCATCTGTTTGTTACCCCCCAGCCAGCTGCATCGAGTAATATTGGTATCCGCCGGAAGCAAAGGAGACAGAAAAATGCCATGTCTGGACGGGATACGCCATTTCCCTCGATGGAGGATATATCTTCGGCACAAATGGATATCCAAGACCACACACCTCAAAGACAACAACAGCCACAGCCTTCAAGACTAAGTGAGGAAGGTAGAAAGGAACTGGTGGAAGGATTAAGTTTCTTTCGCCTCTTGGCCAAGTTGTGTAATGTCGCATTTAGTAAACAATCACTTGACGAGAAAATTCATCATATATACACACCGGCACAATTAGCGGAACAGAAAAAAAGTGAGACTATGAGATAATAACGCATATATTTGACGAAAATGTAATTAGATACAAAATAACAAGTTGATTAACATCTTTTAACAACGACTTTGAAAAGTCTTCGTTATTTTTTATTGAAAAATAAAGAAATTTGAAATAAGTGAAATTTTTAGATGATTATGAACCATCACAAAAAAATAAAAAAAGTAAGCATTAAATGATTTGACAATAAAATTAAAGCAAAATTAATAACGAGTGTTTCCCCCTCTTGCTCTGATTACGGTTTCCATTCGTCTGGGCTTGCTACAGATTATGTTATCGATGATTTCTTGAGGCAACCACTCCCACTTCTCAAGTAATGCGTTTCCAAGTTCATTCAGATTGTTGGGGGGTGGCATTCTGGATTTAACCCTTCTTTTTAGCAAGTCCCAGACATGCTTTATCGGATTCATATCGGGGGAATTTGCTGGCCACTGCATCACCGGTATACCTACGTGGCTCAGATATGCCTGTAACGATTGTGCACTATGAGCACGAGCATTATCTTCCATTAGAATAAAGTCGTCACCAATAAATGGGGCAAATGGTACAAAATGTTCTTCTTAAATGTCTCTGATGTATCTATCTGCTGTCATGGTCCCTCCTGTGACTATCGCTAACTCCGTGCGAGCTCTCAAACATATCCCTCCCCAAACCATAATCGAGCCGCCACCATAAGCCACTGTGTGTTCAAAATAAGACTATATTTGGCGTTCTCCTCTGTGTCTCCATATTCGCTGTCTCCCATTGATCTGTTTTAAAAGAACTCTGCACTCATCAGTAAAGAGAACCTGCTGCCATTCGTTCAAATCCCAGACGATGTTCTCGCGTATCGGTTTCTGTTCCGCTAATTGTGCTGGTGTGTGTAGTTACAATGTGCACGCAGTGGATTATATCTAAGGTAGTGAGTAGTTTTTCAATTGAAGATCTATTTGAGTCATTAAAAAATAATGGATGATGACGATCGAGTTAGCATTAATAATATTATACAATGGAATTGCCAAAGTTTACGCCCTAAGCTCATTAGTTTGGAATCTTTACTTAATCATGAAAAAATACATGTTGCTGTGTTAAACGAGACATGGCTTATGCGTGAGTCTGATTTGAGAATAAGCGATTATAACATTTTTCGTTCCGATAGAATAGATGGTTATGGTGGAGTAGCTATTCTCACGCATAAGTCTGTTAAGTGTATCTATAGTAGTCATCAAAGTTCGAATGTTGGTTTTGAATTGTTGCATATAAAAATTCTTAATTGTCGGCATATTGAGCATATTTTGAGTGTTTATTGCCCATCTACTGTCCCGACTTCTCAAAATGATTGGGATTATGTGTTTTCTGGTTTCGGTGGTAAAACTTTAATTTTGGGTGATTTTAATGCACACCATGTTGGTTGGTCTTATAAATCTGATCAAAGAGGGGCACAGGTTCTGAACGCATCGATAGATAATAATTTTATTTACTTAAACAATGGAAATTTCACAAGATTGCGGCTCGTTGATGGTGTTCTACAACAATCCACTCCTGATACATCTTTTGTCTCTACAGATTTGGCAACTTTGTTTTCTTGGAAAGTCACTAACGAGTCATTGGGAAGTGACCATTTAATTATAAAGCTGTCATCGTCCACATATGATAGGAGATCATTTATTAAACGTAGAAATTTCAATAATTGTGGTTGGGATGCCTATACTTTATTTTTAGAACAATCATTTAATAACTTTAATATTCCCTCAAATTTACAAGACTTTTATGATTTATTTGAACACACTTTGGTATCTGCTGCTGATAGACTAATTCCGTATAAGAAAATACCCCAATTCTTTTGTGATAAGTTTAAACCCAAACCCTACTGGAATGCAGAAGTTTCAAAGGCGGTTGCTGAACGTCGTTTAGCCCTGTCAATTTTTAGAAGCTGTCCTTCTCCTGCAAATCTAGACGTACTCAAAGAAAAGATTTCTAATGCTCAAAGAATTATTCGGGTCGCAAAGAATAAATCTTGGCAGCGCTTTTGTACTTCTATTCATCACTCCACCTCATCTTCGGACATGTGGCGTAAAATGAAGTGGCTTAAAGGGCATCATGTTATATCGACTGGATGCATGGTAAGCAAAGATAGGGCGGAGGCTTTACTTTCAAATCTAGCGCCTATGTACGTGTGCCCTGCACAACCTACCTTTTCGTCCAGGAATACTAAATTAGAATCAGCAATAACTGTTCAAGAACTAGATAATTCTATTAAAAAATCGGATACTGCTCCGGGGTGTGATGACATTTCATTTTCAATGATGCGACACTTACCGCTGGTGGGGAAGCTCTTATTACTTCAATTATACAATGCATTTTTATTAAATGGTTTTGTGCCCTCCCAATGGCGTACAGCTAAGAAAGAAAGAAAGAAAAAACGTTTATTTAATGGCACATAGCCTCACACGTACATAATGAAAAACAATTTATACAATACTTATATGCTACAATACTACTACAATAGGTACTTAAAAATACACATTGAAGTGTGTAGTCTGTGAAGCATGATGCCATTAAAAGGGGAAATCACTCGGTGAACATCTGTGACGTAAAAGAAACGTCACAGCACCGATTTTCAGTGAGCCCCGAGAGCAATAATTCGTCATAATATATTTTTAATTGAAGAAAAGAAAATAAATACAATATTAATAGTATAATGTAAAATATAGACATAATAATATACTATAATATATATACACACATACACGTATTATAATATATTACATATAAATGAATTTAATGCAAGTAATACATTAAGTAGAACCACTAAACAGGATTAGGTAAATTGTTAAATAAATATATAAATAAAAATAAAACAAAGCAATGAAAGTTATAAAGGATTCTGCTACAATAGTCTACTTGATAAGTTGAAAATGGCGTAAACTAGAGATAAGGCTCTTAAAAATACGTGCGATAGCTCATTTGATTCGGAATGACGTCTAGAAAAATGTATCGGAAATGTTTATTAGCACACAAAAAATTGCAAAAGTTATAGGCAAATTAAGTTTAAAAAAAATAGGTATTTCGTTTATTGTTAATAACTCCGAAATTATTAACATTTCTGAAATTTTGAAAAAAGATTCTTAAAGAGGAGTAAATTTCCAACGAAAATCTCCCGACTCCCGGAATTCTATCTCCATTATTTATAATTTTAATTTAACGCTGAAAATAGGCTTCCGCGCGGAATTTTTAGTTAGCGCGCGCGGCTTCAAAACCGAGCACGTCACACTAATTATTTTTTTAAGGTATTATTAAATATTAATTTAAAAATTTAAAAAAATTATGGTGTATTCCGAACACTTCAAAGAATTTGCTCCCGTTGGAAATTTTACTTAAAGTTAATTTTTCAACAAATGAGACAAATGTTAACTAACGAAATTTTTTCGAACTTCCGTCCTTATTGCTTAACTTGAACAAAAAACTAGAAATTTCTAGTTTTTTGTTAACTTGAAAAAATTATTATAAACAAAGTATTAACATTTTTTAAACTTTTATGGCGCGATCTTGTTAAGTATATTTATATGAAGGGCTCCACGAAGTGAAAAATTTTACCGACAATTATTTAAACATTTTTTTTAATGTGCAATAAGGACGGAAGTTCGAAAAAAATTCGTTAGTTAACATTTGTCTCATTTGTTGAAAAATTAACTTTAAGTAAAATTTCCAACGGAAGCAAATTCTTTGAAGTGTTCGGAATACACCATAATTTTTTAAAATTTTTAAATTAATATTTAATACCTTAAAAAAAATAATTAGTGTGACGTGCTCGGTTTTGAAGCCGCGCGCGCTAACTAAAAATGCCGCGCGGAGGCCTATTTTAAGCGTTAAATTAAAATTATAAATAATGGAGATAGAATTCCGGGAGTCGGGAGATTTTCGTTGGAAATTTACTCCTCTTTAAGAATCTTTTTTCAAAATTTCTGAAATGTTAATAATTTCGGAGTTATTAACAATAAACGAAATACCTATTTTTTTAAACTTAATTTGCCTATAACTTTTGCAATTTTTGTGTGCTAATAAACATTTCCGATACATTTTTCTAGACGTCATTCCGAATCAAATGAGCTATCGCACGTATTTTTAAGAGCCTTATCTCTAGTTTACGCCATTTTCAACTTATCAAGTAGACTACAATCACTACATAGTATAAAACAAAGTCGCTTTCTCTGTCCCTTTGTATGTTTAAATCTTTAAAACTACGCAACGGATTTTGATGCAGTTTTTTTAATAGATAGAGTGATTCAAGAGGAAGGTTTTAGTATATAATTTATTAGGTTTTAGACAAAGCGGGCGAAGCCGCGGGCGGTAAGCTAGTAGGTATATAAACTTACAACCATGGACGTGAACCCAAGGAAAGCATGTTTCGACGAGTGAAGGCCATCCTAGCTTAAAATTGATTAGTTGGTAGAAGAGGTTACAGTGCAACTAATGCTGATCTAACTGCGTCTGAATAAGATAGTTTTTGTACTTTAATCTAAACGTTGACAACGATTGAATAGGTATTGTGAAACGGAGGCGGCAAGTTATTCCAGCATTTAGTTGCATTGTACTTAAAGCTCCCCCTGAACGCCTCAGTTCGAAACTTATGTAGATACAAGATATACGAAGATGCCCTTGTTTTATATCTTTTTTGTTTTATATCTTTTGTTTGTATCACGTCCCCACGATAATTTATCATGGAGATACTGCGGTGTAGCTGTTTTCACTATTCCAAACAGTAAGGAGGCAAAATGCATGCGACGTCGATTTTCCATATTCAAAGTCTTTGCTTTGTTTAAATAAGGTGAAATATGACTTCTAGGTGGTATTTGCCAGCAAAATCGAGCACATGCATTCTGCACCCGCTGCACTGAATAGCTTGCTTCGTTCTAGCAAATAGACGGTGACCATACACAGTATCTCCATAATTAAACTTGGAGAGAATCAAAGTATCACACAGACGCATCTTAATGTCCGAACTTAAATACCTTTTCAGGCGATAGTACCTTCAGACGATAGAAACAGTTTGAAACTATTTTACTGATATGCCTTTCAAATCTTAAACCCTCGTCAAAGATGATTCCAAGGTTTCGAACCTCCTTAACGCGCTGTAAGACCGTCCCATTTATAGATACCTCAATACGCTGTTGTTTGTCAAGCTTTTCGATCTGTTGCGGTGTTCCCATGATTATATATTTTGTTTTGGCTGGATTAAGAACTAAAGAATTGTTTTCTGACCATTTATTTATTCGATCCAGGTCAGCACTCAAGTTTTCTAATGCCGATTGTGTTTCACTTGGTGAGAAAGAAATATAAAGTTGAAAGCTAAGATAATTCCTATTCCTAAACCTAACTACGAAGTCAATACTCCGCCTGCATTTCGTCCTATCGCTTTGTTATCGTGCATTTGTAAAATTTTCCATTCAATTTTAAATAAAAGGCTAGTGGCATTTTGAATCGAATGATCTTTTCTCCCATAGTGTTGTTGGTTTCCGTCGTTCTCGCGGTTGTTTTGACAGTCTTACATTTCTTGTGTCTCATATTCAATCAAGTTTTTCAACAGGCGCTGCAACTGTAGCCTGTTTCTTTGATATCAAAAGTGCCTATGATAACTTGGATATAAGTGCTGTGTTAAAAACTTTAGATGAGGTAGAAGCCGGGTCAAAAATTTGTAATTATCTTTGGTCGTATTTAAGTGAAAGGCGTCTCAGGATTGAAGCTGAGGGTGGAGTTGTGACGAGATCTACTGGACGGGGCTTAGCTCAAGGTGACCCAATTTCACCATTGCTTTTTAATGTTGCCACGTATAAAATTTGTAAAAATATTCAGAGTGTTAAAATGTCTCAATATGCCGATGATTTTGTTCTGTTTGCGTCAAATAAAAATTTGTTTAGTGCTGTAGAGGATGTGCAATCTGCGGGAAACATTTTTATTAATTTTCTAAATGGTTTGGGTCTTACAATTTCAACTTCAACAAGTAAAGTGTGTGTTTTCAAAAGGGGAACTAATAGAACGTTAGTAGATTTAAGTTTTGATAACGATTTGTTACCTGTAGTGAATGACGTCAAATATTTGGGCATGTGGTTGGATTGTTCTTTAAGATGGAAGAAACACATAGAGGAGATGGTCATTAAAGTGTCTAGGCATATTAATATTCTGAAAGTATTGGCTGGCCCCGGTTGGGGGATTCATCAAAAACATATAAGACGGCTTTATATTTCTCTCATTCGTAGCCGAATAGATTTCGCTTGTTTTTTATATGATAATTCAGCTAAAAGTTCATTACTCAAATTGGATAAAATTCAAAACCAGGCTTTGCGTGTAATAGGTGGCTATATACGTAGTACCCCTATTCATGTTATGGAGAATGACCTTTGTCTTCCTCCTCTGTTTATTCGAAGAAGGTATCTAGCGGGGAAGTTTTGGTTAAAGTGTAGGTCGTGTAAAAACAGTTTAGCAACTACGGCTCTAAATGAACTGTTTTCACTGAGTTGATCAAGGTATTGGAATAATAAAAAGCTTCCCCTTCTTGTTCGATCGCAAGCCGGATTATCTTCATTGAGATTACAGAGTTGTGTTCGACTTGAGATGTTCTCGATGGACACTTGGGTTAGTAATGTTAATGTCCAGGATTTTATTTCAGATACCATCCCGTCAGTAGATCGTGCCAAACGCACTTACCATCATCGTACTCTTGAGTCTATTTGTTCCCAATTCATCCTTACTAAATATGGAGCACACCACAAAATTTACACTGATGGCTCTAAATGCGCAAGTAGTGGTGGTGCGGCCGTGTTGGATTCATTTCTTGGATGCAGCCTTAAGTTCAAAGTTGATTCAGAGATATCCATTATGCATATGGAATTGATTGCTATCGCGGAAGCGTTGGCTTATATTCAATCTTTAAACTTCGGACGTTTTGTCATTTTAACTGACTCTAAAAGCTCATTGCAACATTTGGCTCGCGGTGCCTCTCAAGTGAGAGGAGTACCGATTGCCTATAAAATTTTAGAGTTAATTTTGAACTTAAAAGCTATTAATAAGGAAATAATCTTACAATGGATCCCTTCTCATATTCAGCTCAAAGAGAACGATGAGGTTGATTTATTAGCCAAACAAGCAGCAATAGATGGGGTACCCTTGGAGGTCACTCCATTGTACTCGGATCATTTTAAATATGTGAGTGATAAATGTTTATCCGATTGGCAGGAATATTTTGATGAAAGATCGCGGGAGAAAGGAATTTGGCACAGAACAATTCAACCACATGTACCTCGGTACCCATGGCTTGATGAGATTGTATGCGATAGGAGGACGTTGACAACTATTTTAAGATTACGTTCGGGACATATTCCATCGAATAAGTTTGCACATTTAATGCAGAAAGCCGATTCTCCGTTGTGCAATGATTGTGGTATTGTAGAAGATGTGCAGCATATTCTCATGGAGTGTGTTCGGAACGCGCAATTTAGACAACAAAATGATATCTTCCGCTGTATTAACAATGTCGGTTGTGTGAACAGCATTCTCACTTGTCCCTCGTCGGCAGAGGTGCGGGTGCTGGTCAGACTGACCGATGTTGGATTACAAAAATGATTGTATTGTTTTTTGTAGTTTGTATTTATATCTAATATAGTTTTATCCCGGAAATCCCACGGGAACGGGAACTATGCGGGTTTTCCTTTGAAACGCGGGCGAAGCCGCGGGCGGAAATCTAGTTTTTTATATTTAAGTGTTAATTGTTATTGGAATTGACGACGTGGTCGCTAAGCGACAAAGTCCCTTGGAAAATAAAGAATTAAAAAAAAATAAAAAAAAAAAAAACAATAACTATAAATCCATACCTTATCCGACGACGCGACCACCCTGATATGCACTTCGCCAGCACCAGCCTCTTTTTTTTTAAGATAATTATTCACTCTAGTCTCAATAAATATGCCGAGTTTCGACGTCGGCAGTTTCTTAGCGCTGAACTTGTTATCTTTCCGTTTGGCCCCCTTCTTCTTCAAACAATTATCACAGCAGAAGCCTTGAGGCCAAATCGAGTCGTGGTGCAGCACGCATATCTGATGCTGCTTCCTCCCGCAATCTGTACACACTACGAAGGGCTCTTGTTCCAGATGGTCATTCTTCATTTCTTTGAACTGATCTTTTTTGATTGCGCTGAAAAGTAATTTTGTTTTATTATTCTGTCAAGAGTCATACAAGGTAAGAAGTATATTTCTAGTTTTTTAAATGTACTAAAGAAAATTTATTCAATATTTACATAGCGAAAATGATGACTATTTTCATTCGGTAACAACAACATAAATAGTGCTGAACGCAACATTATTAAGAATATTATTTAATATTGAATCTTACGAAAGTAAAATTTAATGAATCAATTTCTCAATAAAATATATAACAATTTACACCTTGTAATAATAACATTAAAAGATGTCGGTATATACTCACGTCTGCGGCTGCAGCAGGTCGTCGCCGAGCGTGACGGTGTCGCCCTGGATGTCGTTGAAGCATTTCTGGCAGAAGGTGTATCTATCGGACACAACCCCATATGCTTTAAGACTGTTTGTGCAATCCCAGTGAGCCGTGACGTGAGATGTGAAGCGTGACACTTGACAGGAGCGTGCGGGGGGCGTGGACGGGCCAAAACAAATTAGTAAGCGATAAGCACAGAGCAAGTAATATACAAAGAGAATACAAATACTATAATATAGGCGATGAGAACATAAAGGGGATTAGTTCCGTGGCGCTTTGGCTCGGGACCTGCAGTAATACATACACCCCGAACCAACACACACAGTTAAAATGTACACACGTCAACTTTGAACCCCATACAAAGCTTCGAATGTAGACTTCTGACTTAGTAAATAGTACACAGTTATTGCTACAGGTCCATTGTTATATACAAGCCAAAGTAAGAGGACATAGTGACAATTAGAAATGGTAGATTGTATGAGCTGTTGATGTCCAGTATAAGTGTATTTTTATAGTAAGACAATTATACTGTATTTGTTGATATTGCCATGAAAGCAACAGAAAGCCTTGTAACATAGATATACAGGACAAGAGTTCAGACAACACTCATTATGCATTCTTCATTACAATATATTATGCAGGGTAAGAAACACAGATTTAATAAAGTTTTAAATATTGTTAAGAATTAAATGGCAATTATTTTATGAAGAATACACTTTTCCCCTAAGTATAGACAATATTTTAGTTTAGTACACATACACATTTCAAACAGGATATCATACAAGCTTCATGAATGCACAAAAATGCCCACTTAAATAAGATTTTCTGATAAATTTTTACTAGCCACATTTTAAAATTTACAAAAGAAGTCTTAAAATACAGTGTTAGTTCATGTTCTGGGGCTATTATTAATTAAACTTTACAAAAAATATAAACAATCAATAAATTCACATAGTTTTCAACATAATGTAGAAAACGAATAATTTCCCTATCTATATTAAAAATTATAGACATAGGTCGTCACAGGTATGGGGTACGCCACTGCCAGCAGGCAGAAATGATAACTCAGGGGTGGATGTCAGTTCTTTACTAATAAAATACTTATACAAAGGTTGTGGATCAGTGGTCGCCTTTCCACACAAGGTCACAATACACTATATTATGAGAATGCACACAAGATCAAGTTAGGGTTTGCGCGGGAAACGTTAAAGTTAGGCGTAGTATCGCGTTCGCGGTTTATCCTCGACTGCCATAACGGCTGCACGCAGCACGTGCGGGAGACGCGCCGGCCGTTATAGAGGGGCGCGGGAGGTGAGGTGAACCTTATTGGCAAGCGTCCCGGCTGCACGTGCGGGAGACGCGCCGGCCGTTACAGAGGGGCGCGGGAGGTGAGGCGAACCTTATTGGCAAGCGTCCGCGAGAGGCCCTTGTGGGTAAGACACGGGTACCTACAAGACTACGGTTTACTATATACTCCCCCTCTAGTTCAGGTGTACGCCCTCGTTCCTAGACTAGCTGCTCTTTTACCTTCTTCGGTCGTCCGCGTTTCTTGACGGGGTTAACAGGTTCCGGCGGAGTATCATCGTTACTAATGAACGGGGTCAAATCTTGAACATGGTATTTCCCTATAATCCCGTGAGGCAGCTCCATACGCGCAATGTTGTACGTCGTAGGGCTTATCTTCTTGGTGATGACGTAAGGACCATCGCGTCTCGGCATAAATTTTGCAGTGAGTGCCTTTGAACCTTTGCTCAAGAGGTGCGATTTTAGTAGCACCTTATCACCCACCTTGTATTCTACCCGCCGACGCGACTGGTCGGCGTATTCTTTCGCCTTGTCCTGTTGCTTCTCGACTCGTTCTCTGATCGCCGACAACGAGCTGAGGAATCGTCGTAAGTAGGGTGTTATTTGTGGAACAAAGTTATCTTTGTCCAGTATGGCACGTTGGTCATGTGTTGCTTCCGAAGGTGACCGCAGCTCTCTTCCGAATGTCAGGTACGCCGGTGTTGTTCCTGTTGTACGGCAAACGGCACTATTCAGAGCAAATCTGATCACTGGCAAGTTCTTGGGCCAGGTACTATGGTCTCCTTCAACCAATCGTGCTAACTGTGCCTTAAGATCGCGGTTTTTCCTTTCTGCTGGGTTGGCTTCTGGGTGGTACAGTGGCACCAAGTTCTGTGTCACACCCAAGACTGACATACATTGACGCATGACTGCCGAAATGAACTGAACTCCGTTGTCGGATATGATCCGACGAGGCAACCCAAACCGCATGAAGAATTCTTCGATGAGGACACGTGCGCAGGCTTCAGTTGTAGCATCCTTAAGCGCGTATAGTTCTACCCATCTTGTGGCCGTGTCTTCAACGAGCAATATCCACCGTTCCCCTTCCTCTCCTTCCGGTAATGGGCCGAATAGATCTATGGCCAACACCTCGTTACGTTGATTCATGACGGGCGTCTGGAGGAGGCCTGGAGGCTTGTTATTGGTGGCCTTGTATCGTTGGCATTGAACGCAGGCTTTCACGTAGTCGGCTATTAACCTGCGCATTCCTGTGAAGAAGTATAGCTGTGATACTTTCTTGTAAGTATTGTCAATACCAGGATGCCCTGCTACTGCAGAGTCATGACATTGCTTCAAGATGTCTTGCTGTTGACCAGCTGGAACTACGAGTTGTGGTGATTCACTGTCCGAGTCGGGGTTATACCGGTACAAGACTCCTTGATCCATCATATATCCCCGCTCTGTCCATCGCTGGGCTGCGACTTCATCGGTGGCTTCGAGCTCCTTGACAATCTTCTCCAGTTCTGGATCTGCCAGCTGTTCCTGTCTCAACAGATCCGGTTTCTTCACAGGTACGTCTATTATTACAGAGCAAATGCCGCATTGATCGCGGGTTTCTCCTGAGCAGATCGGCCTACTTAGTGTGTCGGCCACAACATTTGCTTTACCTGGAGTATACTGGAATTGTATATCAAACGACTGGAGTTTGAGAGCCCACCGCACTAGCCGACCGGTTGGTGATTTTAAGGTCAGCAGCCAGCGGAGTGGTTGGTGATCACTTCCTATAATAACGGGTTGCCCATCGAGGTATGATCTGAAACGTTCGACTGCCCATACCACCGCCAGAGCTTCACGCTCGGTGGTAGAGTAGTTTCGTTCCGCTGAGGTAAGGAGTCGACTCGCGTACTCAATTGGTCTTTCCTTTTTTAACTCCCCCTGAAGTAACACAGCTCCTAAAGCGTAATTATTGGCATCCGTTCGTAATATAAAAGGCCGACTAAAATCAGCTTGGATCAAAATTGGGGCTGAAGTCAGCAACCGCTTGAGCTCATTGAAAGCTTGTAATTGAGCTGCACCCCAAGTCCATGGTTGGTTCTTTCGTGTCAAACGCGTTAATGGTTCAGCCACTTGGGAAAAGTTAGGAATGAATTTCCTAAACCACGAGCACGTTTGAAGGAAAGTTCTCATATGCTTGAGATTTGCCGGTTCCTTCATTTCGAGTACAGCGCTAACCTTATCATTGTCGATGGAGACGCCTTCCTGTGTGATTATGTGTCCAAGGTACTTTACTCTCTCCCTTGCAAAAACACATTTCTCTCTATTTACATGGAGGTTATATTCAGTCAAGCGCTCGAAAACTGCCTCGAGGTCTTTGAGATGCTGTTGGAACCCACCTGAGATTATCAGAAGGTCATCTAAGTAGGCTAACAGGACTACGTCCTTTAAAGATGCGCAGGAGCGGAGGCGGTCGATCAGCCGCTGGAATGTGGCCGGCGCGTTCTTGAGGCCGAAAGGCATGCGCTTAAAGCGATATATGCCGAGCGGAGATATGAAGGCTGTCTTATCCCTGTCTTCTACCTGGACGCTCACTTGCCAGTACCCAGATCTGAGGTCCAGCGTGCTCATGAAGCAGTTCCTTTTTGTTGATTGCAGGAGCTCATCAATTAGTGGCATAGGGTACGTGTCCGATTTGGTAACAGCGTTCAGGCGCCTGTAATCTACACAGAACCTGACGCCACCACGAGCCTTAGGTATCATCAACGCTGGAGCGCACCATGCGGACTCGCACTCTTCAATTATATCTTCCTGCAGCATTTTCTCAATTTCTTTTTTCATCACCTCTTTCTTCGCGGGATTCAAACGGTATGGGGGCACTGCTATCGGTGGGTGTTCACCTGTATCTATACGGTGCTCCGCGAAAGGAGTAGGAGCTCCCCCTAGACGGAAAATGTGCGCGTGCCTAACAAGAATCTGAGCGAGTTCGTCTCGTTCTGCTGACTCCAGCTGAGTGCCCTCGTCCTCCCGGAGAACATTTGTGGAGGCACACGTAGTGCCGCGCGAAGTTGGTTCAAAAAATAGCGTATGTTTAACGCGATGATTGTTGTCAAAATACCATATTTTCTTGGAGAAATTAATAACGACGCCCATAGCCCTAAGGAAATCTATGCCGAGTAATGTCTCGTTGTCGCCGGACTCAGGGAAAATAAGAAATGGTATTGTGATGATAACGTGTTCCAACCGCACCTGCAACGTGGTAGTGAGAACGTTCATTTCACGTGCGTGGCCATCGGCGAGTTTAATTTGCCTCGTCGAGGGCGTGAGCGGGTGGCCTTTGCGTAGAAGGAGAGCATATAGTGTGTAACCGGCAATACAGTGTTTCGCGGCAGTATCAATTAAAGCTGTACCATTTACTCCCAAAATCTCGATTTTGAAAATGGGACGTAAGTCGCGACGTTTGACGGTCCTATCGCCGACGCTACATGCCAACAAGTCGTCATCGTCCTTAACACGCACATAATTATCATCATAACAATATATTAAATTCACATCATCAGTAACGTTATTGTTTCTTTCATCCGTTGATTTTTGCGAACAATCTGACTTATTACAGGTTTTATATTTTGAAAATTTATTACATATAAAATCCGACTTAATACACTTTTGGTTAATATGCGAACCAATCGGATGAGCATCGTGATCATGATTGTTGTATGTATCGTTCGCGAATAAAATGTCCGATTGCCAGAACTCATTTTCATAAGGAATACCGGTCAGCATTTCACTATTAAAATAGTCATTGTTCACTGTATTTAACGAACGATTTTGAAAGTCACGATCGCGCACAGGTAATTCGAGACTATAGAACTTTTCCGATTTATTTACGTAATTTACGGCACTTTCACTCGCGTTATTATTATGACTGTAAGACTCACCTCTGTCCTCTAACTTACGACACTGTTCACGTCGGTGACCGTAGCGCTTGCAGTAGGTACAGTAGGGACGTGCATGACCCGAGCCGGAGGCCGAGGTCGTCGGAGGAGCCCGAGGTGTCGCGTTCACGCCAGGCGCTCCGCGCGCTTGCGGCTGCGGCGGCGCGGGCGCGTGCAGGGCTGCGGCGGCGCGGTGCGGCGGCGGCGAAACAGAGGCCGCAGGCCGCGCGCGCATCGCGGGCGCGCCTCGTGCCTGCGCTTCGCCGCCAGCGGAGGGAGCCGGAGCGGCGCGGAAAGTACTCGCGCCGGCGGACGGCGATGGCCTCGCTGTTGATGCTCGTCGTACCTCTTCTCCCATGGAGTCTTCAATATTTCTCGCGTGTTTTAGTAATTCGGCGAATGTCGTAAACTCCTCTCTGCGGAGTCGTTTTCTTATACGAATGTTTAACAGGCCGTATATCATATCTAGTTTCACTTTTTCCGTTAAGTCACTCGGTGGCAACCTTGCCAACAAGGCGCGAGCTTTCGCCACGAACACATCTGTATTTTCTTTCCCTTGTTCGTTTTCGAACAAGTCGCGGTATATTCTGTGGGGCGGCCGTCGGTCGCCGTAAGCGCTTCTTAAGTTAAATACGACCTCGTCCCACGTAGATATTTGATTCTTAATGCCTTGCCACCAGGTGGCCGCATCATACGTCAACAACATTGACATCCCTTTAATTGCGTTGGTATCAGCCACGTTGGCGCACTCTTTGTAGCTTTCCACTGCGTCTATGAATCCTTCTATCGATTCGTTCGGTGCGCCGCTAAATACCGCCTTATGCTAGGCGTCCACTAGGCGGATCGGGCCGGGCCGCATCGCAACGCAAAAATACGCCGGCCTATGTTTTGTATGAAACATCGTCCATTAGCGACGGATCGGGTCGGGGCGGGCCGCAACGCATTGGCGGATATCGCTTCGCAGGCGGATTTCTGCCGGCGGTGCGCTGCGGCCCGGCCCGCCCCGACCCGTCTAGTGGACGCAGGCAGGCGGATGTGAGCGGCGAGCGTCTGTTAGATAAAATCCGCCTAGGCGGTCCGCCGCGCCCCGTACAGGTGGACGCAGGAGCAAACAGCGCGTCCATTAGAGACGGCCCGTTGCGATGCGACCCGCCCCGATCCGTCTCTAATGGACGCCTAGCATTACACCGCGCAAAATTACCGTTCTCGGCCGTCGGCGCGGGAGTCGAGGTCATTGCACGGTTTCCCATAACACTATCCAGGATTTCTTTTATCGCATTTGTTTGTGTTCTCTGAAGACCTTCCAGGAGCATGGAAACACTCTCTTGCGAGTATGTTGCGTCAGCGAAGTGAGGGGCGGGGGGGGGGGTTGGGGAATGCGTGTTGCCAATGCCAAAATGTCTGGAAAACACTTGTCTTTGAACAAATACTGACCGACCATTCACCTATTCTGCTATGTATTTCTGGAGTAAATATTAAAAGATGCTTTGCAGAAAACAAAACGTACCATAAAACAACAATGGATTTTATGGTTATGGAAAAATCATTATCGAAGGAAACATGGCAGGAGTTATATGAAATTAGTGATGCAAATGTTGCTGCTGATTTGATGATACAAAAACTCTCGTCCTTTATAATTCAACATACCCAAACAAAAATAGTAAACAGGAAGCTAAAACCTTTGAAACCTTGGATTACTGTAGGCGTAGTTAGGTCGATAAGGAAGAGAAACAAATTACACATGAAGGTTAAAAAGGCACCAGATAATATAAATCTAAGAGATAGGTATATTAAATATAGAAATGTCTGCAATAATATCATAAAATCACTTAAAAGGAAATATTATAAGGATCAACTTCTCAAAAGTAAAGGAAATATTAAAAAAACATGGCAAATAATTAAAGATGTCTGCAATTTGTCAAAACGAAAAGATCCTTCTAGAGAACTTCTACGAACAGATAACAACCCGATCGGGTCATTGAACAATGTTAACGCATATTTTACCTCCGTTGGTAGCTCGCTGGCAAATCTTACTCTGCAAAAATTAAACACGACACAATATGAACTCTCTGCCCACTGTAAAAAATCAAATTCACCACTCAATTCCATGTCGCTTCTCCCCACTGACCCAGTTGAAGTGAGAAATGTTATTCTCAGCCTAAAACCCCATAGCGCTCCTGGCTGGGATAATATTCCCGCTAATATACTTATAAAATTTGTAAATTTTCTAGCCGAACCCTTTTGTTTTTTGTGCAATTTAAGTCTGGAAACTGGAGTGTTTCCATCAGCCTTTAAAAGAGCCATTGTTAGCCCAATTCATAAAAGTGGAGATAAAACCAATCCAACAAATTATAGACCCATTTCTTTAATTTCAACACTATCTAAAGTCCTAGAGAAACTTGTGAAAAGAAGATTAATGAGGTTTCTGGAGAGCAACAATATTCTCAGTGTCAACCAGTTTGGCTTTAGAGAACGAACTTCAACTGAAGATGCAGTCCTGTCACTGAGTTCAAAAATTGTTCATTACCTAGACAATGGGTACAAGTGTTTAGGAGTTTTTCTCGATCTGCAAAAGGCATTCGACACAGTATCCATTCCCATCCTTCTGAAAAAGCTGGAGAATGTAGGCATAAGGGGAATCACGCTTGATTGGTTCTCTGACTACTTATTGGGTAGAAGGCAGTCTGTAAAGGTAGAGGGCCATGAAAGTGACTGTCTAGAATGCACATATGGCGTCCCGCAAGGTAGTACTTTGGGACCTATCCTTTTTCTTGTTTATATCAACGAACTATGTGATATCACCTTACCTGGACTGGATCTTCTTATGTTTGCTGATGACACTGTTTTACTAGTTCATGAAAAGTCTTGGAGTACTGTGGCAGAGCTTGCTGAAAAATGTCTTTCTGTAGTGACCTGTTGGCTCGAAAATAGTCTGCTGTCAATAAATACTAGTAAAACTAAATACATGTGCTACAGTATGACATCTAAAGGTGCCGCAAGTCAAGACATGATTATTAAAATACATACCTTTCCATGTAACCGTAGTAATTATGTGGCCCCCTGCAATTGTTCCACACTCTTGCGGGTTAATACAATTAAATACCTAGGTGTTGAGATTGATGATAAATTGAATTGGACTTCACATATTTCAAAACTTACTTCAAGAATACGTCAGCTAATTTATATCTTTAATAATTTAAAATCTGTGGCAGAACAAAATCTAGTGATATCTACTTATAAAGCTTTGTGCGAATGTATTATAAGATATTGTATATGTGCTTGGGGTAATGCATCCAAATCCCTCCTTATATTAGTAGAGCGAGCGTGCTCAGAGAGCATTACTCAAAGTTTGTCTTAAACTTCCATGTAGTCACCCAACAACCGATGTATATAAAAATCCAATGTACTAAGTATAAGAAAGCTGTTCATTTTTGAAATCTTACGTCGCTACCTTAAAAAAGATGTTCCACACTTACCGGAAAGTAACAAACGTGTCGATCGGTGTCCGTTTCCTATAACAAAATCAAAATTCGCACAGAAACAGTACAAAGTAGTTGCACCTCGACTATACAATAAAATTAATAAGGAAATTAAAATTAAAAAATTAAATAATCATAAAATAAAAAAATGTATACTTACGTGGCTAGAGAAGTTTGACTACGACGAAATTGAAACCTTGCTAGGATCTATAATTTAAGCGTGCTTAAAGAAAGGAAATAAAAATTATAATAATAAATAAATATTATAATATTGATATACTTCACACATAAAAGCACATCTTACACGCACACACACACACACACACACACAAACACTCACACACACACACATACTCACACTCACACTCACTAACACATACACACACAAACATTAAAGCGCTTTCCACCTTTACTTGTAATTTTTGAAATTTTCTTTTGTATAACGTAGGTATACTGTTAAGAATTTAATGGGAGAAGCCACTGGCTCCTGAGACACAGTATTTAACTAATTCAGGAGCCTATGGATTCATATATAAGCTGTACCTATTTATTTATGTCAATAAAGTTATTATTATTATTATTAGCACACGGAGATAAATACCAACAAAAAATATTAAAAGATGTTGCATCATCCCCCTCGCCGCCATGCTGGTACTCCTGTTGTTGCTGATGCGCGTCGTCTCTGTTGCCATGTCTGGTACGCGTCATTACGGATAGTTCGTACGAATTCAACTACACAACACGAATCGTTTAATCACTAATCCACCCACTGTTGGGACGCCAGATATAGACATAGGTCGTCACAGGTATGGGGTACGCCACTGCCAGCAGGCAGAAATGATAACTCAGGGGTGGATGTCAGTTCTTCACTACATAGTATAAAACAAAGTCGCTTTCCCTGTCCCTATGTCCCTTTGTACGCTTAAATCTTTGAAACTACGCAACGGATTTTGATGCGGTTTTTTTTAATAGATAGAGTGATTCAAGAGGAAGGTTTATATGTATAATAACATCCATTAAATAGTGGAGAAGTACTGTTATTTTTGAGGTTTCTAATGTGATGTCGTAAAAAATTACATTTTTTCCGCTTACATTGCAAACGCAGGCTGAACCCTACGAGTTTTATCAAAATAATGTACTAAGTATTATACACATTGAAAAGGTCTACAGAAAAGTCCGCGATGGTATATGTCTATCTCTTATGGATAACCCACAATAACTTTTTTTTGTCATTTACTTTTTACGACAAATAATGGCTAATTTTCGATGCGATTTTAACCAATACAGCATTAATCCTTAGCCAATTAAATACCTTGAATACATTGTTCATTTAATATAGATCTATATGGCCATTACACCGTATGATTTAAGTGAATATTTTCGGAGATATTACAGATTTAAAAATTACGGGACGTACCGTTTGCGACGGTACCGGCCGGCCGCCCGGCTATCTATTTTATACCCGTGCGAAGCCGGAGCGGGCCGCTATGTTTTTATATACAACGTTCACAGTTTTTCTGTAGTGTATTTAGTATCAGCATTGCACCCGTGCGAAGCCGGGGCGGGTCGCTAGTTACTAATAAAATACTTATACAAAGGTTGTGGATCAGTGGTCGCCTTTCCACACAAGGTCACAATACACTATATTATGAGAATGCACACAAGATCAAGTTAGGGTTTGCGCGGGAAACGTTAAAGTTAGGCGTAGTATCGCGTTCGCGGTTTATCCTCGACTGCCATAACGGCTGCACGTGCGGGAGACGCGCCGGCCGTTATAGAGGGGCGCGGGAGGTGAGGTGAACCTTATTGGCAAGCGTCCGCGAGAGGCCCTTGTGGGTAAGACACGGGTACCTACAAGACTACGGTTTACTATAAAATATATATATCCGACAACGCGGTCTTTCACTTTTACATTATCAAGAACAAAATATGTAACTATTGAATCACGGATCGTGTTCATCATTATAGTGCATGTTAAAGTTTCCCATTAAATTAGGCTTCATTGCACTTGACTAGATGGTGCGCTCGATTTACCCCGTCTCGGGTTACGGCGTAATGTCGCATTGTCTTTAGACAGCGTTGGATATCGGCGCCTATGTCTTAGAGCTAGCGCGCACCACGACTTTATGCAGCGTGATTATTTTATCGCAGAAATACAACGTATGAGTTACTATGACAATGCGCGCACATGCGATTAAATAATCGCAGCGATTTTAAAATTGTGATTTGTCACATTTTGTTGCGACTGCTCGCGACGCGATTGTCGCGAAAATGAAATGCAGAATATGAAATTGTATGGTACCGCGCGCACTGCGATAATAAAATCGCACACTCGGGCCCGGCCGGCACTTCACTTGTGTTTCGTCTGTCCAACAGTAAACATCGTAGTGGTATAGGTACTGTTTGGTAAACATAAACTCAGTAATCTGTCAAAAGTTTGAATTTATTTATTTAACACTTTATTGTGCAAGAAACAAAATATACATAAAGGTTACAATAATAAAAAAAATAAAAAAAGCACAAATGGCGGCCTTTTGGCGGAATTTTCATTCTATAATAGCCAAAGAATTTTTTGGGATACATCCATATCAGAAATACAATGAACTTCCATGTATGGATATCCATACATGGAAGTTCATTGTATTTCTGATAAAAGAAACCTTTGACAATTCTATCTGCTGTAAAAGGATGAGTCCAATATTGACGAACTTTCTTTTTTTTCCTTCTTATCCTCCGAAGTAGTAAATAAAGACAAGCAACTTGTACGAAATCCTTGATGAAAGTGAGTAATGATCACTATTAAATTATCGCTGTGCGCGCACCGTACTCTCTGCGATTTTCTACAGCGCGATTTTGAAATCGTGTCGCAAAAATTAAAATCGTGGTGCGCGCTTGGCTTTAATCATTATGTGGAAAGCTAAGTATGATAGTTGTAGCGCTAGTAGTTTATTAGTTACTAGCGACCCGCCCCGGCTTCGCACGGGTGCAATGGCGGCCGGCCGGTACCGCCGCAAACGCTACGTCCCGCAATTTTTAAATCTGTAATATCTTCGAAAATATTCACTTAAATCATACGGTGTAAAGGGCCATTTAGATCTATATTAAATGAACAATGTATTCAAGGTATTTAATTGGTTAAGGATTAATGCTGTATTGGTTAAAATCGCTTCGAAAATTAACCATTATTTGTCGTAAAAAGTAAATGACAAAAAAAAGTTATTGTGGGTTATCCATAAGAGATAGACATATACCATCGCGGACTTTTCTGTAGACCTTTTCAATGTGTACAATACTTAGTGTAATTTTGATAAAACTCGTAGGTTTCAGCCTGCGTTTGCAATGTAAGCGGAAAAAATGTAATTATTTACGACATCACATTAGAAACCTGAAAAATAACAGTACTTCTCCACTATTTAATGGATGTTATTATACATATAAACCTTCCTCTTGAACACTCTATCTATTAAAAAAAACCGCATCAAAATCCGTTGCGTAGTTTCAAAGATTTAAGCGTACAAAGGGACATAGGGACATAGGGACAGGGAAAGCGACTTTGTTTTATATTATATGTAGTGATGATTAAGTTACAAATATGTATTTCTCCGATCCGGTTCCGGTAGTCTATCTGTCAATACGTACGTTAGTAAGCTCCGTGATTAAAAATCGAAAACAAGTGCACAAGATCAAAAAACTCGTGAAATTTCGGTGTTTCGTAATTAGTAAACCATCAAAACCTAGAAGAAAGTGGAGAATTTGCAGAAGGGGCTAAGATTAATGCGAAAAAGTGCAGTGAATACTCATTGTGACATATCATAACAATTCATGCTAAGTGAAGTTAGTCGCTAATCAATCTGTCATCCATCAAGCATACCAACCTAACAGAAAGACAGTTTACAAGTGTTGCAAGCAAAAAATTATTAAATATACGAAAAGGGTTACCACTACAAATTAGAAAAATTCCCACAAATTCTTAGTGTTGCAAGTTAAGAATTAACAAAGAAAAATAGGGAAAAACAATTGCAAAAATAAAAATAAAAATGAACGAACAGATGGAATTACTATTTTCAAAATTGGACGCGAAGCTAGATGAAAAACTCAAACAACAAACTCTTACGCTTACAACAGCAGTTACGAAAAATGTCATGGAAGTAATTGATGAAAAGATGAAAACTTTAATGGAAGAAAACGTTCATTTAAAATCTAAAATAACGAAACTGGAACACAGAATAACTAACTTGGAAAATGACAAGCGGAAAAGCAACCTGATATTTTTTGGCGTCGATGAAAATGGAAAAAGAGAAGCAGAACTTGTTGACTACATTAAAGATATCATCGAAGAAGCAGAAGTACATCTAGACAGCCACGAAATAAAGAACATATACAGAATTGGAGCGAAAACCAGCAAAAATCGCCCTGTGGTAGTTACATTCTCTACTATGTGGAAGAAACATCTAATATTAAAATCAAAATCAAAACTACCACCAGGCATCTATGTCAAAGAGGACTTTCCCAAAGATGTCCTTGAGGCTCGGAAAAAACTACAGTCCAAAGTTGAGGAAGAATGGAAAAAGGGAAACATAGCTTTTATGAGAGGAGACCAGCTTGTAATTAAAAAGCAAAAAGACAATCAGCGTGAAAAAAGGAAGAGAGACAAAACTGTATCCCCCAACTTACCAACGTTGAAAAAACCGAACACGCATAACGAGCTCGAGAACAAAGCAAATAAAGCAAAGAGTACGGGGCAAAAAGACATATTGAAACCAAACATATTACAGTACATGGGTAGAGACAGAACTACATCAACCTCAAACTCAGAAAGTTCAAAAAACTAACAAGCTCACACAATAAACTTAAACAAAAACCAACAACTAGAACCGGAAATTCAAAACAAAAACAGGAAAAACAACCATTTAATAATTTTAAAAAATACTTAAAAAAATCCTTCCCACCACGGTTGGTCGCCGAGGGAAGTGTAGACCATAACCCTCCAGATTATTATAATTATAATAGAAAAATAAATAGAATCAATATTGCAACATTAAACACAAGAACTCTAAGAACACAAGATACACTTGCAGAACTGAATATTGCCATCCAAGAGATAAAGTGGGACATACTAGGAATCAGTGAAATGAGAAGAGAAGGCGAAACGATATGTGAATACCAAGATTACATATTGTTTAACAAAGGCGAAAAGGGAGGCAAAAGAGGAGTTGGATTCCTCATAAAGACGACTCTGAAAAAACAAATACAAAACATCTATGGTATCTCTGAAAGGATAGCAGTGCTTAACATTAAATTACCAAACTATACAAAGACTTGGACTATCATTCAAGCATATGCACCAACTGAGCAAGCTGCAGAATCAGAAACAGAGTCCTTCTATGCCGACCTGGCAAAAGTTATCAGGAATTATACAAACAACCATATCATACTGATGGGAGATTTTAATGCCCAAGTTGGGGAAAAACAAAATGAGGAGGAGTATGTTTTGGGCAGATACGGATATGGCAAAAGAAGCTCTAATGGCCAAAAGCTTGTGGAATTCTTGTTAGAACACAACCTAACTCTCCTCAGCAGTATATTCAGAAAACATCCAAAAAATAAATGGACATGGATCTCACCAGATGGCAGATATAAGAACGAAATAGATTATATGATGAGCAATTCCCCTAAGGCGTTTTCAAATACAAGCGTGATATCAAAACTAAATTTTAACACAGATCATCGGATGGTCAGAAGTACAATTCTGGCATTACCACCAAAAAAAGGAAGGAAGAACATTACCACTTATAACTCAATCCTAACCACCACGGAAAATTACAAAAGAATTGGCATGTCTATAAAAGATAGTTTTAAAGAACTAACATTTGAAAATGAAACCGACATCACAGTAAATTATGGAAAATTGGAAAAAAAACTTGCTACAACTATTAATACCAACAAAACCAAAAACAAGTACCCGCTTAGCGATGAAACCATCCAACTAATCAACCGCAGAAAATCCTTACTGGCCCAAGGAAAAAACAAAGAGAACATAAAAATAATTACTGAAATAAGCAAACAAATCAACAAAAATATGAGGAAAGACCGTAAAAATAAGAGATTAGAAGTGTTAGAGAGACAAGTAATGAGAACAGGTGGTGTAAGAAAAGCTCTAAAAGAACTGAGAGAATCAGGAAAAGAGTGGGTGCCCAAACTAAGGAAAAAAGAAGATACTATCACAAACAGGAAATGTATACAGGAACTAGCCACGACGTTCTATAAAGAACTTTACTCTAACAAAGACGCACACAACCATCCTAATTTACCACCATCTCAAAGTATAACAGCAGAAAGCATGCCAGATAGGGAACCCGATATTTTGAAGAGTGAAGTAGAAAAGGCAATAAAAAGTTTAAAAATGGAGAAAGCTCCGGGACCAGACAAAATAAGGAACGAGATGTTAAGAGGCACTATTGAAGAACTAGTACCAATACTTACCAAGATGTTCAACCAAATTTCGATATCTGGATATGTACCAACACAATGGGAAACTTCACATATAATCCTACTACATAAGAAAGGCGCAAAGGATGACATCAGTAACTACCGACCTATAAGCTTAATGTCGAATGTGTACAAAATTTTCGCAAAGGTCATTTTGGACAGGATAAGCGCAAAATTAGACGAAAGCCAACCAATAGAGCAAGCTGGATTCAGACGTAACTTTTCTACAATAGACCACATCCACACACTAAAACAGATTATTGAAAAGTATAATGAGTTCAACAAAACATTATACATAGCCTTTATAGACTATGCTAAAGCATTTGATTGTATTAGTCACAAAGCAATATGGGAAAGCTTACGAAGGCAAGGTATACCTGCTTCATATATCAACATTATTAAGAATATATATTCAAACAGCAAAGCAAAAATCCAATTGGAAGCCTTGGGTAAAGAATTCAGAATCAAGAGAGGAGTTAGACAGGGTGACCCAATGTCGCCGAAGTTGTTCTCAGCAGTTCTGGAGAACGTCTTTCGTAATCTGGACTGGGAGCACCTAGGCCTCAACGTAGCTGGAAGAAAACTAAACCACTTAAGATTTGCGGATGATCTTGTTCTTCTGGAAGAAAATCCAAAGACACTCGGGAAGATGATCAAATCTCTAAATAAAGAGAGCTCGAAAGTGGGTTTAAAAATGAACATAACAAAAACAAAACTGATGACCAACTCGGTAATGGATCCCATTGTAATCGAAGATCAACAAATAGAATATGTCGACGAATATTGCTACTTGGGTCAGATAATCTCCCCAAGAGACCAAACAACTAAGGAACTAAATAAAAGGATTGCTAATGGATGGAAGAGATTTTGGTCTCTGAAGGAAATTGTAAAATCAAAAGATCACAGCATGGCAATAAAAAGAAAAGTATTCAACACCTGTATCCTTCCTTGCATAACCTACGGCTGCGAAACATGGTCCCTTACCAAATACCATCGAGAAAAATTAGCAAAGTGCCAGAGAAGCATGGAACGGAGCATCACAAGATCAAAAAGGCAAGATCGAATCAGTAACCTGCAATTAAGAGAGAAAACAAAACTGACTGATATCCTGGAAAGAATAGACCTCCAAAAATGGAGATGGACCGGCCATATGTTGAGATCTAGACAAGAAAAATGGAGCCAAATTGTGACTAACTGGTATCCAAGAGATGGCAAGAGAAGTCGAGGACGTCAACATATGCGCTGGGAAGATGAGCTTAAACTTACCGCGGGACCCAATTGGAGGAGAGTAGCCAAAGACCGGAAACAATGGAAACTACTGGAGGAGGCCTTTGCCAGAAGGCACACTGAGCTGAGAGATATTCTATAGAAAATAATTCATACATAAAAATCACTAAGAAAATTATACAGTCAAAAAAAAACTATCCTCACCCAGTTTAAAAGGCTAAATAAATAAATAAATAAATGTATTTCTATAGAGAAAACTATAATTCAATAATAATCAAGTGTAGGTTAATTTTTTTTTTATTTCTATCCTTAAAAATTCACACTATAAAGGTATTGCAAGTAGTAGTGAATTGAAAATTCTGATGATAATTAACACGATACAATTTTTTTTAACCACAGAACATGAACAACACATGAAAAAATTGATAGACATGTTAATATGTTCCATATGAAATAGCATTTCTTTAAATATTTTTTGTTTTAGATTGATTGATTTCTCAAGTACGAATGAATGAATGAGTCTTATATTCTAGACATATAAATTTTTTAAATTTTATGTGTACACTTAATAATTGATTGAAATAGATAAAAATAGATTCTGAATAACGCCTGCAATGCTGATAATGTACACACACAATTGAATAAAATAAAATATTAGGTCCATGATCCATTATTAAGTGTATCTTTCACAGTGTCATGTCCAGTTTCTATAATTTAAGACTTAATTACCTTTATAGATATTCTGAGCACAAGTAGAACATTTAAGAATATTATTTTTTAGAATCTTAAAGATTTTGGACATACTATTTGTAAAACCTCAAATAGCAACTTTCCGACACATTTTCAATACATAACACCTAAAACATTACAGAAACTGTGCACAAAATTACCCAATACTACACGCATACACACCTGTTCTGATAGCTGAAGTACTTCGCGTCCCGCGGTATGGTGCAGAGCTGCTTCCCGTAGCAGCAGAGCACCTGCGGGTTGAACGTGTACTTGCGGCCGCAGCAGTAGCCCAGCGATTTCATTACTAGGTCTATCTCCACCTCAAACACTTCGGATAACTGTGGGGGAATGGGGATTTAGAAAAATGATTAATTGACTCCTCTGATAGAAGAAAGGGAATATTATTTAGAATTCGCAAGAATATTTAAGAATACTTTTAACTTATAAGCAATGCAAGTTAATTTGATGCTTGAATTATTTAACACTATTAGGATATTTTTTTTACTTTTCACTTCATCTTAATTATTGGACACATAGTTCTTTTATCCATTAAGACATATTATTTTATGCAATGTTAGAACTTTAAAGTTACAAAATTGAAAATATAAAATAACTAGACACTTTAACAATACTTTTTCATATTATAGTACCAGAGTGCTATACTCGGGGCGCACGCCCTTGCCGCCGCCCATCACACCCCCGCCGGGCAGAACCCCAGTCTGCTGCTGCTGCAATTGGTTCTGTTGCTGTTGCGCCTGCTGCGCTTGCAACTGCTGCTCTTTTCTCTTCTGTATCTTGTATATCTTTTCGGCTAGTAAATGATAGTATTCCGAGTGCGTACTAGCCATTTCATACATGTCGCCTTCTACTTTTCTCGCGTATGCGACTAAATTGTGCATACGTTTGTCTTGCATTGCCGTGGGATCGGGTGTAGGGAAAATGGCTTGAACCCTGTTTAGAATAACACATTTTTAGTTTTATGGCATAAGAAAAGTTATAATGTACAATCAGACTATATATTGCAACAATATTACTGTACAGTGCTGTGTGCTACTACTTACAGTTTATGCACGAGGTGGTTTCTGCGATCAGGTGTTATAGACTGGTGCCACTCCTTGGTGCCCGATACGGGGTTGGCCGTCACCGGCCCGTCGCCTAGCTGCAACCCCCCAGCACCGAGCTATACAAATAACATACGATAAATTAATATTTTGTTTCATACCATTCAAATGAGATATTTTTAAAGAATAAAAAAGATTATATCACGAGGCGGGGTTCCAACTGATCGATTATTTTCTATTATTTAAAAATTTCTCAACATTCCATAATGTACAAGAAAATACAAATCCTTCTTGTACTTAAATAATCAAGAAATAAATAAAAAACCGGCCAAGTGCGAGTCGGGCTCGCGCACAAAGGGTTCCGTAGCAGCAAATATAATAAATTACAGTTAAATCAACCTATCTCAAAAACTATAAGAGATACTTTGATCAAACCAAAAATCGTTGAAAGAGTTAATTAGCATGCATCACCTCTATTTTTTTTAGAATTTTATACCCCGTAGTTATAAAAATAGAGGGGGGGGGACATACTTTTTACGACTTTGAGAGCTGATATCTCAAAAACCGTTCACTTTAAGAAAAATGTTTTTTAGAAAACTTTATATCATTTTAAAAGACCTTTCCATTGATACCCCACACGGGTATGTACATCGAAAAAAAAAATTTCATCCCTCAGTTACATGTATGGGGGGCCCCACCCCCAATTCTTTTTTTTACTATTTAGTGTCATATTTTTGTAGCGGTTCATACAACACATATTCCCATCAAATTTCATCACTGTAGTACTTATAGTTTCCGAGTAAATCGGCTGTGACAGACGGACAGACGGACAGACGGACAGACGGACATGACGAAACTATAAGGGTTCCGTTTTTGCCATTTTGGCTACGGAACCCTAATAAAAAATTGTTTATTTATGAAACACACATTCTGCTACAAGTAAACTAAGTGTAAATTTTTGAGTAAAGTATTGAAAAAATTTAATTTTCAAGACAATGTGCAGAGCAACACAATCCAAGTGTCGTCACTCACCTGCTGCTGCTGCACGTCCTGCTGCTGGTGGAACAGCTGCTGCACGGGCTGGTGCGGCGCGGCGACGCTGGCGCCCACGCCGCCCACGCCGCTGACGCCCACGCCGACGCCAATTGTAGCGTGGGACACGGCAGCCGCTGTGACCACACATAGTTATAGTTAAACTGCATTTTTAAAGTGTTGTGTTCAAGTTAACTTTTTAGGCCAAAGATGTATACTTTTTAAAGTTTTGTGTATAGTGCATACATATGTTAAATGTGACATTATTTAACGATGTTTTTATGTGTAATGCAGCAGCAGTGAATATCGATAATTACAGCAGAGAGGCAGACACAAAACGTTCCGAACCCTCCCACTCAGATAGAAAATGATAACAAAAACTTTTTGGTTGCAAAATTTGTTTAAGCATGGTGTATAAATAGGTAATTTAGAAGATACACTTACCATTCATAGTATTAGATCTAGTCCTATCTGGCTGTTTGAGTGGTAGACAGACAGGACAGTCATTCTTTTTGCAATGTTTCCAGTGATTGATGATTTGTCTTGATGATGAACAGTGAGGTACTGCACAGTTTTTTCCCGCCTAAAAATAATAATATTGTTATTCTCAAATAAAAAAATCAGGTTCAATTAAATTATTGAAATTCATCATGTAAAAGTAGAATAAAAAAGTAGAACAAAAACTGAAGTGTTAATTTTTACACCAATATTAATGATTTTATGTAGCAAAAAAAACTGTGGTAATGAACAACATTCTGAATGAGATATTGATGAGTGTTCAGATTGCATAAATTAACATAAAATAATGTTAGCATTTTTTATGTTCTAGTAAATAAGCTATGTTTCTTTTAATAAAAATAATTCATCTAATTTGGATTAACACATTTGACTTTTTATAAACCTATGTTATTTTATTTTTGTTAGTATAAATTAAAAAAATAATTCATCTAATTTGGATTAACACATTTGACTTTTTATAAACCTATGTTATTTTATTTTTGTTAGTATAAATTAATCAGTTTTATAATTTTGCATGAATTTTCATATCTGTCATAAGTACATGAGTTAAAAATTATTCAGTAATGATATTTAGATTATTTTATTTTATTTACATACAAAGTGCAGGCAAGTATGATCAATCACCAATGTTAATGTGTGATGACAAGAGGCTATTGATATGATCAAGTCAAGGATATGATTTAAAAAAATTACAGATTAAAAATACACTGCAATTATTTGTGAAATTGTCCATGAAAATAATATTTTCCTTGATAATATCATGATCACAACAAATTTTAAGCAAGATGACAATAAGCTTTCAGATTCGCTTCTAGACGTTATCTTGAATACATAAAAATGATTTAACTAATATGCATCAATGCATTTTAAGTCAGATATTCAAATAATTTTTTAAGATTCAAGCAATATAGCACATGTACATACATTGCACTATTAGATAAGCAACAAACATATAGCAGTATCCACAAACCTGACACGACATCATATGGTTGAGCACGCCCTTCATCGTCTTGCAGGGCGGTAGCGTGCACGTCCACGTCTCGCCGTTGGCCTGCGACTCGCGGCGCTGGCACTTGTGCGCGTGCAGCAGCATTACGAGATGCTGCTGGATCAGCTTGCGCTTCTCCGCGATCGAGCCCGTGCTCGGCGCGGCCGGCGCCGCCGCCGCCTGCGGCTGTGACTGACACGAGTGCATGCTCATTATGGTGAACAAATGGGGGTTGTTTGACCAAGAAATGCTTCTACAAGCGTTTGTAGGAGTAATTATGACACTTTTTAAACAATTTAAATATTTTATGGGCACATACTTCACCTACATTCATTTAAATACAATATTTTCAGTATATGTTCACGGATTGCTGATTGCTACTTGCTGTATGCTGGTCGCTGAATGATGATTGCTGATTCTGCTAATTCTGCTGTTCTGTTAATTTCTATCCCGCTCGAATGCTGCTGCTAGATATTCTGGTAGGGGGTTTTGCTGCTGGCTGGCTGTACTTTGCTCGGGGCGATGTGCGTGGCGACACGTGGGAGCTGACGCAAGCTCACTGACCTCTATAACTTTATAGAGGTCAGTGCGCAAGCTCTTTTGTGGCTTCAAAATGCTGGATTTTGTCTCGTTAAAATGCTAATTTTGGCTGCTGTTGAATTATATGCTGCTTGCTTGTTGCTAGTATGCTAGTTATAAGATCATATACTGAATAAATATCACGGGGGAAGAAGGGACACGTGGATTTCCGGTTCCACGTCACACGCTAATAAATATATATGATTTACGCGGATTCGAGCGGATAGATAGAGCACTCGGGCGCTGCTACGAATGAACTGCGCTAAGCGCTTTCCGGCCGGCTCGGCCGTCGCCAATGGCCGTCGCACGATAATACTGCGGATGCAGCTTGACCTCATTTACGTTATTGCTCAATAATTAAGTATTGTAATATGTAATGTTTTTTTTTTTTTTTTTTTCTCATTTCATCTGCAATCAGCGGTTTTCGCTATAAGCCAGTCTTTCCCAACGTGGGCGATAACGCCCCCTTGTGGGCGCTGCAGGCCTAAAGGGGGGCGGTAAGAGAGCCAGAAAAAAAAGGGGGCGTTGTGTAGGGCTTTGGGGTCGATTTATAATTTCATCTACCTAGCTATGAAGACTCTTAGACACCGACTGAGCTCTCGACTTCGAGAGTCGACATCTTGTGAACATCAACTAATATTAATGAAGATATAGCTCAAACTCGGTTCGATATAATAGACCGCGGGCAATCATGTTTTAACAAGTTTTTGTTAAATAATCCGATTTGTACATTCCTGTATCAATCGGCTGGTTCTATAATACCTACATACTTGTTCTTGCTTGTCGAGTAGATACGATTGGGCGTCGAATGAGATAAACGAGTTTATGCACGTTTGTCTTATTCCTGTTGGTGCGTGCTGCTTATGCAATCCTGTATAAACGACGTAAATTTATTTTATTTTCATTTGCGGTTTCGCGCATAATAGATAAGCAGTAGAGATAAACTACGATAACATGGCGCGCCCCTCCAAATTAAGGCCGCTGCATACGTGACGGGATTTTACCCGGACGGGACGTGACGGGAAGTTTTGGAAACATCGTTGCATACAAAATGTATCCAAATACGCATATGTCACGGGAACATCGACGGGACGGGAACGTGGACGGGAAAAATATCGTCGCCGACGATGTTTAGCACGTCCCGTCCCGCACGTGCCCCGTCCCGTCCGTGATTTCGCTACGTATGCACAGTCGCTCCGTTCGTGCCGGAGAGATTAGTAGTGACGCCTTCCAAGTATCGAAAATGGACGACGAAAAACTAATCGAATGTGTTCGCTCATATCCAGCGTTGTATAGTATAGCGAACCCACAATATTTAGATATTTAGATATTGTGGTATTCCTAACTATACTTAGTCCTTTTCACCTATGATGATTCCTGTGACACTTCATCGTGTTCTGAATTACGTAGGTATTTTATGTTTAAAATGCCAAAATAATTTTAGTGCATAATATTTTTGTTTTATGGCGGCATTATTACCAAAAATATAAAAATGAAACATCTTAAGCTTATAAATCAAAAACAGTATTGTTTAGTTTAAATTCAAATTCAAATTTCTTTATTTGCAGAATGTAGATTACAAAGATGTTAATGTTTTCTTGACGGTCGTAGCTTCTTCGTCATCTAGAGCAATAGCAATTAAAGCCAATTCTTGAATTGAAAAATCCATCTTTCGTTGTTCACAACACTAGCACGTTAGATCAGAATCACGTCACGGTGCGTATGCGTTTGCTCCACGTTCCCGTTGTGAACGAGGCAATCACGTGCCCGTCCCGCTCACGTCCCGTCCGAGGTATTTTCCCGTCACGTATGCAGCGGCCTTTACTGTTTCAATGTGTGTAGTGACATCCTTACGAAGGAGTTTGTATGTAGTAAATTTGTACCGTGTATTCGTCTTTAGTACTTTACGTCCAGATTTGTTGGTCAACTAATCATAAGTTGCCGAGCGCCCAAGACAACGCACGTATCGTTTTCATAGAATACGTCAGTGCCACAGAGCAATTAGTGTCAGTGCAGCGCCATTACTAATAATAATGAGCGATTAGAGCGTGCAGCGTGACTAGTCGAGCAACAAATCCGTGGATTTGTTTTTGTTTGACGGCCGTCTCATTATAGTAGGGGAGCCCAGGATGCTAAATGTGGATTTATTCGAGCGTCACGGGAACCTATTAGAATTGGTAGATTAGACCATAGCGAGAAAAAAAGGTCCTATAATGTTTTCACTTTTAGCGGTGGGGAAGGGTTTTTTGATTTTTTTTTTAATTTAAAAAAGAAAAAAATTGGCTTGGAAAACTCAAGCGCGTTAGATATTGATATTTTGCATGCTCCAGGACGTCACTGAAAAAAAGTATACGTTAATCTGACGATTTAAGTGGCGATTTAAAAGAAAAAAATTGGCTTGGAAAACTCAAGCGCGTTAGATATTGATATTTTGCATGCTCCAGGACGTCACTGAAAAAAAGTATACGTTAATCTGACGATTTAAGTGGCGAAAGGGTAAAAAATTAAAGTAATATTATTCGAGCGCGTCAGATTAATATATGGGGGGGTTAATTACAATATAAGAAGTCCCCATTTCGCTAATCTGACGATTCGAGCTCAACCTTAGGGAATTATGGATTATTCAAATTTTCCAGCGGGGCCCTGAGCGCACCCACCAACCATAACTGCTCATATTGACTAGAGGTACTAATGAATAGCTAAGGTACCGTCCCTTATAGTAATCTGACGCGCTCGAGTAAATCCCAAAATCCCCTCTTGGGCTCCCCTACTATTACGCACACATGCGTTGTGAATCTTGGTGGTGCATTGTAAATACTTTCACAAATACTTTCAAACGTTTTGAATTTTGGAGGGGCGCGCCATGTTATCGTAGTTTATCTCTACTTGATTTCAACACTTACGTATTTCTCAAAACAAAACAATGTCGGAAGTAAAAAAGAAGAGACGGCAATATTTATAATAATTAAATTCGGATTTATTGAAAATCCCACAAACCATTCGTCGCCTTTGTGTCTTCTATGTCTAAAAACATTTTCGAACGAAGCAATGAAGCCTTCAAGACTGCAAGATCATTTGAATAAAATGCATCCAGATAAGAAAGACAAGAATGTAGCATATTTTCAAGACCTAGAGAAGAAGCATAATACTCAGCCAAGTGTATCAGAACTATTTTCGGCGGCTGCTAAGCAAGATGACGACGGACTTCGAGCTTCGTACAATATCTCTTTGTTAATTGCTCAAAAAGGCAAACCACACAACACCGGAGAAGAGTTAATTTTGCCAGCAATAAAGGAAGTAATAACTACTGTGCTTCATAAACCGGCCGCAGATATTATCCGAAAAATTCCTTTGAGTAATAATTCTGTGCAAAGACGAATTGATGAAATGGCTGAAAACATTGAAGAATCATTGTGCAATCATCTGAGGACTAGTCAATTCTCAATTCAGCTCGATGAGTCCACTTTACCAACTAATGAAGCGTTGTTGCTATATTACGGGAGGTTTATTAAAGATGAGAAAATACGTGAAGAACTATTGTTTGCCAGAAATTTGGAGACAGATACAAAAGGCGAAACCATATTCAATACAATGGAAAAGTTTTGTGAAGATAAAGAGATTCCTTTGAAAAATATTATATCAGTTGCTACGGATGGCGCTCCGGCTATGACAGGGCGCCATAAAGGCTTCATAGCGTACTTATAGAATAAAATTCCAGATGTCCTTGCTATACATTGCGTTATTCATAGACAACATTTGGTTGCTAGAAACTTAAGTGAACGACTATTTCAATCACTGCAATATGTCATTAAAGCAGTCAATAAAATCCGTAGCAGCTCTTTGAATGATAGATTATTTCATCAGCTTTGTGCTACTAATGACGAAGATTTCAACCGTTTGTTGCTTCATACTGAAGTTCGTTGGCTGTCAAGAGGCAATTGTCTGATTCGATTTTACAACCTGTTTGACTCTGTGATAGAGTTCTTGGAAACTAAAGATACAGAACTGCGCAACAAGCTCATAACATCAAATAATGATATAGCTTACATGACAGACCTGTATAAATTGTTCAACGACATGAACCTCCAACTGCAAGGCGATGAACTAAATTTAATTAAAACAAAAATTTCGTTGCTGCTTTCGCAGCCAAACTGCTTCTGCACAAAAAGAATATGGGCAGACGTGAGTTTCACAATTTTCCGAATTTATCAGTATTCTGCAGTAACGACGACTTGTTTGCCTACTGCCAACATTTGGAAAACCTCCACATTGACTTCACCGAACGATACCAGGACATTTTAAACTTGGAATTATACCAGATTGGGTGTTGGATCCGTTTTCAAATGTCAACACAGCAATGTCACCTCAGCTGGAAGAAGAACTTATAGAATTGACAACAAACGAAGAAACAAAAATCAAGTTCAAAAATGGATATGGTCAATTGTTCAACGATTCTTGATAGCATTCCCATCGTCATATTTGTGTGAACGTGGATTTAGTGCTGTGGCAACGCTGCTTACTAAAAAGAGAAATCGTTTGCGTGTTACCGAACGTGGCGACTTGCGGCTGTTTTTGAGTAAATTGGAACCTGATATCAACAAACTTATTGAACAGCATTAGATTCAACCTTCACATATTAATTTAAGTTTTTTAGCATAGATTAAGTAGGTAAGTAGGTACAAGGAAAGTTTTCCAAAACATAAAAATGTGCCTTTATCATTTTCACTTAATTTTTAACCCGTTTAAGGTGATGAATTAATTTTTCTAACATTTACGGCCCTTTTCAAACCTTCGTAATTTTTATATTATTAAAGTTGTCGTGATGAAAATTCTTGACAAGAAAGTTCAATAGTAACACAATACGTCTACCGTTTTAGAAACATGATTCCATGATATTTTCTCGATAGAAAAAAAATACAAAGTTCTCATTGTTATTTTTTTTTTAATCTCTGGCATCTTCAAAATAACAAACGTAAAGTTACGACTTTTTGGATATTAACTATAAAATATACAACCTATACGTCTACCGTGTTAGAATTTTGAAATATGCGATGGTTTTGAAATAAACAAGAAATACTTGAAATTAGCGCGCGACCAGCCAATATAGCGAGAGCCGCCCTGTACCTTCCTACCCCGATCGCTGCACGAGTCATTCCCGCTACGGCCGTCACACGGGGAACTTGTGTCGCTCGCGCAATCGTAAAAAAGGGTGACAACACGATAAGACAAAATGAGACAAATGGGGACAATAAAGAAAATAAGAAGAAGAAACATAAAGGTTGGAGGAAAAAGAATGCTTACAATTGGAACAAATTAATGAAGTAAGTTGGTTTTATTTTAAATTTGATGATAATTGTATTATAGACGATGTTTGATATGTACCCCTGTTTTAAGTACATAACGAATGTGTAAGATTTTTTCATTTATAGCATAAATAATCTTTTCAGAAATCCGGAATCCAGAAGGAAAATAAACCCACTGATTGTTCACAATGTGAACCCACTCCTTCGTAAGTACCTTTATTCAGTCAAAAATGTATGTTATCAACGCTCTACTGGTTTTATCGCATGATTCCATTTTTAGCAAAAAGCAACAAAGTGCAAAGAAATAAAAAATCATGGTGAACTTAGTGGAAGTATGGTGGACGTAATATGGAACAGGAGCTCATTGGAGTAGTATTATATTTTAAAAAAATACGAAAAAATTTCAAGAATTACATTTCTTAGTAGGTGGTAGATAAGTATGTTGTATAAAGAATTTGATGTTGATATTTATTTCATTTATACTTACTACACCTGTGCGGGAAATTGCTTAGTAATAAAACAGGTTTATATTCATATTTACATAGTAATGTGAGTTTTCATTTCGAAAAATTTTGTGTAAGTATATTAAATTGAGTTCCTGGGTGATCTGGAAACACAATTGGGCCCGGAAGATGGCGCTGCAGTCACTCCTCCTAATGACATGAACCGATTTGGATGAATATTTGTGTGCACATTTCATTGTTGTGGGATGATTGGTTGATTCGCTTTCACATTAGCTAATATTATGTATTTTTGTTTTTAGAAAGTAAACTTAATTTAATGTTTATAATACATTATTATTGGTATAAATAAGCCAGTGTTCGTCTCACATTGCTGTACCTGCCTACCTACCCTACCAGGGCCTAACTTTGTTCTGGCTATTTTATTTTGATTATTTGTAATGAATAATTACAATTATAATAGAGTGCAAAAAATAAATACATGCGTCAATATATTTTGTGTTTTTTTTTAAACAATTTTTTTATTTAAAAAAATATCATTCCGACCGCGGCTTTGCCCGCGTGGAATTAGATTATATCGTGAATCCTGTCTTATCCCACAGAAGTGTTCAGTTCGGATAAAAAGTATCCTATGTGTAAATCCAGGCAATTAGCTATATTTTATCAAAATTGGTAATGTAGTCTTGACGTGATTAAGTAACAACTAACAAAAAAATATACAAATTAACATCCAAAGTTTCGCATCAGTTTTACTGTATTAGTGATATCTTCCACTCTTGACTTTGACTGAGAAGAATTAGGGTTTATAACTTCTTTCAGAAATATTACCTTTCATTTCTGGGCATGATGTAATATCTACGTCAGCATCAAATTCTATCTAAATCCATTCAGTAGTCCGCGTTATTGAGTACCATTTCATTTTTTCAGAGTAACAATATTTTTTGTTATTTTAAAGATTATTTATAACCTGTATTATTTTGTAATAAAGTAAACATTACGAAATAATAATAATTATTAATAATGTCTAAGTAGTAGTTAAAAAGAAGATTATTTGTTTATAAGCAAGAAAATAAAACCAATAAATCAACAATTAAATATAATTATGTATAACAATATTATAACTGTATGACGACTCCATACATGTTTGTCCCGAGTCGGCCAGCGGCAGCGCGGCGAGTTTGCAAGAAAGACATCGCGCACACCCGCGATCGCGATAGCGAACTATTAGACTCCGCCCACCAAGCAGTGGATTTTTTTTTGTGTATCGTCTTAACACAGTGTATATTATTTTATCATGAAAATGGAATCCCCCATTTAATTTTTCTAAAAAACTTATATTACCATAGGTAAGTAAATTAACGCGAACGGTAATTAATTAATTAGGTATGCTGCGATCTTCTGTTCCATTCAATAGTGAATGAACTAAAGCTTAAGCATGGAAAAAATGTGAACTCGTTTCCATTATCGAAATTTGTTTATCGATACTTCCGCACTAGTCGATAAATGCCAACGATGTAAGTTTTGTAGGACGTAAACGTAAAGTCAGATTGATATAATTTCTCGTAAATGTTAAGAATTGTTATAATTCCAACGGAATATCATTGTTATGCCATAAAGCTACGTAAAAATTAATATTTAGGTGTGTTGGGTGTACTAATGAAAGACTCGCTATGAAGCCATTGAGATAATATTACTTCGTATGGAGCAGACACCACGAACAAAATCTGTGCGCCAAGCGCGGCGGCGCGGGGCGCGCGAATGACGGCTAGACAGTCATAGATTATGCGATGTCACTGACTCACCGCTATAGAGGCGACACTTTGTTTCATTCTGTCTATTTTATTGGGTCCACTCCTTACATGCACGTTGACTTGAAATTTTCTTTGTACTTACTTAATATTTATTTTAGGTATAAACTGACTTTACTACGCGGGGCTAACAATATCTGGCATATAATATAGGATGATGTAAATAGTGACGTCATATGGAATGGGAATTCAGTTCAGGGCTATGGGAAGTTTCATTCCTTACAAATTGAGCCTTTTTTAGAAAAAAAAATAAAAGCCGTGTAATTTTGTACAAAATGTTTATTTAGTTCATCATCCTCAGAACATGTTCCCGGCTCAGAAATTGCTTGCATTGTTCCAGTACTATTGTAGCACACCTTCGGCTAAAATAAATATAACATAATGTTAGTGATGGCTAAAATAATATTTTATTTGTTATACAAATCCGTAAAATTTTATTATTATTACTAACATCAATACAAGGAACAGCAGACTTCTTTAGAAAACGCCTTCCCGCTTTTGTGGTATATTTATCCTCATCGCGAAAATGCAATGAATAGACGCAAGTTCTATCGGATGGTAACCAGATTTCTTCACTGCGGTTGTTTTGGACAAATTTTACCCATTTTCCCTTTCTTCACGGCCCAGACATGGAAACCTTGAATAGAAAAAATATTAATTACTTATCTCTGAACTAGCGGTCCACCCCGGCTTCGCCCGTGGTACATATTTCGCAATAAAAAGTAGCCTATGTTCTTTCTCAGGGTCTAAAGATTGTCTGTGCCAAATTTCATCAAAATCGGTCCAGTAGTTTATGAGCCGATTCATTACAATCAAACAAACAAACAAAGTTTTCCTCTTTATAATAGTAGTGCAGATAAATAAATAATAATTCAATTATACGTTCAAGTCAGTAGCTTATACAATATCAATTAAAAACTTGATTAAAATCAATTAACAAAAAAAAATTGGTGATTAAGTTATTGATTTTTATATTTCATGATTTCACCTTTTTTCAATTAACAACCAGTCTATGCTTTTCTAAATATGTAAAATTATTATTTTATACTATAAAAATATACGCCAGCAAATATTACTAACAACACTTATTTCATGCCCAATGTCATATCTTAAATTTTTAATCTATGACAAATGACGCAAAATGTCGCCCGCCAAAAATTTTGCTCTAACTAAGTTTTAAAAATTATTATCTAGTTACTTACTGATGAAAAGTTATTCCTTTGCACTTTTCCGTATTATTTGTGCAATATCGTAACACACACGTAGGCATATTTGATGCGTTTCACTTTAAAACAAATAAAAAATGAGCGTGACGTTCACGCCAATGAGCGAGCAAGCGACTGAGTGCAGTTACGCCAGATGGCGTATGTTGAGCGGAACATAATGTAGGCGGTGTCGTCTCCATTATGTGTATCTCAATGTATGAAGCATACATATTTAATGTGCGCGGCGTAATTACGTCCGGCAACGACAATTGGGAGTTTCACACTGTGTTATACATTTAATTCAATATTACATATATTTTGTACGTAAGCAAAACCCTTACAAATTACAATATGGGGAACCCTTTTACAAAAAAAAAAAAAAAATATGGAAAAATTTAAACAATTAATAGAAAACAGGCAAATACAAGTTACATGGTTATCACACAAATTGGTCGTAAACAAGCGTGTCACATTACAATACGTTATCTGAGTTACAATTACGAAACATAAAAACAAAATAAAATACAATATAGAATTAAAGATATTGTAAACAATAGGTAAGGTAAAATCTAATTAACGTAATATGTTTATACACTATAATAATTATGTTTACGATACTGTTCGGTTTTTTAAAACTAACTACTATGTTATATGAAAGCAATGGTATAATTTAAAATTCTCTAGAATATTCGATTATAGTATTTAGATCTGCCGTAACAACGTTTGCGCTCCCGTATATAATCTAAAATTCTAGAGAACTTTAAATTATTCCATTTCTTTCATAAAACATATAATATGTATTTTTTTTATTGCAAATTTTTAAGCATTAACCTATCATTTAGTGTGTATTTTTTATTTTTTTTTAACTCTGTTGTAAGAACTAGAAATTCGACGCCATATACGCATAAAATTTCATCAAAGTAAGGCTATTTTAACTTAGATGTTCTTTGAATTTTTCAATAAAAGTACATAAATTGCCTCGAACATATTTTAGGATGTCTCAATGTCTTTACTGTAGTATATTTTATAAGAAAACTTCTTCTATTAAATTCCGTGTAAAATACAAAGACACGAACGTCCCGCATGGAAAAAATTGAAAAACGCCTTAGGTTATTGGCTATTAAACAAACTGGACAATGAATATCAATAAATTGTCTCGAACGTATTTTAGATATTGAATGAATCTTTAATTTAAGATATCATCACACATTGTTACTAATTTAGGCATGACGAAAGATTTTGAAATCCTCTTCCATAATGTGTGTATACGTTTACTATACAAGAAAAACCCTATATTTCGGTAATATACTTAAATTTAACGAAGATAAAAGCCATTTTTCAAAAAATATTTATTAACTGTGCCAAAACAGCTCGCAGGTGTCATGGCGTAGGCGTGACGTCATTCTTTAGTAAATACGTAATTATTTGTACGCATTGCGAAGAAAATTAAAAAAATATTTATTTAATATGTGTTATAAAAACGAATTTCAAAGTTTATAAGTGGTGTGCAGTATTGCAGTGTGAATCCACATAAAAATAATGCTCAAAAATGTGTTAGTAATTATTTCAAGCGAGAAAATAATAAGAAATGATTGTATAAAGTTGGCGCGGAGAACCCCGAACCATGTATTCGTGAATTCGCAATTATATTTCTGTTCTGAGTCGATAAAGCATACGTGAAACAATAAAAAATAAATAAAAATGCGTATTCTCAACATATTCATAACAACAAAACACATCTGACGTGAGTTGTTTACTTAAGCGTGACGTCACGCGTGTTTTAGTCAAAATGGCCAACTGCAGAATTTCAATGTTTTATTTTATTGATAATCTCATTAATCTTAATGTTTTTAAGATTTCTAAGTCACTATATTTAATATATTTATTATACATTTTCCCTTAAAAATACTAATACGATCATTTATGGATACTGTCGTCATGCCTATTACAGAAACAAGTAATAGTACGAGATCCGGCTGCAGGATTAGTGCGTTCATCGGTTTTTTGCTGAAAACCGAATTTTTATGTATATTTATAATTAGGAGAATATATATCGACTAGGTTGCCAGTCAAAATTTGGCCGCAACCATGTTTAATTAAAATTTTTCTAATCGATTTTTGGGAAAAAAATTCGTTCACTTGTTTTTTGAATAAAATGTAGTCTACATCACGGCAAATGATATAAAGATTCTAAAAAATCACGGTTGCCGCTTTTCACCTGGCCGCAACATCTTGGCAGCCTGGTGCAAACAGGTATGATTTCGATTCATTTTTACGTTCATAACGTACATTTATGAATCATATATCAAATTAAAGCTAATTTTTTTCTATTTATTATCATATATGGTTGCCTAATTAAATCCGGCCGCAAATAAGGGTTGCCGGCTGTTAAAAATTATAAATATTTACGCCTATTAGTACACCGACGCATTCTTTTTATGTATATTTATAATTAGGAGAATATATATCGACTAGGTTGCCAGTCAAAATTTGGCCGCAAGCATGTTTAATTAAAATTTTTCTAATCGATTTTTGGGAAAAAAAATCGTTCACTTGTTTTTTGAATAAAATGTAGTCTACATCACGGCAAATGATATAAAGATTCTAAAAAATCACGGTTGCCGCTTTTCACCTGGCCGCAACATCTTGGCAGCCTGGTGCAAACAGGTATGATTTCGATTCATTTTTACGTTCATAACGTACATTTATGAATCATATATCAAATTAAAGCTAATTTTTTTCTATTTATTAACATATATGGTTGCCTTATTAAATCCGGCCGCAAATAAGGGTTGGGATTAAGGATGAACGCAATTAAGGATGAACGCACTAATCCTGCAGCCGGATCTTAGACTATAAAAATCACTCTAAAATCGATAAGGACTCTTAATTACCTACGTTGACGACTAAGACGTCACTTATTACATTGTGATTTGTGAATTGTGTGCTTCAATCAGTAATAAAACAGATTCAATAGAGGAAAGACGTTTCATTTCAACACAAAAACACAGTTTATGCAAAAACGAGCCTTATTGCCGCAACATATGGTCGCATTCGTACCGGATTAGCTGAGCTACAATCGAAGAACAAAAGAAGCACGCGTGCAATTATTGATCGCGATAAGACGCTCATTATACAACGTTATTTGTTACGAAGTTATTATTGAAAGACAATATATTTATTTATATATATGTTACCGGAAATGTATGACATCAAGGAATTGTATACAAATCCTAGGAAATGTGTACAATTCCGATACCATTTAGGAAATGTATAAAATATTGTTTAATAAACTATTTAATGCATAGATATCCTAGGAAATGTATAATCTTCCTAGGAATTGTATACAATTCCAATATCGTATTAGGAAATGTATAAAATAAATGATTTCTGTAATAAAACACTGTATCGGGTAAAGTACAGTACAGTCTGTACAGTCTTACCGTAAAATAATAATAATATGTTCATATTATCTTACTAATTAACATTTCTTAAATCAACTTATATTCAATCAAATCAAATTTTCATTTGGTTAGTAATCAGTCCCCTCGTCCCGCTGTCCCCTTGTACACGTCCCAGTCGGATTGTATAATCCGCCGTATTACAAACGGCCGACATTTTGTAATATGCCGAAATTCGTCTTTTTCCAAAATTCTACAAAAAGACGGTCGTGAGCCGACGGAGCCCCACTTCGTGGGGCTCCTATTTCTATCTAGTTTTAACAAAACACGAACCTAACCTAACCCACCCCCTTATCCAAACCAAAAATTCTGATTACGAATTTTCGGCCCTCCCCCCATCGACCCGCGTACCTTCCAATATCTTAGATGTTTTACATTTCCGATTGCTATTTAGGAAATGTATAGATTTCCTAGGCAATGTGTATAAAATAATTTATTTCACACATTTCCGTACGATTTTAGGAATTACATACATTTCCTAGGAATTGTATACAATGACGGATTACATACATTTTCGTTAACATATATATTTATTTATTTGTTTATGGGTTGCGAAAGTTTGACCATATTTTCGAGTATCGTAGGAAACTTAAATGGCTGCCAATCCGTTCACGCCGGAATATTCATGTCCTCAATCTTCTCTACTCTATTCTTTTCTGTCCTAATTCCCCTTCCTACTTAAAATCTTATTTTAACTTCCTTGCAACTGATTCCTACTCTCTTAGATCTTCCAACAATCTTTTGCTTAGTTTCCCTATACACTCGACTAAATATTACACCTCCTCCTTCACTGTCACTGCCACAGACATATATTAAATATTAATATATGTCTGTGGTCACTGCAATCCGTTTATGGAACAACGGGAACAACCTACCTGAGAGAATTCGTCGTGCTCAAACAATAAACTCTTTTAAGAAAATGCTGAAAGATTATCCTTTCCCTCTAATTGTAGTATTTATGTAATTATCGTATTGCTGTTTGTATCTGTAAGTATGTGTATGATATTTGTATATGTATGTATGTATGTGATTATTATATTCTATACGTATATAATATTTATGTATATATGTGTTACTATATATTTTATTATTTAAATATTTATAACTCATGTTAATTATTGGCTCACACTACCGAAGTTATTATATTTTTATCCTCTACCCGACGCGACGGTTGCCTGGAAGAAATGGCTTATAGCCATAAGGCCGCCCACTGTATGCCGATTGTAGATATCTTTTATTTTGTGTCGTCTTCATTTTGTATTTCCTATACAGTGAAGAATAAATAAATAAATAAATATTTATGATGGCGAATAACAATACGGAACAAATCATACGTGTTTTGGAAAGTACGGCAGAACTCATCAAAAAAACGCAAATTAACATATATCTAAGTGTCCTAAACAAAGACAATCCAAAGGATATAATATATACAATCGCGAATTAAGCATTTGGAGGACTATTGGCAAACCTTTCAAAGCGCACACTTAGATTTAGTTAAAATAACGCCGCGGGAACAAAATGCGCTTTTACCATACTTCGTCAACGAAGAATTTTACATTCACGAGGAACTTTATTTATGCATACTAGCGGATTTGAAGGATAAATTATTGAACATGGAATCCACTGCATCAGCCCTGGAGTCCAGCCATGACAGCACCGTGGTACACATCAACGAACGAGTGAGGTTGCCGCGGATTGAGTTACCTACAGCTACGTTCGCCGGGAGCTATGAGGAATGGCCGACATTCAATGATTTATACCTAAGTTTAGTGCACAACAACAGCACGCTTTCCGAGGTACAAAAACTACACTACCTTAAGTCCAGTGTTTCAGGCGAGGCAGAAAGTTTATTACGTAATATTAGAATTACCGATGCTAATTATACACAGGCTTGGGAAACATTAAAATTAAGGTACGGAAATAAACGTTTAATTGTTAACTCTTTATTAAAACGATGTATTTCGCAAACTGCTTCTTAGTTAAAATCATTATTAGATACTACTAATGAAGTTTTAAATTTAAATGTATCCATCGACTCTTGGGATCCGATTATAATATTTCTCGTAGTGCAGAAGTTAGACCCAGAGTCTCATAAAGCGTGGCAGGAATTTGCGTACACAAAAAGTGAAGAGTTACCGAAGTGGTTAGATTTAAAACAGTATTTAGAGTGTAAATTTCGTCCATTAGAATTAATTACACCGCCTGTAAGGTCTACTAAAGAACGCGTTTTTCATGTAAGTACGTCCGTAAATTCTGTGAAATGTTGTATAATGTGTAATGAGAACCATAATCTGTGTAAATGTAAATCTTTTGCAAAAATGAATTGTAATGAACGTGTTGAATATGTAAAAAGTAAGAAATTGTGTTTTAACTGTTTGGCCCCTGGTCATTCGGCATTTAAATGTCGTATACCTTTGTCGTGTCACATATGTAAAAAGCGTCATCATTCTCTTCTACACCGATCAAATATAGGTAGGTACAGATTCGTCGGTATCCGAGGTTTCTACACAACCGTCGACATCAATGCGGACCGATGTAGATGAGAAGAAGGTGCATACTACAATGACGTCTTTACATAGTCTAGGAGATGGTGAAAATAAGGTAAGTCTCTTGGCAACTGCGGTAGTAGTCATTAAAGGTGAAAATGGACACACTACTACTCTTAAGGCACTAATAGATTCAGGGTCACATGCATGTTTTATTACCAAACGAGCTGAACAAGTCTTAAAGTTACAGCTCAAGCCGGTTAATATGATAGTTACTGGCATGGAGTCTTTGAAGGTAGGTACATGTAAAGAATGAAGTCAAGGTAAATATTTTGTCTCGGTGGGAACCTAAGTTTGAGTTACCAGTACACGCCTACGTGATGTCAAAGTATTTAAAAATAAACTTACCTTCGAAAAATAGTATTAAACATGAGCTTGTAAACTTTAACAATTTAAATTTAGCAGATCCAAACTTTTATGAATCGGGTTGTATGGATCTTTTATTAGGTGTAAATGAATACACGAAAATTCTACAAGAAGGTTTAATCAAGGGTCCCTCAGGTACTATATGTGCTCAAAATACCAACCTGGGCTGGATCATTATGGGTGGAATTAATATGAAAGTTAACGCTATACATAAGTCTTTAATGGTTACAAATTTAACTAGTGATTCAAATATTAATGACTTACTTAAAACTATATGGGAGATAGTCGATAGATATTGGTACTAAATAGAAAGTTAACTAAAGAAGAACAACTATGTGAAGATATATATGAAAGGACACATGAGAGAGATAGTAATGGAAAATATATAGTTACATTACCTTTTAAAACTGAAAAGCTGCTTTCACCTGAAGGAAACGAGAGAAGTAGCTGTAAGAAGATTATTGCAATTAGAGAGAAGATTTAAAAGAGATCCAGATCTGAAAAAAGAATACCTGAAAGTTAAGTATAGAAGAATATAAAGAATTAAAACACATTGAAGAAGTACCTGAAAAAGAAATAAATAAAAAAGCAGTTTACTTACCCCACCACGCCGTTGTACGCCAAGATAAGGAGACCACGAAGACTTGAGTTGTGTTCGATGCTTTCTGTAAAGGTTCTAACAACATATCATTAAATGATGAACTCTTACCTGGTCCAGTATTGCAAGAAGATCTCAGAAACATTATTATGAGGTGGAGAACTCATAAAATCTGTTTCGTATCAGATATTCAGAAAATGTACAGAATGATATGGATGAATAGGAATGATGTGGACTACCAAAGAATAGTCTGGCGAGATGATCCAGCTGAAAATATACAAGATATGAGATTACTTACCGTCACTTTTGGCACAGCATCCGCTCCATACCTAGCTCTAAGAACACTTAAACAACTTGCTGCTGATGAAGGTCATCATTTTCCTGAAGCTGCTAGAATATTAAACGAAGATTTTTACGTAGACGATTGCATGTCTGGTGGTGATCATTTAGAAAAATGTATTCAACTAAGAAAAGATTTGACGGAACTATTGCGAAGAGGAGGTTTTGATCTTAAAAAGTAGTCGTCTAATAGTGCAGAATTCTTACAATCTTTAGAAGCAAATGATAGATCTACAAAGGCGCATTTAGATATTAAATTAGATGGTATTGTCAAGGCATTAGATGTTCAATGGAATTTGGGAACGGATAGATTCGAATATAATTTTCATTTAGAATCAATAGAAACTGATAACGTTATTATAACTAAACGCAATATTCTTTCTGATATACAAAAATTATTTGACCCATTAGGATGGATTGCACCTTGCATTGTTTTAGCTAAAATTTTAATTCAGAAGTTATGGCTTGAAAAAGCAAACTGGGATGAGGATCTTAATATTTTTATAAAAGAAGAGCATCGAAAATGAAGAAATCCATAAAATTATTTGCAATCTTAAAGACAAATGTGCTGTTGGCTGGGATGGGATACCCACATCTGTCCTTAAATCTGCGAGGCATGTACTCGTCCCTATTCTCTGTCACGTTTTTAACCTTTCTATCTCAAAAGGCATATTTCCAACTGTTTTTAAGAGAGCTGTTGTCCACCCGATCTTCAAGAGTGGAGATAGAGATGGTGTCTCTAATTACCGCCCAATATCTGTGCTTTCAGCTATTTCTAAATCTTCGAAAAAATTCTAAATAATAGGCTCCTTACTTTTCTGAACTCTAATAATGTACTTTCAAAAAACCAATTCGGTTTTAGACGTGGCCATCCACAGAAGATGCATTGTTATCTTTGACTAATAGCATTATTAATAATTTTGAACAAAAAATGAAATCTGTTACTCTTTTTTTGGACCTTTCTAAAGCATTCGACACTGTCTCTATCTCTATTCTTCTATCTAAATTGGAACGCTGTGGTATTCGAGGCTCTGTTCTGGATATTTTTACAAGTTATCTTTCTGAACGTACGCAGTGTGTAGTTATTAATGATATTCTTAGTGAACTTGCACCAGTTACTTTTGGCGTACCACAGGGTAGCGTTTTAGGACCTACCCTGTTTTTCATCTACATAAATGATCTATGTAACATGTCTCTCAACAACTGTCAAATAATTTCGTATGCCGATGATACTGCTTTGATTATCCATGCCCGAACTTGGGAGGAGGTTCGTAGTGTCGCTGAAAATGCCCTAAATATTATTCAAGAGTGGCTCCGACTTAACCTTCTTACCCTAAATATTGTTAAAAGTAAATACATAACTTTTGCCCCCAAACTTTCTTCTTTGCCCCCCTCAAGTTTCAACATATCCGCCCACGATTGTCTCAAGACCGACCCTTGTGTTCAATGCAATTGTATGAGTCTTGAAAGGGCCACTAGCTTGAGATATCTGGGTGTCACAATTGACCAAACGTTCTCGTGGAAGCAACAGATTGATACTGTATGCTCTAAAATCAGAAAACTAGCATATGTGTTCAAACGCCTCAGAGGAGTCCTAGATTTGTGTTACTTAAAAAATGTTTACTATGCATTGATTCAGTCGGTTACCTCTTATTGCATAACATCCTGGGGAGGTTGTGTCAAATCGTTGATGATACGACTGGAACGAGCCCAACGGGCTATCCTCAAAGCTCTCGTGAACAAACCTCTCCGCTATCCAACCACCGAATTATATGCCCTTTGCCAAGTTCCTTTTTTTTTTTTGGAGGGTAGTTGTGAACCTAGCAACATCAAATTTTAACTGCTCTACTAAAAATTATATTTTTAAATATTTTTACTTGATTTCTCAGTGTAAAGTTATGATTGTGTAAAAACCTACCAGCATCATTCTCCTTTATTTTTCATTCTTATCTTCAACTAACAAGTTTTATTTCAAATTACTATTACCATGGAGTCACTTAAGCACACTTTGTCAGAGATGACTGTTAATTTCAACACTAAAATGGCAGAATTTGAAAGGAAGCTACTCAACAATGAAACAACTTCGGGTGAGAACACAACTGATTTTAATTTGTTTCGCACATTTGTAACTTCCTCACTGAAGACGCTACATGCACAAGTGGAGTTATTGGTTAAAATCTCGGACCAGCAGGAAACCCGCTCTCGTCGCAAGATGCTCCTTTTTCACGGTATTGCCGAAGAGAAGAAAGAGAACACCGCTGATCTTGTGGCTAAAGTTATTGTTGAGCACCTTGAACTGCCAGATGTTAATGCCGAGTCATTTAGTCATTGCCACCGCTTGGGCCATTACTCAGCTGATAGAAACAGGCCAATCGTTGTCAAATTTGACCGTGTGCCAGTCCGAGATCGGGTATGGTTCTCCAAAACTTGCCTTAAAAATACGGGAATTACTATTTCCGAATTTCTCACAAAATTTCGGCATGATACCTTTATGTTGGCTCGTAAAAAATTTGGAGTTTCTAACTGTTGGACTCAAGAGGGAAATATTATTGTGAGATCTGCCGATGGTGTAAGACACCGGGTCACAAGTTCTGATGAACTCGACGTTATCGTCAGCGATCCAGCAGCTGTGCCTGCAAACACTGTATCCGGTGCTGCCCCAGCGACTAAGAGTTCAGGTAACACCCGGCCCAAAAGAATCGGACGAAAGTGAGCCCCTATAACCCTTTCTTTATAATATGAGTATCCATAATATTTATCTTTGTTGTAATTTTCTTCTTGTTGTAATTGTAATTTGTATCTATTTTCTGTGTCACTTTTTTATCTGTGCGCTCGGCAAGTTAAATTACCCCCGTATTCAATTAATTATATAATTTCTACACTTCACACGTTTTTAGAGCTATTACGCACTGTCGACTAGTCGCTGGCGACTCAGTCGCCGGCGACTGTGACTTACTATAGTTTAAATAGGGGCTTGCGCACTTAGTCGTCAGTCGTCCAGGAGTAAGTCCAGTCGCCGGCGACTGAGTCGCCGGCGACTGGTCGACAGTGCGTAATAGCTCTTAGATGTCACTCTTGTTTTGACTTATTATTGTGTTGACTTGTCGCAATAGGTACTTGTCGTAATATGTCTAATGTCAAATGTCAGTGAATCAATGTCAACCTCGGAGATGTCAACGTTTGTAATGTTTCAGTACGTTCCGTTTTATGTTTTTGTTTTTGTTTATGTGTTTACTTGTTTGTTGAATTTTTATTTTCTATGTAGCTGGCGGGTATAGGAAAAGTATATATATATTTTTATATTTGATATTATTTATTTATATATACATATATATACAAATTTCTTTCTTATATTAATATATATTACATTTAGTCCACCATTTCGTTTTCGAATGACAGTGACTGTGATTCCTTCGTAAGCGCTCATAGTTGTGATGATAGTTTTCAGAGTTTTGACAGCCCACCTCTTGATACCTATATGTTTGACTTCTACCTTTTCCGATGTTTTAAAAAATTTTAACGTTATCCACATCAACGCACAGAGTATTCCGGCACATTTTACCGATATGCATGCATCATTTAATTCTAACTCCATTCACGCTATCCTTATTTCCGAAACCTGGCTCAAGCCTTGTCTTTCCTCTACCTCTTACTCCTTACCTGGCTTCAATTTGGTACGTAACGACAGTACCGGTCGGGTGGGTGGTGGAGTTGCTATATACTTACGCTCCGACTTACCTTTCACCGTTATCAGCACATCTCCACAACCGCCACCTGCTGCAGACGAGGCCGAACACTTGCTAATTGAAGTCATGATTTCCTGCACTAAACTTCTTTTAGGTGTTTTCTATGTCCCTTCCCTTCTTATTAACTATTTTCCGGCGTTTGAAAAAACGTTAGAGAATTTACGTCCTCTCTATGACCATGTCATTTTTATGGGAGACTTTAACACCTGTCTTCTTAAAAATGACATCCGGAGTGACAAGCTTTCAACAATCGTATCCTCCTGTAACCTCAATATCCTTCCCCTCAATCCTACTCACTTCTCTCCTGGCTGTTGTCCTTCTCTCCTAGATTTGATTATTGTTTCCTCCCCTAATCTTGTCTCTAAGCACGGTCAGTGCACTGCCGATGCCTTTTCTTACCACGACCTTGTCTTCCTTTCTTACCGTGTTCGTCCTCCCAAAAGAAAGCACAAAGTATTGTTACAGCGCAGTTTCCGTGGAATGGAGCGTCTGTGAGATGATGCTCAAAAAATCGATTGGTCACCTGTCTCATCTGCCAATTGTATAGACTCCAAAGTTGCAGCCTTTAATTTACTACTTACTAAACTGTAAAATACTCATGCGCCAATTAAAGCAGTTAAAATGAAGCATGTTCCAGCTCCTTGGTTGACAGATGAACTTAGATCCATTGTTCACAAAAAAAATCTGGCGAAAGCCAAATTTAAACTGAATAACTCGGACTCCAATCGTGAAAAATATAAAGCAATTCGCAATCGCTGTAATACGATGTGTAGAGATGCACAACGACGCCACATTCACAAATCCGTTGAGAGCGGCAACACTGCAGACACTTGGAAATTTTTAAAAACACTTGGAGTTGGTAAATCTCAGAATATCTCTTTTCCTGTAAATATTAATTTAGATCTTATTAACAAACATTTCTCCTCGTCAAAGTCTACTCTGGACTGTAACACTAAAACTGATACCATTTCACTTCTTTCTACCATGCAAACTCCTGACTCTCCTCCGTTCATTCTTGTACCTTTCACTGCCAGTGACGTTAAAGAAGAATACATTGGCCATCGCTTCGAATGCTCTCGGCTGTGATGGTATAGGCCGTGCTATGATTCTGCCCATTCTTGATATTATCCTTCCCATCCTTACACACATCCTTAATTTCTCCCTATCTTCGAGTTCTTTTCCCCAGATCTGGAAAGATGCATTCATCATTCCACTCCCTAAAAAAAATAATCCATCCAATTTCTCCGATTATCGCCCTATTTCCATTCTACCATTCCTATCTAAAGTTCTTGAAAGGCTAGTGCAACAACAGCTGTGCTCCTTTCTTAACTATAATTCCCTTCTAGATCCTTTACAATCTGGTTTTCGTACGGGCCATAGCACGGTCACTGCTCTTGTCAAAGTTACAGAGGATATTCGTATGGCAATGGACAATAAGCAGCTAACTATCCTTGCTCTCCTCGATTTCTCCAATGCCTTCAACACCGTTGACTTTGATATCCTGTTAGCTCTGCTTAGTTCTCTTAACGTATCTCCTGCGGTGGTTGGTTGGTTTCGTAGTTACTTGCAGGGTCGTCGGCAGCGCGTCCGGGTGGATGAATCCTATTCCTCATGGTGTGATGTTTCTGCTGGCGTCCCTCAAGGCGGCGTGTTGTGACCCCTCCTTTTTAGTATTTTCATTAACTCTATTTCTTCTAAACTTTCCTCTCTCTACCATCTGTACGCAGACGATCTACAAATTTACACCCATTCGTCAATGGAAAATCTTGAAGAAGCGATTACTCGCATCAACACTGACCTTCAATCCATTGTCGACTGGACTCAAGCTTATGGTCTCAAATTAAATCCTGGAAAGACTCAAGTTATTATTTTAGGCAGTTCTTATTTCCTCTCTAAGATTTCTTTTCCGGATTTAGCTCGTATTTCGATCGATGGAGTCCCAGTTCCATATATTACATCGGTTAAAAACCTTGGTATTCATTTCGATCAAAACCTATCCTGGACCGAACACATAAAACAAGTAAGCCGTAAGGTTTTTGGTGTTACGTCATCTTTACGTCGATTGCGCAACTTTTTACCTGTACCTACGAAAACTGTTCTGGCGCAGTCTTTGTTGCTTTCTATCCTTGATTATGGTGATGCATGCTTTCCAGATCTTAATGAGGAGCTACTTAACAAATTAGAACGACTTCAAAATTTTGCTATCAGATTCATCTTTGGCTTGCGCAAATATGATCATATCTCAGAATATCGCTCGAAACTCAATTGGCTGCCCATCCGACTTCGCCGGAATACTCACATCCTTTCCCTCCTGTACAATATCCTTTTTGATCCTAGATCCCCATCCTACCTTAAAAATAGATTCGTGTTCTTGGGTTCCTCCCATGAACTCGATCTACGCTCCTTGGACAACCTTACGCTTCGCATGCCCGCTCACAAAACCCGTTTTTACGATGCTTCCTTCACCGTGCAAGCTGTAAGGTTGTGGAACTCGCTCCCATTAAACATCAGGAAAGCTCAATCTATCAGTTCTTTCAAGTATCTGGTCAAAACGCATTATCTTCACAACTAACGTTTAAATGTTTCATCCGTTCTTATTTATCTTAACTACTTACTTTCATCCTGTTATTCCTTATTTTTCCTTATTTGCTATGTATTTAATATGTATTAATATTTGTATTTATTTATCTATTTCCTACTTTTATTTGCACCTTCTATAATGCCTCGCTATGCTCCTTCTACTATCCAATTATTCATTTTTCTTCATACTTTTCCTATATCCTAAGGTTGCCTGGAAGATATCGCTTCTTAGCGATAAGGCCGCCTATTTGTACCGCTTCATTGTTTGTGTATTATTTTTTTTTGATTTTGTTTTGTTTTGTGTGTGCAATAAAGTGTTTTTTTATTTTTTTATTTTATTTATTTATTCCTACCGTAAGACAATTGTTTATTCTCAAAGTTGTTTTGAGGAAGCACTCAGATACCGTGTATGACTCAGACTTCATAAATTCTAGGCGCAGAAACGACAGGGTTTGTGTTATTAAATTTCGAAGAACAGCAGTAGCTAGTCGCCACTATCCTTTCATTAGTTCTTGTATCTACAATAAAATTAATCAGGTCCTAAGTATTTACCCACTTTGTCACCATAAGCTAAAGACAATACTCCTTAAATGGCTTTTATCCCTCTCCTATGAAAAAACTGAAGAAATTATTAAAACCACCATCTAATCTTCTACATTCCTCACACACCTTTACACAACTTACATAATCTCGCTCTCACATACACACACACACACATACAATCTCACACTCTCACATATACACACCTGCACATTTATGTCTTTTTAAATTTGTGTAATCGTCTTACTTGCTTTTATTGTTTTCTTGTGTTTTTCTTTTGGAATTATTAATGTAAAAATGTTAGTCACTGGAACTTCTAATGTATGGAGGCGGGCGTTGGCACCTGTGCCACAGCTTTTTTAAGCTTTTATAGGTGCCATCGTTCATAAAGTTTTTTGTATTGTGTGTTTTTATTGTTCCAAATAAAGAATTTTGAATTGAATTTTTGAATTGAATTGAATGATCTCCAAAATATAAAGGATATTACTATACACAGATGGCTTGGAACAGTTAATACAAATTTTGATACAATTGAAATTCATGGGTTTTCAGACGCTTCGACGTTAGCTTATGCTGCAGTTGTTTACTGTCGTGTTAGTAATGATGATGGAACTTATAGTACAAGTCTAATTGCTGTAAGAACAAGGGTTGCACCACTTAAGACGATATCATTACCTAGACTTGAACTCTGTGGAGCTTTATTACTTTCTAAACTTTTGAAGCAAGTATCACAATCACTGCGTATACCAACGTCCAAGGTTTTTGCTTGGACAGATTCATCAATTGTTATTGCTTGGTTATTTGGTGAACCTTCAAGGTGGAAAGCTTTCGTCGCAAATAGAGTGGTTGAGATAGTTTCTACAGTAAACAAGGAACAATGGCATCATGTTCAATCTCACGATAACCCAGCAGATATAGCTTCGCGAGGAATGCTTGCTATAAATCTTAAAAACTGTGACATTTGGTGGAAAGGTCCCACGTGGTTAAGAAACGATGAACTACAACTAGAGAGACCAGAATTTATACAAACTGATTTAGAAGAAAAGAAGATACTTACCTATTAATACAGTCCCACTAACAAATACTATACAAGATAAAATTTCATTGAAATTTGAAGAATTTCATACATTAATTATTGAGAAAGAATTATTGAGAACAATAACTTATTGTAAGAAATTTTTAAGGTTTAAAAAGAATAGAGAAGATATGAAAATAACAACTGAAGACATCGATGAGGCATTGAAAACTTGTATAAAAATAGTACAAAGGGAAGAATTCGAAGAAGAAATGGATTCATTAGAAAAAGGACAACAGGTGAAGACAAACAGCAAGATTAAGACGCTTAATCCCTATTTGGATGAAGATGGAATTATCAAGGTGGGCGGAAGGCCTTTACTTACTCCTGGACATTTTTTAATCGGGGAAGCACCTATCACTGTACCGCAACCAAATTTAGTATCTCTTAAATTAACACATTTATCTCGTTGGCAATATTCTCAAAAAATGTTAAATGACTTTTGGTGCCGTTGGCAAACTGAATATTTGACCAGTTTGCAACAGCGAACAAAATGGTTGATGAAGAATGATGAATTTAAAGTATTATTTTGATTTAACAACCTAATTTGCCACCTTGCAAATGGGCATTAGGGCGTATCACTGCCAAACACCCGGGGCCAGACGGTTTCACTAGGGTTTATAACTTTATAGTGTAAAAAGCGGTGATAGTATAATAAAAAGAAGTGTATCTAAATTATGTTATCTTCCTATCAATAGATATCAATTAATCATTAATTAAAACAAGCGAGTCAATTCATTTCGCATGTAATTGTTCTTTTGCTATTGTGTATGTAGGTATGTGTATTTGATTAATTATACAGGGTGTCCCAAAAAGTAGTGATGAACGGAAGCTGGGAGGTAGAGGACCTAGAGGGCTATCCGAATCACCCCCATGTATGTTATGCGATTTTTCGTATTTTCGGAGTTATGACATTTTTTTCAATTTTTCATCTATCGCCGAGTACGATGAGATTTTTATTTATGGTGACGTGAATTATTGCGCTAGATGCTTGATTTTTTTTGTGTGCTAAGCTGAAAGATAGGCCAATTCAGTATGGTAACATTTACTATCGTTAGATCTTTGAATGGAATAAAAAAAAGAATTAAATGCCAAGAAAGATAAAATTACCCAGTATGTTCACCACTTCAAGGGCCCGTAAAAAAATAAAATCACATAAAAAAAGTTTTCCGTTTGGCTTTTAAAAACTTGCTCTATCTATCAGGTAGCTACCCTGAAAATTTCATTTTATTATTCAGAAGGCTTCAATCTAAAAATTGAAATCTAAATGTGGTCAGTGCAAAAATTGAATTAACATGATGATTAATAAAAACAAATTAAAACCAATAAAAAGGTGTTTAATTACCAGACATTTTTAAAATGACCCCGCTGTTGCTCAGTGCAAGTGCGACATCACCGTAAAAAGTTGTATTTTAAATGTCTGAATGTCCTTTTATCATTTTTAATGGTTTCTTCTGCTACTATGAATTTCCGGGTTATTTCGTCCAAATTTCCACCTACATACATAAGCAAGCAAGAAACAGTTATTTTATATTTTTATGTACACATGAAATACTCAATTATCATTACTTTTGGATCAACCTAGTACACATGGACAGTTTATATTCAAAAGTTATTATTTTAAAAGAACTCCAAGGCGAATTGTTGAATAACACAGATTTTATGCAAAAGTCCACTGCAGAAAAATGGCAATTTATTTTAAAAAAATGTCCTAACGAATTTGTTTGTTTAAAAAAAATGATTAGCTATATACTCTCTGTTCCCGCCACTTCAGCATTTACTGAAAGAGTCTTTTCGGTCATGAATGTGAAGTGGCGGGAAGAGAGAAACCGAGCTTCATTAAAAATTAATTAAAAATGAGCTCTTGAAATATATAAATTTAGATTTGGAATGTTTGGAATTCATATAATTCATTTAAAAATAATGAAAAATTGTTAGGTACTGCAAAAAGTACAAAAAAATACATTTTTAAAAATATTTATTTACTCTTTATTTACCTCCTTTAAAATCAGATATACTCTATTTCTTCAAATAAAAGTTGGCAACCCTAGCCATGCTTGATGCGCGCACGATCGTCAGTAGGATACATCCAGCCTGTGCATCCAGCACCGCGGCCTTGAGCTGACGTACGTCGGGGATGGACCGTGAATAAGACGCTTGAGTGATGGCGAAATAAGGTTGATAACGTTAAGGGACATTATCCTAACACATTCCCCCGATCCCTTGATATGAAATTGCGTTTCAACTTTTATTGTTCTGGATCGAGAAGTGGGATTTGGATTGTTTTGATGAAGTGAATAGAAACTAAAATCGCTAGCTTATAATTTCTAGCTACTAATATTAAAAATATATAAATTAATATCAAATGTGTATTTCTATGTTTTCAATGGCCCAATCAAACCGATTTCTCGATCTAGAACATAGCCACAATGTTTTGTTATATTATTATGTGCATTTATTGCGAATTTTAGGTTTATTTATTGGATCAAAATTGTCTTTATTACCAAATTCATACATTTGACTTTATCTTATTCGTTTCTCTTTGACCTTTGGTACTTAAACATGGTAACATTGAAATCAAGTGTTGCAAACTTAAAAATGAAATGTGCATAATAAATTTTAATGTCTAATGTTTGTAATTATAATAAATTTTGAATAAAGCATGTTGCCAGTAGTGTGTTATGTTGTTTTGATATTGTTTTAACAGTCGATATGTTTTTGGCTATTAATTTTATATGTGAACATTATATGAACATGTTTAGATAAAAGAGTGAGTGCCATCTTCTGTTCACGGAAAAAAATATATTCAGACACATTAAAAACAGATATATTATCCTAACTATATTTTGTCTAGTGTGTCTGTGTGTATTTTTTTTACTATTCAACATTATGGCTGGTTCACACTTTGATTAGTGCGAGTGCAGGTGATGAGTAGTACTACGTGTGGACAGCGACTGTTTAGTGCGAGTGTTTAGTAGGCTGTGTAGTAAAGTGAATAGAAGCGTGTTCTATTTTTTTGCGAGTGGACTGCGAGTAGCCACGTCCCGCGCGCCCTCCCTTCCCCCTCACTCGCAGTGTGCCTGCCTAAACACGTCTGGACAGGAGTGTTTAGTGTTTAGTGTTTAGCGTAGTGTGTAGCGTTGCGAATTTCACCATTGTCCTGCGCTCGCACTAATCACCTGCACTCGCAGTTGAATTGGACACTACTCGCACTACACACCTGCACTCGCACTAATCACCTGCACTCGCACTAATCAAAGTGTGAACCAGCCATTATTTATCCAACAATAGGACGCCGCTCTTTTCACTTTTTTAACTATGGAGACAATGAAATTAAGTTAAATCATTTAAGTTCACTGTAGCATTCTATTAACTGTTATATTTATAAATTTGCCTTTTTTGTGACTAAATTAGTTTAAAGTGCGTTAAGTTATGAATTGGTTGAGGTTTGTAATCGTAAGTGTGGAATAAGCTTTGGAAGATTAAGCGCTATTCATCATAATGCTTTAATTTATTTGTGACTTTCATTTTCGCCTATTTTATTGTAAAATTATATAAAAAATCAAAACTATAAAATTACATAAACGTTGCCTAAACATCGCTTATTGTTGAGATGTTAAATGGTGTGAATGATATGCTATTGAAATGTTAACAGATGAATAAAATATAGGTATGTAATGTTTATTTTAACATTGTCACAAAAATATAGGTAGTGTCTTTTTCACATAATGTGTTTTATTTTTGTGTCATCATTAATAGTTAATACCTTTACCACACGATCCATTTTCCTATTATGGAAATCTTCTATACCAATTCAATTGCTTCCTGTAAAAGAAAATTCTTGAAAATGAGTACCTATTTACAAATTTGGGGTTTTGGTTATCCACCACAGTTGATAAGACTACAATATCAGTGTATCATTATATAATTTAGCTCATTTCCAGGCAGGCATCTTTTGGTCATCTTACTATTTATATAACTGTCACCGGATCAAACAAAACTTTATAGGTTTGTGGCATAGAGATAGTATGTACTACTAGAGGGGTTATTCCAAACAAAAACATTACACGCGGCCGATGTGGTGGGGTACGTGTGGAACGAGCGGGGCGTGGCTTCAAGTTCAAAGATTAAGCAATGCGTGCAGATGCGACACATTGTGCAATCTGTTTACTCGGTACTATCTGGTGGTACTGATACTAGGGAATTAATAAAACGAGGATTTTATATTAAACTATGTATTTTAATTTCCTTTAAATAATATCAATTTAGTAAGCTTTTGTCGTTTTGTGTAGTAATCAATAGTTTTATCAGTTTTTGCTTCATGATGTAATCGAATTTTGGAGTATTGGTTTATAATAGCCCTAATTAAATGGATACGATGATTCAATGTTGATGGCGTTTACGTATAAGAAACTCACATTTTGAAAAATCTCACGTGAGATTCGAGGATGGGGGAGGGGTTGAATAAATTCTCACGACATCTCACCAGGGGGGGAGGGAGGTGCAGAAAATTTTAAAAAACACCTCACGTAATTTATGGACGCCCCCTTACTCGATCACAATTTTTGTAACGAATGTGAAAGACGAAACAATAAATACGCAAAGCGGCTTTTACTATAAACGGAACTACATTTAAAAATATACTTTATTTATTGAGTTATAAGGTTGCTTCCATTCTGTTTATTTACATTCTCAAAAACATCAATCGCCGCAGAGGTGGCTTGCGACAAAGGCGGCTTGTGTCAAAGGCCTCGGCGATATCATTTAAGAACATAATATTATGTACTTTAGGCAAACTTGTAATAAGATCTATTTTACTTTCTTATTATTCCATTTGACAAGGATATTGGGTAAGATACCTATTGGAATAATTTTATTATTATGTATGTACTTATTAAATCCGCGAATAAAAAAAATTTTTAGTCGTGAATATAGAAATTGGGTCGCATTTTTTTAATCCGCGAATAGTGAAAACACGAATAAAGGAAGCGCGATTAAGGAACTTTTACTGTATTAGTTTCTGTGAATGTTGTGTTTATTTGTAATTGTTGTGCATAATAATTTATAAATCCTATTGGAACAACTGTTGATTAACCTTTTTTTAATAAATAAAAATAGGTAAATAAATAAATATTACTTAATATAACCTACCGTTTTACTTTGCGTAGTCGGGTAAAAGTATAAATATTTAGGTACTACACCACGGTAATCTTTCCTAGTATATATACATAGTTAAAAAAATCCAGTTACATTTTTTTAACAGACTCATCGATAGTGTCACGTCTGTGCTGTTAGTCTATGAAAAATGGCGCGAAACGCAGAACGCGTGGTGATTTTTCGCAAAATGATAACAATATTAGTAAAATGCATGACTTACTCATAATAAGGAAACTTACTGGTGAAAAGTCACTCCTCGGGCTTTGTTTGTATTATGGGAACTTGTAAAACAATATCTAAGCAAACACGAAGGCATTTTGAACAGAGCAATAACACGTGTTGACGCGGCAAGCGGGGGGCACAGTCCGACACAGACTAAAGAGACTTGTGATTCTTACCTCTAGCTCGTGTTAAAGAGAGTGTAGTAGCGATCGCCTCTCTAGTACGTAGTACATACTATCTCTATGGTTTGTGGCACCAATTATTTTTTCATCTTTCCGAGTGGCACATCACGAATAGGCATTAATATAATTTTATAAATAGAAATGTGTTCGGTTTGTCCTTGCTGCGCTATTCAATCTGTATATGAGCAACGGATTCACTTGATTTTATTGCACATGAGAAAATATTCAATCAATTTTAATGAAATCTAACTAATATTTACTATCATTATACAGGAAAGCTTCTATAATTATTACTATCATGTGCAAGAGAACACTTTATTATGTACTAATATATTTTATGAAAGAGTAAACTCGGATACTACTGGATTTTTAGATATTATTTCTCTTAACTCATTGAATCTTGAATGTTTTGAATTAAATATTACCTAGCTAAGTATATAGTATTGCTAGATGTGCTCCGCAGGTTTACCCGAATTGCTCCGCTCATTAGCGTGATGATGTAGCTTTCCTTGATAAATGGGAGTTTCTAAGATTAGCGCATTCAACTAAACAAACTCTTCAGCTATTACTATTAGTATATACTAGCGACCCGCCCCGGCTTCGCACGGGTGCAATGATGATACTAAATACACTACAGAAAAACTGTGAACGTTGTATATAAAAACATAGCGGCCCGCTCCGGCTTCGCATGGGTATAAAATAGATAGCCGGGCGGCCGGCCGGTACCACCGCAAACGCTACGTCCCGCAATTTTTAAATCTGTAATATCTTCGAAAATATTCACTTAAATCATACGGTGTAAAGGGCCATATAGATCTATATTATATGAATAATGTATTCAAGGTATTTAATTGGTTAAGGATTAATGCTGTATTGGTTAAAATCGCATTGAAAATTAGCCATTATTTGTCGTAAAAAGTAAATGACAAAAAAAAGTTATTGTGGGTTATCCATAAGAGATAGACATATACCATCGCGGACTTTTCTGTAGATCTTTTCAATGTGTATAATACTTAGTACATTATTTTGATAAAACTCGTAGGGTTCAGCCTGCGTTTGCAATGTAAGAGGAAAAAATGTAATTTTTTACGACATCACATTAGAAACCTCAAAAATAACAATACTTCTTCACTATTTAATGGATGTTATTATACATATAAACCTTCCTCTTGAATCACTCTATCTATTAAAAAAAACTGCATCAAAATCCGTTGCGTAGTTTCAAAGATTTAAGCGTACAAAGGGACATAGGGACAAGGAAAGCGACTTTGTTTTATACTATGTAGTGATAGTGAAGTAGCTTATTAGTATAAATGTAGTGATGATGTCTTTACGCTGCACTGCGACATCGCGCCTTTGCAATAACACCACGCACGTGCGCGTGCAAGTTCGTCGGTCTTTTTATTGTATTTTAACTTATAGCAGCATTAGTGTCTAAAAAAAATTAGACGTTACTTAGTATAAGATATAACTAACTGTTCTACTTTATAGGTAATATGGATCCGTACAATTTTTTAAGTTTTGTTTGCACTGTTTTTGCCAGACAGAATTATGGTAGCTACTTGTATTCAAAACATTGCATGTTCTATTTTAACCACATTTTAAATAATTGAAAGTGAGGAGTAGGTAGTAAATAAAAATAATGCCGAATTTACGCTTTGTCTTTTAATCTTTATTATTAAATATCACATCATGGTAAGGAATAAAACTACTCACAAATGTACTGAATCTAATGATTTTTTTTTGAACTCATCATGATAAAGCATATATATTTCAACTTAATCCATTTACATTACAGTTTAGACATTAGCTTGCAGTATACGGTATTTTATCGGCGCTTGTTCCGAACTTCGCCACCTGTGAAAAACCACCTATATACTATATCAAAATAGTTCTTTTACTAGATTTCCACCCACGTTTTCAAAGAATAACCGCATAGTTCCCGTTGCTGTGGGATTTCTGGGATAAAAAGTAGCCTGTCTTATTGTGTCTTCAGCTACAGATCAAATTTCATTGTATTCGGTTCAGTAGTTTTTACGTGAAAGAATAACGTGTTTTTTGCAAATTCTATTTTATATTCAATTTTCTCAGATAATTTGTTCAGTTGAACAATTTACAGTAAATACGGAGATTTTTTGCCCCCTCTGACAGTATAATCCAAAGACCAAAAAAATCGCCGCATTTCTGTTTTCTCTATGGCCTATGCCATTGCATTGGTGAAATGATAATTTAAGTACTACCTAAGTACAAGTTAAAGTGATGTATGTAAGTTATAGCACAGACTAATAATAATATACTAGGTAATAGTATTTAAGAACCAAGTTTTGTTACTTTATTGAGACTCAGCAATTAGTGCAATAATTTGGTTTAGTGTGATTTTTGTAAATACAGTAATTAACGTAAAGAATTCAGTTTCAATTAAGGCTTTATGGACCTTGATGGCAAATCTCATATTTTTATTTGCTTGTTGTATTTTTTATTTGTGTTATACAATATTTTTTTTTCACATATACTGCCATTTTAAATGGCGTGCAAAATTCTATAATATTATATCTTCCATAATTTGATAGCTGTTATTGTAACTTTTCATCGGAGTAGACAGGGGTAAAAACTAAAACAACCATGTATAATATCACATAATTATATTATAAAATGATTTAATTACAATAAACAGAATAAGTATCATAATGTACCTACAGTACGAACAACTTACAATTACGTAAAAGCGGACAGGATGTACTCGTTTCATATTTACATTTTGTACATTGAGCGCTCGATTCGTTCATCGTAATACTAACACGTCCTTCGCGACGATATCAATAAATAAGGGGGATGGGGGGTAGGGGGGGTAGGGGGTGGGCGGGTCGGCGGGGCGCTAGGCTATATGGTACAGCCCGCCGGCCGCGGCGCTATGTACACTACAACTGCTCCACGAACTTGGTGAGCTGGTCCTGCGGCGTCATGGGCGGCAGCTGGTCGTCGGGCGGGTGCGGGGCGGGCGGCGCGGGCGACTGGCGCAGCAGCAGCAGCTCGGAGGGCGTGGGCGGGCGCGGCGCCGGCGTGGCGGGCGGCGAGCGCTGCACCGCGCCCGGGAAGTAGCGCGCCGCCAGCCGCGGCGCCGCGCCCGCGTACGCGCCGCGCATGCCCATGGCGCCGCCCGCCGCGCCCACGCCCACGCCGCCCACCGCGCCCTGCGGCTTGAACCACGCGTTGCCGCCGCCCGCCATGCCGCCCAGCCCCACGGACGACACGCCGCCCACGCCTCCCACGCCGCCGACGTTCGACACTCCGCCGACCTGACGATACAATTTTTTATTAATCACTTGAACAAAGTAGATGTAATAATACTTTTATACAAAAATGATAAATATATGTACAAAGTTTTAATAAAAACTGACATTTGAAGTGAATCAAATTCCAGTCTGAAAGAAACCTATAAATAAGCGAAAACTGTAACATTATTCAAAGCACGAATATAAATTATTGCGACTAATACTTACTTGTCCCTGTTGTGGGATCATCTGGTGCATCTGCTGCAGCCGCTGCTGCTGCGGCTGCATCATGTGCTGCAGCTGCTGCGGCTGCTGCACGCCGCCCAGCGCCACGTGCCCGCCCACGCCGCCCACGCCGCTCACGGAGCTCACACCTCCGCTCGCTTGTTGTTGGTTCTGGGCGTTCTACACGACAAACGCATAACATTAAACACATAAGCTAAATCGACAGTAAAAAGTTATTTTATGGAATTTTCTAGACATCAATATACAAAAAATACATGTTGATGATCTTGTTTTACAATGTCTTTGTATTTTCATTAAAAACTACTAGACACACATCATCTAAACAGTCACATAAAGTCTGAATGTGTTAAAGTAAAATCAATCTTTTTAGCATTACATGCAGTCAATAAATTGTATTAGCATAAGCTAAATTCAACCTTATTTGCATTTGTTGCACGTATAAAAATGTATGTATCCAAACTGTGGATAATGTTGTTGGTTGGGCAGTTATACCTGTATTTGAGTAAGTTTTATTGTACAATTTGCCACTGTTCTGCTGTTTATTATCCCTAATAAAGAAAAATAGAAAAAAAACCTTATTCGAATGAATTAAGATCAGATTTATTAGTTATTGATCTAGTTATTATAAATTATTATGTCTATAGACATGGTACACGTGTGTCTAATCAATAATTACTTTTTATATCAAAATCTGTATTTCCTTGCGTCAAATTAAATAGTATGTAGCCATATATTAACCTGCGCGCGCTGCTTGATGAAGGCGGCCATGAGCGGCGGGTTGGACTTGAGTATCTGCAGTATCTCGTGCTGCTGGTTGGGGCTGGTGGGCGAGCGCAGCGTGGCCATCAGCTGCTGCAGCGCCTTCTGCTGCATGTGCTGCGGCTGCGGCGCCGCCGCGGGCGCGCCCGCTCGCTGTTGCTGCAATTACATTATAGTGAGTATAGCGTGTACACAATAATATAAGCAAAAAGGTAGTAAAACACAATATTCAATTTTCAAAAACGCACTCAGAATTAGACGTTGCCATGTTCCAACTATCTTGAAAGAGTATTTCAACTTGCCACTTCTAAAGCGTTAATAATATATATTATTTTTTTTTTTACAATTTCTTTGCATGAGCATAAGTGGAGTCCAGTAGCTGCTTCTAGTATACAAATGACCTGCATGTTGAATATTAACACTGGCACAGTAGGTACGCAACTAAGTGCGCTTGACGTGTCAGGCAGTTTGGTATCACTCAAATATTTGGAGTTTGTTGCGCGGAAAGTGTTCTATATGCGGACATTCACGGCGCGCGCGTCTCTTGTGGATAAACAGCTACCACACACACAAGGTTAGTACACACTCACACGTACCTGCGGCGGGTGCGGGTGCGGCGGGTGCTGCACGTGCGGCGCGTGGTGCGGCGCGTGCGGCAGGCGCGCGTGGTGCGGCGCGTGGTGCAGCGGCGGCGGCCCGCGGTAGCGCGCGGCCCAGTCGGCCCGCGCGCCGCCCGGCGGGCCCATCGCGCCCTGCTTGCCGTACGACGGCGCCTGCTGCCGGGCCGCCTCCTCTTGCACCTGTAGCGGTTTGCACTTATTGTACACTAAAACATTTTCTACAGCACGACTATCACATTCACACGTTCTATAAACTTTATTACTTTAGTCTTGAATTTTTTAGCTTTATTTCATATTTGAACTCGAGAACTTTAAGTTATTTTTATCGCGAAAAAGTTAATTCATAAAAAAATTACAAAATAGTTTAAAATATCTATCTGAATATTGAATCTAAGTAAATAAGTATTCGGAAGCATGTAAGTATAGGAATAAGAAGTCACCTGCTGCAGCGCCTTCTGCACGTTGTGCGGCAGCGCGTGCGCGGCGGGCTTGGCGGGCGGCGGCGAGGCGAGCGGCGGCGCGGGCGGCGGCGAGCTGGGCCCCGCGGCGCCGCCCCGCGTGTTCATGGCCGCCATGCGCCGCCGCAGCAGCTGCTGCTGCTGCACGCGCTGCTGCACCTGCTGCTGCTTCAACTTCTGCTTGATGCTGCTGCAGAACGGCACCGAGCACTTGCTCTCCTGGCAGTGCTTCGCGTGGTAGCAGCACAGCGCGATGAGCTGCTTGCAGATCGGGCAGTCGCCCTTGGTCTTGCGCTTGCAGATCTTGGTATGCGTGACGACGCGCTTCATCTTCTGGCAGGACGGCAGGCGGCAGTTCGCGTCGCGGCACTGGCACGCGTGCACCAGCGACTGGATGCACCGCTGGATGGACAGCTTGCGCGCCTCCTGCGGGTTGGCCTGCTTCATGTCGCCCGGCGACGAGCCCACGTCGAGGTCCAAGCCGAGCTTCTCCATCTTGTGCGGGTGGCCCTCCTTGTCGTAGCAGGGCACGCACAGGTCGAAGTCGTCGCACACGGTGCAGTGGTAGCGGGTCTCCACGTGCGACTTGCAGCTGTTGCACGTGTACACGAACTTGTCCTGGCCTTGGTTGTGTAGTTCGTACAACATGCATAGCGTTGAGAAGAAAGCTCGTCTCGTCGAGGAGAATTCGTAGTGTCGGTCTCGCGCCATAGTGAGGAAGGCGTCGCGACCGTCCATCAGATCACAGTTTATTAATGGGTCGGGGTCTTGAATAGGCTGTAAGGAAAAACATTAACTTGTTTAGTAAACCCCAAATAAACTTAATTAACATAGACATAATGTATGTCTTAATCCCAATGATACAGGTGTAAACAATCATATGATTGAAGGTTTAATTAATAATGGACCATATTTTTTCAATAATTGTGTAACTTAGTTGTTTAACAAAAATACAATGTGGAAAAGAAAATAAACTAACATATCAAGTTGACAAAAAAAGCATCCAAATTATTCAAACTGACTGATATAATATATTCAACGTTAGTTGGTGATTAAAGCTTTGTCTGATATTTTTGAAAGTTAGAACAAACTCTGCATTCGTAAAAAGAATCTTAACTGCATCAGATGTGAACATAAGTTCGATAACCAAAATGTCTTCTATTTTTCAATAAAAGATTATCCATGAACAACACAAAATACTCACAGCTAAACTAGCGGCAGACTGCGCAGAGTGCAACCGAATCACAAAGAACACCTCCTTGTGCTTCTCCATGGTCGCAAATATCTTCGCGCTGAGATCGCTGCCCTGCTGCTGGTCGCTCTGCTTCTTGCTGTTCTTCCGCTGCGCCGCTTTCGATTTGTTCGACTTCTTCGCTTTCTTCTGCCCCTTCTTCTTGCCGTCCGGCCCTTGTTCGCTCTCTTCTGACGACTGAAATACCTAAAATAATGTTACATTTCGGTACAATGTTGCAGTACCCAATTACGCGTTGGTAACCAAATTGGAAAAATAAATGAAACAAAGAATGCTATTTTAACGTGATAACGTTTTTAAAATCGTTTTAGTCGGGTGACATGTTCAGAAACTTGTGTCACACCAAAACCTCACGAGCGCGATCGCAGGTATAACGAGAGAGAGACGGACCGATCTCCCGTCTCATCTCAAGCGCTGCCACCAATAAGACGTTATCACGTAAACATCTCGATCGTAAACCTACTTTACAAACAACCAATTTTTTTTTAGTTGGGTTGCGTAAGTAATGATCTAAAATATAGGATACTGACCACTGCCTCGGCGGCTTCAGCCTGCTTCCTCTTCTCCTCCTCCTCCTGGTCCAACTCCTTGATAGACTCTTCTAAAACATTCGGCCAAAAGTCCCCCTCAAAGTACGGCAACTCCGCCGCCGACGAGATATTGTCCTCCATGGCTTGCTTTAGAATATCTTTATAATCTAATATTATCCTTTCTATAATTCCTTTATCTAACATTTTCTTATACCACTCCTGCAATCGCTTCGGTTTCGGTATTTTTTGGTCGGGCGGATGGCAGTGAAAGATATAATCGTCGCCTTCTGAAGGCGGACAGGCCCAGATGTGGGCCATAGTGTAGCCTAATTGTTTGGCGTAGTCCAAATAACCTAATAGTATTTCGTGATACACGGCAGTACGGTACTGCTTCGGTTGGAAGAAATGTACAGAATCTAGATATGCTATATATACACGCCTCGTATTCGGCGACGGACTTTCGCTCCCGTATTCCTGTAATAGAATGAGATTCATATCATATTTGTAAAAATGTTAGTTAAATAGATAAAAAACTATTTTACTGTCGTTGAGAGTTGTTAAGTTCTCATGATTAAAGATTGTAATATTTACCTGCACGTGCATCCCGAAAAAACATACATCACTACCGTCTACTTCTTCAAATGCAAATAACGCTTTCGCTCTATAGGGGAATTCTGACGCTAACTCCCCGGATTCTACAAATCGCGATCTCATGCCTGGCTTCACTTCTACAAGCTAAAATGGAAGAAAAAACATATAAATTTTCGTATAATATTTTTAATGAATATCGAAATAGGAATATTATGGAATAGAATTGTTACAGAGTTACAATTTGAATATTGAGGTTTAAAAATCCAAATAGACTAAAGCCATAAACACATGGTTTAAAAATTGTTTCTTTTTCGATCCCAAACTAATACCACATTATAACAATAAGTATAAATCCATACCTTATCCGACGACGCGACCACCCTGATATGCACTTCGCCAGCACCAGCCTCTTTTTTCTTAAGATAATTATTCACTCTAGTCTCAATAAATATGCCGAGTTTCGACGTCGGCAGTTTCTTAGCGCTGAACTTGTTATCTTTCCGTTTGGCCCCCTTCTTCTTCAAACAATTATCACAGCAGAAGCCTTGAGGCCAAATCGAGTCGTGGTGCAGCACGCATATCTGATGCTGCTTCCTCCCGCAATCTGTACACACTACGAACGGCTCTTGTTCCAGATGGTCATTCTTCATTTCTTTGAACTGATCTTTTTTGATTGCGCTGAAAAGTAATTTTGTTTTATTATTCTGTGAAGAGTCATACAAGGTAACAAGTATATTGTAGTTTTTAAATGTACTAAAGAAAATTTATTCAATATTTACATAGCGAAAATGATGACTATTTTCATTCGGTAAGAACAACATAAATAGTGCTGAACGCAACATTATTAAGAATATTATTTAATATTTAATCTTACGAAAGTAAAATTTAATGAATCAATTTCTCAATAAATTATATAACAATTTACACCTTATAATAATAACAATAAAAGATGTCGGTATATACTCACGTCTGCGGCTGCAGCGGGTCGTCGCCGAGCGTGACGGTGTCGCCCTGGATGTCGTTGAAGCATTTCTGGCAGAAGGTGTATCTATCGGACACAACCCCATATGCTTTAAGACTGTTTGCGCAATCCCAGTGAGCCGTGAGGTGAGATGTGAAGCGTGACGGGAGCGTGCGGGGCGTGGACGGGCCAAAACAAATTAGTAAGCGATAACAACATAAAGGGGATTAGTTCCGTGGCGCTTTGGCTCGGGACCTGCAGCAATACACCCCAAACCAACACACACAGTTAAAATGTACACACGTCAACTTTGAACCCCGTACAAAGCTTTGAATGTAGACTTCTGACTTAGTAAATAGTTCACAGTTATTGCTACAGGTCCATTGTTATGTACAAGCCAAAGTAAGAGGACATAGTGACAATTAGAAATGGTAGATTGTATGAGCTGTTGATGTCCAGTATAAGTGTATTTTTATAGTAAGACAATTATACTGGATTTGTTGATATTGCCATGAAAGCAACAGAAAGCCTTGTAACATAGATACAGGACATGAATTCAGACAACACTCAGTATGCATTCGTCATTACAATATATTATGCAGGATAAGAAACACAGATAAATAAAGTTTTAAATTTTGTTAAGAATTAAATGGCAATTATTTTATGAAGAATACACTTTTCCCCCAAGTACAGACAGTAGTTTAGTCACACATAAACGTTCCAGACAAGTTATCTTACAAGCTTCATGAATGCACAAAAATGCTCACTTTTCAATTTCAACATTTCAACATTTACATAAGAAGTCTTAAAATACAGTGTTAGTTCATGTTTTGGGGCTTTTATTTATTAAACTTTACAAAAAATATAAACAATCAATAAATGCACTTTGTTTTCAACATAATATGGAAAACGAATAATTTCCCTATCTACAATAAAAAAAAATATCCGACAATGCGGTCATTCACTTTTATATTAAGAACAAAGGTATTGAATCACGTATCGTGTTCATCATTATAGTGCATGTTAAAGTTTCCCATTAAATTAGGCTTCATTGCACTTGAGTACACGGTGCGCTCGATTTACCCCGTCTCGGGTTACGGCGTAATGTCGCATTGTCTTTAGACAGCGTTGGATATCGGCGCGGCGCCGATTAAGACATAATGTCTTTCTTAATCATTATGTGGCAAGCTAAGTATGATAATTGTAGCGCTAGTACAGTACTCCCAAACTGATAATGCGCATAGAAAAATTCGTCACTGTTCGGCAACTGTCATATTCCCCGAGCCTCCGAAGACGATATGTATATAGAGTGGTTAAATGTATTTTCTTCATGCATAATTTATTAGAATTATGAGTTTTATTGTGATTTTATGGTAAAAGAGTTGAGTAACGAAATTTGTTTCGATAATTCAATGTAAGTTAATAGCGAGGATATAAAGCCACATGATTGCGAATATAAATTCTGATGATACAATTTTTTTTAACCACAGAACATGAACAACACATAAAAAAATTGATAGACATGTTAATATGTTCCAAATGAAAAAGCATTTCTTTAAATATTTTTTGCTTTAGATTGATTGATTTCTCAAGTATGAATGAATGAATGAGTCTTATATTCTAGACATATCTAATTTTTAAATTTTATATGTACACTTAATAATTGATTGAAATAGATAAAAATAGATTCTGAATAACGCCTGCAATGCTGATAATGTACACACACAATTGAATAGAATAAAATATTAGGTCCAAGATCCATTATTAAGTGTTTATTTATTGAATATCTCTTAATATCTTTCACAGTGTCATGTCCAGTTTCTATAATTTAAAACTGAATTACCTTTATAGATATTCTGAGCACAAGTAGAACATTTAAGAATATTATTTTTTGGAATCTTAAAGATTTTCGACATACTATTTGTAAAAGCTCAAATAGCAACTTTCCGACACATTTTCAATATATAACCAATGAGCCGCGCAGTATGCTGATTTGCCCTATCTTCTCCGTTATTTTTTTTATGTAAAAAAATATTATATAATTTAAGGGTCAATTAGTTATTAAGTTTTTTTTATGTGTTTTTTTTTTTTGTTATATTGTATGGCATATCATTAAATGACAATAAATTTCTTTCTTCTTCTTCTAAAACATTACAGAAACTGGGCACAAAACTGCCCAATACACGCATACACACCTGTTCTGATAGCTGAAGTACTTCGCGTCCCGCGGTATGGTGCACAGCTGCTTCCCGTAGCAGCAGAGCACCTGCGGGTTGAACGTGTACTTGCGGCCGCAGCAGTAGCCCAGCGACTGCATCACTGGGTCTATCTCCACCTCAAACACTTCCGATAACTGTGGAGGAGGGCGGGGTTAGATGGACTGGTACAGAATTTTTGTGCTTTTAAAATGATAGAAAAAAACAAGTGATAACTGCGTTAAAAACAACCGACTTCAAACTTGCACTTGCAACATTTACAAATACAGACAAAAATGCTCATAAAATAAAAACTACTAGGCCTATCCGAATAAAATTTTTATGGGACCAATTCGACACCATCCCGCATCGAACAAAAAAAGAATCACGTAAATCGGTTCAGAAACCTCGGAGTAATCGGTGTACATACATAAAAAAAAAAAAGCATACCAGCCGAATTGATAACCTCCCCCTTTTTTTTGAAGTCGGTTAAAAAGGAATATTAGCAAGAATATTTAATATTTTTAGCTTATAAGCAATGCTAATAATTGATGCTTGAATTATTTAACACTATTTGGACTTTTTTCTACTTTTCACTTCGTCTTAATTATTGGACAGATATAGTTCTTTTTCCAATAAGACAGATTTTATGTAATGTTAGAACTTGAAGTTACAAAATTGAAAATATAAAATAAGTTAGATATTTAAACAATACTTTTTTATATAGTAGCAAAGTGCTATACAAAAGCAACGATAAACACTCACCTTAGTACAATATCTATACACTCGCGAATTTTTCCTATTGTAAAGCCACGCATTATCGAACATTAACCACACATCGTCCACATACTCCCAAGGGTCCTTATATTCACCACGGTCTAACTTCATCTTAATGGTAGATAAGTCAATGGGTTTCGTCACTATATCGAAATAGTCCGGGATGCCGAGCGCCGTCGCGTCGACGGGCTGGCGGAAGGGCAGCGACTCGGGCTCCAGGCGGAACAGCTTGTCCAGCGTGGGCAGCAGCGCCTGGCGCAGCTCCTCCGCCTTGAACACGAACGGCGTCTTGGGCCCGCGGTCGGGCGGCGCGGGCTCCGGCGGCGGCGCCTCCGCGGGCTCCTCCTTCGGCTCCTGCTTGATCTCCTGCTTGACCTCCTGCTTGGCGAACGCGTCGGCGCGCTCCGCGTCCCGGTCGGGGTCGGGGCGCGCGCCCTTGCCGCCGGGCCCGCAGCTGTCCTCGTCCTGCTCGTCCCGGGGCTCCACGGGCTCGCGCTTCACGTCGGGGCTGGGCGGCGCGGGCGGGGCGGGCGGCGCGGGCGCGGGGCGCGGCGTGCCGGGCGCGGGCGCGGGGCTGGCGTGCGGCGTGGCGGGCGCGGGCGACGGCAGCTCGCGGAACGCGCCGCTCGTGAACGGGCTCGCCAGCCGCTTGTCGGGCTGGTGCGGCGACGCGAGCGCGGGCCCGTTGCTCTGCAGCGAGTACTGCGCGGGCGACGGGATGGGCTGCCCGAACGGGGACATGCCCGGGTTGCTCACGCTGCTCACGCTGCCCACGCCCACCGTGCCGCCGTTCGGCGTGTGCGGCATCTGCTAATACACACATTTACAGTCAGACACATCTCAAATACATGTTATCATTATATCGATGAATGTTAAAATGAATTATGTGTATTTAAAAAAAGACAAAATGTATATTAAATAATTCAGTTTATAATAGTTACACAAACACTAATGTGTATTACTTGAATTCCATATTTACAGTTACATGTTGCTAAACTCAAAACAAATTTTTTTTAATACTTAATATAATTAAAAAGTCTTACTAAAATACTGAACATACAAATAACTTCAGTTGCTTAATATTAAATTCAATATTTTACTTTTTTTTACAACACTATTTAACACACATTTAAATACACAGGACAAAAGAAAAGAAAATTTAATATTATGTACCTGATTAGGACTAGGGCCAGGCGGACCAACGAGGTTAGGCTGATACGTCATTCTATTCGCTGACATAGGCAGGTTCATGCCGGGCGAAGGTATTCGCATGGCGGGCAAGCCGGCTTGCGCGGGCAGGCTGGGCCTACCGACGCCCACGCCAATGCCCACGCCCACGCCCACGACCGGCGCCGTGGGCCTCACGCCGCCCATCACACCCCCGCCGGGCAGAACCCCAGTCTGCTGCTGCTGCAATTGGTTCTGTTGCTGTTGCGCCTGCTGCGCTTGCAACTGCTGCTCTTTTCTCTTCTGTCGTTTTTCCTCCAACTCCTTCTGTATTTTGTATATCTTTTCGGCTAGTAAATGATAGTATTCCGAGCGCGTACTAGCCATTTCATACATGTCGCCTTCTACTTTTCTCGCGTATGCAACTAAATTGTGCATACGTTTGTCTTGCATTGCCGTGGGATCGGGTGTCGGGAAAATGGCTTGAACCCTGTTAAAAGTTAAAATGTAAATAACATTATAGTACTATGCTTGATACATGATTTAAAATACCAACGTACGTGGCACGTACGAACACAACGTATTAACGTGCGCTAATTAATTAATTTATTAATTGCTATATTTGTTTGAAAATAAAAGTATGAAAAACATCGAAATAATGATGATTTCGATGCATATTATAAATGTTTTTCCTGAATGAATATAATGTATGAGTAGGTAATATTTGCTTCACTTACAGTTTATGCACGAGGTGGTTTCTGAGATCAGGTGTTATAGACTGGTGCCACTCCTTGGTGCCCGACACGGGATTGGCCGTCACCGGCCCGCCGCCTAACTGTAATCCCCCAGCACCGAGCTATACAAATAACAAAAGATAATTTAATGCTTTGTTTTGAAACATTTAAATGCTATATAAACAAAAAATTTATAAAAAAACTCGCTGCGCTCCACGGTTTCACCCGCGTGGCTCCGCTCCTGTTGGTCTTAGCGTGATGATATGCCTTCCTTGATGAATGGGCTATGTAACACCGAAATAATTTTTCAAATCGGACTTGAGCGCATTTAAAGAAACAAACAAACTCTTCAGCTTTATAATATTAGTATAGATTGAAAAAAAAAAATCCAACCACGAGCCGGGATTCGAACCGATCGATTTTTTTGCATTTTGCATTCTTTAAAAATTTCCCGAAATTCGACAATGTTTAAAGAAAATACATGATCCTTTGTTCTAAGACAATCGAGACATAAAATTTTACAAATTTAATTGTTGTAAAAAATATTTACGATGCACACATTCTGATACAAATAAACAAGTGCCAATTTTTGTTTAAGTTATATTGGGTAAAAAATTATAATTTGCAAGACAAGTCGCATAGCCACACTAGCGCCAAGTGTAATCACTGACCTGCTGCTGCACGTCCTGCTGCTGGTGGAACAGCTGCTGCACGGGCTGGTGCGGCGCGGCGAGGCGGGCGAGCGGCGCGCGCGCGTAGCCCATGCCCGACGTGGGGCAGATGCCCAGCCCGAGCGCCTCGTACGCGCGCTTCAGCTCCGGCGGGCCCACGCCCACGCCTGCGCCGACGCCCACGCCCACGCCGCCCGCGTTCGCGTTCGACGCGTTCGTCGCTACGTTCGCGCCGCCTGTGTTATGTGATGAGTCAGTAATGCCATAGAATAATGGTTGTGGAATATTTAAAACTATGTTTTTATTTAAATCAATCAATTTTTGAAGTGAACACTTCTTTAGCGGCATTGGGTATAAAATCTTAAACTCGCGTCAGGACACGTGGCCTGATCGAAAAAGCGTAAGACGGTTTTTTTTTAGCCCTTATATTCCATGCGTAAGACGGATACCATTCCAAAATATCAAACATGCTGAACGTTAATAATCAAGTTTTCACTTCTGCGGGCTCTCCCGGAGTGCAATCTCAGTGTCTTTTTTTTTCTCTCAATTGTATTATTTTTTTTTTCTATTAATATATCAAAAATATCAAATTTTACTTTAGCATTCTCTAAACTTGAAACAGTATAAGAATAAAACTTCATCATTGAATAGTAAAAGAAAAATAGCTATATAAATGTATACTTTACAAGAACCTTGTAAAAAGCACGTTAAGTTCAATTTTCAAGTGAAATGTGAATTATACCTTGTAATGGGTTGACGGGCGGCAGCGTGTTAGGCGGTTGCGCGTTCACGTTGACGCTGACGCCGCCGACGCTGGCGCCCGCGCCGCCCACGCCGCTGACGCCCACGCCCACGCCGACACCCGTTGTAGCGTGGGACACGGCGGCCGCTGTGACCACACATAGTTATAGTTAAACTGCATTTTTGAAGTGTTGTGTTCAGTTAACTTTTTAGGTCAAAAATGTACTTTTTAAAGTTGTGTGTATAGTGCGTAGATGTTAAATGTGTCTACTTAACGATATTTTGTGGTAGCAGCAGCAGTGAATATTGATAATTACAGCAGAGAAGCACACACAAAACATTCCAAACCCTCCCACTCAGATAGTAAATGATAACAAAAACTTTTAAGTGGAAAATTTGTTTCAGCATGGTGTATAAATAGGTCATTTAGAAGATACACTTACCATTCATAGTATTAGATCTACTCCTATCTGCCTGTTTGAGTGGTAGACAGACAGGACAGTCATTCTTATTGCAATGTTTCCAGTGATTGATGATTTGTCTTGATGATGAACAGTGAGGTACTGCACAGTTTTTTCCCGCCTAAAAATAATAATATTGTCATTCTCAAATAAAAAATCAGGTTCAATTAAATTGTTGAAATTCATAATGTAAAAGTAGAATAAACAAACAAAAAATGAAGTGTTCATTTTTACATCAATATTAATGATTTTATGTAGAAAAAAAAACTGTGGTAATGAACAACATTCTGAATGAGACATTGATGGGAGTGTTCAGATTGCATAGATTAACATAATATAATGTTAGCATATCTTATGATGTAGTAAATAAGCTATATTTGTTTTAAGAAAAATTCTTCATCTAATTTTGATTAACACTTTTTATAAATCTATGTTATTAAATTTTGTTAGTAGGTATAAATTAATCTGTTGTAATGATTAAACATGAATTTTTACATCTGTCATATTATATTATGAGTAATAAGCTTTTCAGTTATGATATTCAGATCATTTTTTTTTGGTGTTAAAAAACAAAGGCAGGCAAGTATGCTCAATAGCAAGATAATAGCTGCTTATACGATTTTAATAAATACAATGTAAATGTAGGTGAATTTTTCCGTGTGCAGCCGGCGCCTGTGACTGACACCAGGGCACGCTCATTATATCAGAGTATCCACAAACCTGACACGACATCATATGGTTGAGCACGCCCTTCATCGTCTTGCAGTGCGGCAGCGTGCACGTCCACGTCTCGCCGTTGGCCTGCGACTCGCGGCGCTGGCACTTGTGCGCGTGCAGCAGCAACACGAGCTGCTGCTGGATCAGCTTGCGCTTCTCCGGGTCCGCGATCGAGCCCGTGCTCGGCGCGGCCGGCGCCGCCGCCGCCTGCGGCTGTGACTGACACCAGGGCACGCTCATTATGGTGAACGGACGAGATATGCTTTTACAAGCGTTTGTTGCTAGCGTTATAAATTACTTGGGCGATATCGTTTATCTTTACTTTACTCTTTAATTCATTTTAATATCTTATGACCCTTATGGGCACATACTTTACTTATCTACATTTATATAAATTCTTTTTATGTAAGTTCCTTATTTTAACTATTTTTTACTTCAGTGAATAAAAAATAATTACCTCCAAGCTACACAGCCTACCACTCAAATCAAATACGAAATCTTTACATTTCGGCCGATTCACAAAGGGACCAAACAAGAAACAGGTGTAGCCAGTTGCGGTACAAGTGGGTGCATGGCTGTGATCGCTCACCTGTCCGCCGGCGGGCGCGCCCGGCGTCTGCGGGGAGGGCGCGGGCGGCACGGCCTGCGCGGCGCCGCCCCCCGCCTCGGGCGGCGCGCCGAAGCGCACGCCGGCCGCGCGCTGCACGCCGCCGGCCGCCGGCTGCCCGTACGGCGGGTGGTACGGCACGAGCGGGTGGCCGCCGCCGGCGCGCGCGTGCGACATGCCGTGCACGACGCCCTGCCCGAGCCCCGAGCGCATGGGCGCCTGCATGCCCACGCCCACGCCGACGCCGACGCCCACGCCGCCGACGACCCGCCCGCCCAGCGGCCCGTTCTGTATTGCCTGTATGTTAAAATATAAACATATAGCCTATGCAAGAAGATTATACTTGGTCTGGTTGATAACAAATTATTGGTTGGTTTAAACAAGACATAGATGGAATTTAAATGCTGTAAAATATTATTATTGAGGGGATATAAAAAGAACATAATATAACATGTAATTAAAAAAGCTACCTGAATACAAATATACAGGCAAAAAATAAGGCATGTTTATTATTGTATTATGCACAAACAATTGCTATTTTTTTGGCATGTCAATTAGTGCACTTACAAATTGCTATAGTAATTTTTGCAATCACAGAAAATTATTCTAAGGAAATCCTTGAAATGTTTAGCGCATATAAGTATGAATTATCTAAATTTACAACCAACCAAAAAATCTACATACAACATTAAACAGTACAACAGTATAGCTAATATTTTATGGGTGTGTCACTACTAGCTTTTTGTATGTATGTTTAAAGTAAATTTACGATTCTCATATTTTCTCCTAAATAAAATCCCAATTAAAATTTAATAAATCCTATACAACAAGAGAGGCCAAGTCAATTGGAAGATGCCAGAGCAAGATAAAACTAGCTGCCCAAAATCGACATGCATGGCAGAGTACTGATGACGCCCTTTGCCCCATCTAGGTGCCTTAGGATATTAAGTATGTATACAACATTTCTGTTATAAACTTGGGAAAATCCTAAATCTTTCTGATGAAGTAATTTAAATATTTTAATTTGATTCAAAAAATACAAGTATATTATTTATAAAAGGCTCACTATATATGCTACAAGTTTTTATTATATCTTTATGAGTTAATTCCACACATAAAATACATCTTCAAGAGCAAAAATCAATACTTAGAAATTCCAACTAACCTGTGCATGCGGATGATGCTGCGCGTTTGGGTGGTGATTATTGCCCATGAGTGTCGGCAGCTGCTTGTTCACATTGTTGATCATCCCACCGCCCAGCATGCCAGCACCTGACATATTGCTGTTCGTCACCACCATGTTACCACCCACATTCGCTACATTCATACCAGCTGCGGATTAAAATGATGGATATATGTTCATAGGAAAATTTATTTCTATAAGGGCTGATTTTTCAATCCTTGGTTAAAACTTATTCATCAAATAACGTATTTGACAGTATACAGGTGACATTTTAATATGTTCATGTAATACTTTATTGGACGGATAAATTTTAACCAACAATTGAAAAATCGGCCCTAACATAACAGTAAAATCGTGAAGTGGGTATTTGCATTAATTGTAACTCTAATAAGATCATGGAAGGCAAAACATGTCCAACATTAATGTTTATATAAATAAATCTAACGAAGTAATACATTATATTCAAGTTCAACTTGATCAATTTTAATTTAGCAATGAGATGATAGATTTAAAGATATTCATTTTGTTTATTTTTATAAGTATTTAGATTTTAAGTATTGCTCTTATGCATAACCTTAAATATTTTGAATGCATATAATCAAATATCCTTGCACACTTATCTCCATATATATTTCTATTAAACTAAACAACAATTATAGGCTACATTAAATATTAATTATTAGTAGTTTTAAAACAATTTGAAGCTTAATTTAAATAATATACATACCTTGAATAGAACTCATAGGCATAGTGGAATGCATTTGATTGGGATGACTTGTATTTGGTATAAGTTGCTGATGCATCCCTCCCATGAGATCCTTAGATACAGAGACGTTAGGCGGCGATTGTAGATTGGGACTCTTACTACCTAAGCTACCCAGTGTTAACGGGTTGTTGTGGCCAACTAAGCCACTCTTATTGCCCTGTGAAAAGACCCGCACACGAAATAATACACTATTAGTATAGGTTGTTCATCTGGTTACTGTATTTATTTTTCATTGCAATTTTAAGATATTACATTAAAAAATAGAAAGAAATGAAAAACTTAGTTATTTGTCACCAAATAGATGATGATATTGATAGTGCGTTGAAAAAATTATATTACATGGAAATAATTATATCTGCATAATTTTTAGCAACATAAGAATGAATTTTTTTAAAACTAATACAAATAATTAAAATATTATTATTAGATCATGTTTGTTTTAAAATTAGTACTCATCTTACACATCATCTATAATAACTTAATATTATTAATTTTCTTTGATTAAATCACTATTTTACCAACAGGTTGTTATTAAAAAAAATAAGCAACATGTATTATTAAATATTGTGAATAATTACATCACTCCCAGATACTCACTTGTTGTATAAGATGATTATTAATTTGCCGTTGCATTGCAGCAGTAGGATCATCCCCATTCAGCTGCTGCTGACCCATTTGCCCCCCAGGCCCTGGACCTTGGGCTGGAGGCTTAGGGCCTGTGACACCGGGCTGTTCACCCCAAGAACCCCCCATCAACTCATCAGGGAGGTCCTTTTCAAGGTCGAACATGTCCAGGTTCGAAAACCCATCTGCTAGAACAAATGTTTATTTCTTATTGTTGAACAAGAGTATTGTTACAATGTTTCCCCAAATGTGAAAAGTATAATTTGTATATTATATACATGATGCCTCATAAAAATATTTGAAAAATCTACCAGTAATAATCATCATAAATATATTTGACTGATATTCTGTGTGATTGCTTTTAAAATTTATCAATATTATGATTACAAATTATAAAATTACTTACATAAATAAAAGCTATCTAACATCTTACTAAATTTAAAAAAAAACATTATATTCCTTCTGAATATAAATTACTACATGTTTTCGCATTTTTCATTAAAAAAAAACCGAGTTAATAGCTATTAGTTTAAATGTCTGTGTGTTGTATGTATATTATTTTGACTGAAGACATTAAGAAAGTTTTCAAATACATCTTACAAATGGTTAGAAAAATAAAAAGTTTCATCTCTTTTCATTGGACTAAGCCGTATGTATTTCATGTTATTAATTATAAAACTAAATTGTGTTTATTTATTTAATGTTAGTTTGACAGAAATTAGAGGTTATGTGTCATGTTGTACACATACCTACATAAATAAATCAATTAATATTTGTGAAAATATAATTTTTCTACACAAATAATTTGCAAATATCGCATAGAATGGTATTAAAAATAGCTAAAATATCATATTATAAAATATAAATAGATTTTGTAAATAGGTCATTTATAAATTTGGAGCAAATAATTTGAAAGTCAAGACTTCTGTGAAAAATAATTGGTAAAAGTTAAATAAAAAGCCAGAAATTTACGATTGTATGGCTTTGTTCAGTGTAACACATAATATGATCAGAGTGGCCTAATTTATTAAATTATTTTTTTTTATAAATACACAAGTATGTTAAATTAATATCCCGTAAACTTTCACTTTTTGAAAGATTGGGAGATATGTTTCTAGTAATCGGGAATATTCTAAAAGTTGTTCAGTTTGATGTTATATATTAACAAGTTATACTGTGTAAAATTAGTGTTTCGCAGACCATATTAAAATTTAAAATAATAAATTATTCAAAATTATAGCATAAAAACACGTTTTTTCTTATTCATTTACTCAAGAAATAATAAATACGACGCAAAACTTGCAAGGCGCTAACAAGAACGACGACAAAATGTCAAAATTCACAGTAATAAAGTAGTGACAGTAGAGTGCTCAAACATCACAAAACTTTTAAAATATGAAAAAGTACTTACCCGCGGTGTCCGATGGACCCTGAAACGGGTCCCGGATCATTTTTGCCCGCTTATTTGGCGGCTCATCCACATGATGATCGGCCATGGCTCTGTTTACTAAACGTAAGCCGTCGTGAATATTTCGGCCCGCCGATTCAAATAACACTTTTATGTCTAATATCTTTAAAAAACAACATTTTAGAGCGATTTGTCATTCATCACAATATAATTCACCCACATCCCGATCGTTCGATGTCCTTCGAACCATTGAAGGCACATATTAAAATTTCTCACTCAAGTATTCGCCATTACAAAGCTCCGAATCGAAGAGCTACACAGACCCTCTCACCATCTTCCGACGGAACTAGCACAATAAATGAAAACAATATCACCAGATTTTTGCTACTTTATTGAACTTATTTTAGCGATCCTACTACACTATTTCACTTAACACTTGAAAATATAGGGAATGGACAAGTTTATGATAAAATGATTAAGAAAAAACAGAAAATTTACACGACAAATTCCGAAATACTTCTCAGTCTCTCCAGCGCAAAATGGCGGCTGTTGATGAAAACTTTTTCTACGCTTGTCAGAAAATGTCGGCCTATAAAGAGACAAAGCGCGCTGATTGGTTGAATTGCACCACGTGACTAACGGAAGTGCAGTCTTGACGCAGGATCGGTCCGATTGTTCTGACGTCAACGCGTTTCGAAACGAACAATGGCGACGCCAGCCGAGGATATTTTAAAGGTTTAAAACTATATCTAAGAGCATGTAAATTTTACTTTACATTGTAGATTTATTCAAAAGTGTTAAAAATTTAATTTGATATTCATAAAATAGGGTATTTTTGTGAGCATTGCGTGAAAAATATTAAAACTTCGAAGTGATTTAAAACTCCCTCCAATTTCGGGAGGGGTCGCCATCAATACAACGTGTCTCTAGTCTATGCTTTCACGGACAACAAAGAGTAGGTAATAGATATATTATAATAAAATGTAGTAGAAATATAATGTTATATGAAACAATAATGACTATTATAAATTTTTTAAATTATATCGTTTTTACTTATAAACTGCTCTATTTGTTATTTAAAGCTTTCTTTTTATTTATTACTGTTTGTCGTTTATATGAATTTAATATTTATATTGTCTTTTTGTCCGATACAGTCACGATAAAGTCAAGTACTCCATTGTACGTGTTTTATCTTTGTTGTATGCATGTTGTATGAATTTTCAAATATTTTTATAGGCATTTGTCTGAATTCAATAATAATGTGATTTTTTAAACTTTTTTTTTTCGTTCCCATCATTCCATTCTAATATTTAAAATGGTAGCATTACGTTAAAAATAAATAAAAAATACATGGAATAAATTATTTATTTATTTACATTTCATTTAGGGGTTTCACTCCCAATATTTTAAGAGCAGTATGTACAACTTGCCTCACAGCAAAGAATACAAGAAGTCTCTGCGAAGCTACATCATTACTGGCACCTTTTACTCGAACTTCATTGAACATTCTGTTAACATAACGAGATAGTCTAAAAAGATAGTTGACAAGAATACATGCTTCATTTTCTGTATAGGCTCTCTGTAAAATATTGTCAAATTTCGCTAACTCTGCAACCACTTCACCAATAATTTCTTCTTCTAAGTACTCTGGGTCACAAAAATCTGGAAGACCAACTCCTGAATTTTTCTCTAAGCTCCATAATCTACAATGAAGGTATTGGAGCTTCACACCACTGTCTCCCTCACTTTGAAGTGCTCTATCCCAGTCAAATACATAATCTTTCTGTCTTTTCTGCTTTAAATCATTGATTATTACTGCTGTAGTGCCGAGTATATCACATGTTTCTTCATTCATCGCTGATGATCTTGTATCTGTAAAAAGAAGATAATATTTTTATGGATTTATAAAAATAATTTTGCAAGTTCTTTTAATATTGTCCTCATTTAGATCAGACTCATTTACTATTTTCTGATTCAGACACCCTTAAGTAATTGGAAAACCCAGGATAGGTACATATATACAAAACAATTGGATAATGAAGCTAATTATGAAATAAAAACTAATGTACTAATAAGTTTTAATTGATATTTGTAGAATTCAATCATACTTAACTCTTTTTTTTTTAATTAGTCACCCATATACCTTTTTTTGAAATACAATGTGTACCACAATAGTAACAAGATTTTTTTAATAAAAATGTTCCAAGATAAATATTCTATACTCTGTCCATTATATTATTTGCTTTTTGACAGCTTCACGCCTAAGAAGGATTGTATTGTTTATATTAAAATGTCATACAAATAATTATCGTACTTCATGGACAGGTCCCGCCCACTTAGTGATGTCTACACAGAATTATTCAATGATGGGTCGATGGATTATAATAATCGATAGAAATACTCTGTAAAATATATCCGATACAGAAAAACTCTTCTATTATGTTATATAATTTAAACGTAAAGACAACCAAATTGTAAGATAGAAACCAATAAATAATAAAATATTAGTTTAGTTTAGTTTTAACATACAATGCATAGATATGTGGTCTTATTATTACATATCTTATTAGTACGTTTACGTTGTAATTATTATTTTCGTACCTGATTCGATTTATGATAATATTTTTAATTTATAATTGAAATGGTATCACAATCGATAATCTTTTGAACATCACTTCTGGTATCACCCGTCGAGCTGTCAAAAAGCAATTCTTATAGTGGACAGACTATAAATGCATTTAAGTCTTATGACAGCTTCTCCTTAATATTTAATAATATTTATATAAGTAATAGTAGATAACTTACTTTTTGATTGCAACTGCTTTTCATGCATTTTAGCTTTTGCCTCATCCAATATATCATTTAGAAATATCACATTTCCTTTTCTTGTACTCATCCCTTTTATTCTTCCAAATTTGATGTGTCTACAGCCCGTCACACATTCAGTGTTAAATCTTTTAACAATTTCAAAAAGGACATTAAAATGATCCGTTTGCGCATTGTCAACAACGTACAGCATTTCATCATATTTATATCTCTCATATCTACTAAGTAAAGCAGCAATATCTCTTGATAAATACAATGTGGAGTTGTCACTTTTAAGTACTGTTACTTCTCTATCTTTTACTGTGGCAACCTTCTTCCCGGACTCATGAGTTGTTATAATTTTATGTTTTTCTAATAATTGCATTAAATCTTTAATAGCACCTCCATTGTAGTCAGACTCCCACTCATAATGATCAAATGTTATACCTAGTCTTTGATAAACATTTTTCAATTCTTTAACTGTTATATCCCTTATACATCTCCAAGTTTCCAAATCTGCATTTCCCTGTTCAATATCGGTGAAATATTTTTTAGCCTCGCTTTGTACTTTTTCATCAGTAGCTGCTAATTTATTTGCTTCAACATACACATTGTATAAAGTGCTAAAAGAGTTATTTTTTAATTCATCTACAGTAATATTCCTAGCTTTAAGCCCATATTGCAATAACCCAAACTGCGTCCCCCAATCACCTAAATAATTTAATTTAAATACTTTATTATGGAAATGCGTGTTTATATTTGCAATAAAATTACCGATTATAGTAGATCTTAAATGACCGACGTGGAAAGGTTTTGCTACATTTGGTGAACTGTAATCAATCACAATCCTTTTTGGGTTTTCTGGTACTACATTCTCCTTTTGTTTGATACCATCAAGCACAGTTTTAATAACAAGGTTTCTGTCAACTTCAAATAATAATGATTCAGAGTCCCTTTCCTTCTTTGCTTGCTCGGAAATTACTGTACTATCACTTGGAAATAAGTTCACCACATAGATGTGTTCTGTGTGTTTATAAGTTAAGTGAAAGTTTGTTAATCTTTTTATCGTATCTTTCTTAATCACAGGGTGACTGACTAGCTGAAAGTAGTTAATACAATGTTTAATATATAAACAGGAGAACAACACAATAATACGAAGTTCGTTTGAGGTTATAATTAAATTTTATACCTGGTCTGCAAGAATTGACATTAATCTAGTGGTCATTGTGTATTTCTATATTAACTTGATATTTTATTAACTAGAAATCGAATCTTCATACATATTTATTGTTAAATTATTGTTTATTTATAAATAAATAAATGTCAATGAAATGTTGCCATTTATTAAAATTAATAAAAATTTTATCGGTATATGGCAATATCAAAATGGCAGTTTTTGGTTTTTTTTTACAAATTATAGAAATAAAAAAATTGTGTAATTAAAATTTTTATTTTTGAATTTGCGATTTCATACCATACATTTTAGCATTTTACTCTCAAATATATGAAATTCTTATGTATCATTATAGCACAGCTTTTCAGTTTTTCATCATAGGAGCGTTTTCACATTATCCGATCCGTATGTACACCGATAGCCTTAAAGGGGTGACAGACGTACGAGTAAGTACGCGAACTTGTGGCTCGACGACCTTTTTCGCTCGTGTGTCACCCCAAGTACGCGTACTTAAAAACCGTCGAGTAAGTTCGTTGACGATCCAACATGTTTGAAATTTTACTCGTAGCCCGCCTTCGCTCGCACGTCTGTCACCGCCGCGAGCCGCGAGCCTAGCCTGTCTAGCTATAATAGGTGTTACTAAGTGCAAAAGTTCAATTAATTTCGTCTTCTTCTTTTAGTTTTATGAAAATAATTTAATATAATTAATATGAATGAATATAATATAATTGAATATTGGCGAAGGTATCTTTGAATCACGCCAAGGAAGTTTCACTCCTGACGCGTGGGCTCGGCGCACACGCTCTTTTTTTGTAAAGTACCCTCAAAATATAATAGTAAAAACGAAAATACATATATCCTTCAATTTTTGAACATTTATTTTGTTAGAATGCTATTTACTTAAAAATAAGTGCTGGTTATTAAATTAAAAATGTCTATATTTAATTCCTGAATAACATAAAATTCCCTCTGTTGATGACATACTACATAGAGACATTCGATATCGGTGACACGCACAGACATAGATAGACTACGCAAGTACCGCGATCTGTATGAAAACCAAGCGTGTCATATTTTTTGTACTGACCTTGACGCGTTATGACGTCACGAGCGCTTTTTAGTGATGGTAATTTCATTTTACGCTAAATCGATTAGGACGCCACTCGCGCGGCGATTCTAGTATCGTCCTATCCCATCGAAGTAAATCGAAAGAAATCAGATCAAACTAGATCTATGTCTAAGAGGTAATTAAATAAATGAATCGTAATCGATTACTAAATCGATTCAAGGCAGAAAAATGATAATTACCATAGACAGAGGAATGATAAAATAAATTTATAAACCTTTTAATATTCTAACAAGTAAACTAATGTGTTTTAGCTTTTTCTTACATATGTCCATTGAGTTACCGTGTACTACGTACTAGAGAGGCCATCGAAAGAAAGTAATGAAACTGTCAATCAATCAATCTTTATGTCCCGTTGCATCAATCCATTTTTCTTTTATGTTCGGGTTACTTGGAAAACTGAAAAAACAAACATAGTCTAAGCAATAAGGAGTTTTCTTAAAAAACTCCCAAGATGACACTTTAACTAATGGCGTCCATGTCATAATATTTATTTTTAGTACCTTTGTATTAAAATACTTAAAAGTTCTAGGTCAAGTCGTATTAAATGACAAAAAAAATCTATGCCTTTTTTTCTGAAAAATTGCTCCTTCAAATTATCATTTTTCTGTTCGATTATAAAATCGATTAGAATCGAGAACTGTTGCATCAAATGAACATCACTAACCACAAAATTGGACAGAAAAATGAGAAGACGCTATTCATTGCTTGTTATCATACGACTCGATCTTTACCGTGCCAAGTAAAAGCCGCAATGTATTCCGAATCATTTCGTATGATTTGGTATCCGTGTTTGTCACGATCGTTTTCCACAGATATTCTTTATTTGATTTTAAAATAAATAGTGCATATTCTGATTAGAAAATTACTTACCGGTGGAAGGAAACATCTCTGCTAACTCGGCCACTCACAGCTGTGGAGTTTCTACAGTTTATAACGGCGTAATTCGGCATTTTACTTTATTCAGCTTCACGTCTTTCCTTGGCGAACTGCAAGCGCGGACTGAGTGTAGGCCAGCGTCAAGTAAGTTTCATAATCTTAGTTTGGACACGGGAAGTACATACACTCGCTTAGTCTATCTTGATACATGTCTGTGGTGACACGCGAGAAGCTACTGACCAAGCTCTTGCGTGTGTCACCGACGTCGAGCCGAGTAAGTACGCGAACTTTAAAACCGCGGTTTTAAAGTTCCTACGTGTATCAGCCCTTTTAGATCATTAAGTTACTTAATGATCTAAGCCGATAGCCGATATCCGATATCGGATACAATTTGGTCTTTCAGTTTTCACATTTTATCCGTTTTAATCGTTCCGATATCATCATGAGTGTGTGACAACTATTGGGAGGATACATATTTCCCTCAGTACTACAGTAATGTACCACATAGTTTATCCAATATTGGGACACACTGTGGGGACAGAGTACCTTCATATTTTAACAGTTAACATTTTTGTGCTTCAATGTATATTGAAAAAGAGTTAAATGACAAAATAACTTTTTAAAAATAAAACGGGAAATATCCAAAAATTTTCCATCAAACACCCATATATTTGGTATGAGATATTATGACTATCCCAAACATGTAATTATTGAAAAATTTTGTTTTTGTTGTTTGGTTTTATGCTTAAATTACTTCGCAAATTTCAATGAAAATTCATTTAGAAACTGTAAATTGAGCTCTATGTGGAATACAATGGTATTCCAAAATGAGGACGTCACTTCGAACATTTGCTTTGAACATAAAATGTACGGGAATGTAAATGTATGGGACTGTTTTTGGATGGTATTTCATTTGTAATTTTACTTCACAGTTTTACTCATTATGGTTATGTTCTTTCGTTATCAGTATAAAGATTTTTGATATCTGTAATAGTTATGAAATAATCGCCTTTTTTTTATGTGAAGAGCAGGCACACTTATCGATTACACCCGGTATATGTGTACTGTGGTGCACTGGTAAATACTGTACTAAAAATACAATAAAATTGCCTCTATAAAATTACAAAAATTACCGAAATAAAATTGTATATAAAGTACGAAATTTGCGAATTCCTCTTCGTATTTAGATGAAAATATAATTGTATGTTAGTATTGGCAAAAGTAATATAATATAACTATGTAGTGCTTAGATTAAAGTTGCACAGTCTAAGAGCGTTTTCACATTATCCGATCCGATATCGGATATCGGACGCCGATAGCCGATATCCGATATCGGATACAATTTGCCCTTTCACATTGTCCGATAAAATCGTTCCGAAATCATCATGAGTGTTGCAAGAAATTTTTAGAGAAAACTAAACTAAATTGCCAGTTGATAAAAAAAACCTTTTTAAAAAAAATCAAATGTTATTTAAATCATAGTTGTACATGTACATTAAAAATAACTGCGATAAAGAAAAACAACTTCAAAAAAGAAAAGTAAAATATAAAAAAAGATTTGATATCACAAATTACTGCATATTATTTAGACGTGATATTTACTAAATAGTTTTGATATCGGTCATTTGTATAACATAATAATATGTATACTTATGTAAACACATTATAAATTAAATAAATTTATATCAATACCTACTACAACCTAGTATTAGTTAATAGTTTTAGTAATACATATTAGTAAATACCTTTCAAAATCTATAAAATGTATTTTTAGCAAGACGTACCTAGTCATTTAGTCATTTTTTCACTACATACATTTATAAAAGTTCATGTAGTACCTATGATAAATTTATTAAGTGATACAATCTTTGTTCACATTTTCTTTTCTTTTTCTTATTACACTGTAATATCTTAAAATGATATTGTCACTCGTTCAAATATATTTGTAATATGATTGTTGTAATTTCCTGTAAGTAAAGATACATAAATAATTTTAGACTTAAGAGTTTTCAAACTTTGTATTCTTTGTTGTAAATTCAAAATAAAAAAAAATCGGTGTGAAATCTCCTCCTTTTTTTGAAGTCGGTTAAAAACAAAGCACTCAATGACAACAATACAATAAACAGCACAACCAACATCCGAGTAGGAGGAGGAGCGAGGCAGAATGAGGTAAAATAAAGATGATAGACACTAATGTTTTCGAAGATAGATATTTGAATTTAAGAACGCAATATATTTTTGTTTACTTCAGTTCAGCCAATTGCCGTATATTTCAATACGGCAAATAAAAATACCTGCCGTATAAATCGTATTTTAAATGCCTATAAATACTTAAATGTGTGTTTTCTTAATAAAAAAAGGTTTCTTTTAATAGAAAGGGTTTTAGGTTAAAAGCAAAGAATTTTTTTAAAGATTGAGCGCCCTATAAGACTGAAAATACACAAACTAGTGCTTTTTTCTGTTGGTATACTGTCTTTTCGAAAATTGAGTTGGCAACACTGAACATTATCGTCCGATAGCCACTGGGAATATCGGTGTCGGCTCCAATATCCGATATCGGACCGGACAATGTGAAAGACAGGCACATATTTCATACATTTTACTTCCCTCCGATATCGGATATCGGCTATCGGCTTCCGATATCCGATATCGGATCGGATAATGTGAAAACGCTCTAATGCTCGATATGTACTGAGACCAGGAAGGGAAAAGAAAAGGATTCATAATTTTTGATAGATATATTAATGTCTTATTTTAAGAAAACTGTTTATTTGCTATATTTATTGTGTTATTGAGATTTAAAATATTTTTGTAGTATATTTTATAGGCTTATGTTTAGAATTTATAATCATGAACGTAGCCTAATAGCCTCGGAGCTAAAAGCTGTCACTCGGTATGACATTTTTTGAGTTTTACAAGCTCAGAGGAATATAGGTTTATTGCCCTGAGTTTACAAGAGTTTTTTTATACTCTCATTTTTATGCTTGAAAATTGACATTGTCAATGTCATTAAAGCTGAAACTTGAGGGCAAGAAATGCCAATTTGTATCGGTCGCCTAGCAACTTAGAATAAAAAATAAACAAACTGAAGATGTAAAACTAACATCAATACAACTAATAATTCATGTGAAATAAAGCGAAATATTATCAATATGTCGGCACCGAAGGTAGTGTGTTTTTAAATTCAAATACATAAGTACAATAGGTAATTCGGTTATTGAAGTAATAATCTTGTTTTTAGTTATTGTATACGATAGAGCAGCCTCACGGGTTAGGTGAGCTTTACTTCATGTGGCAGAAGGGTGAGGCTGGCTCCTTGCTCGCTACAACTGGAACAGATGCCACAGTTGCGATCCACGACCGATCTGGACAGCTTTTGGAAAGAATTAAATTACCTGGGTAAACAATTGTTTGAAATGACATATAAAAATACAAAATTAATTGCATAATCTTTCTTTTTCTTCCTATGTCCAATGTAATTCTTTTAATTTAAAGCAATTACTTCTATAGTTTTCTTTTTTTTTATTTAAAAAAAGTTTATTTTTATTTTATTTTATTTTTAGATTATGTGCTGGCATGGAATGGGACAATGATGGTGATTATCTCGCTATGATAACACCGAACAGCAACTCAGTTTTCTTATGGGAATGTCATGCCAATAAGAAAATAAATATAGACACAGGGTTACGAGAGCCACCTTCATGTTTGGCTTGGTCGTATGGCGAACCGCTTTTAGCTGTTGGTACTCAGAAAGGCAATTTAGCACTGTATCATCATCATACAACTAAGTATGTTTTTATTGTTGTTACTTTCAAAATTATTATTATTAGCCTTTGTTCGGACTTTACATATGTATGTAGTTATATATGCTCGGTTTGACCCATTTTTGCGTGTCCGTTTGCCAGTTGGCAAAGGCCTCCTCCAATCTCTTCCATTCGGGTCTAACTAAGGCCACTCTACCCCAGGCTGTACCCGCTACCTGTCTAATGTCGTCATCCCATCTTTTTTGGGGTCTCCCTCTCTTTCTCTTTCCTTCTCTTGGGTACCACTGTGTAGTAATTTTGCTCCATTTTTCTTTACCCCTGATCATGTGCCCCGCCCATTTCCACTTTTGCCTTCTTATCTTCAGAGTTATGTCCTGGACCTTAGTCTTGTATCTGATGCTGCTTTGCTTTATTTTGTCTTTTCTTTTGATGCCAGTCATGCTTCTTTCCATGGAATTTTGACAGATGCGGAGTTTATTTGTTATGTTTTTTGGTAGGGCCCACGTTTCACTTCCATACGTCAGCACAGGTAGGATGCATGTGTTGAATAATTTAGTTTTAGTTGAAATGTGTAGGTTATTGTCTTTCATTACTTCTTTAAGAGACCAGTACTTTTTCCAGCCATTTATAACTCTTCGATCGACCTCCTTGCTTTCGTTGTCCTCTGGGGATATTAGTTGGCCGAGGTAGATGTAATCTTCAACATATGACATTTGTTTTTGTTCCACTGTTACCGGGTATTTTTTGCCATTGGTCATAATTTTTGTTTTGTCCGGATTTAGCTTTAATCCTGCCTTCGCACTTTCAGACGCTAGGTCATTTATCATCTTGCTTAAGTCCTCTGGTGTTTTTGCAAATAATACAATATCATCCGCGAATCTAAGGTGCGTCAGCGTGCGGCCATTTATCAGTATGCCCATGTCTTTCCATTTCATATTCCTGAAAATCATTTCCAGTACTGCCAGGAAGAGCGTTGGTGATAGGGGGTCGCCCTGTCTCACACCCATGGGCGTAGCCACGGTGGGGCAGGGTGGGGCACTTGCCCCACCCTGGCTCTAGCCTGGAAAGTACCTAACCAAATCTAAAAAAATAAATTAAATTATCAAGTACCTACTGACTACAAAACTTAGTATCTGTAAGAAAATTCACTCTCGAAGTCGTCACACAAAAAAATGCGATCTAAACAAAAAACTTGCGCACGATTGACCCCATGCGTAAACAAACGTAATCCTTTTATTTTTCGTTTGTGTGTTTTTAGCCGATATCTCGGAAACTATCCGTTTAAAGGCAAAAGTTATTATGAATTTTTTGTAGAAAGTAAAATTTCACATCTTTTATTCCTTGTAAACTTTTTTGTAAAACGTACCGTTTACTATTTATGGCCCATTTAATGAACAGATTTATCGTTTTTGACTAATAACTCTTAAAATATTGGATTAATTAATAAATTACGTCTTTTCATTTTTTAAATTCACTCTATTCTCTACAACTTTTGCTTGAAACTTTTTTTTAGGGTCCCGAACCTTAAAAGGAAAAAACGGGACCCTTATAGGTTGTTGTTGTCCTGTGTTGTTGTCACTATGTTGTCCGTCTGTCTGACTGTCAACACCCTTTTTCTCCTCCCGTGAACACAGTCTTGAAATTTGGTAAAAAGCAATGTCTTATAGCACAGAGAAAGGAAAAATTGCTAAAACATACATTTTAGAGTTACAACATACTAAAAAGTAGGTTTGTTCGGAGCCCTCGATGCGCGAGTGAGACTCGCACTTGGCCGGTTTTATTTCTAATGCCCATAATTTTTGAGTTATTTAATGTTCAATGTTGGATTACAAAGCTTAAAATGAAGAATTTCAAGGTATGCATACCATATAATGCTACAAATTTAACAAACTTATTGAAATAATGTCCTGTAGTACTTCAAAATTAATAGTTTGTTTCCTCACCTGCAATAGACTTTTAAATATAGACTTTTAAATATTTCATTTTATTATATTTCGTACAACTAAATAATATTGAGTATATTATTTTATATTCTGATGCAAAAATAAAATAGAAGTAAATGAGAGTTTATTTAGAAAAATGTGTAAAAAAAATCATTTTTCTATAAATAAAATCTAAATTTGGTCAAAAATCCAATTGCATTGGATATCTCTTCTTCGTCTTCATTACATCCTTAAAAAAAAAACTTTAAGGCTCCCGCGTCACCCGCCGAGCGCCGACATTTCTACATTAAACGGATTACAACTCAAAAAGTATGGGCACTAGAAAAGTTTCAAACAAAAGTTGTCGAGAATAAAGTCTCATCTTAAAAAATTGGTAGTTGCATTTTGTTGATTAATCCAATATTTTAACAGTTATTAGCCAAAAACGAAAACCGGTTCATTAAATGGGCCCTAAATCGTAAACAGTAAGTTTTACAAAAAAAGTTTATAGGGTGTAAAATATGCGAAATTTTACTTTCTATAAAAAAGTCGAACTAACTTTTGCTCTAAAGTGGATAGTTTCCGAGATATCGGCCAAAAATTTTCTTTAACCCTTAATAGGGCGGAGGTAAAAAATATTAAAAAAACAGTTTTTGTGTTATTATTTATTCGTATATTAGGACCTATTTTAATCGTATTCAAGAAAATCTAAGAATATATAATCATAAGTACGCGAAAATTGGGTGGTAATTATTTGACCTTAGCCCGTCAAGGTACAAGAACTAGAGCTGCTACAGTCCCTAGCTTCTCTTTCTTCTGGAGCAATATGAAAGCTTTTGAAGCATGGTGTAGCACATAAAGCTACTTTGCAGATGTTACAAATAATTCTCGATCGTTTTTGAATGCTTTTCGTGCTACATAATCGACATCTAGTAAATTTTTCCTGGTTTTCTGGGTAGTGTGGTACAGACGAGCGTCTGATTTCAGCGGGTACTCCGAAATTCCCACCTTGTTTATTCTTGAAAATAATACTTGTTGTTCTTTTTTTGCATGTGAATCCATCTATTAGATTCCGAGCCAAACGCGCATATTTACAGTTAGCACTTTGGTATGCTATGCCTTGGAATCTTATCTGACCAATTTTGTTAGTGCCCCAAAGTGGTTCTTCCGAGATACTTTCGTCACTGCTTTCAATATCGGAGAGATTTCCTTCTAAAATTATCTCGATTGCAGTGTGCGAAAGCTTCTTTTTCTTGATGTTAGTATTCGACATTTTCTGAAATAGCAATTGCGAGAAGGGTAATGGTAACTATATAACCACCAAATACTATAGTATGTTGGTGTAACCAGGCAATGGTATAAGTTTTACCACCGAGTTTACAATGATTTTCTGAATAGTACAAACTTCATTTCAAAAATTACTATAACAGTCATGCAGCTAAACATATTCAATAATGCTACCAAATATCACAAAACCATTTACCGGAATCTTAGTAGAACAAAATTATAACTAACGCAACCACATACCTCCAATTTTCAAATTTTTTCGATACTTTTTTTTTAATTGTTGGTAGTTTGTAAACTTTTTCAGTTACGTTATTGCCAGGTCTAATAAAAGTTTATACGCTATTTACACCTTCCAAAAGATGAATTTATGAAAACATGCATAAAATGTTCCTTGGTTTATGGTCAATAAACTGAGGTGGTAACCAATTGGCCTTTGCCCTATTAAGGGTTAAGATTGCGAGCGAGGCTCCACCTGGATCTGTCAGCATTTTGTGTTTTTATGGTCAGTACTTAAGTGACCCTAAACTTCCCGTGAACCCAGAATCTTGAAATTTCGTATTAAGTTACGTCTTATAGCGCAGATAAAGGAAAAATTGCGAACCCTTTAGGTTTTGATTCCCTTTCAAATGTCGAAATGTGTGAAAATTTGCAACACAAACGGCTGTATCTTTTTAATTGTGTTGGTTTATAACTTTGAATTTTTCACAGCTTCAAGAGTTCGTTTTTTCCTTTTTAAGGTTCAAAACCCTAAAAATTAACCGGGACTAGACTTAGGATAAAGTTGCTAGTTACATTTTTTTTTTGCCCCACCCTGAGCCCATGGCTAGCTACGCCCATGCTCACACCTTTTTGTATTTGAAACCTATTTCCTTCCCTTTCTAGTTGAATGCAAGCAGAACTGTCTTTGTATATGTTTCTGATAATTCTAATATAGTTGTGCTCTATTCCTAGTTCCTTTAATGCTTCCCAGATTTTTGAGTGTATCAGAGAATCAAATGCTTTGCTGTAGTCTATGAAAGCTATGTAGTATGTAAGCTGATATTCTGTATATTTTCCTATGATTTGTCTTACAGTATGGATGTGGTCTAGTACCGAGAAGTCTTTGCGGAAACCTGCCTGTTCTATTGGTTGTTGCTCATCTAGTTTCCTTCCTATTCTTCCCAAAATAACCTTTGCAAAGATCTTATAAATGTTAGACATTAGGCTGATGGGACGGTAGTTTCTTATGTCGCAATGATTTCCTTTTTTGAATATAAGGATAATGGTGGATTCAGTCCATTGTTTTGGGATCATTTCAGTGTTAATTACATTGTTGAAAATATCGGTTAAAATTGGTGTCATGATTGTTTTGGTCAGCTTAAGTATTTCATTTGTTATGCCATCCGGCCCTGGAGCTTTATCAAGTTTCTGTGTGTCAATAGCTTTTTCAGTCTCTTCCCACATGATGCAAGGTATCGATTCATTATCTGGGAGTTCAATTTCTCTTTCATTTGTTTTATATTTGTATAGTTCTGTGTAATAATCAGTAGCAATCTTAAGGATTTCATTTCTTTCAAACTTTCCCGCTCCACTGGTTTCCTCCATTTTTACAATCCATTCCTTCTTATTAGTTAATTCTTTGTATGCCTTTTTTATTCCTCCTGTGCGTCTAATATGTCTCTCTATTGTTTCCATTTGGCGTTGTCTCCTGTCTTTCCTTATATTCTCTTTTATTTCTTTACTAACTCGGGCAATTTCTTTCCTGTTTTTTTCTGTGCTTTTTGCTTTTATTAGGTCTGCTCTTTGTTCAAGGAGGTTGACAGTTTTGTTGGACATCCACTCAGGGGTATCTTTCTTGTTTCTAAATTCTATGGTACTTGTGGTTATTGCTCTTTCAAAATTCAAACTTTCAAAATTAAATGTCAATAAATTAATCATATAAGGGCTTTCAGTATAATTTAACTAACCGGAAAATGTTTACATGTATTGTTTTTTGGTTAAATGTTGTAAAATATATTTCATAAATTATCAAAGTATTACTGCACAATTAAAACAAATTATTTTTAATACAACTAAAAGCATGATTTATAATTAACAATAACTTGAACTAGTAAATAAACCTAGTCTTTAACTTTTGTAGGAGAATACCCATAATAGGAAAGCACACAAAGAAAATAACATGTGCTGCTTGGAATAGAGATAGTATTCTTGTCCTCGGGTCTGATGATAAGAGTTTGTCAATAAATAACTCTGATGGAGATACCTTAAGAGTGATAACTTTGAGAGATATACCAAATGAACTACAGTTCTCTGAGATGAAAACAGATGAAAGAGTTGCTGGTGAAAATACTGTAAGTTTTTTTATGTAAATCTCTATGTTTTATTTATCACCAAATATTATAAATTAACTTATAACTTTAACAACTTGTGAATAAAAGACTGTGTGTGCCGAGCACACGTGTCAGAAGTGAAACTTCTTTGGCAAGATTCAAAGATACCAAAATCATCGCCTTACTCCATGACGTGACAGTATTGCCATGATGCGACCTTGAAATGTTACTTTCAAAGCCTCAAGAAGTTTGACTTCAAAACTGCAAAATTTATTTTTGTAATATTTCAGATAAGTCTCATTGTTGGCAAGCGAACCCTGTACCTATACAACTTGTTGAATCCCGAAAATCCAATAGAGCTGGCATTTCAACAGCGATATGGTTCCATAATCTCATACAAGTGGTATGGAGATGGGTACATTTTGATAGGTTTTAGTGCTGGCTTTGTGATCGCGATATCAACACATATAAAGGAAGTGGGAGAGGAGTTGTTCCAAGTTAAGAATCATAAGGACAGTTTGACAGATGTTGCTATATTCAATGGACAAGCTGCGTCTTGTGGGGATGGACTGTGAGTAACTAAATCTATGTATTTATCTAATTTTATACCGAATTTATTTTGAGTTGCTATTTTGTACATACTCAAGATAACAGGGAGAAATTAAATAAAACAAAGAAATGTCAAAAATCATTTATTAGAAATTATAAATTACACTTTAAATAATATTTTACAATGATGATGGCATTGCTGCATTTTACTCTCATTATATTTTTATGAAATTATTTTTTTAATTATTTATTTATCTTCATAGTTCAACCAAAATGATTACTCATCTCAGATACAATTTTATAACAAACATTAATCTCGTAAAAACTCATCTAGACTTAAACTAATATCCGTGTGGAACAACGGCGAAGTCTGCGGATCAGTCACTCCCTCTGGCGGCGCGGAGCGTTGCGCGTGGAGTTCCGATGGGCGGTTACTCGCTACCGCAGGCCGTGCGTACTTGAACGTGTACGTGACTGCGTTGCCGCCGCTGTACGCTGCGTACGGTACGAGAGTGTTGACGCTGACTAATTTGGCTGAGGTCACCGTGTATCAGTGTATTGCGGTGGGGGATGAGCCGGAGCCGGTTAATAGAGGTGAGTATTTTGTTTAGTTTTGGGAGTTATTTTACACAATGATTTAAGTTAGTAAGTGTGTATTATTATGTATGTATTTATTTATGTTTTATTGTACATACATACCAGGAAAAACATGTATTCTTGTGTAGGTAGTATTAGGAATGTTGATGAGTGAAATAATTGTGTTGCAGAGACCTAAATCCATTAATCCATCTATATTTAACAACTTTGTGGTGGTAATTCAAAGTGGTGAATGTTAATGTGATATTTCTATCAAGTGGGAGTTGTATTATAAACACGGAGGATGGAAAATTTAATAATTTTATTTCGACTTAAAAATGTTCTTTCACCCCACCAGCGGAACCAACAGTCCTAGCGACGTACGCTCTCACAACCGAACCCACATCCATCGCCCTCGGTGGAGCACACGTGTGCTGTGCGAGCGGTAACCACGCGTGGTTCTACCCGCTAGCGGGCGGGACTCCCGTACGCCGCCAGTACCCCGCGCCCGTGGACGCGCTGCGTGTGGCGGGGCAGTACGCGGCAGCGCTGTTCCAGTCCAGGGCTATGTTGCATTCCGTGAGTATACATGTCATAGACAAGATAAGAACAGAGGCGGCGGATGACGGCCTCGCGTTGCTATAGTACCTAATAAAAAAAAAGACGGGTTGCACTCCGGGAGTGCCGGCAGAAGTGAAAACTTGATTATTAACGTTGAGCATGTTTGATATTTTGGAATTGTATTCGTCTTACGCTTTTTCGATCAGGTCACGTGTCCTGACGCGAGTTTAAGATTTTATACCCATTACAGAAAAAGTGCTCAACGCCGCTAAAGAAGTTTTCACTTCAAAAACAGTTGACGGAAGTTGACGGACTATACAAAGCTAAATTCTAAAAAAATGTCATACTTCTTACATCTCCCCAAAATATCAGAGGGCCTTGCGGGTCTCCCGTTGAGAAGATTCGATAGGGTATTTCATGTGAACAAAATATGATAATCACTCTTTTTTTCTAGATCGAACCGCCAGATCCCTCCGAACCAGAGAAAGAAGCTATGTTGTTTCCGGAACCGCACATGGCCACTGCTAAAATAATTGACATACATCTCACGAGCGATTTTTTCATTTTTGTGACTGATGTGAGTGAAAGAACATAATATTATGATTATTACTTAATTTTTGACATTTCGTGTTTGTTACAGTACAAATATGAGTAGAGCTGATATTATAATATGAACATGTTTGGTTTTGAGAAAATTTTAAAAAGTATAAAAAAATTCGATCATGAGTCAGGTTTCGAACACGCGTATTTCTGCCATTCCATGGCCTGACCTATCGGACATGAAATGGTCAAAGGCCAAAAAAAATATGAATTCCGCCTCGTGACAAAAGAACAGGGTCCCACTATCGGTGTACTAAGCGCGAAGGGACTTGTAGTTTTGCATACACTGATCATGTAAAAATTATGTCAACATTTTTTTGCTACACTCTTCACTAGCTTCGCGCAGCCGGCATATACCGCTTCGCTAATGTGAGCATTTTGTCTATGAAAACATAATCTTAAACGATAGATCACGTGCGGGTGGCAAATTTGGGCAGGTTGCTTGTTAGGGTGTACACATAGAGTGTTGAGAATTCATCTATTTGAAAAAAAAAATGTGTCTGGAATTTTATAAGTATTTTTTACGTAGTCAGCGTCTGCAAAATTATAATCTCCTTTGAGCTTAGTATACCGACGGTGGGGCAATCTGTATTATTATAAAGCATTTGAATCACAGAACAGTAAAAACAAATAGAAGTGCTATAATGTCATAATTAGTATGAAAACCACTGTCGCCAAAACCACACATTTAAACCGATAGCTAAACAGTACACACAAGTAAACTATGCCTTTTATTGGACAGCTTTATTTGAGTAAAAACTGACTTAGGTAATAAATTCAGCATTTCAATATGTACCCTAACGCACGATGTTACGGTTTATTTTAGTATAACATCCCTAGGTATATTAGCTGTTTTGTTTCTCTTTGCTCAGAAATTCCAAATTCGAAAACATTCAGCTATTCAACAACAGAGGGCGTTAGTTTTCGATAGATATAACTTTGAACTTCAACACATAGAGATAAGGTTGAAATTTGTGTCACTCTACTTTAATGACATTAACTTGATATTAACTTGATGCTATGCCCTAAGGGATGTCAGCCTTGTTATCGATAATTCACATATAAATAATTTTTTTCTGAGTTTTTTTTACGCGTGCGTTTTTTCTATTATATGAGTATAGTATAATGTGTCACATTTTGGAGTATGTTTATTACTACTAAGTACGTTTTTTTAATATTATTATTATTAAATAAAAAACGGAATAGAATAGTATAAACCTTTATTTGAAAAATAAAAACAGAAAATATGCATTATTTTAAATCTTGGAACTAGCGTACGTATCGGTGGCCTTTGTTAGACTGCTTAGTGCTGTTTGGCATCCAGTTAACTCGTCCCGTTGCATTTATCCATTTCTCTTTTAAATTAGCCTCTTTGGGAAATCTATAAATAAATTGTACAAATGAAAGCTAATGAAAAATAAAATAAAATTTAATATTTATAATGTTTGTCTTTTCTAAAGTATCGATATTGTCGATATGCGCCACAACCGACATCACTAAACCGACATTCGTTTGTTTATTGCAATAATATTCCAGAAAGTCTTGTTTGCTGTTCAATCTATGATAGTACTTATTTCTTATGGATTAAGGTTCATTTTGACTAGATATTTAAATAAATTTTTGACAAATTACGACAAGCGAAGTTATAACATAAAATATATGTAAAATAAATAAAATTATGACTTACCGATGGTATGAAATGCCTCCATTGCTGATTAGAGCAGGCTCCAAGGAGATGTTCGTTTGCAAAAATAGTGGACCTAAATCTGACTTCTGATATGTATTTTATAGATCCCAGACATCCTATAGACAGATGTTGCCAACCAGTTTGGTGTCCCCCTCCCCGCACCCCGGTAATTAAACGTTCAATAGTTCGTAATATAATATAAGTGAGCTATGTGGTGGATTTGATGACCCCACAAAATGTTTTAAATTGCAAGGTGCAACTTTCACTGAAGTTACTGATTTGAAATCTAATCACACAGAGGCTGATTCAAGAATGTTCTGCCATATTTTTCATTCTGTGAAACACAACGACAGTGACACCGATATTTTTGTATTAGGCCTTTATTTCTGGCATAAACTTGAAAATATACTCGCCATCTTTGAATGCTCCCCCCTTCCCCATGCAACTATTTCACTGTACGAACTATTGAATCGTAAACAATGGACTATTGTTAATTATTTAAAATAATAATTTAAAAAATATATTTATGAGTTTTCAATCTATAGTGGTTTAAAGTTAACTCAAAAATGGAGCATTTTCGTAAATTTTCTAAAAAATCTTAGAGAAAGTGTAAGAAATGTTATAGTATGCTATATATTCGTGATCTACTCAATAAGCTCTTTCATTTGATACCCCACACGGCATGTTTTGGAAATTTTTATTTTTTTCTTTGTATGCCATATTTAATTACCGGGGTGCGGGGAGGGGGACCACAAAACTGGTTAGCAACATCTGTCTATAGGATGTCTGGGATCTATACAATATATATCAGAAGTCAGATTTAGGTCCGCTATTTTTGCAAACGAACATCTCCTTGGAGCCTGCTCTAGATATTATTTCGTCTGCTATCGTTTTTCCATTCTAATACCGAACAGAACGTCCAAATTAATGAATAAATATGGAAAAAAGGTTTGACAGCTGACAACCGACTCGAATATTTTTCTGCGCACAACTGAGAGCAAGTTAGGTGATCTTACCTTATTATTGACACGTGGGCCACGCCCACATCACACTTCTATTTGTTTTTTACTGTTCTGTGATTTGAATGCTTTAAAACTAAATATCAAACGGTTTCCCAGGAGGGCGACATAGAGTACATCGGTCTGGAGGAGTGGCGGCGGTGCGTGCGCTACAAGCACTCGTGCGGCGTGCGGGCGCTGCACGCGGACATCAGCGGGGCGCGCGCGCTGCTGCTGGACGAGCGGCGCCGCGCGCACGTGTACTGGCCCGCGGCCCCCGAGCTGTGCGCCGTGCCGGCTGGCAGGTGCGCGGACATCAGCGGGGCGCGCGCGCTGCTGCTGGACGAGCGGCGCCGCGCGCACGTGTACTGGCCCGCGGCCCCCGAGCTGTGCGCCGTGCCGGCTGGCAGGTGCGCGGACATCAGCGGGGCGCGCGCGCTGCTGCTGGACGAGCGGCGCCGCGCGCACGTGTACTGGCCCGCGGCCCCCGAGCTGTGCGCCGTGCCGGCTGGCAGGTGCGCGGACATCAGCGGGGCGCGCGCGCTGCTGCTGGACGAGCGGCGCCGCGCGCACGTGTACTGGCCCGCGGCCCCCGAGCTGTGCGCCGTGCCGGCTGGCAGGTGCGCGGACATCAGCGGGGCGCGCGCGCTGCTGCTGGACGAGCGGCGCCGCGCGCACGTGTACTGGCCCGCGGCCCCCGAGCTGTGCGCCGTGCCGGCTGGCAGGTGCGCGGACATCAGCGGGGCGCGCGCGCTGCTGCTGGACGAGCGGCGCCGCGCGCACGTGTACTGGCCCGCGGCCCCCGAGCTGTGCGCCGTGCCGGCTGGCAGGTGCGCGGACATCAGCGGGGCGCGCGCGCTGCTGCTGGACGAGCGGCGCCGCGCGCACGTGTACTGGCCCGCGGCCCCCGAGCTGTGCGCCGTGCCGGCTGGCAGGTGCGCGGACATCAGCGGGGCGCGCGCGCTGCTGCTGGACGAGCGGCGCCGCGCGCACGTGTACTGGCCCGCGGCCCCCGAGCTGTGCGCCGTGCCGGCTGGCAGGTGCGCGGACATCAGCGGGGCGCGCGCGCTGCTGCTGGACGAGCGGCGCCGCGCGCACGTGTACTGGCCCGCGGCCCCCGAGCTGTGCGCCGTGCCGGCTGGCAGGTGCGCGGACATCAGCGGGGCGCGCGCGCTGCTGCTGGACGAGCGGCGCCGCGCGCACGTGTACTGGCCCGCGGCCCCCGAGCTGTGCGCCGTGCCGGCTGGCAGGTGCGCGGACATCAGCGGGGCGCGCGCGCTGCTGCTGGACGAGCGGCGCCGCGCGCACGTGTACTGGCCCGCGGCCCCCGAGCTGTGCGCCGTGCCGGCTGACAGGTGCTGCTAGGGAATGAGATCGAGATCGCGGAACAATTCGACACAATACCCGCGGCCCCATCATTAATGCGGCTCGACGGAACACAGTGGGGTTTTAGTCAGTAAGAATCCGACATGACCCACGGCTCCTTCCCCGCGGGCCGTGGGCATCTTATGCAAGATTTCCCCACTTAAAAAAAGGGATTGAGATCGAGAGAGATTGAGAAAGGACGTAGCATAGCAAAGAAGTTTCACTTCTGTAATGTATACTTTGTAAGCACGCACTTTTTTTCATTGCAGGCTCTAAGTTACGATGTGCGCTGCATAAAGAAATGAAAAAATGTTATTAATCGATTTAAAAAAAAACGAAGAGGTTCTCAATTCGACTGTATTTTTTTGGCTCTGTTACCTCAGAATTTTTGACTTGATTTACAGATTTTTCTAAATCTTTTTTTTTCAGAGATCATGCCTACCATGTGTTCTCATTTAAATTTGGTTTAATACATACTGTCAATTTGAAGGTGATTTTTAGTTTTTGTTGAAAAAAAAATTAAATTACACATCAAATAAGTAGGTAGAACAAAATTTCCTTATCTTTTTTACCCCAGCTGCAGCATCAAATTAACAGCATACTCGACATCTAATGACCAGCATTTGCACGAACAAAATTTCTCTATCTTATTCCTATTACTTCAGAATTAATAAACAGTAGATTGAACAAGCTATTTTGTCCAGTTGCAAGAGCGTGGTCTGGGACATCTGCCTGTCGGACCGCAACGTGTTCGCAATTCACTCGGGCACCACACTCGACACGTACTACTTCACGCCGCACTCCACGAGCGGCGCGTACTGCACGCTAGTGGCGTCCACGCCACTGCTCGCCGATCAGATACCGCTTATACTGTTTTCTGGAGATGTGTATTGTTATGCGAGTGGAGGGAGGTAGGTTATATTTAGTTTTAAGGATTTAGCTATTTTTATAGACCCGAATAAACCGCATTGGCCAATAGAAATATTATTGTGCAAAAATTATCAACATTTTCTGGATATTTTCAACGTTCAAGTTCACCATGAGAGAACACTATAATTAACAGTGTACCAAACAAAAAAATTAAAGAAGTGAGCAAGGAGTGAGACCCGGTCTTCTATGTTATGTCTTTGCTTGTAGAAAAATACAACAAGCAAACACATAACTCTCTATTGTCCGTGTAATAAGAAAAAAAAAAACACTTGTTTTGAAAAAAAAATCACTTGGTTGAAATATAGTCTGGTAAAAAAAAATCATCTTTTTTCAATTTCAGCGTAATAAAAGTTGCCCTCGAGTCGCACAACACGAGCGGGCTAGCTGAACCCGACACAGAGAAACGCGTCGCCAACCAAAAGAAGCATATCGACAAGTTGTTACTTTTGCGACGTTTTAGTGAAGCGTGGTTGTTCTGTGATGCGATAGACGAACCAGAAGTGTGGAGGAAGCTAGGAGAAGCTGCTATAGCTGATCTTAATGTGGAGTTTGGTAAGGCTCTTGACTTCGGACTTTGATATAAGGTCGATAAAGGCTTTTGGACTTTGATATAAGGTCGTTAAAGCCTTTTGGACTTTGATATGAGGTCGTTAAAGCCTTTTGGACTTTGGACTTTCATATAGAGTCGATAAAGTGTTAGAATTAGGAGCACATCGAAAAGTTGTTACTGCTGAGACAATTTAGTGAGACGTGGTTATTCTGTGATGCGAAAGACGAACCAGAAGTATGGAGGAAGCTGGGAGAAGCTGCTATAGCTGATTTTAATGTGGAGTTTGGTACGGCTTTTGGTATTCGAACATTGAATATAGAATCGATGTTGAAAGTACTGCACCAGAACTAGAAAATTATATAGACAAGGTTCTATTATGGAACTTAGATTTGATGGTAATAAGTCAATGCCGTGGTTTATGGTGAATTTTAAAATTAAGAGAATAGTTTTTAGCCTGGATTTTCTAGTTAAAAAGAACAAGAAACAATTTATTTTAATTTTCAGCTATCAGAGTGTACACAAGATTGAGCGATGTGGCCATGGTTTGGGCTCTGGAAGACGCCTCACATGTGGAAGAGTTACCTATTTTGTGGTATGTTATATAAATTTATTGCTTAAAATTTAGCTTTAAATTTTTTTTATTCTGTATCAATTTGCACTCGATTTTATTTTAGCTGTGCGCAGCGAGCCTTAGAAGAAAGTACACTTGTTTTTAAGTTTACAATTATAGTTAATTATTTATTTTTTATACTTATAGGTTGCTAAATGAAGAAAATCTTTAGCCAAGCCAAAAGTGTATACATTAACTTTTACAGTGGGTTACTCTGCGCGTGCTTAGACAAGGGCGACGCCGCACTACGCTGGCTAGAAAGCAGCGGAAGTAGTGACAGAGAAAGTGCAGAAACCGGTATGGATATTGGGATTGGCTACATCGGGGAAAGTGGTTATAGTGGGGGAAATGTGGGGGCAAAGTATGCGTTGGAACTGCAAGCAGCACGCGGCGAGTGGGCCCGCGCGGCACAACTAGCGCAGACAGCTTGTCCTGCTGCTGCACCGTATCTTACCTTGCATCATGCTGCACATTTGGATTTGACGTGAGTCGTGTATTTTTGCTTAATAATAGTAATCAAATTTGAAAATAAAAAGTAGTCGTCCTGTGTTGTGGGGTGTAAGGCAGTAGGAAAGATGGGTGCATAACATTTTTTGCATTGATCGAATTCTATTTACGGGAAAAGTCCAGTAAACTACACATCGAAACGTACACCTTTTTATTCGACTAGGGATCAAATCCAGATTCATCTATATCAAAAATTAAAAATTGAAGTAAGATACGGTCATTACTCCATCATTTAATAAGTGGACTAACAATTAGTAACAAACTATTTCAGAGCGAATTATCATGATGCACTTGCGACTTACGAGAAAAGTATAATTAATGAAAACACAGATAACGTAAAAGTAAGAGAACACAATGCAAAATGTGAAGCTGGCATCGCTCGGATGGCCATCAGATGTGGTGATATTATGCGTGGCGTCACTACTGCTATGAAATACTCCCACGATGTGAATTTGCTTAAAGACTGTGCTATGTTACTCGAAGAAGAAAAACAGTACAGCCATGCGGCTGCTCTATACGATCACGCGGGAAATACTGAAAAAGCGGCGTCGTTGTACATAAAACTGAAATCTTGGCTGAAAGTTGAAGCCCTTATACCCAAAATCAATTCGCCGAGCATTCACTTGCAATATGCAAGGGCTAAGGAAGCAGAAGGACGATACACTGATGCTCTAAAATCTTATATGAAAGCTCAAGACTATGAATCGGCTATACGGCTCAATTTGGACAAACTTGACGATATAGATGAAGCTGTGACTTTGGTTCAAGAATCGAAATCAATTCAAGGAGCCAAAATGGTTGCGAATTATTTCCAAAACAGCGATGATCCTACATCGGCAATTAAATTCCTGGTCATGTCTTTATGCTATGATGAAGCGTTCCAATTGGCGAGGAAGAATGGCAAACTGCAATTATATGGAGAAATTTTAATTCAGACTTCGCAAGCGAGACCGGAGGATTTCAAAAGCTTAGCTATACATTTCGAAGGGGAAAAGAATCATTTGTTGGCTGGAAAGTTCTACTTCCACGCGGGGGAGTACAATAAAGCGATGTCTCATTTGTTGAAAGTCGGTGGCTCGGAAGACGAGGAAAATGAAGCTATTACTATTGCTATCGATTCAGCAGCTGCAAGTGATGACGAAAGATTGACAAGAAGGTAATGTAGCGCTTAAATTTTGATAAAACTCTACTATGAATAATAAGGAGTGATGTACTAATAAATGGAAATTTCCAGATTGATCGAATTTTTGCTAGGAGAGACAGATGGCAATCCCCGAGATCCACGACATTTGTTCCGTTTATATATGGCTAAGAAACAATTCACGGAAGCGGCTAAAACGGCTGTGAGTATATTTTAAAGATAAAGTAAGACCATCATTACAACCATTTATCACCAAATAAAGTGTTTTTTTATTTATTGTCAAAAAAACTGAAGTTCTCTTATGGTACTTTGAAAATTTTTGAATTCGTTCAATAAAGTTTATTTATGATTCATTTGCATCAATAAAATTGACCTATATTATGCTAAATCATATCCGGTTCGAAGGACCAATGATATCATAATCGTATCGTACCGTAATATGTAATCGTATTGTATTTTTGGTAAAATATTATGAGTATGATATGTTATTGGACAAATATTGTACGTAATAACACCGTTTATTACATTTGAAAACAACGACAAATAGCAAAAGCAACGTCTTTTATAGCCGACTATTAAAAACAAAAGGACGAAGTACTTGCTATATTCGTCTATAATACATAAATTCATTTTTTTTATTAATTGTGGTTTATTATACAGGTAATCATAACAGCGGGTGAATGTCAAGCGGGGCGGTACCGCGAAGCGAGAGATGTATCGCGTGGGCTCGTGGGAGCATTACGGGCTCGTGCTCTGCCCGCACCACGTGATTTGCGCCGTGCGTTGGCTTTACTGCACTCTTATATACTGGTAAAGTTTTGACAATAAATACCAATTATTTGTTAAGTTACGACTTAGGGACCTTCAAGAAAAGAGCGTACTCCTACCTTAAAGGCCGGCAACGCACTAACAATGTCCCCGGCATTGCTGGTGCCTATTGGCGACGCAGTACACTTAACATTAGGTGACGCGTCTGCTCTGTTGCCTCCACATATATATATAAAAAAAAAATAAAGAAAATCACGGTCCAACTACTTACTAGAAGGAGAAAATTTAGACGAGTTTATACATAGGCGCTCAGCAGAAAAGTTGATTTGTGAAGCCGTAATATTGATGCCCATGGTGAAGGATGATGCGTGCCGCGTTCTGACCCTATTTTTCCATCTGTCCGTAAATTTATAATACTGAAATTTATTGCAAAAGTGGAACAAAAAAAGTTTTCAAAACACAACGCCGCCAAATTTATAAATGCTTGCATAATAAATTGTGTCGTTTTTTTTAATTTGTAGGTACGAACACATGTTAAGAGAGGGCGTCATGACTTGGCTGCTAGGCTGCTGTTGCGGACTGCAGCTGAAGTTTCCTTTTTCCCCACACAACAACGTAAGCAATATACTTTTTATTCATTTTGAAAGAATTAATTTCAAATATAATATTTTTTGTTAATTTGCGAGATTAATTGAACTTACATATTATAATGAACACTAAAAAAGTATTTCGGCGTAAGTTTAGACGTTTTAATAACCATACCATATTCTTAGTATTATAGGACTTTCAACTGCATCTACTGCAACTAGTGAATTATTTTTAACATAAAAAACGCAAAACCCAATAGAGGATTTTTTGTGGGTTATTTCTGTACTTTGATAAGAACTTGTATAATTTAATTTTACTTCTATTAGTGTAACTTGCGTTTGTAGATCAAGTGTCAATACTAACGTCGACGGTGATAGAGTGCGTGCGCGCCGGGCTCAAGCCGGAGGCGCTCCACTGGGCACGTGTGCTCATGCAGCCGGAGTATAGGGATCAGGTACTTTATTGTGTACTAGCTTTCCGCCCGCGGCTGCGTCCGCTTTGTATAAAACTTAATTAATTATATACTAAAACCTTCCTCTTTCGTATTTGGGAATAGTTAGTGATCATTTAAAAATTAAGTGACAAACGTTACTTAATTGCGTAACTACTTTCCAATAAAAATGTATGTAATTTTGTAATCTATGTTGTCTAAATAGGTAATGAATCCTTAGATTACTAAATTATATTCTGTATTTTTTTTATTGTATTACAATATAATATTTTAATTTTTATTGTTAATTGAAATAAAAATTCATGTTTGTTAACAAATAATGTTATGCGTGATTTACATTCAAATACCGCTTTTTAGTGTACCGTACATATAGAATAACATCATCTAATTTTCAGATCGACCCCAAATACTCAAAAAAGATCGAGTGGGTAGTCCGCCACCCCCCCCGCACGGACTGCTCCCCCGCTCCCACAGCCCCGTGCCCGCTGTGCGGAGCCGCTCTGCCGAGCGCGGAGCTGCACTGCGCGAGGTGCGAAGCGGATGTGCCGTTCTGCTTGGCTACGGTACGTGTTCGGATTTTGAATTTTATTTTTTTTTCTTCTTTTTTTAGTATGTGGTCAGGATTTTGTTAGTGACTTTTTTTTAACGGCTTGGATTTATTTAGTGATTTTTTTAACGGCCAGGGTTTAGTTAGTCTTTGGTTTAGTTTAGTTAGTCTTTGGTCAGGGTTTAGTTTTTCTTTTTTTGCAAACGGCCAAGGTTTAGTTAGTGTTTGGATTTTGTTTGTGTTTTAGTAAACGGCCAAGGTTTACATAGTGACATTATTTTTGATAGTTTTGTGGTGGCTTGAGTCGGATACTAGCAATATTTTTATTTTATTTTAAAGATAAGGTTTTTTTACTGCTTACATCTGGACACTTTCAATTATTCTCCTATGCAAGAATGTTTCCCTGACTTGGTGCTTCACAATTCAATTGAAAAACTATCATTCGATAGAATGTGTGTATATATAAATCTTAGATTACAAAATAAAATACAGATGGAGCATGTCAATCATTCATCGACCTTGTCAAAGAAAATACGAAATCAAAAACGAATACGTTCCTCCGCTAGTGCCATAGCGATTCTAGTGTCATGCAATACGTCAAAAGGGGTTTCATATTTTAGTAAAAAAATGCTGTCTTGTGATATTAAAACGCTGTAAAACTTGTTCCCGAAAACAAACAAAAAGATAAAACATCGTTTTACAGATTTTCTGTAGATTATTTGGCTTATTTAATTTTGTATACAAATAATAATTTTACAAATACGAAGGAATTCAAAACTTCAACGTATGCTGCCAGTATTTTGAAAATGAATTTGCCATTTTTAGGGGTAAAATGGTTAAAAGATATTCGGGGTAGTGCTGTTTTTCGGGATTTTTCGATCGTGAATGTGATTATTTGTATAGTGCAATAAAAGTTCATGGTCATTATTAGATTATTTTAAAAAGCATTATACATTTTTTTGTTACTTTTATAAAAAGCGTCGTTTTCGCTTGCGATTTAATTCATGTGAACACATGATGGATATGATGAAAATAAAATGTCCAGCATTCTCGACTAAAAACTACCGCTATTCGCATTCATATGTTTTGAAAAATAAAAACTTTTTTTAATGTAATTTATTTAATAAATTTAATGTAATTAATTTAATAAATTTAATGTAATTTATTTAATAAAAATTGAATAAAATTATTTTGTCCATGTATAGATAACTTTAGTAGATACTAGCTAGATAGGTGATAAAATAATTTTTACAATATTATAAAATAATATCAAAAACCCGAATTTATATTAAAATAAAAATTAAAACATGACTGCTAATAATTTATGTAGTCTACGTCACTACCATCACAGCTACCTTCATAATTCAGATGATTGCAATGACACCTCACAAGTCACAAGTCACAACTCAAAATCGATCCAACAGTTTATACTGCAGGGCGTGTCAAAGAAATATTATACATACATACCTACACTCGAAAAACATAACCCTCTTTCTTCCGTAGTCGGGCAAAAATTTGGGAAATTTTTCATTATCTGGTAACATAACACGCACACAGAAGCACCGTGTACGTACAGTGCAACGGCGAAATGACAGCACACATAGCTTTATGGAAATGACGATAAATTATTCGGTTTAGTTCGGCAACGCTCCATCTGTCTTTTATTTTGTAATCTAAGATATAAATATAATCAATTTCAAATAACATTAAAAACTACGTTAAATAATATATTTTTAATGGCAGGGTCTTCATATCGTCAAAGATGATCTCACAGCATGTCCGGAATGCGACTTTCCAGCTATCTTAAGTGAATTTACTGAGTAAGTATTATAATATGTTTTTAAATAAATTGTCATATAGTTTTTCTGAAATACTTTTGAATGCATTGATTTTTAAGACTGTAAAGAATGCATTGACGGACTATACAGGGTGTCCCAAAAAGTAGTGATGAACGGAAGCTGGGAGGTAGAGGACCTAGAGGGCTATCCGAATCATCCCCATGCATGGTATGCGATTTTTCGTATTTTCGGAGTTATGACGTTTTTTTCAATTTTTCACCTATCGCCGAGTACGATGATATTTTCACTCATGGTGACGTCAATTGTTGCGCTAGATGCTTGATTTTTTTTTGTTTGCTAAGCTGAAAGATAGGCCAATTCAGTATGGAATAAAAAAAATAATTAAATGCCAAGAAAGATAAAATTACCCAGTATATTCACCACTTTTTGGGGAACAACACTACTCGCGTCCGTAGGCAACGACTCTAGATACCCTACACGTGTTCCCTGGGTAGTGCCAAATGAGTAGTCAACTGGTGGGAGACCCTGTCGTGGCTTGTAACCACCCACTGGATAGAGACGTGCCGCCAAGCGGTTCCGTGTTCCGGCACGAGTTCCAGTGCTGCCAATTCGGGAGTTTGGGTCTGATCAGTTGTGTTAGTGTTTATTGGTTACATGAAGTATCTTTAGTGGTGCGCCGGGTGCCTGTTTTCGGAGGGTAGCGGGATCCGTAGCACGGTTGTCCGCTGGCCGACCGCTAGTTGTAGGGGGCCCAAGTAGTAGGAAAGCCACCTACGAAAGGCTGCCCCGCCGCTTGCGCAAAATCCCGGAATTGCCCCATCGTGCCGGTTGGCGACCGGATGGGAGGACCCGATGGCGATTGCCGGGGGGGTACGGGCGTCCCCGCAGTCTCCGACATCAGGCCCCCACCAGTGCTCTATTATTGTTTGCTTCGAATTAACCAGTTCACTTCACCTCGATCAACTGCCACTCACCTGCCTATTCACAAAAAAAAAAAAAAAAAACAGAAATGAAAAGTACAAAGAAAAGAAATAAGTTTATACAGCGGTCGCACTTCCTCCCTTTTAAAGTGCATCACTCGAATATTCGTGGTCTGCACTCAAATATCGATCCAGTCCACCACCACCTCGAGACTGAGAAACCGCATTTGCTTTTTCTATCTGAGACACAAATAAAAACACCATCCAGCACAGCATACCTCAACTATCCCGGCTTTGTACTTGAACATAAATTTAAGCCAAAGGCCGGAGTGTGCGCGTATATTAGAGACAATATCTGTTATCAGCGTCTTCGAAACTTTGAAAATCCAGATTTTTCAGTACTCTGGCTCCTTGTTGACTTCGGTGCAGACCAAATAGTTTACGGAAATATTTATCGCTCCCATACAGGTGATTGGGGTACAACACAATTGTTCCAGTACCTAAGCGAAGCTGCTGATTCCATCCAGCAAATATACCCGTCTTCACAGCTTGTTCTCTTAGGAGATTTTAACGCCTGCCATAAAGATTGGTTATTTCCCTATCTTAAAACTGACCACGCTGGTAAGGAATCATACAGTCTTGCAGTGTCGCTGAATCTCACACAACTTGTGAAACAGGCTACTAGGGTTCCCGACGTTGAAGGTCACACAGCCAACTGTCTTGATCTGTTTCTTACTTCTGACCCAGATAGATATTCTACTACCATTTCGTCACCCTTAGGTTCTTCAGACCATTGTGTAATTAAAACCGTAGCAGCATACTTTCCGCCGGATAGTAATCCTCAAACAACTAGGCGCATCTGGCGATATAAATGGGCTGACTGGGACGAAATGCGGCACTTTTTTTCATCTTACCCCTGGCGTCAAATATGTTTTTCTTCTGACGATCCGACAGCTTGCGCTACCGCCGTCGCAGACGTTATCAGACAGGCAATGGAATATTTTATTCCTTTTTCAGAAACCACTGCTTCATATAAATCCCGTCCTTGGTTTGATGCTGTTTGTAAACGCGCTGAATCCAAAAAACATCTAGCTTACTTGAACTGGGCAAATGCTCGTGCACAAAAGTCTTCTGATGTCCACGCTAAGAAGAAAGCTTTTAATAAAGCGACCAAGATGTACAAAAAAGCATTACGAGAAGCTCGCTTTAAGCGTATACGGCATATTGGGTCCAAGCTGGTCTCATATCCATCAGGCAGTAAAGCTTTCTGGACCTTGGCAAAGGCCGTAGAAAACAGCTTTTGTCGAACTTCGCTACCACCTCTACTCAGGCCCAACGGATCACTAGCTCACTCTGCTAAAGAGAAGGCGGATTTATTTGCCTCTCTTTTTGCAAAAAACTCTCATTTGGATGCTTCGCAACTGTCACCTCCTTCTTTGCCGCACTGTGGGTATCATATGCCCGAAATTCGCATTAAGCAAAAAGAGGTACATAAACTTTTGTGTAATCTCGACGTAGATAAAGCTAGTGGTCCGGACGGAATTCCCGCCTTGGTACTGAGAAATTGTGCCCCAGAACTATCCCCGATACTAACTCGTCTCTATCGCCTCTCGTACTCTACTGGAGTCGTACCCGAATCTTGGAAGATCGCAAACGTTCAGCCTATTCCCAAAAAAGGTTCTCGTGCCGATCCTACTAACTACAGGCCTATCTCAATAACTTCTATTCTAGGTAAAGTTATGGAACGCCTACTAAATAAAAATCTCATGTTGTATCTTGAAGGTAACGATCTTCTAAGCGACTACCAGTATGGATTCCGTCGAAACAGATCAATCGGAGACCTCTTGGTACACATGACGCACACGATTGGGCAGGCTATTGATGGACAGGGAGAAGCACTAGCCGTCTCTTTGGACATCTCTAAAGCCTTTGATAGAGTATGGCACGAGAGCCTTTTACGTAAACTTCCATCCTTTGGAATCTGCCCGGACTTATGTACTTGGATTAGTAACTTTTTGAGGAACCGCTCTTTTCAGGTCACAGTTGAAGGATGTTCCTCTGACATCCATCTAGTCAATGCAGGTGTCCCTCAGGGGTCAGTCTTATCTGCAACTCTCTTTTTGCTCCATATTAACGACCTCTTCGGACCAGGTATTTATGGGTATGCAGATGACACTACAATTATAGATAGTTACATATCCGACTCACGACAGAATGAGATGCAGATTCAACAACAGCGTGATGCAATGCTTGATCGTTTAAATATAGGTTTGAACAAAATATCTAATTGGGGCATCGGCAATCGTGTGGAATTTAATGCATCGAAAACGCAAACTTGTTTGTTTACAGCGAAACGAAGTCAATTAAAGTCTACACCAACATTTCACGGAGTATCTTTGGAATTATCCGACAGATTGGATCTTCTTGGTCTTACGCTCTCTCCAAATCTAAACTACAAAACTTTTATTGAATCCAAAGCAAGTGTTGCAGCAAAGAAGCTAAGTATACTTGCCAAGGTAAGGCAGTACTTTACACCGGAACAGCTTCTGAATCTCTATAAAGCACAAGTTCGGTCGTGTGTAGAGTACTGCTGTCACCTATGGGCTGGGGCTGCGAATTACCAACTGTCAGCACTTGATTCAATCGAAAAACGAGCGAAAAGGCTTATTAACAATGACGTATTGGTCAATTCTAAATTGACCTGCCTCGAGCATCGTCGTAAGGTTGCCAGTTTGTCGGTATTTTACAGAATATTCTTTGGTGAATGTGCCGAGGAGTTACATAACTTGATACCGGCATCACCTTTTCACCATCGAACAACCAGACGCGGAGCAGATTTCCATCCTTATGTTGTAGACATCCCAAAAATTCGCACAAAGCGATTCACGTCATCATTTCTCTTGCGAACATCTAAGGACTGGAACTCTCTACCGAATACAGTTTTTCCACCTTCTTACAATCTATCCAAATTTAAAGCAAATGTGAATACCTTCTAGGTAAACATGTTCCAACTTAGGACGCGTTGTCACTTACCATCAGGTGAAACAGCGGCCAAATGTTTACCTATTCATGAATAAAAAAAAAAAAAAAAAAACTTCAAGGGCCCTTAAAAAACTAAAATCACATAAAAAAAAGTTTTCCGTTTGGCTTTTAAAAACTTGCTCTATCTATCAGGTAGCTACCGTGAAAATTTCATTTTATTATTCAGAAGGCTTCAATCGAAAAATTTAAATCTAAATGTGGTAAGTGCAAAAATTGAATTAACATGATGATCAATAAAAACAAATTAAAACGAATAACAAGGTGTTTAATTACCAGAAATTTTTAAAATGACCCCCCTGTTGCTCAGTGCAAGTGCGACATCACCGTAAAAAGTTGTCTTTTAAATGTCTGAATGCCCTTTTATCATTTTTAATGGTTTCTTCTGCTACTATGAATTTTCGGGTTATTTCGTTCAACAAACGGAAATATTTTTTTATGTGATTTTATTTTTTTACGGGCCCTTGAAGTGGTGATGTTCACCACTGGGTAAGTTTATCTTTCTTGGCATTTAATTTTTTTTTTATTCCATTCGAAGATCTAACGATAGTAAATGTTACCACTTACCATACTGAATTGGCCTATCTTTCAGCTTAGCCTGCATAAAAATCTCCGTGTGAAAATCTCCGTGTCTAAACCTGCATGAAAATCTCCGTGTGAAAATCTCCGTGTGAAAATCTCTGTGTGAAAATCTCTGTGTGAAAATCTTTGTGTGGAAATCTCCGTGTGAAAATCTCTGTGTGAAAATCTCTATGTGAAAATCTCCGTGTGAAGATCTCCGTGTGAAAATCTCCGTGTGACAATCTCCGTGTGAAAATATCTGTGTGAAAATCTCTGTGTGAAAATCTATGTGTGTAAATCTCTGTTTAAATCTCGGTGTGAAAATCTCTGTGTGAAAATCTGTGTTTAAATCTCGGTGTGAAAATCTCTGTGTGAAAATATCTGTGTGAAAATATCTGTGTGAAAATATCTGTGTGAAAATCTCTGTGTGAAAATCTCTGTGTGAAAATCTCTGTGTGAAAACCTCTATGTGAAAATCTCTGTGTGAAAATCTCTGTGTGAAAATCTCTGTGTGAAAATCTCTGTGTGAAAATCTCTGTGTGAAAATCTCTGTGTGAAAATCTCCGTGTGAAAATCTCCTTGTGAAAATCTCCGTGTGAAAATCTGTGTGAAAATCTCTGTGTGAAAATCTCTGTGTGAAAATCTCTGTGTGAAAATCTCCGTGTGAAAATGTCTGTGTGGAAATGTCTGTGTGAAAATGTCTGTGTGAAAATCTCTGTGTGAAAATCTCTGTGTGAAAATCTCTGTGTGAAAATCTCTGTGTGAAAATCTGTGTGAAAATCTCTATGTGAAAATCTCCGTGTGAAAATATCCGTGTGAAAATCTCCGTGTGAAAATCTGTGTGAAAATCTCTGTGTGAAAATCTCTGTGTGAAAATCTGTGTGAAAATCTCTGTGTGAAAATCTCTGTGTGAAAATCGCTGTGTGAAAATCTCTGTGTGAAAATCTCTGTGTGAAAATTTCTGTGTGAAAATCTCTGTGTGAAAATCTCTGTGTGAAAATCTCTGTGTGAAAATCGCTGTGTGAAAATCTCTGTGTGAAAATTTGTGCCTGTCGAGCGCAGTCGCGAGCGACAGGCACAGATTTTCAATAAGTGACATTTGGCTTACAGTTGTGCGTAGCAGAGAGTTATATTACGTGATGGTCATATTTTACTAAACTATATGCTTATTTATAATGTCCAAACTCAAGTAGGTATATGAATTCATTCAGAAGTATCGTGAAAGGCCATAAGCACAGATGTAACGCTATGAAATATCATGTAGCTGTAGGAACGCTTGCAATGATTTTTTTAAAGTATAGATACGTCACCCGGGCACGTTTTTTTTATGTGATTTTATTTTTTTACGGGCCCTTGAAGTGGTGAACATACTGGGTAATTTTATCTTTCTTGGCATTTAATTCTTTTTTTTATTCCATTCGAAGATCTACGATAGTAAATGTTACCATACTGAATTGGCCTATCTTTCAGTTTAGAAAACAAAAAAAAAATCAAGCATCTAGCGCAACAATTGACGTCACCATGAGTGAAAATATCATCGTACTCGGCGATAGGTGAAAAATTGAAAAAAACGTCATAACTCCGAAAATACGAAAAATCGCATAACATACATGGGGGTGATTCGGATAGCCCTCTAGGTCCTCTACCTCCCAGCTTCCGTTCATCACTACTTTTTGGGACACCCTGTATATTTAGAAGTATCATAATCTAGGTACAAATATATGATATTGCTAGACAATTTGCGATCTCTTAGTTATTATATAAAATAATATTATATATTATTAATAATAAAATAATATAAAAAACAAATTTTTTCAGAATCCTGCGTGAAGAAGGCAAGTGTCCAATGTGCGGAGAGAACGTGGATTATCGGCGCTTGGTGAAAATTGATGACGTCACACTATACTTAGATCTTAATACTGGAGAATAAGATACAAAAATTGCGGAATAAAATCCATTATGGAGTAAATGTATTTTCTACATGTATAGATATCAGATACTACAAGTGTGTCACTTCTCAAGAACATTGCATTTAATAAAATATTTGAGTTTGGATTATTCGTAGTAATCGTAAGTAAATCGTCCCTAATAACCACCGAGCTTAGAATATCTTTATTTATATTTATAATGCTATTAGGATACTTATGTGAATTGTTTCTTTTCTATAAATCTGTAATTTTACATTTAAAAATGTATAAGTGTTACAACTGTGTTGTAGAAAGTATTAAACTAGTTAAAAAGAATACTGTAAAATTACTGTGATTATGTATCCGTCCAAGTAAAGCCTCACTGTTTTCTTCAAGGCTCTAAATTGTTTACATTCCGTAAGATAACTTCGTATTGTCAGTTAAGTGTAAGTTTTATTTTTGACCGAATAAACTTTTGAAAATTATGAAGTGTTTTATTCTGTACCAATTAAAATTGTGTGATGTGTAGAATATAATACAATATAAATTGGGACTTGAAAATTACGTACAAACTTAAAATTATAAGCAATTACTGCTTCTTAATCTATTAAAAAAACAATATACATATGTACTATTGATTTTTTTCTATTGCATTACTAATAAGTTAATAACTACACTTTGATTAGTATTCAGTGTGGAAATTTTCGATGGGCCCTGGAAGGAAAGTACTAGAAATACTAGAGATAGCAAATTTTGCAGAAATGAAACATTCCTTTATTTTTTAAAAGAAAACTGCATTCAAAGATTTTCGATTAAATTCACTTGCTTTGGCAGGGAACCGAACGAACTAAAAATGTAAAAAAAATCTATTTTATTCTTCATATCGACACGACTAGGTTTATTTTAACAATATTATCCGTAAAATATTAAATCTTTATTATTGAGTACACATGAGCATTGATCCAACGTCTACGAAAAGTTGTTATAATTTGCTTATGAGTCAAAGTAATGACGTTAAACATGTTTGCGGTGTAAGACCGCAATTCACAAAATTCGATTATTATTTTGCCTTTTCAATTTGTTTTACTTTTAATTATTACCAATATTGTCAGAAAAAAATAAATTAATGTATCCAGAACGCGAGTCTCATTTTGAACAATTTATTTGCTAAATACCTAGAGATAAAATCAGTAGCGTTCTTATGTTTACATGATGTTGATGATACAATAAAAATGTTCGACTCCATGATATTTTTAATTCTAAGAGCAAATATTTTTACCAGAAATTAACAATTAATTATCTTTAATATTTTTTGTGTCGATTTGAAAAATGAAATGTGATCTTTTTTAATTTTTAGTTAGTTCGATTCACGATCGAAGCAAGTGAATTTTCGAAAATCTTTGAATGTAGCTCTATTTCTTTTTAAAAATAAAGGAATGTTTCCTGTCAGCAAAATTTGCTATCTCCAGTATTTCTAGTACTCTCCCTCCAGGGCCAATCGAAAATGTCTACACTGTTTAGTTGTTCAAAGTAACTGTTAAGGCTGGTATTCAGACCGGAAATTAAACGACACCTTGAAATGTTATTATTTTGCTAGGTACGATATATCCACAGCATATTATGTGGTTTTACGGTGTATTTACATCAAATGAACATAGAGCTATAGAGCAAGCGCATTCTTTTGTGATCTTTTAGTGTAAACGAAAACTCGTCTTCAGTGTTGTTTAGTAGTAGAAAATTGCATAGAATATTTTCGGTCGCACTAAGAACAGCGAAAGAATGCTCTACGCCTGTTTACACTAATTTGACATAGTGGGGTTAGAATGAGCATTCGCTCGTTTGATGATAATGCATCGTTATAGTATTATAATTATTATCATAGGGTACTTTTAAACTCATTTATACTTGCATGAAAATGAGAATATAGGCTAATAACTGGTGAATTGATATTATGTTAAAAATGAAACACAAAAATAGTGATGAAACATTTATTTTCATTTGAAAGTATACCAAGTTGTAGTTACACGTCCGTTACTGAGATTCAAATGAAATAAAAACAATTGGTAAATATTATACAAAACAACGGCTGGCCCGCCATTCGGCAAAACTTAATAATAATGGAATGATAACATAACAATCACATTTAAAATAGAATACAAACAATAATAATTGATTAAAATAAACATTTTTTTCGAAATTATTCCTTATACAATTGTATTCATAAAATCGTGTTTCATAGATTTTTTTTAAGAAATTTAAAACTGATTATAAACGTAAAGTAACATCGAATAGCAGGTCTGCCGTTCGTCACTCCGTTTACTCTATAATCATCAAATATTGCCCTAATATAATTACCACTACCTATCTATGCCTTAAGTAGACAATATATTTATACAACTTAAATTAATGACAAGAAGAATAACTCAATAATACACCAATAATAAAACATAATTGTGCTAATACAATAGGGTTCTCGACCCGCTACGTTTCAAACGACTCGTGCTTCAGCTGAGTAAAGTTGAGTACAGATAATGTTAGTTCCAAATGATCTAAGGAAAATCATTTCGCGGCATCAATTCCCATTTGTGTTACAAAAGTCAATAGTTTTATAAAAACCGTATTTATCTGTACCCAACTCTATGCATCAAGTATACCGCAATTCCCCACTTTTTAACGAACAAAATCAAATAACATTGCAAACATTGAAAACTGAAAATTATATTGAAATGCTAAAAAATATAAAATAGTCGTATCGATAGGCTGGGAGCGAGATCGGCTTCACCAAATCAATTTGCTAAATAACGAATTTGGTATACGCTTCTCGAGAATGAAATTGCACCTAAGAAATGAGTAACAGTTTTGTAAATTTTCGTTGCGAAAATTGACTCAACACGTTTACGTAGACGATCTAAAAATGCAGTTTAACTCGTTTTAATACTCATATAAAAACTAATATCGACGGTCTAAAGATTTCGTTGGCCTACATCTACACGCACGAGCGGCTCTGCGGCGGTCGAAAGCAACGGTACGCAGTTAAATATAAAAATGTAATATACAATGGAACGGATAAAGCATCGGAATACAAACGCGCCGCGTCTCACGCAATAGGACTCTCTAATATATCATCGTGCTTATATTTCTCAATTTCAATATATTTTGATGGCCGGATACTTTTTGTCTGACGCTCGTCCGCTCTCGACTGATATCGTAGCTCTCGTTAAATATTTACAAATATATATAAAAATATTTAAAACATCAAAGACGCGATGGCACACGGTTGTAGTAGAAATTAAATATACATTTATGATTTTTATAACGAACATAAATAAGGGAACGGCCGTCGCTCGCTACGAATAAATAACGGTTCGAACCGAATCGGCGCGGCGTTACACTAGTTACGAGGGAATGTATAAAAATTAGTTTCGACTATATCAATGTTAACTCCTCAACAATAAATACTATAAATCTTTGGTTTCATTTAGTCATTTGATTACAAAAAAGTATCGCTTCTCGTTCGCGGGACGAGCTAAGGCCTAGGTCCCGCGGAACACTAAACTAGTTCATAAGAACGACACCTAGCAAACGTAGCTCACGTATTCATTAAATCAGTGCATATTATGAAAAATAGTGAAAAATCGATAGCGTCCTGTTATGGAGCGCTTAAAATTTGGCACCAGAATATTCGAGTGTGGTGACGCTTGTCCCAGTGTTGGGAAAGTTTTATTTAAAAACATAGATTAAAGAACAATCCTCAGTAGCCATTTATTTAGTTTGAAAAACTGTGTACAAATTTAAGTTTCCTCAACACTGGTCGAAGGCATTCAATAATTCAACTGTTCTAAATTTCCTATACAAAATCTACGTTCATCAAATTATTAAATGTCTCACGCGCACACTCGTGTGTTACAATAGTTTTGTTGATTTATTTCCTCACATTTGAGTACGTCGAAATATTTTACATCAAATAGATGTATATTGCCCTTATCTCTTACACATAGGAATGGCGAAATTGTTATTTTGGGCTATTTATATGAATTTCACAAAATAATTCTAGAATATACTACTTACTATGAATATTATTTTTCACGGTTGTTTTGGATATAAATTTCAATAAGTTAAATAACATAGTGATCATTGAAGGTTTATCGTTTATAACATTAATCGTTATAATAAAGGTTTTTACGCAGTTTGTTAAATTGTAAAACAAGACAAGGTACAATATACGTAAATAGTATATTCCAGAATTGAGCAGTGAAACTTCACGTTCCAGAACATTCTAGAATATTATAGAGTGCGGCGGGCATTGAGGTATTATTACTAGAGAGGGCACCACGAACAAAATCTGTGAGACAAGCGTGGCGGCGCGGGCCGGCTAGTGAGTCATACACTTTGTAGAGGTAGATATTCTGCCCTCTATTACTTATAAATTAAAACCAATTAATGTAACAAAAAAAAAAATTGAGTTTGAGACGATTGACTCTAACTCGTGTTATAAAATATAGAGTAGTAGCGATGTCCTCTCTAGTACATAGCAACTCAATGGCGGCGGGGCACGGGGCACGGGGCGTAGCGCCTACATGGGGTGTGAGAGCTTGGGCAGCGCGGCGACGACGCGCACGCGGTCGCTGAACTGCGGCGGCGGCGCCAGCACGGGCAGCGCGGGCAGTGCGGGCAGCGCCTCGCCCGGCTCCTCGGGCGGCGGCGGCAGCTCCGCCAGCGACACGGCGCAGCGCCGCCCGGGCGCCCGCGCCACGTCTACCCCCAGCCGCTCCGCCGCCGACCGGCCCCGGGCAACCCCCCGCACTAAGGCTGCAGTGGCCCGCTTGCGCGTCAGCGAGTTGTGGCGCTGCATGGGCGCGAGGCTCTCGGACGACGAGTGCACGGGCTCCGTGCTGATGACGTCGTTGCCCGACTTGACGGTGACGGAGCTGCAGAAGGACACCTTGTCGCGGCGCGGGCGCGCCTGCTCCTGGTCGGACGACACGCCGGACGACGAGTTGTCGCCGTCGTCCCGCTCGCCGAGCTCGTCGCACGAGCGGGACGACTTCAGCCGCGTGCGGATCTTCTGGATCTCGTCCACTGAGAACGAGTGCTGCATCGTGCCCGAGCCCGAGCTACTGCCGCTGAAACGGAGATAGAATACATATCAGTTATGCGAGTGTTAATTTATGAAAAGGAAACAAGTATCAGCGGCGTGGACGAAACGAACATTATCCCGTTGTGTTGATATAAGAAATAATGATAATGAAAACACAAAAAAACACTATAATAATAACACCCACAACGTGAAATACAAATGATGTATGACAATAAAAATATTTATATCACAATGGTACATAAGCGTCCCCCGACATCAATACAAACTTGTAATAAAATACCTTTATCGATATATTAACAAATTATAAATAATTGTAAATCTCCTCGTCATTTTCGATACAAATTGAAGCAAGGGAAAACATGGGCATCCTGGAAAAATGTATTAAAAACACTGTAAATAAATTCTCAAATTATCAAAAAAAGCTCAAAAACATAAATTACTTACCTAGTATTGCTATTGGCGCTAGTTTCCGCGACGGCAGTGGGTTCGATCTTGTGTTTGTGTTCTTCTTCATCAGATTCCGACATGCTGTAGTCTGGCTCGGGGATGGGAGGCGCTGGTGTTGAATTCTGAAAATGAAAATTATTTTATGAACTTTATTAATTTCATTGTTATCTATTAATATCTATTAATATACTAGCGGTCCGCCCCGGCTTCGCCCGTGGTACATATTTACATTTTCTCTACATAAAAACCATCCTCGTACTTCCAGGAATATAATAAAAAAAGAATTATCGAAATCGGTTCAGCCGTTCTCGAGTTATGCGCTTACCAACACATTTTGCGATTCATTTTTATATATAAGAGAGAATATGTTAATAATTATTTTATGAATAAAAAAAAAAAATCATCCCATCGAAAGTTCTAAGGTAAAAAACAAAATATATATATATATATATATATATATATATATATATATATCACATGTGGGTTGAAATGATGACAATAACCAAAAAATAAATAATTTTATAAAATAGTCATGATGATGATAATGTTATGAATAAATTAATGACACCATTAAGAAATAATATTTAAAAAAAAAATGTGTGCGTGTACTAGTGTACAGACGTAAGAAGGGAAACTTCTTTATGACCTTATTTTTCAAAAAATAATTTACTATATGCAACTTTACAGAAATACGTCGAATCACGCGGTGGTAGGGATAAAAAAAAGATGGCGCGTAACGGAAAAATGTCACGCGTAACGAAAAAATGTTACACTAAATTTTTTTCCAACCCCGATAAAGAAGTTTCACTTCAAAATACATAAGAAGTATATTTATTTATCTTCATACCTGTCTCGCAAACGTCTTGTGTATGGCAATAGGCTGCGCGTATTGGTGCGAGCTGTCCGCAGACATCGTGCGCGACCACGCACGGCCGCGAACACTTTGCTGGAAATTGAGACGTGGGCACTTGAGATAGAGTTGCTTTTTGATTGGATTTATAGAATGTATTAAGAAGGGCAATAAATATTTTTGTTAACGTATATGGCTTAACACAAAAGTAGTTGAATTAATTTGACAGTTTGATAATATTTGTAAATGTTGCTTTATTTTTGAAGTGAAAACTTCTTTAGCGGCGTTGAGCACTTTTTCTGTAATGGGTATAAAGTTTTAAACTCGCGTCAGGACACGTGACCTGATCGAAAAAGCGTAAGACGGATACCATTCCAAAATATCAAACATGCTCAACGTTAATAATCAAGTTTTCACTTCTGCCGGCACTCCCGGAGTGTAACTCGTCTTTTTTTTTAGATAAACTTTTGATTAGGGTTTCTACAAATTGAAACGTTTAAAAATTACCAGCAACTAGAAACATGTGTACAAAGTTATTTAACTACTGAAACATATAGCGTATCTGTGTACGGAATATGTCAGCGTCTCACTTCAAGGTCGATAGGCGCTGATCTTTTGCCTCTGTATGTATATGCTTGCGTGTAATTGGGGTCTCGATAACGTGTGCGTGTGTTCGTATATGTGTGAAGGTAACACTGAGTAATGTGCACACAGGTGTGTACACATGGGTTTATGCGGGTATCTCAGGATCGATACTGTATAACGATTTATGCGATGTGTGTGTGTGCGCGCACCTCAGGGTGTCGGTAGGCGACGGGCGCGAGGTCCTGCGGCGCGGCGTACAGCTTGGCGGGCGCGGCCGGACGGAACGTGGACGTCACCGCGCATTGGGGCTGCGGCGCCGGGCCCGAGGGTGGTGGGGGGACTGCGCCCTCTAAGGATAAATGAAATGAAATGAAATAAATTTATTTGTCCATTATATGATTTACAATTAATGTACGACAGTGGGTTCCAACTCCCAAACTAAGTGAAATAAGTAGAAAGTTAACAAGTAGGTAAATAATCTAATGTAATGGAAGTTACATAATACAATTAATAAAAAATAAAAGAAAAACAAAGTACATTATAAATATAATATACATATTCTAAGAACAATTCCAAAGAACACAAGACCTTGACGCAATAAGATATACATATTCAATTTTAAGGTGATTGCAACGATCTGTTCCCAGCCAATATCCCGCTAGATGGCGCTGAATTCTACATTTCTAGTTTATTTGAGTTTTTGCGTAATTGGAATAGTCATCAAACCTAGGAATAGTCATGGCGGTTACTGAATATTATATTTTATTGAAATATGTTATATCATTGCCTTAAAATCCACCCAATTCGGTAAAATTATGCGTTTTAACATCTGTCATTGCATACAGGGTCGTTTACACACACAGACGTATACAAAAATGATAAAGATTTAACTCTAGATGGCGTGAATGTAAAGCGCGTCACACACGGTGAAGATACTACCTATAATATTTTATCTAATCTAGTAATATTTTATATAACAGTATCTTAAGGTATCCGGTATCAGCGTTCTGACCATCATTTTTCTTTTTTCGCTGTAGAACCGCCATCCTGTTACAAATGACCCACAAAGGAGAATGACCACGGGTGGTATCGGTAAAATTTTAGTTGTGCCACGTATTCGTTATATTGTTAATTCCTATTTGTATTTATAATGATCATATGTATCAATATTAAGTCTTAATTAAACCGGATAAATTGAAATAATAGTAAAAGTAAAAGTTTTTCTTTTGAAACATGTATGACTACGTATGGAATCGGTAAAATACTAGTTGTGTCACGTGTTCGTGATATTGTTAATTCCTATTTGTATTTATAATGATCATATTTATCACTATTAAGTTGTAATTATACCGAATAAATAGAAATAAAAGTAAAAGTTTTGTTTTGACACATACCTATATCTATCTCTCTTGCAAACGTCATATGTCATAGTTTCTATTTGAAATGTCAAATGAATGTGTTCGACGCATTGTTCGATGTTATTTTGAAATAATGTTTAAATTACGATTTACTTTTCACATTTGTCTTGTAAATTAAAATATTACCTATGTAATAAATGTAAAACTTAACGTTCATCGTTAGTTTAAACTCGATTAAGTAGTTTTTTGAAGTGTTGAATAAAACTATTGTTTTATTTTTATTGTCGCGAACTGCGGCTTATTTACATAAAAACTTTAATCATATCTAAAAGTACTAACATCAAGCTTTAAATTGAGCTATATTTCATCTTGACACAATAAGTTTGATTGCGATACCAAGTGCCATAGTCACTTGGGCAATCTCCTGTGGTTTTCATTTTTCTGTATGGGTAGACAAAACTTCAAAACGCCACCTGCTATGGTTTATATTATTATGAACGATTAGCTTTCCGCCCGCATTTTCAAAAAAAAACCCGTATAGTTCCCGTTCCCGTGGGGTTTCCGGGATAAAACCTATTCAATGTGTCCAAGTTACGTTCTATATGTGTGCTAAATTTCATTGTAATCGGTTCAGTAGTATTTGCGTGAAACACACACATACACATCCTCACAAACTTTCGCATTAGTAGGAAGTAGGATTGTTATAAAAATAAAAGTTATATTTGTTGGCGTAAACTATTTTATTGTAATTTTGGGAAATAAATAATGTCAAAATTGATTACCTACAATAAAACGCAGTTTTATTTTATTACCTACATTACACTATTGTTTTTTTTTTATCAAAACATGTATTTGAAGTAGCAAATATGATATTATGCTGATCCAAGCATTTTCACTCAAAACTAATATCACTAGTGATTTGTAAAAGTAAATTATTTCAATATACATTTCATAACCAACAAGTAAGAATAATTATTCATACAACAACAAATCAAAAACACTATTTACTATGGGAAAAAAACCAGGAAGGTGAAAAACATATTTACGATTTCGATGCACTCGACTTTTAGTAAAATAATAGGTAAAAATATTATTATGGTTTTGATCACAGACATATCTGTGGTTTTGATTTTAGCTACTAGTATCAGAAAGCTGCGTGTTCAATGCACGTCGGGGTCCCACAACTGTGGAGGAAGGAATACCTCCATCGAATAAGTGAAGTTTCTCGACATACTCGATTTGCCGGCCGGCCTCAATGAAGATTGTCCGAAAGTTGTATATGTGCTCTGTAACGAAAAAATTTCGCTAGCGCGATTCAGAGTGAGGTGTCGTACAATATACCTAATGAAGTTTTTCATCTTTTTATTTTACTGCAAATACAAAATAAAAATTAAACAATGGTAATGTAAATTCTAAACAAACTACTACCAAAATACAATTAGAACAAAAATCATTTGACTGGTTGATTTCACCCAGAGGCCAGAGGCGGCTCGTGACAAAATTGTATGCGTGTTCACTTGAAATAAAACAACGAAAATACAATAGCGTAGCAGGATAATTTATTACAAAAAAAAATGAGCACCACATTTTATAAATGTCTATAACACTAAAAATTACAAAGTACAGGCTATTTCAAAACGAATTCAATGACTAGGTATCAATAATTAGTAAATCACCGAATTTGCATTCGCGAGCGTAGGTATCCATAGTGTTTGTCACTGACGGTCACTGACCTCTATAACTTATAGTTATAGAGGTCAGTGGTGTTTGTTGTGTAAACATGTATGTATTTGAGTAGTTAGTAGCATATTATATTCTGAATTTCTGATCCATGCCTATTCACTCAAAACTAATAACACTAATGATTTGTAACAGTAAATTATTTCAATAGGTAGGTATTTGAACATTTCCCAACAAGACGTAAGAATAATTATTCGTAGGTATACAAGATACAATAACAAATCTAATACACTATTTATTATTTTATTATTTACTAGCGGTCCGCCCCGGCTTCGCCCGTGGTACATGTTTACGTTTTCTCTCCATAAGAAGTAATAGCTAGAGAGCTAGCGCAAAGCTACCTGTATGTATTTGACCAGACCTGGATTTTTGTGTGTTGATTCCCCTATACCTACTATACATGAGATGAGGAGTCACTAAGCCCAGAGTGGTGGACGGGGCGCGCGCTTAGGTAAGACAGGTGGAAATTTTTGGCGAACTTTGAAACCATTTGACCACGTCTGCCATTTTGATATTTGAAAATAGATTATTATTACTATCGGAAAATAACAATGGCAGACCATTATCACGCGGATAACATTCTGGCAGACACTTATGAAAGTGCTGAAAAAAATACAATTTTGAAAGTATTTGACCAGATCTGCCATTCATATATTTTATTTATTAGGGTCTTAAAAACTTATTTTCGAAACGGCAGACATTTTCATTGCGTACAGACTTCAGCAGACAACAAAACTTTACAGACTTCAGCAGTCAACAAGACTTAGCTTCTACATGGTCAGATGTATATATGTATTACGTTCCCTGACCTTACATCAATGATTTACTTTATTAATGTTTTTATGGTCATTTACATTTAATTTTGAAAACTATGGAATAAAATTTATAAATTTGATGATACAAAACTAAATATACATTTGTAAAGAATCTCAAATATAAAGTTGTGTTGCAAATAACAAATCATCATTTAAATATTTAGTTTATTTCTTTATTTAAGAAACAATTAACAATTACAAAACAACATAAAAAAACACGCATGCATTTATTGAAAATTGAAATGTTCATTCATCATCACTATCGTATGGCGTTGTGTGACTCGTCTTCATAATCCATTGAATCGGATTCTGTAAAAGTAAAACGTAAATTATATAATAAAAGAAATGAGTCATTATAAACTTACCTAGTAAGGCAATGCCTTTGATGTCGCACGATGCCGCCGCGCCGCCAGTGTAGGTACTTCTGCTGCTACATGAAAATATGCTAGGGTTGCAACAAATGGGAAATAAAACAATTGTGATTATTACTATTATGATGTAATCATTTATTCATATTATGTACATTCAAAACAATTGCTATTATTAAATCTGATGTAATTATTTTTTCATAAATATATAATTATTATTAATTACATAATATATTGCACTGTGAAATATTTACGTATCACTTTATTTTTGATGTTCTTAATTGTCTTTTATAAAATTTAAGTGACGCATTCGCATTGGGATCAACAACCCGATAAGAAAAGAATGGAGACAACATATACATAGCTTTGATTTCAATTCTACAGATACAAAATATACAATCTATCTAAAATGATACAACGGATGTTTCCTGCGTTTTCTCGTCAAAATACCGAAACAACGTAATTATTGTATAGTAGTTGGGCGTGAAAGTAAAAAAACAAATGAAAAGTGTTTTCCATATGATTATTTATTAAATTTACGCGATTAAGAATAATTTCAACGATACAATTTAGTAACCGAGAATTCAGAGGATTAAAGAAAATACCTGCCTGATCATTTTATCAAACTCTAAAAGAATTATGGTTATTTCGCATCACTCGGTTTATTAGTTTGGTAATAATTATTAAAGGTAGTTACAACCCTAGCCATTGAGTCGAACGGTAGGCAACACAATATCGACTTTGTGCGGGTACATATGGTACATTTCTTCTTGCTGTGAAGCGTAATTATTATTATTAAGATTTTTTAGGCTATTTTGAATCAGCTGTTCTAATTTAATTCTAGAAATTTATTAAAACGTGATTTTTTTAAAAGTATATTATGAGTTTATAAATACCTCAACCAATAGTTATTGTGTCCTATCCTCATTTCTTTATATCTTGGTAGTTAACTAAAGTGTTAAATTTACATAACCTCAACAACAACATTTACACTGCCACTGCACTAAAACTAAACTAACTAGCTCTCTAGCTATAAGAACCATCCTCGTACTTCAAGGGATATAATAAAAAAAGAATTATCGAAATCGGTTCAGCCGTTCTCGAGTTATGCGCTTACCAACACATTTTGCGATTCATTTTTATATATAAGAAGATAAGATTATGTGAAAATAACCAGGAAGGTGAAAAACATATTTACGAAAACATAGTAACATAATACCTATGGCTGTCGCTACAATAATTATATTTCAATTTTATCTTTTTATACCTAGTAGAACTGGCCGACGAATAAAAAAAATCGTATTAGAATAAATACAATAAATTACGGAACAAAAAAAGGATTGTAACTGAATTAGGTATGTTTGTTTCTGGGCGCACCGTTTTCGACGACGCGACGCGCGACGTAAGCGTATAGGTATAGGTACCTACTTTGCTAAAACAAACTAATAAAATTGTGTGTCTGTCTGAAAATTCGGAAAAGCATATTTTGCAAGTTTGTAATTACTTTGATAGTTTACCGATTTATAATAATTGTAATTGTAATTGTATAATATATAATTTGCAATGTGGTGAAATTTCATAAAAATCACGGGCCAATTTTTTGTTTTGAATCCCACCGAAAATATAATTGCGTTATTAGAATAATTAATTACTATACCTACCCACGATCAATTATTACAATATAGTCTCAAATGCATACTAGAGAAATATTGCAATTTGATTCAATTAAAATGCATAGCATACAAAAATAAATTCACAACACAAGAAATTCCGCGCGCAAATCATAGCGCGTGTCAATGAAATCAAGAATGTTTTATATCAAGCCGACGCGGACGACGACGCGACGCCGAACAAAAGTACCTACGACGGACGACCACGCTTCGAGTTGCCAAACAACATGAGTAATAAATTGTTTACAAAAAAAAACAAGTTTTCCATTTTTCTGTATGAGTAGACAGAACTTCAAAACGCCACCTGCTACGGTTTATATTATGAACGATTGTTATAAAAATAAAAGTTATATTTGTTGGTGTAAACTATTTTATTGATCAATAATTTTGGAATTTAAAATTGTCAACATTGATTACAATAAAACGCAGTTTTATTTTATTACACTATTGTTTTTTTTATCAAAACATGTATTTGAAGTACCATATAATATTATGCTGATCCAAGCATTTTCACTCAAAACTAATATCACTAATGATTTGTAAAAGTAAATTATTTCAATATACATTTCATAACCAACAAGTAAGAATAATTATTATTATTCCTACCTACAACAACAAACCTAAAACACTATTTACTATGGGAAAATAACCAGGAAGGTGAAAAACATATTATTATTTACGATTTCGACGCACTCGACTTTTAGTAAAATACTTATAGTAGGTAAACATAATATTATGGTTTTGATTTTTGCTACTAGTATAAGAAAACTGCGTGTTCAAACTACTTGTTTGTCTGTCTGAAAATTCGGAAGTACTTTGGTAGTTTACCGATTTATAATAATATTGTATATATCGTTGTTTAAAAAATATTCAAACACAATAAAATATGATATACTGATTTATCACTGGTTTCAGTGATGAACTGATGAGTCAATTATAGCCACTATACTTTCGTCATACGTGTGTATGATTGATGTGATTTGCAACGTGGTGATATTTCAGAAAAATCACGGGTCAAATTGTCCCACCGAAAATATAACTGCGTTATAAGAATAACTATACCTACGATAAATTATACATAATACAATATAGTCTCAAATGCATACTAGTGAAATATTTTATTTGAATCAATAAAATAAAAAAAAAATAAAAAATAATAATAATACAAAAATAAATTCACAACACAAGAAAATCCGCGCGCAAATCATAGCGCGTGACAATGAAATCAAGAACTTTCGAGCCGACGCGGACGACGAAGGAGCCTAACAAAAGTACCTACAATCATAGGCGGCTCGTGACAAAATTGTATGGCCGTGTTCACTTGAAATAAAACAACGAAAATAGGTACCTACAATAGCGTTAGCAGTACAAAAAAAATGAGCACCACATTATAAATGTCTATTTATACACTAAAAATTATAGAGTATTTCAAAACGAATTCAATTATTATTTAGCAATAATTAGAAAATCCCCGAATTTGCATTCGTGATCGTATTCATAGTGTTTGTCTACACTAATATTATAAAGAGGAAAACTTTGTTTGTTTGTTTGATTGTAATGAATAGGCTCATAAACTACTGGACATTTTACCAATGTTTGCAAGTTTGTGATTACTTTGATAGTTTACCGATTTATAATAATTGTATACTTATATCATTGTTTAAAAATATTCAAACACAATATGATATAGGTAGTTACTGATTTATCACTGGTTTCAGTGATGAACTGATGAGTCAATGTTAGCCACAATACTTACTAATCACTTTCGTCATACATGTGTACGAACTATGATTGATGTGATTTGCAATGTGGTGAAATTTCATAAAAATCACGGGCCAATTTTTTGTTTTGAATCCCACCGAAAATACATATATTACTAATTGCGTTATTAGAATAATTAATTACTATACCCACGATCAATTATTACAATTTACAATATAGTCTCAAATGCATACTAGAGAAACATTGCAATTTGAATCAATTTAAATGCATAGCATACAAAAATAAATTCACAACACAAGAAATTCCGCGCGCAAATCATAGCGCGTGTCAATGAAATCAAGAATGTAATTTTATATCAAGCCGACGAGCGACGACGCCGAACTAAAGTACCTACAGTACCATTTACCTTCAGTGTACAATACAGTTTACAGACCTACGACGGACGAACAATAATGAGTAATAAATAAAAAAAAACATAGTTTCTAAGGTCATTAGTTTTATTTTATTTTATTGTTATTTTCTTTGAACGATTGGAAATGAAATTACTCAATTTTTACACAGAACTTTGATTTATTAGAATTATGCTCATTATGCATAAGATAACGAACGCGAATGCACGACATCTAGCGCGTCAATGTCTAAACATCGCCTTTCGTTTAGACATTGACGCGCTAGATCTGTAATAAGTATATAGTCTATGCGCTAGATGTCGTGCTTTATGTCGTGTTTTGCTTGGCAAAAGTCACGCACACTACTGTAGAAGTGTCAAATTTTTCCGGTATTTTACTGTTGTTTTTCTAAGTAAATATTGTAAATTATTGATTAAAAAGGTCGAACGCGCACACATTTCATTATAGAGAAGTGATAAAATGATTAGTTTTAAAGAAATAGTGTCTGTGTTAAGTGTTTAGAGGTAATCAAAAATGTATGGAGGGACGGTCGGAACATCAACCTTAAGTAAAAATTACCGAGATTGTCGGTAAAATAATGTCAATTTTGACAACACTGATTTTTGGAAAAAACCAAGAAAAAACAAATGTACATTTTAGACAAAATTTATAGTTTTCTGACGAGAAATGAAGATCCTTATTATCCAAGTTTCTATTATGGTGAATAAAATTGACATTTTTAATGAAAATTAAAAAAAAAATCATGAAATATTTTCTTTACTAAAGACCTTAAAATGAGCTATAATTCTTACATTTAAAATATCACAAAATTCTCCATAGATGTTGGGATATTTGATGCAATATCTAATATCCCTTGTTGATGTGTGTATATGTATTATAAATTTATAAAGAATAGAAAAAAATCGATCACGAGGCGGGACTCGAACCTGCATCCTTTCACGCGAATGCCTGACCAGTCAGCCACTCGTGACCCGCCAGAGCGAATTTATTCTATTCTTTCAGTTTTATGTGTCTGTGTGTATATTACCATGGTGCAAGTCGAGACTGGAGCGCGTGCGAGTGGGCGCAGCAGCGAGTGCAGCAGCGAGGTCGGGTGTGGAGTGGAACTCGCGCCGCAGCGAGCCCTCTGCGGGCGGGCACGTGCTTGTGCTCGCGGATTTGCTCCATAGCTGCATGTAATGGATAAAAATGTAATAACTATGTATTTTTTTACTGTTTGCCAGTTAGTTCAGTAACAAAAAATTGGGTTTGATCATATCTTTTGGATTGCAAATAACTTCTTAATTTAAAATAATACTACATAGTATTTTTTTTAATTATCATAAGTAATTATTATTTGGTATGTGATATTATGGAAACTTCTTGATATGCGTCAGTTTGGGTGCGAGTGTGTACGCATATATACATGTGTAGGTGCAGTGCATATGTGCATATGTGCATTTGAGCGTGAGTGTTTACAGACAGTGCGTATGTGTGAGTATATTTACGCGCAACGTGCATGTGCATGTATATGTATGTATGCGTGTACTCATTTATGTGAATGTATGTATGTGTGCGTGTACCTTAGCACGCGCGCGCTTCATATCAGCAACAGACGCGTAAACTCGTGAAGCAAGACGTGCGGGTGATGCTGCGGGTGATCCGCTGCCATCTTGGAAAGCGCTGCGAGTCATCATGCCACCGCTGCCACCACTAGAATGAAAGTAAATAAAAATAATTAAACAAAAAAATTGTTTATTTCTTTTAAACAAATTTTCATCTTGGGTTGGAGGTGCCTTCATTTAAGTGAAAGTATGTCGAGATTACTATCAGGTTCAATACTAGCATAGATTACATATAAAACTGTTACTCGCGTGGTTGGCTTGTTATTGTATGTTTCATTTTAGTAAGGATAAGGATATAATAATACACAAAAATCTACATATAATAAAAAATAGATGGATGTACAATGAAATTAATGAATTTTATTAATTCTTCGCTTTTCAGGATCAGTTTTGGACTTTATAAGTGATATTATCACGTACACTATACAATTATATTAATATCAATTTGGAATGCTGATTTATTTTCCTTCTTTTAAATTCTCATATAAAGAAATGGCTGTTCAAAATTCATTTAAATCGAAATTTAAATGTAAGAAACATACGAAGCATCAGCATCCGCCTGTCTCTGAAACAGCTCTTCAAGTTCTGCTGCCGTGATGCGTGAGGAGGCCGGGCGCTGTCGGATGCTTGCTGTGCGAGGGGCTACCGGGGTACCGAGACAGGGTGTGCCGTCTGGAATATTAAGTTAGTTTTTAGTAAAATTTGGTTTAAAATGTCTTGTAAATTGTTTTCAAGATATCCTGATCCTGAAACAATATTCACTACGATAAGACGACAGATTTTGCTGTTTAATATTTGTTCTCATATAAGTATATGATGGCTTATTAATAATTAATTATTAATAATATTATATTATATCTTACTTGTATCATGTTCAAACACAGCACCAGAAACATTTTAATAGGTCTTTTTGACATTCTTTTTGGCAGAAAACTGATAAAATGTAACATTAAATTAAAGAAAACTTACTATTACTACCAGGATGTAATTGTACAGATTCAGCAGATGATGATTTTCCAGCGACACTGAGTGGTTCGCATGTTTCCTCTTTCTCACCACCGTTTTCTGGAAGTCGAGAAAAAAACGGTAAAGTTTCCTAGAATTCTTTATTTACCATAAACATGGTATAAAGATGGATACATTATATTATTAATAATTCAGTACACACCAAAAACAAAAAGCTTATAGGAAATGACAATGATGATAAATTTATGTTAATTATTTAATAATTTTAGTACGCAATAGATATAAAAACTTTAATAGTTAGTAATATTTTAGCTATAGGTAAGATACACTGAATACTTATATTACTAGAACTGATTTTGACTATTGACTGATTATGAAATAAATGTTTAAGTTTGAGTTTGACACAATAAAAATATAAGTAATATTTGAAAAGTTAAATAGTTAAAATATTTCTTCTTACCGAGTCCAGCTACCATAGATTTGGCTCTTGCTCTGCCCACGCTCAGCGTTGTACGCGGGTCACGCCGTGGAGGTGCCGGCGCGGGGCTGCGGCCTGCCATACATACACATAAAAAAATTATTCGTACATGCAAATTACAAATCTTTGGAAAAGTTTAAAAAATGGAAAAAATATGCCAAGGCGGTATCTTTTTTATATTACATTCCTATTTCGAAGTTACCTTAAATTAATAGATATTTCTGCGTGCAAAAGCAATGTTATTAGAAAAGCAATGTCACTAGAAAATTGTTTGTTGGGTCTTTGGATACATATTTTATAAGCAAAATATGCGTTTTTGTGCCCAAGTTCATTGCTACACGTGCAATATTATCGGTGTTTTTATTTTTTTATATACTTTTAGTAGGTACATATTGTAATCTATATTAACTTAAAATATATAGAAAGCAGAATACACTAATCTAAAACGGCATGCAAAAACACTAATACATTTTAAACGGTACTATCATCAAAAATGGTCCTTCGAGTCGGATGTAGAAAAAACCATATCGAAAAAAAATAACTATGAATCCGTAAAATAGACATTTACTACGATGAATCTAAAAATAGACATCGTTAGACATCTACTACGATGAAATATCGTCTGACATGAGTGTTACATACCACCAGCAGCTTTTCGTGGTAGTGTGGCGGCGTAAGGCCGGCCGCTGGTGGACAGTTGACCCTGCGACTTGCTGGTCGGCACTGTGCATGTATTGTTCACCTCACCAACACCCGCTGCGAAGATAATTCATATCACTACCACATTTTTTGACGTGATAACGTTTTTAAAATCGCTTTAGTCGGGTGACATGTTCAGAAACTTGTGTCACACCAAAACCTCACGAGCGCGATCGCAGGTATAACTAGAGAGAGACGGACCGATCTCCCGTCTCATCTCGAGCGCTGCCACCAATAAGACGTTATCACGTAAACATCTCGATCGTAAACCTACTTTACAAACAACCAATTTTTTTGCGTTTTATGTACGCAAATTGTAACCTAAGAAATTGCGTCGCAGGGCCAAAATTAATGTCGATGTACACTTAGTGGTAATGTGATGAAGTGCTAAAATTGGAACATGACTCAAAATCGAGTAACATTAAAACGTGCATAAAGTATAACTAACCGTGATTATGTAGTGACACTACAGTCATAGAAACGAGGGCGCCTGAACTGCGGATGAGTTCTACGACGTGCTCGTGGGATGCGCCTGATACGTCTTCGCCGTTTATCTGTAAGGATATGTTAAATAATTATTTATAGAAATTACGTTTATTTAAATTAATTTCGGGCTTATTGAGAGATTACTGAATTGAATTTGGATTTTATTCAAATCAGTTGTATGTATTGTGTGAAGTGTTCATTCGAAATGGAAATAAAAAGTGTATAATATGAAAAGCGTCACGTGGATAGTGTCATATTGATAGAGATTATCAGGTTGATGGTGTCAGGTGGGTTAAGTGTCATGCGGCTGATGCAAATCATTAAGTAGGTGGTTGGAATACCAATAGGTCTTATGCGTCTGTTAATTGGGTAGAGGAAGTGTATTAGGTATAGAGTGGGTAGAAAGCATCGGACTCTTAGTGTCAGCTGGGTAAAATGTTCAAGAGTCATGTGGCTGTAGATTCTAATGTCAGTTGGGTGCGGTTTAGAGAGCGTTAAGTGGGAGTGACAGATTGGTGGGATGCTAATTGATTAAGTGTCTCGTAGGTAGCACGTGATAGGTAGATAGAGCGTCAAGTGTATAGAGATATATTATAGTATCAAGTGTATAGTGTATCATGTGTACAGAGATCTGACCGCTAGGAGGAAGTCCCCCTTGCGCAGCCCCGCGCGGTCGGCCACGCCGCCCGCGTCCACGTCGTCCAGGTACTGCAGCGCTATATCATGTGCATAGAGTATCAAGTGTATAGTGTATAGTGTACAGAGATCTGACCGCTAGGAGGAAGTCCCCCTTGCGCAGCCCCGCGCGGTCGGCCACGCCGCCCGCGTCCACGTCGTCCAGGTACTGCAGCGCTATATCATGTGCATAGAGTATCAAGTGTATAGTGTATAGTGTACAGAGATCTGACCGCTAGGAGGAAGTCCCCCTTGCGCAGCCCCGCGCGGTCGGCCACGCCGCCCGCGTCCACGTCGTCCAGGTACTGCAGCGCTATATCATGTGCATAGAGTATCAAGTGTATAGTGTATAGTGTACAGAGATCTGACCGCTAGGAGGAAGTCCCCCTTGCGCAGCCCCGCGCGGTCGGCCACGCCGCCCGCGTCCACGTCGTCCAGGTACTGCAGCGCTATATCATGTGCATAGAGTATCAAGTGTATAGTGTATAGTGTACAGAGATCTGACCGCTAGGAGGAAGTCCCCCTTGCGCAGCCCCGCGCGGTCGGCCACGCCGCCCGCGTCCACGTCGTCCAGGTACTGCAGCGCTATATCATGTGCATAGAGTATCAAGTGTATAGTGTATAGTGTACAGAGATCTGACCGCTAGGAGGAAGTCCCCCTTGCGCAGCCCCGCGCGGTCGGCCACGCCGCCCGCGTCCACGTCGTCCAGGTACTGCAGCGCTATATCATGTGCATAGAGTATCAAGTGTATAGTGTATAGTGTACAGAGATCTGACCGCTAGGAGGAAGTCCCCCTTGCGCAGCCCCGCGCGGTCGGCCACGCCGCCCGCGTCCACGTCGTCCAGGTACTGCAGCGCTATATCATGTGCATAGAGTATCAAGTGTATAGTGTATAGTGTACAGAGATCTGACCGCTAGGAGGAAGTCCCCCTTGCGCAGCCCCGCGCGGTCGGCCACGCCGCCCGCGTCCACGTCGTCCAGGTACTGCAGCGCTATATCATGTGCATAGAGTATCAAGTGTATAGTGTATAGTGTACAGAGATCTGACCGCTAGGAGGAAGTCCCCCTTGCGCAGCCCCGCGCGGTCGGCCACGCCGCCCGCGTCCACGTCGTCCAGGTACTGCAGCGCTATATCATGTGCATAGAGTATCAAGTGTATAGTGTATAGTGTACAGAGATCTGACCGCTAGGAGGAAGTCCCCCTTGCGCAGCCCCGCGCGGTCGGCCACGCCGCCCGCGTCCACGTCGTCCAGGTACTGCAGCGCTATATCATGTGCATAGAGTATCAAGTGTATAGTGTATAGTGTACAGAGATCTGACCGCTAGGAGGAAGTCCCCCTTGCGCAGCCCCGCGCGGTCGGCCACGCCGCCCGCGTCCACGTCGTCCAGGTACTGCAGCGCTATATCATGTGCATAGAGTATCAAGTGTATAGTGTATAGTGTACAGAGATCTGACCGCTAGGAGGAAGTCCCCCTTGCGCAGCCCCGCGCGGTCGGCCACGCCGCCCGCGTCCACGTCGTCCAGGTACTGCAGCGCTATATCATGTGCATAGAGTATCAAGTGTATAGTGTATAGTGTACAGAGATCTGACCGCTAGGAGGAAGTCCCCCTTGCGCAGCCCCGCGCGGTCGGCCACGCCGCCCGCGTCCACGTCGTCCAGGTACTGCAGCGCTATATCATGTGCATAGAGTATCAAGTGTATAGTGTATAGTGTACAGAGATCTGACCGCTAGGAGGAAGTCCCCCTTGCGCAGCCCCGCGCGGTCGGCCACGCCGCCCGCGTCCACGTCGTCCAGGTACTGCAGCGCTATATCATGTGCATAGAGTATCAAGTGTATAGTGTATAGTGTACAGAGATCTGACCGCTAGGAGGAAGTCCCCCTTGCGCAGCCCCGCGCGGTCGGCCACGCCGCCCGCGTCCACGTCGTCCAGGTACTGCAGCGCTATATCATGTGCATAGAGTATCAAGTGTATAGTGTATAGTGTACAGAGATCTGACCGCTAGGAGGAAGTCCCCCTTGCGCAGCCCCGCGCGGTCGGCCACGCCGCCCGCGTCCACGTCGTCCAGGTACTGCAGCGCTATATCATGTGCATAGAGTATCAAGTGTATAGTGTATAGTGTACAGAGATCTGACCGCTAGGAGGAAGTCCCCCTTGCGCAGCCCCGCGCGGTCGGCCACGCCGCCCGCGTCCACGTCGTCCAGGTACTGCAGCGCTATATCATGTGCATAGAGTATCAAGTGTATAGTGTATCGTGTGTACAGAGGTCTGACCGCTAGGAGGAAGTCCCCCTTGCGCAGCCCCGCGCGGTCGGCCACGCCGCCCGCGTCCACGTCGTCCAGGTACTGCAGCGCGGGGCAGCGCTCGGACGGGCGCAGCTCCATCAGCGGGGACGCGGCCTTGGCGCCGCGCAGCACGAACCCGAAGCCGCGCCGCGCGCGGTGCAGCACCACCGTGCGCGTCTCCGTGTTGCCGAACCTGGCATATTAACGTGATAACGTTTTTAAAATCGTTTTAGTCGGGTGACATGTTCAGAAACTTGTGTCACACCAAAACCTCACGAGCGCGATCGCAGGTATAACGAGAGAGAGACGGACCGATATCCCGTCTCATCTCGAGCGCTGCCACCAATAAGACGTTATCACGTAAACATCACGATCGTAAACCTACTTTACAAACAACCAATTTTTATACAATACGTTTAAAATATAACCATAGATCGAAACTTATAAACAGGTTTTACTTGTTACTAGCTGTGCCCTGTGATTATACCCGCAGTGCTCCGCTCCTATTGGTCTTAGCGTAATGATATATAGCCTATAGCCTTCCTCGATAAATGGGCTATCTAACACCGAAAGAATTTTTCAAATCGGACCAATAGTTCCTGAGATTAGCGCGTTCAAACAAACAAACTCTTCAGCATTTCTCTTTCAGCCTATCTTAATACATATATAAATCTCGTGTCACAATGTTTGTCCTCAATGGACTCCTAAACCCACAGATCACAGAAACTAAAGGAAGATATGGTTAGGGGGCGGGGCCGGTGTCGCAGCAATATGTACAAAAAGAGAACAAACTGTAGCGGTGCTGTATACGTACGACACTTACAATCTAGTGTGCGAACGAATAGTCGCTCTCATATTTTTGTGTGATGACACGCACACAACGCGAAGTATTGTTTTGATTTTGTTTACTGCAGTTGTGTGCGTAAATTTTTTATGAGACACGGTTTCGTACTCAGCGCAAGCGATTGGCATCTCTCTAGATCTCTATGCCTAAACCACTTAACCGATTATAATAAAATTCGACACCATGTGCAGTTCGATCCAACTTGAGAGATAGGATAGTTTAAACATGTAGGTACCACGGGCGAAGCCGGGGCGGACCACTAGTGTATTATAGTATTTATAGTGAACAGTTATCGATATACCCTTCCATCATAAAATTAATGATCAAAACTTATAAAATTCATATTATAACGTACAATACAATAAAGATTGCGCCGTGTATATCGCCATGTTGCCGATATTGGCAAGGTACAAGTTCGCAGTAGTTATAATAATAACACAAAAAAGAGAAAAAAATAGTGGGCAATCGAAGAGAGTTAAAGCGTGAAGTTGGCAGACACGTGCTCCGTAGAGGTAAAAAACTCAAAAATAATCGCAACTGAAAGTTAGCAAAATAAGGCTGTTACGTAACGCTTTTGATTGTCAAAAACACACAAAAACCTGTATATCAGAAACTTCTGAAAACATTTCGCGAAATATGTAGATGCGTAACTTATTACAGTATAGCCACTCTAGAATTTAATAAAATGCCTCGGTAAGCACATTGATGCACTGCACCCGTCATAACCACATCGTACCAAATATTTTACAATGCCTTGTTTGTAAATAATATTATTGACAACATTGTTTTGTTCTATGCAATGTTTGTATAACCTATGATATCATAATTTATTCATCTAATATCAGCCTTTGCCTTTATGTATATTATTTCATGTTAATAATTTTTAACTTACCTATGACAAAACTTGGACAAGTTTTAAACTTCTGTGCGTGAAGAATTTGCATTAAACTGAACTTATAAGTCAAATTTCTTTGTAATTCTCTAATGTGCGTGAAAACAGGAGGTCATCAGTCAATATTTGTATATAATACGAAAATAAATAAACTTACGTTTTCTTAACTCTAGGAGCGGTGGCGCTGTAAGTTTTACTGAGTCCGACTTCCCGGCGGCCACTCACTCGAGAATGATGGACTGTTCCCGATGCAACTACCTGAAAGGTTAAGTGTTTTTATTAGGAAAAACATATTTAATATATTGTGTCAGATAAAATATTTATTATATCCCTTTTGAAGATAATATATAGGGGAGCATTTTATATGGGGATGAGTGGTTAATTGTATGTTATTAAAGAAATTTTATTTCAAATATGTATCTGGAAAGTTAAAGAACACAGTGAAATCCGGAATTAACTATATAGTACAAGATCCCGGGGCCTTCAGACCACTTATATTTTCTGACGGAAGAAATGTGGGCGATTGGGTAGTGTTAGTATAGTACCATTGTACGCCTACCCGAAATATTTTTTCAATTTACGAGTACCTAATAAAAAAAAATCTATTTGCATAATATATAATATGTATATAACGCACCTGATGCAAATGCGCATTATGTCTCAGTCGCACTTCTTGCACGCAGTGCGCGGGGAACAGCCCGCTCGCGCCCGACCCGCGCACGCGGCCCTCTAGGTAGCCCTCGTCTGTTGAACCCGTTACTGGAATATTTTATAAAATTTATTTATTTATTTATTCTTTATTGTACATAATATAACAAACATAAATAAGCTATACTATAATTACAATTAAGATACAAAGAAAACACACGGCACATACGTACTAAAAGGCGGCCTTATTGCTTAAAAGCAATCTCTGATTGGTAAGGAATGTATGCTAGAGTAATGTATTACGTAATGAATTACGTAAATATAATAAAATATTATGTAGGTAAACGTGATATTATGTTTTGTGTGAAGTCAAATAAATGTGTGTTTTTTTTTATAATACTTTGTATAGAAACGACATTCTTAATAGTTTGGTAACTACACAATCAATAGTCGCTCAGATAAAATACAGTTTTAAAACGTACAAAGAGGTTTTTAAGCATTGTAATTTGTACTGAAATGCTGTAAACTGCGTATATTCATAAAAAATGGACAAATGTTAAAGTTAATACGACATGACTTGATTCATAAAATACCTTGTGTAATAATTCTATGTGTCATTAATCATTAAGGACGTTTTTTATTTACTTGTGAATGTATATTATGATATTAATCACAATGGTTGTTAGTATGCCTTAAAATATCGCTGCTTTAGCATAAAGGAAAAAAATCTGAAAAAGTGTCATCAGATAAAATAAAAATTAAGTTTTCAAATATCACGTAAAACCATAAATATCTTTTCACGTGAAAAGATTGTAATGTTATTGTAAATTTATAATTGTAAATGCTATAATATAATTATTTATAAAATATGGTAAATTTGTATGTTTTAATATCCAGTTAAAATGTTTTCAAGACTTTGTCCTAGTAAAAATCTGCAAAAATCACCATTTTCATTAATTATTTCCACCACACACCTTCAATGATATCCCCCTGCGTGAGTCGCACGTGCCCGGGCGCGGCGGGCTCGTACGCCTGCAGGCACACGAGCGTGGCGGGCTGCAGCGAGCACGTGGTCGTGTCCGACGTGCTCGTGCCCACGCCGCTCGAGTCCGAGATGATGTCGCTCGTGTCGCCCAGGCTCTTATCTGTCGACAGCCGCTCGATAGCAACGCGTTTGGGTCCAATTTAAAGGTTAGTTTTGAGTTGTGACTTTTTGAGGTTAAGTTTGAATTGAAAAAAAAAAAGGAATTTATATAAACACCGACACACAGATTAAGATTATTTGGATTGTTAATTTACAAAATGAGACTAACGTTCACGTGCCGCATAAATTAAACGGGGCAACACTGAGCACAACAAAGATCTATAGGGGTCTAGAGGACTCTCGGCTCGTCCTCGTTCGAAGCGAAGCGAACGGTGAGAACTAGAGACATGCGATGACGTGTGCGGTGTGCGGTGTGCGCACAGAACATATAAAAGAGGTTAGAAAGGCATTGTAGGCGGGGCAGACGCGGCAAGGATATGAGCACTGCTCACATCATCACCATGCGTATGATTCGTTCCATTTTAAAACGCGTGATCGCGCGGCGCTATGATTGGCTAGATTTGAAATTGCAAATATGTGCGTAAGCGGACTTGCGCGGACTTGGCCACACCCACAGGCGACACCGGTTCTTACAGGAACGGCGAATTATTGCCATTCTAACCTCTTTTATGTTCTGTGGGTGCGCGGGGAGGGCGGGTGATGGTTGCGGCTCACCCGTGACGGTGCTGGCGTCGTCCTCGTGGCTGGGGTGGCTGGCGTCGCTGAGGCTGGAGGAGGCGGAGGAGAAGGGGCGGTCGCTGCAGGGCGAGGGCGCGGCGCCCGCGCGCAGCAGCGCGTCCAGCTCGGGCGCCAGGCGCGCGCTGCTGGCCAGCGACGAGCGGTCGCCGGCCCACCAGCCCCACGCCGAGCGGCGCCGCGGGTTGTAGCGCGGCGGCCCGCGGAACGGCACTGCAACCCGCGCTCTATAGCCCCCATCGAACACAACACCCCCCACATATACCTGCCATTATACGCGCCCCATATCTAGCCATTCGATATACAACCATCACCGTTATGAAAAGCAATGATATATTCCGATTGATGAATGATGGCATGCAAGAAATATGAATAAATTATAAATTCTATTAAATGCTAATATTTCATAAATAAATTATTACACAGTAATACACCCAATTATAAAGCATAGAAATTAAATAAAATATATACTTAATCTATTACTAAAATATGTACAGATATAAAAAAAGTAATTGATATCAATAATAAAACCTATTCTTAACGTCTAAAACTTACATAATATAATATGAAGCACCAGTGAAAGCCATGCAATATTATTTAAAGAATGTTTAACTCACCAACTTCTTCAGTTTTGTAATTCTTTATAACTTCAGCTAATTCTAAATTTCCTGCTATTACAGCAACCTGGAAGTACATATTATGATTAAGAATATAAATATTTTAAATTCAAATTATATTAGAGTTGATGAAATACAATTATTACAGATTTTTGCCCTTCTTGGAATGAAGAATTATATTCTCGCGCCAAAATGAAGTGATGTATAAACAACTCCTCAAAAAAGGCAAATGTCTAATTCAAATTAATTATACTTATTGTTTCTAGAATTCTTACACGCTTTATATTAGCTTCACCTGTATGTTTGTTTGTTTGTAACCGACTTCTCTGGGCGCGATTTTGACCCACTTTAAACGGCCAGATTTCGTTCAAACTTTGTAGATTTATTGAGGACCGATGACAATACACAAATTTGATAAAATTTTCTATTTTTTAGTTCGGTTTTCTATAAAAAGCGTGTTTTTTAGTTTTTTTAAACTATTTTTTATCATTTAAAATTGTTATTTGACAATTTATTTAGTTCATAAAAGTTCGTCATATTATGATGTCGGAAAATTATAAAAAAAAAACAAAGTTATTCTGCATTTTTCCATTCTGCAATTACCTGATAAGGGGTCTGATTAGCGAAATTCAAGGATTCCTTATCGCAGCCCCTGAACAACAACTGCCGCGCGCACGAGTCCTGCGCGTTCACCGCGCACACGTGGAGCGGCGTGTTACCAGACGCGTTCCGACTGTTCATGTCTGCGCCGTAGAACAGCAAGTGGTCTAAGTGCTGGACCAGACCGTTTCGACATGCCTGGAATATACCAATATTTTGTTTTACTACAATGTTAAGCGTAAATCGTGAAGTGAAGATGCCATTTATAATACCTACGCTTATTGCCAGAACAGAAAATAAATGAATAATGCCAAGGTTTAAAATTAAAAAACTTAAATTTTCATTCCAAATTTAAATGGCAGATTGAAATGTATATTTTATAGTGGTAGTAACTTTATAGCAGAGACATTCGTGAGATTTGTGAACATCTAAGAGAAGATAGGTAGGAAACAAGTACCTGATGAACTTCCTGCCACCCTTGTAAATCAGTAGCCCCAATCGTAGCATGATCATGTAGCAACGTTTCACACAATAATGGGTCGGTTTTATTCGTCACAGACAGATATAAGGGCGTGAGTCCCTTGCCGTCTTTGTAATTCGGTGACGCGCCAAGTTCTAGGAGCGTTTTGACAGCTTCTAGAGAGTTCTTTTCGACGGCTCGGTGCATGGCGGTGCTGCCATCTTTAGTTCGATAGTCGAGGAGTGCGCCGCCATTGACAAGCGCTATAAGAATTTTGGCGGGAGTTTTTAGGCCGGCCGCTATTGATAGAGGTGTTTCTGTAATGAGACGTTGGTATATTATGAGTATGCGTAGGCAGAGAAATACAAGAAACAAAAATATTAGTTTATATTACAATTTACAAATAAGTTAAAAGCTATTTTTCTACAGGTGAACTAATTTGTCTTTTTTACCATTTATATTAAATTTTATTCTCTAATACCTGTTTAACTGTAACAAAACCTTACTCATAAAAAATCTATAAAATGAATAAATACATATCTACTTATAATATAAAACAAAAATTTGTTAAAATATAACACGTTAATAATTATATGTGGCTTATAAATTATGAACAAAGCCAGAATCTAAAAATATACCGATTAAAAATGCGTTTGCATAGAATTATGTACAGTCGCTTTCAAGGTTAGAGCATCAATCTCGGATTATACACGGTTTAATTGATACGATTCACAATATTAACCGACTGCTTGCAACACGGAAATGTCAATTTTATTACTGAATACATAAGTGTGTTATTACTATAAATGGCTCTATAAAGAGGGTATTTATCATTTAAACAATAGTGTGTAAGTTATTAGATGAATAGCTTCTGTTTGCGAGACCACGGTTAAGTAGGTAGTGATTTATTTCACGCTCGTGTACACATATTGTTTATGGAAATGTATTGAAATTCAGTGTGTAGCGAGATGAGTGGAAATGTTTTAGGAATTTAGAAATAATACAAATAAATATTAGTTGTTTAAAGAGAATTATTAAAGTTTCAACCTTAATATACAAATATATAAATTCAGAACAATAGGTCTTGGACTTTTTGTATAGAAAAAATTTTTGTAAAGAAAAATATCTGCCTGATTCAGAACAAAAGAAAATTTATTGAGTACTAGGTTTCCGCCCGCGGCTTCGCCCGCGCAGTCAAATAAAAACCCGCAAATAGTTCCCGTTCCCGTGGGATTTCCGGGATTGCGTCATTTTCCCGGGATAAAAAGTAGCCTATGTCCTTTCTCGGGTATCAAAATATCTCCATACCAAATTTCATGAAAATTGGTTCAGTAGTTTAGGCGTGATTGAGTAACAGACAGACAGACAGAGTTACTTTCGCATTTATAATATTAGTATGGATTCTAGACATGAGTTTTTAACGAATACCAAATATCTGTTGGTATGGCAGAGTCTTAAAAGTTAAAAGCCACAGATATGAAATATGCCTACAAACAACTGTTTATAAATTATAAGCTTTTGTTTTACAATGAATACCTGTATTTAAACTGATTGGATTTCCAAACAAACTTCCATTAGCTTTAGTAATTTTATTGTTTCGTTATCAAACATCTTACCGATCTCGCATACTTGAAGCAAACAAAAGTATTGTATTTATAAATACCTATCTCGGTGAAACTATTACGGGTCAGTGTGTTGCATACAATCGAGTGAGAATGATCACAATACTTGGTTTTTTATATTGAAACTCAGGGACAGATATTATGGTTCCCACGTACGTTTTCAATGATATGCCTAAAGGAGAAATTAATCACTTGATAGATTCTAAGAAACCATTCCCTTATTTGCCTAATTTACATTTTTTTATAAAAGCTAATTAGATTACAATGGTACTTGTTACTTTGATTTAGATATCATAGTAAAATGAAACAGAGTACTATTTATAGCTTATGAAGGTAAGATGTACGTACGTAAGATGATTTAACCTAAGAGTATCTATTTGTGTAGCGGTATTCTCAAAATTAACTCCCATATTGGGCTTTCATTGTTAAGCCTTAATTAGACCGCAATGTGTTTCTGCTTTATATAATACCCATAGATTACATTAATTACGAGAATTATTGCGCAAGCTAATATGTTGAGTAATCGCATTGTAGCAAATTAATTCTCGCGGTTTAATGTGCTGTAGTTCTTGATAAGTAGATTTTATCTAACGAAGAGAAACCTTAACTATATTAGTCTCGTAATATATTTATAAGGCTTACAAGGTATTTATAAACTTGAATATTCACAAGTATTCGTAATAAAGTAAAAATATGAATTTCCATTTACTACAAGGTAGAAATAGTTACTTAAACAATGTATCGTTTTGTAAAACAATTTGGCAAATGAGAGCTAAATGAATTCCTCTTTTTATTACACACGCTTAAATCCATTAGAGAATTCCCAGTGCTTTTAGCGTTGCATTAACGTACCACGAATACTAAATAGATTACCTCCAGTTTCTTGGCAATGGAAGTTAGGGTCGAGTCCCTTCGCGCACGCTTTGGTAATTTTGTCGATTTGTCCGTGTTGCACGTGTTCCAGAAACCGCCGAAGGTTCGCGCGGGAGTGCAGCGCTTTCAGCGTCTTCTCGTCCAGCTTCAGCATCTTGTATACTCGACGCTTGTATTTTAGCTGGAAAATTTGACAGCGCTTTAGCAGCTTGAGTTTGTTAAGTTGGTCTAGGAACGTTGGAATACAACGGTATTTGAGAAGGATAATAATTTTATTTAGAAAAATATTAATTGAAACAAATTTCCATCATATCTAAGCATAACACCACGCTTTGTCTTATATTAATTTTAAGAGCTGAGTTCTTCATTAAAGTTGTGAATTAATCATGACAGAATTGCAACTCAGCTAATGAAAACAAACAGTCAATTAACTTAAATTAGTGCTCACTAATAAACTTTAATACGCAAAAGGTTATTTTCTTGGCAATGCAAATATCTCGGCTGTCAAGCGGTCAGCGAGAGACAAATGCGCGAGATTTAACACGACTGTTGAGCTTTACGGCTGACGCAGGATTTCACAAGATGGTGGACCGGGAAATTATAAGTTACTGTTGTTGTTTTAGTATTGATTGAAGATTTAGTATCAAAAGATATAACCGGACTGTATAAATAGATATAGCATGCAATTATTAATGAAGAGCGAAATAGATAGCTTACTGGATATCACCTATCAATTACTAACTGCAGGATATCACCTATCAATCGACCTAAAGACGATTGATTAATGATTACAATGATTTTTTTTTAGTTTTATAGAACATGGAATGGAATATTGTTAATTTCAATTGTGGACACTCACCTCCAGATAACCAACAGGTCCGTTGAAGGGGTAGTCGCCGAGCCTCCGCTCTTCATCCAGAAATTTCCCGGCTTTGCCGTTGACCGGCGGACAGAATAGGCCATAGTTGAAGCTCTCTTTTAATTCCTGAAACAATTTAATCGACCATTAAATAGGTATAAAGGAATAGAATTGCTAAATATTGCAAGATTAATGTATGGGCTTATTTTGGCTTTGAAGTTTGGTATTTCCACTGATAAAAATAGATAATTTCAAACGTTAAAAATTTATTTTGAACACATATTTTCATTTAAGTGATAAAGTTCTATTAATAGTATATCTATAATCACTACAAAATACCTACATACTCGTAAAATGACAAAGTAAAATTGATCAAAACAAACGATCCATTAGCTTCAAAGCGAACTTCTCAACTTAAGGGCTTGCTTCGTAGAATACCAAGCGTTTGTTGTTATCATCAATCACTTGTAGGGAACTCCAGGAACGTAATATTTATTACATTACAACAATTAATCTTAAGTGATCAGTAATTAAAAGTACACTCGTTAGCGAAAGTAAAAAATAAAGTACGCCTGGGCGAACGTCGGCTTAATTACAGGCTAATGTTTGAGCGCTTAACCTTTTGCGATTTATTTGTTGCTTCATATTTATTGTTCCATTGAGATAAGAAAACATATCTGTCTGTCGCTATGAATTAGCCCTATAGAGTTGACGATTTATGGATGAGATATTTTTAACTAGCCCTATAAATTTGTGTAAAAATAATAATAATTTTTGATTCTATGTGATAGCAGATGAATAAAGTCGTGTATTATTTTAATAAAAAAATCGAAGCCTGTAAAATTAACTTAACTTTATGCCCAAGAAAATGTAATAAAAAACTGTAACGTAAACTTAATTTTAAGTATCTTTTCGTATAAAAGATTTGGCGTAAAAAAACTTCCCAAAACAAAAATCTGAGAACATATTCCTCATTTACGACGACGTACATACTTACATTTTTGACGACGCGGTTGGCGCAGTGGTAAAGTAACTGCCTACTGAGCCGACGGTCCCGGGTTCGATCCCCGGTCAGGGCAAATATTTGTGTGATGAACTCAATTATTTGTTCTTGGGTCTGGGTGTTATCTATATACTTATGTATTTATCAAATATTATATTTATCGTCGCCTAGTACCCACAATACAAGCCTTAATTGAGCTTACTGTGGGACTAGGTCGATTTGTGTAATAATGTCCTATAATATTTATTTATTTTATTTATTTATTTATTTATTTAGGCACAGAAATCATCCCATCATTCTTAAATAACATAGGACGTAAACAGCACAAAGCCTACATTCACTCTACACACAATCATTTGTTTATCCGTTCATACAAATAACGATAAACATCGATTATAAATCACGAAGCTCCGACCGATTTGCATCCAAAGGATTGATGGAAGCGCCGTCAGAACATATTGCATAGAACACCGCTGCCACTCCACGTTAGAAATGATTCACCTTATAAATGACCACACGCGGTTAATTTATGACGCAATAGATGTAGTCCGAGCGCTGGCGAGATTATTATCGAAGCTTCAGATTTTTCCCGATATTTATGATTGACGAGCCGTACTTTATATTGAATGTTGTGTCGTTTCAAATGTAAGTGTCATAAGTTGGTCACATATTACTTACACTTTGCATTTTTACATTGGCCATTTATTAATGACGTGTTTTTGAAAGTGTATTCCAAAAAATCGTAAAATAGTTTATTATAAGTATTCAAAACAAAGAGAAAAAGAGATGTTGCGCTTAATCTAACGTTTATAGAGGAAGAGCATTGAAAAGTAATAGGATTATTTTGCGAGTTGCGACATAGCAACTCATATATCGAGGAAATCTTATTATACATAATCTGACCTTTGCAACGTAGATATAAATAGAGTATTATAAGACCTATAAAGTATTAAATATAATTATTTTTAGAACATGAACTTGAGAGAAAAGTATACGAACTAAAAATATATATTCAAGCCGCCTCTCAAACTAAATAAACGTATGGAAGTAATTAGGTTACATGAACGCAATATAATCCTTTATTAAATGGTTAAATAATAAAATAAACATTAAACGTTCCCGTTTTCATATAAAGTTTATTGAATATTCTGAATGTAGTTTCTGCTATAAATCGTAAATAATTGCCGCTTTGTTTGTAAGTTGTCGAATAAAATGGGCAACCATTTAATGTATATCTATCTATACGTAGGTAATAAATAAGAGAAATGTTTAAATTACGATACGAATAATGGTTAATAAATACCGTAAGTGGAAATCCATTTCTAAATCGCATAAAGATAATAGTGCTTTGGATGTGGATATAATTTAGATGGGAATTTGGTTCGTAAAATTAATGAGCTGATTCTGTCTATGTCTGATTAAATTGATGCTTGATTTAACTGGGTAATCGTTAATGATATCGCTACTGGTGAAATAGTAGTTTTGTGTGATAATCGTAACTAGTATATAAGCAAAGTTAAGCTTTTATTTGTAATTTTTAATATGTCGTTTTCAATACAAGTAAAAAATGAATACATATTATAATTTCTAGTTGAGATTAGTTTGGCAAAACTTTCTATTCATGAGCGATTTTGTATTATTTAAGAAAAGTTTAAAGAAACATCCAAAATTTGCTACACGTTAAAAGGCATTTGACATCAATTTAATTTCAATTTAGCTCTACAATTCTTATTACATTTTTTCTACACTCTCAGTTCTTGTAACACAACTACAACTTTTATCAATACAAATGAAATGAATTTATTTCGATTTATTCATATTTAAACCCAAGCTTAAATCACAATGCGTACTCTCAAAACAAGAAAATTGTATCATAAATAATTACACAAGTCCTCGTTTTGTAAACAGCTTTCCTTGTGCTTCGAAAACAAGCCTCGAGCAACTGTTGTATTGCAACGGACAGACAGATCTACAGACTTGATATATAGAAGCCGACAACTTCATGCAAACGGTTAAATTAAGATTACAATTATAATTTAATATTGTTTGTTGTACGAATGTTGTTTGCTTTCTTTAAATAAATAATTACATCTGAATTATGATTGGTAATAAATTAATAAATATTATTCTCAGGACGTGCTGTTTGTTTATTTCTGCAGTTTTATTGAAATGGTCCGTTATTTGGTTCAATATTTAAATTGCGAAATTTACAAGTCGATAGGATCTTATAGAAACACAATTTGGGTACCTAACACGATTATCTACTTAGCAGTACATATACAAATATCTTTAATTTCCTTATAGATTATAACTACTGTAGTTGAGAGTAACAAGAAAACAATGAGAGGATGTGCTGCAATGAAATATGACATTGAATGGCCATATTTATACTAACTACTATTTGCATACCTTGAATTATGATGTTAATAAATTAAAGATCTCAGTACAAGCAGAAAGATTACGTTCCATTACAGGTACATCAGTTAGCTGGTAATTTAAAGGCTGCCATTAACTGAAATAGCAAGCTTGTTTGTTCTAGTTCAGAGCGTGGGTTACACTTGATTTTTTTGTCCCCATATAAGGTCTGAATGGGTCCACGTTCCTATTACGGTATTTCCTCGTTTTTATAGCCGTCATATCTACCAGCTACATTCTTGTTGTTGCTGTAAATTAAATGTGAATGGTGGATTTATTTTTAATGAGACTAAATTGATGATTGTTAAGGATATTTTAACAATTTTCAGATTACACTTATTAGCTTAGCTTATTAGATACTAGACCAAAACCTATATAACAGTACGCTTTAATATCTATTAAATTGTATATTTATCTTATAATAACAGCTGTTATTGATAATAATCTGCTAGTAGATACTTATAAACTCTAGAACAAAAGTGAAGCTGGATTAATCCATTCGGAATATTAGAAACCGATACATACAATTTCTAAAGTACCTTTCCCACAATTATACATTAAGTGACAGCTATATCACTAACTCGAATCGTTGAGAGAGCATTAGCATAAGCATCTGTTGGCATCTGTATTAGTAGGCGGTTGTTACCTTTGCATACAATGTGATTTTGTCATCTGAACACATTTCCACTTAATGCGCAAAATTAAGGTCATCTAGTGAAATTAATTTAGATGTAATTGGCAACGGCTTGTGATACGAGTATTACATTACAAGACCATGTTTTGATTAGAAGAAAAAGTGTAGTCAGAACATGGGTAATCAATCTTGGAGACATGTTTTAATTATTTGAGAAATGATTTAAATTAATTAGATTAATTCTAAATGAATTAGCGAAGGTGCAATCTTAGAATACATATTAGTATAGCATTTGTTTTGCGATAGTTATTGAATATTCGTAAATCGTAGCTATGCAAAAAACAAGTTTTAAATATCATTGCAAGCCACATTATGAGTGTTGGTATTTTTTATAAAAGGGACTGCAACCATAATCATGTGTTACGACATGTATACTAATATTTCACATCCACTTCACATAATAAGAGAATGCGTTTTTATGATAATCTCGCAGTACTCGACCCAGTTCAGTTTTAAATTGTAATATTTCATTATCATACATTACAATAGCATAGAGAGATTGAAATTGAAAAGAGTTTAAGAAAGTGTTCAATTTTATATTCAAGGTTGCCAATATCGTTTTGCAGACTTGGAATACATTAGCTGATTAGGAAAATATCGTTGTTTTCAATTTACCTGTTGAGGCGCATGTAATTAATACTGACTGATAAGTTATTCTATAGAATCATAGTTTATCTGAGCGTGAAATTGAATATAAGCAAATGAATCGAGCGCTTTGCAGCAATCAATTTGTAGCGGTTCGGAATTCGGATGGTTCAGTAATTGATGCGCCGGTCGCTGAGAGACGACTGACCGACAGCCGGAATTGCTAACTTGTCTAACTTCGATAAATTGACTGTACTTGGAGAATGTACGTAAATAGTTTGTATACGAACATGTTTAAAGACGTTGTGGGAGAGTATTTTGAATGTTAAAAGTATGTTTTGATTTATCCACAGAATACTTAATAAAAGCTAACACTAATTCATCTTAAAATTTGGAATTGCTCATTTACCTTATTTACTCATTTTGAAAGGACAAGAAATTGTGACTGTAAATAATACACTAGAATAGGTATGACTTGAATATGATTTATATGATTACGAAAGTTTTCTATCGTGTTGTGTTTAATTTGTAAACAGCAAATGTTTATAATTTGATAAGAAAATTTTATTTTAACGGCGCATTTACATCAAACGAACACAGAGCAAGAGCTAGAGCAAGAGCATTATTTCGTGATCTTTTAGTATAGGTAAATGAAAACTCGTATTCAGTGTTGTTAAGTATTAGAACATTGCATTATAGGATCTTTACGAACGCACTAAGAACAACAAAACAAGTCAATAACTGCGTTAAAAACAACCGACTTCAAACTTGCACTTGCAACATTTACAAATACAGACAAAAATGCTCATAAAATAAAAACTACTGGGCCTATCCGAATAAAATTTTTATGGGACCAATTCGACACCATCCCGCATCGATCAAAAAAAGAATCACGTAAATCGGTTCAGAAACCACGGAGTAATCGGTGTACATACATAAAAAAAAAAAAAACATACCGGCCGAATTGATAACCTCCTCCTTTTTTTTGAAGTCGGTTAATAATGCTCTACGCATGTTAACACTAAGAGAATTTGACATACCTAGTGGGGTTAAAATGAGCATTCGCTCGTTTAATGTAAATGCACCGCAAGATATACAAATTACACGTTATAATACAGATTGTTGTCTGTAGAGGTAATTTTAATTTCATTGTGTGGGTTATTGATGGCAGCCTCTCGTTATGTTGTCAGGCCTTACAATAATGCTAAGTAACAGTTACTTTACATTATTAAATTCTATTTTCAATAGAAGCAGTCAAATCAAAGTATAATAAATAAGGCTTGGTTCCGTAAAGTTTGCATTCGTATTTCGTTTGCTTGTTAAAAGTTTCGAAGTTGTCATACATCTTCATTAAAAATATTATTTGGGTTGGTAGTTATATTTGTTGCTATTTTTTCTCAAATATGCTTGGCGAATCAAAATATATATTTTTGAATATCACACATCTATTTTTACTAATATTATAAAGCTGAAGAGTTTGTTTGTTTGTTTGAACGCGCTAATCTCGGGTACTACTGGTCCGATTTGAAAAATTCTTTCGGTGTTAGATAGCCCATTTATCGAGCAAGGCAATAAGCTATATATCATGACACTAAGACCAACAGGAGTGGAGCATTGCGGGTATAACCGCGGAGCACAGGTAGTAAGAATGTATAATCTTCTAATGATCTACTTTGAAAGTAGAGAAAGATAAGAAAGAAATACGGCAATTTCTCATACCAAATTTTTCAATAACCCGTGAAAATTTTAGTTTATTTAACAGCTATCTTTCTTTAGCTCGTAATGAGCAATTATGACCGGTGGCCGGTATTGAGGTTACTCGCCAAGTTGTGTAAACGTAGGTACCATCAATAGTGATTGGCCAGTTATATTACTTGTCATAGTGTATGTAGCAACGAATCATGTTGATCATGTTTAATGTACCATTTAATTTTTCTTGTACATATTTTATTAGGAAAATGTTAAAATGGAAGAACTTTTCATTTAAATGAAAAGTTCTTCCATTTTAAATGAAAAGTTTCATTTAAATGAAAAGTTCTTCCATTTTAACATTGGTAGTATATAACTGACATTTGGTAGTATATAACTGACAAAAGTTGAAATTAGTTGAAGATTAAAAAAAGCATATATGGGTAGTTCTACAAAGTATGGAAGAAAATGAGTCTCATTTCGGCCCACATTTTTTTAAACGTTCTGTTTGCGGAATTCAGTCTAATGACAAGAGTACAACGTCTCTAAAAGTATATAGAGCGGAACAGTCAGAATATGTAATGGTTTTCGATTTATGACCATTTTAAGGAAATCAAGCCACAGGAAACTGAGCAGGTCACCAGGAAACTGAGAAAAACAACAAAAATCGGATCGAGATCAACGTTTATTTATCATGTTTTACATGAATTTGTATTATTCAATAAATTTTTAATGGTACTAGTACCTTTAATAATATCGAAAAATAGCTCTATGCTTGGCTTACATACTAATTCTATACTTGAACAGGAACTCTATTCATCAAATGATCATTGAGCATTAAGAATTAAGTAAAATCTAATTCTAAGTTTAATTCAGTAAAATCTTCTTAAAGATAGTTAACAACATGAAAATAATGAAGTCTGAGACATAATGACACTTCATACTAGCATTGTACTTAAATCTAGTAAAAATAAATAATAAAAAAGGTAGGTATTAATAACTTTGGCGGTTGAAATTGATATTTTTTGTTTTATGGCATTCAAATGCTTTATAAATATAAATTTATATTTCTATGCTTTATAAATTTATATTTATAAAGCATTTGAATGCCATAAAACAAAAAATATCAATTTCAAAAAATAAAGGTCGTGTTCCATCGTTACAATATTGTATTCACTGAAAAGTGTTTCATATTGGTTGAGATGGTTGTTAGGCGCGCGGTGTGTCCCTTAGACACATAAAACTGAAAGAATAGAATAAATTCGATTGCTCTGGTGGGTCACGAGTGGCTGAATTGGTCAGGCATCCGCCCCGGAATGGCGTGAAAGGATGCGGGTTCGAGTCCCACCTAGTGATCTAATTTTTTCTATTCTTTATAAATTTAAACTTTGGCGGTTTCAATACTATATTATTTTTATGCTAAATTTTAAAATCACAGTCAGCTGAGCAGTCAGGGCATGTAAACAATATAGAATCGCCTTTAATGCATCCATCATGTGCCCAATTATTGCATACTAGACACTGGAACCAGTCATTTCCTGTAGTATCTTCGCTGTGAGACCACCACAGATAAGGCACTCACAGTCAGTGTATTTATTTTCCTTTCCATTTTTTTTCTTTGCCTCTACATTTCTTGGAATTCAATTTTCGCTTCTGTTTTGAGTCTGTTTTTTATCGTAGTCTGTCTTTTTTCTTTTTCAGCTGCCAATCTCAGGGGATCTATTTTAATTTTTCTTACCTCAATATCTAGCTTTTCTTTGGTTTCGCAATTTTTTCTGTACAACATAATATAATATTTAGTGTTCAAAATACAGTGCAATGCAACCAACTTTATTTTACACTTACATGTGTATAATCATTGTTATTAGACTATTAAATATTTATTTTTCTACTAAGTCATGACATAAGTTAAGTTGTAGTGTAAACACCTACAGTCAAAATAGTACTAGGAACTGCCAAGATCGGTAAAAGTAATGTTTTATGCTTTTTTCCGAAGTTTCTAAAAGATTACGTGCATGCTTAAAGATGACCATTACCAATACTAATTATCTGTAGATATTTAATTACTACAGCTACTCAAATGATTTATTTCATTAATTCATACGTAGTTTAATGTTTATAGGTAGAACGTTTTAAATTATCTTACGCAAAAACAATTTTTTAGTGTGAACTTATCAGGATCCTGGATGGTCCTCAGTATCCTGGCTTTCAATTTGACAGGAACCTGAGACCAGGATCCTGAGAATATCTGTCTAATATTTAAAAAAACATATCAATTTACAACATTTAACCAGAATTAAGCAAAACTAGGCCTTTGCGTCAGCATCTTACGTATCAAAACGCTATATTTCCTAATATTATTTATTAATTACGTAAAAAATATCTTACCAGGATTCTGGGAACTTCACTGATTACGAGACCACTTCCCTTACTTACCGCGCCGGGCTGACTGTACTACGCGCTAGGTGTGAATAGCTAGATGATATTCTTTGTCTCTTTCGTACGTCTGATTGACTCAGCTGAACGGCAACATCGCACGACAAAAAACCTAGCTGTTATTTGCTTATTTTACAGCGACCAGGATCCTGATATGAAAGCGTGGGGACAAAATGTTGACAATATTTTTTTAATGTTTTTTTGGGAAAATAAGATAATAATTATTCTACCTAGCAAGAAAACACAGTAAACTCACCGATTTGGCTTTCAAATTACCTTGATACAGAAAAGTAAATAAATCACGACGAACTTTAAACCAGAATTTGTCCGAGGGACAGTTCAGGATCCTGAGAATTTGACACTTTGAACAAAGATTTAGTGGCATAAATAAATGTTTTTATTAATTATTTTCAGTGACCAACAAGAAGCAGCTTTAAATAACAGTATTCCGTACAAATTAATTACCTTGAAACGTTTTTTTTAGTATAATTTGGCTGAGCCGCTAAAAATTCCTTACTTTGTAGAACTACCCATATAACGCATATAACGAAAACTTTTCGTAAAAAGTGAATCGAAAGTGTTCTACAAATATTACAATAACATTGTCGAAAACGGTATGTTAAATATAACCTTGTAATAATTTGGTTTTGGGAACATGTGGAGGTAGGAAGGTAGCATTCCTGCGTAGAGGAGTATTTACAATGAATACCGTTTGTGCCTTATCTATACCAATATTATAAAGCTGAATAGTTTGTTTGTTGAACGCGCAAATCTCAGGAACTACTGGTCCGATTCGAAAAATTCTTTCGTTGTAATGCTGTACCTGTTTCTTGAAAAATAAATTTTTATTATTATATTTTTTTTGTTGTTAGATAGCCTATTTATAGATGAAGGCTATAGGCATTATATATGATTACGCTAAGACCAACTGGAGCGGAACACTGCGGGTAAAATCGCGGAGCACAGCTAGTACAGTTATAAAGCCAGAGCTTTTAAGTGCAAAAAGAGACGAAAAATTGTTCGATAATTTATCGCAATAATTATATACGTGTTTGTGAATGTAGCAAGCGATGCAGTGATAAGATGTTTTGATAATAAGTTTCGTAACCGGTGAGAAGTGTACTGACACAGTTCTAGTGAACCGGTTGTACTCGCTGACTGATGTAAGGGAACTTTGCTCACTTTGTGAGAAAGATACATTTTTAAGGTGTGATTATAATATTTACTAGCTGCGCTTCGCGGTTACACCCGCGTGGCTCCACTCCTGTTGGTATTAGCGTAATGATATATAGCTTATAGCCTTCCTCGATAAATGGCCTATCTATCACCGAGAGAATTTTTCAAATCGGACCAGTAGTTCCTGAGATTAGCGCGTTCAAACAAACAAACAAACTCTTCACCATAATATTAGTATAGGTTTAGTATATTTACTTGACTACTTATACAATATACATCTATATGATTGTTAAATAAATTGAACTTAAAAACTCTGTTAGTATCAATAATTACTAAATTCATATATTCTGGAGCTAGGTTGTGTATAGGTATCTACCAAGAGGATCTGTCTTATGACGATCATCAGTGGAGTAAAATAGGAGCGATTTGATATATCATATAATGAACGTGTAGCAAATAGTTACCTATTGTACAATATGTGTTGTCAATTTAACAATCAAAATGTTAAAGAAATTGTATTAAGGGCTAATTTTTCAATCCTTGGTTAAAACTTATTTGTCGAATAATGTATAAAACTACCATTTTAAAAACGTATTCTAATTGCCCATATTTGACAGTTTACGTGGCATACTATCGTGTCATACTTTATTGGACGGATAAGTTTTATCCAAGCATTGAAAAATCGGCCCTTAAGTAAACAAAGTTATAGAAGTAGTTCAGTTATATTGTTGTCAAGCGTCTATTTAAGTTGAAGTTAAAATCTCTAAACGAAAAAATATAACAATAACTTCAATTCGATACAATGGCGTGAATAATTGTAAACCAATAAACCAAAACATTAATATCTTATCGTTACAATTTCGATTCATTTGATTATAAATCAGTTGGCCTTTCTCCCATATATTATGTTGGGCTGTTCTTAAGCCTTATTTGATTTATATTTATTGAATTAGTGATTAACATACAATCACTATGCCAATTTTTTGAAAGAGACGTTCTATTTTCTCTTGTGGGAATGGAATATGTTACACATGATTTTCACTGACCGATTTCTTTACATAGGTACCTACCCTTAGTTTTAAACCAGGTTCGTGAAGATTTCAGGAACCTTTAGTTTTATGCTCTTTTTCTAACCGTTATTTGTGTACTAACACGACTTATTTTTAAATTTTTATTATAACTTAAAAGAAAGTCTTGCATACATAAGATAAGATGCACATTGTACAATAAAGAATAATATTAAAACTGCATTCTCAAATAAACTAGTGAAGTACATCTTAAACACTATTGTGCACTCAGCTCAAACAACAATAAATAACAAACGGTAATGCGTAATAGTCTTATCAAAGAGTTATTGTCGATTCGCCACGGTACATTGTATGATAATTGATAAATAACCAAATTGCTTCGACCGGAGAAAGTGGTACATGAATCAGTAAGTGTGTATCGATCGTGACTGGAACTTAGATGGGTGTATATTCCGTTAACTGTACTTATGTACCGGTAAGCTAATTTGTGGACATGATCCGATAGTATTATGTAGATCAAGGGAAATGATTAAGAATTACGCTTGCATTTGCTCACTATATAAATGTAAAGTTACGGATCATCATCGGAATTAATACGGGTAGAGTGAAGTCTGATATTATGTATGTAGAAGGTCAAAAAATACATTAATCCACTAGGGTTTTTTCCCACAATTAAAGACGTGAGATTTTGTAGGCGTCAGTTGGCGAATGAAATTTCTTTTGTCGTAGAACTTATAGAGTAAGTATACATTCATAAGTTTTATGTCACTGTCTCACTTTTGTATGCCTATTTTCTTATACCAACAGAATAAAAGGCTACGAAGAATATTGAGACACACAAATTTATTCCAGTAGTAAAAACGAGCCAACAATATTTTCTCTATATCAACGTGGAAAAATAAAGATTCGTGCGACTGAAGTTTGCAATAACGAAGTTTGAATGTGACTGACCTAGATGTTCTGATTTCTGGCTAAATTAAATGGTAAAATCCAACATTTACTCAGCTACCTTTGTACCAAAAAGCAATTTCCGAGATTCGTTTTACCGGGATGAAATAACAGAGAAATCAATTGTCACCGACAGCTATTGTATGTACATGTTTATGTTAATTAGATTGTATTTATGTTCGTACATTGTAATAAATGCATTATACAGTGACTAACATAGTTAGTTGTCGCTCCACTAATACCGCTAAGAAATAACAATATCTCCAATTTAATTCCTCTTTGATTGATTATTTTTTGTATAAAAGGTACACAAAACAGAATATGTAAACTTCATACAAACACAATTATATTTTCCATCAAAGTTTATGCTTTTATTATAAAGTTGTAACAATTGTGGTAATCTAAATGTATTTAATTCGAAGTTTAATTACACACACACAATATGAACAATTTAAATATTTGGTGAAATTTGTTAAATGAACATACAACAAAGCTTGATTAAATTCCTCACAGTTCAATGAAACCTACGCAGTTTTTCATATAATTTCATACAACGTAGTGGCACAAAATACCACGGAAGTATATAACCAAAAACACATTAACCAAATTGATCCATTTCGTTAATAGATGCAATTATTTTTAACATGCGGATGCTAGTACTATATTAATGAGTGTCCCAATACGAGAGAGTTGGCGGTAAATACTATAGCTATGGTTGTGTAACGTGAGTGGGATGCTGTTCGTATTTGTGCCCTTGTTAGGGGACTGACGGAGAATATTCTGTATGGATTATGACGTTTGGTCCAAGTTATGAGATGGTGCGAATTTTGGTGATGAATTTTCAACTTAGTTTTATAGTTTAATGCGTTATCTTAACAGCAAGACAATCAAGCCAGATAAGACAGTTTTGTAGAAATTAAGAATACGATCTTATTTTGTTGACACACTTTAATAATGCGAATTAAATTCAACCATTCCTCTGCGCGTGCAGTTAGTAGATACCCAATCACATAAGTACATAAGTTGTTATTAACCAGCTTACCAGATACTAAACCTACCTACCTAGTTCGGAGCATTCTAGAAACATGCATGTACAATATTGCAGCGTCAAACGATGGTTCAGCTTATAAAAAACACATATTATACCAAACCAAAGCCAAGTCAAGCATAAAAACTTCAACAAACATGATTGAGGACCAGCAAGATTCATGAGAAACTCCAGTCTGCGTTAACACAGATTACTAAATACTAAACTACGTATTACTCGCGCCATCTCGCCGTGCTAATTAACTTTGTGCTGCCGTCCGCCCGGCCGGAAACTTTTAACTGGCTAATATTTTCTATAACTACCGACAGAGTCATTTCCTAGGAGACATGATGTACAGGAAATAGAGTAATGTTTTAATATGTATGTTGTGGTGACGATGTTGGCAGTGGCGATTTTGGAACTGCGGAATATTTGATAAAGTTATTAGGGATGTTCGAATATTTAGTTCAAGAGGATCGCTAAACAATTATTAATTACGTATATTTTAAATACTTTTGTGTATGAAAAGCTTTGAGTATCATGTAGAGAAATGTTGACGTGAATTTCAAAATGAATAATAAAACATTTTCTACCTACGGGTTATTCGTGGAATCCTCTGAAATTCACGTATTGTTATGTTTTCATACATTAAAATGCTACACAAGGATTTATCTATTAATATAGATTAGTCCGGTTAATTAAATATTTAATTGTATTTCCAGCTAAGTGATTTACCCAAATTGACCATTGTAATTTTCTATAATTCAGGTTTCAATTTAAGTGGGCCTAACTATAATTTCAACGAAATCCGTTTCATACCTATGTATGCATTTTATTCGTGTATGTTTAAATGTTTTTTAACATGAAAAAACATAAATATAGGCTCTTACATTCAGAATTAAATTGGAGATAAATTAATAGAACCTTAAAATTTCGACGACGAAATTACGACAGTAAAATTAGGCTACGTTCAATAGTTTAATTTTCATGGTGACATAATTAAGCGAAGTAATAAACGGAGCCGATAATTAGACAAATAAAATTGATTTATCAGAGACCACGCATTTCGCATATTTAACGTTTAATTAACAGCCTTTTATATATCATAAGAAGTCATCCCACTCACGACAGTAGCGTGGTTTGCAGTGGGTGGTATTGCAAGAGGAAATTATAAATTGACTGTCTGAATTTGTCGCTAGTAATATACTTGTATTAGCGAAGTGTGGAATTAGTATATGAAAAATTTAACGTACAAGAAAGTATTCATGTTTTAGAAGTAGTTGCAGGAGTGATGTGTTCATTAAACACATTCTAGCTAAGAAGGACGACTATAAGATGAAATAGAGCAGTTTTACAACAATCATCAACCACAAATAAAAATAAACGTACGACTTAATTAATAAAAAGCCAAATTAATAATTAATGCGTCTTAATTGTAGGAAATATTATTTCATATCTATACCAGAAACATATCTCACAGTTGTATAACAATAATACTTTGACGGTCTGTTAACTAGACTTAGAATTTAATAAAATATTCAATAACCTTGTGAGCGAGTTGCAAAACTACTGGTTTTTCATTAGTCACCAGTTTTGAGAATTAAGCTTAACGTTTGATATCGCCGCTGTATCTCGCATAATAAATGCTCCTATTATGTTGTAATGATAATGATCGCCATTTAAGTTAACTATATTATTTATTGGGTGATAATTCATAGAGACAGGTATGTGTTGCTACATGGTAACTCTGATTCGCGACTTGATTTGCCTAGAGTCTAGACTGTTAATAAAAAACTTGTTTTCTTTTCATTCAAAAGTCGGTTGGTTCGTTGTATATTTAGGATTTTCTTCAATTTAAAAGTTTAATAAATAGGTACTTGGCGTTATATGTTACTAGATTTCCGCCCGCGGCTTCGCTCGCGTTTTCAAAGGAAAACCCGCATAGTTCCCGTTCCCGTGGGATTTCCCGGATAAAACCTACCCTATGTGTTAATCCAAGTTACCTTCTATATGTGTGCTAAATTTCATTGTAATCGGTTCAGTAGTTTTTACGTGAAAGAGTAACAAACATCCATACAAACTTTCGCCTTTATAATATTAATAGGATTTCATGAAGTTCATTTTGAGTAAATGAACTACATACATACAACTACTTATATGGACGCTGCGGGGAATTTCATATTAGGACAATGGACATTCCTTCTAGTCCTAAACCAAGTTAAGCTTGCACAATGGAAACTAGACACAAATAATAGAAAATAAATTTATTAAAATTCATACCCATGACTATGATACCTATGGTAGTAGGGGTCGAACCTGCGACGAATGACGTAATTGTTAGGGTCACTAACCACTGCCAACTAGATATCCAATGAAGAAGATAATTTATTCTAGCGCTAACATTACATCCTATTACATACTGTTCAGTTTTAATGAATATCATCGATTCATCGCGAATGCTTTTTGTAAAGCTCTTCCATCATGTGCAATATCTACGTGATTAAATGGGAAAATACCGTATCATTTATTGTTAATATTTATTCAACTTAAATTTAGGGCGTTCATAGAGGTATAAATTATTTGATAACTATCTTTTCCAAGTTTTGATCATTTCGTATCTTCGCAGAAATACCGTCTGCAGTAAATTCAAACTCGTACTGAAACATTTAAAATATATTATTTGCATTATAATTTTATTCAATGTCAAAAACTTTCTTTCTATATACGCAAGCTGTTGAGAATACAAGCAAATAGACATTTGACCTCTAGGTTCTCGCAATATCATGTTCAAGTTTCTTATTATTGTGCCCTTTTTATCGATTGCAAACCTCAAAGCCGCTTTTTATACAGCGCTTTCCTCATTTAAGACTCTCATACTTTGTAAGTACATTTGGTCCACTCACGGAACAAGACCATAATGGTTTGAGTATACTTAGTAATGTACGATAATCAAGGGACGATCTCGACGATTAGAATGGCTCTTATATCACAATACATAAGGTTCAATTTGATACAAGTAAGTAGATACTTTTGCACTGGAAATGGCTTTCTAAGTGGCGACAATCGCATTATGTTACTGTTGATATATTTAGTACATTATGGGTACGTTTTGATTCGGTTTATAGTTTGGGTGTTGTGTTTCATATTGTTTATATGAATCTTGAGAATGGAAGAGAAATAGACATTATAGTTAACTCCTTAGTTGACTACGTGCAGACAATAAAACGTGCAGACCATAAAACTCCTTAGCGACAATCGAGATCACTTATTTGGTACTGGCTATTTCGATAAACGATTTTTGATAAACCGATTTGCTAGAGATGACAATCGACGGCTTACAAAAATATATTTCATGTCAGAGTACCTACACAAAATTAATATGCTCGATGAAACCAGCGATATTCCTTAATACATCGCTAGCAAATCTGTTTATCAAAAATCGTTTATCGAAATAGCCAGTACCAAATAAGTGATCTCGATTGTCGCTAAGGAGTTTTATGGTCTGCACGGAGTATATAGGTCTCGAGCAGCTGCGTTATTATTATCATACAATGTTTTGCAAACAAAGGTACATGATTAATTGTAACACGCCAAGGCGCCACTTCATCAAACGTTTGGTCACCTCTATATAAAGGCGGCGTAATTTGTAAACAGTTCGTGTTACAAATTAGGCTAATAGTGTTAGTTAAGTGAAAGGGAATCATTATATTATCGTTACCGTGTGTTAGATTATTGCTTCTCAGCGCACTTGAATTCTAGTCTAATCGACATACTAGACCTAAATTTTTAGCCCTTAACATGAGAAATAGTGAATGGAAATCGGCTCGTCATCGCGTAATGATGAAATAGATATAAACAGATCTATAAAAATTAAAAAATAAGCTCTATATTTAAGTAAGGCGTTGCAAGGTGAAATACTCAGGTATTATCTGAGCCTGATGATTTTTAAATAACGTATTAGTGGTTCTTAAAATTGATAACTTGGTCTTAAAAACTGTGTAAGAATATCATAAACTAACAATGTTTCTGGTTATTCATTGCTTACATCAATATTAACACCAACTGTCCAATTTCAAATAATCCAAACTATTTCTTATCCCAATCCTAGACACTGATTACCCTACAATGTAAGAAACGTCTAGAATTTTCCAGAACATAAAGGAACACGCGTGGTCCACAATTGACGTGCCTCGAGATGTGTAAGCACCCGTAATTATGTCATTTGAATGTACCGTTAGCATGTTCCGTGTCCGATACCAGGAAAGTACGGTGTGCAATGCAGGGAAAAACACGCCAGGGAGCTTTTAATTGTGGCCATTTTTTGCGACGCGAGGTGTTTAAAAGTTGCGTTCTAATATTTATGGTATTTCGCTGTAGGGATTTTTGTTATTGTGTCCAGTTTACGGTGAAGTAATAAAATAATGAAAATATTTTTTATTTAATTCGAGAGTTTGTGGAAAACACCTTATGCCAGGATTATATTCGGGATTAGATCGTGTTAGATCTGTTGGAATAAAAAATTCTAATTCTAATACTATATATCAATAATTTATTTATTTTCTGTTAAATCATTATATCAAATAGACCAGCCTTTCCCAAACTTTTCCAAAGGTGGACCCCTAGCGTCACCTTACCAGGATCCGCGGACCCCTAGCCCCACCGTATCATGATCCGCGGACCTCCAAAAAAACTTATTCGCATAAGTCAATCTATATTATTTTAAAAATTGATTGTTTTCTTGCAGTGTTTTGTATGAAATAGCCACCCATCATTTAACAGATTATTCCATCTTAAATCTGAAAAATACAAAGTCCGGCCGTCAGAATAGTCTGGTCACTAAGGCTTTCGTAATTTTCTTGATTTGTCTGCGGACCCCCTGGGATATGCTCGCGGACCCCAGGTTGGGAAACGCTGAAATAGACTATTCAAAAAGAGCAGTATTTTTTTAAATCATAGCAATGTAGGACACAAGCGTATGTTGGAAGGCACATAAATCGCAGTGGAATGAAGTAGACGGCCAGAACAAATAAGGAAAATTATTTTACGTCAAGATTCTTTGCTATGTGTTATTTAATTGTATATTTTTGTCTGTTTTGATATGATACGACTAGTAAGGAATAGAGACAACAAACTGACTAAAATTAGAACATTTAGAGTTGTAGGATCAAAAATAGCACAGGAATTTTCCTGCATTTGCCTCCAGCGATATTCAGGGCGGGCCACAAAAATAATAAACAATAGCCTTTTCCTTTTCGTTATATTTCTAAAGGATTGTCATTTCGCCAACAAATATCGTATTGAGAGTCGTGTACAATAAATTGTTCCTATAATATTGCGGGTATATTTTGCGTCTACTCGAGGATGTATGACAAGCAATAGCGGTATTTAATCCCTACGTTATATCATCAGACAAGATTCTTGCGATCTCTAGCGAAGATCTCAGTGTATTTGTTTTATTGAAGTGGTATTAATTTATTGGCATAATCTTCTTATATATAAAAATGAATCGCAAAATGTGTTGGTAAGCGCATAACTCGAGAACGGCTGAACCGATTTCGATAATTCTTTTTTTATTATATTCCTTGAAGTACGAGGATGGTTCTTATGTAGAGAAAACGTAAACATGTACCACGGGCGAAGCCGGGGTGGACCGCTAGTTCTTCATATATCTAGTTAAGATTGTTACTTGTTTTTATATATTTATTCCTTCCAGTAATAGGAATAAATTTGCTTCCTGATCTGATAGTGGGGAGGAATGTTGGAAATAATTTCTGTAGTCTCGTGTATGTTTTATCAGTTAATTAATATTATAGATTACCAATAGAGTTAATTATAGTTTTTAATATTGGAGACGTCGGTACAGTAATAGATGATATTAAGATATATTTATTATTTTTGCATTTACAGCAGGAATATTTCCAAAGTAAATAGAGTCAGATAAAATATTTATGGCTCTTTGTTTTTTTATTATATGATTAATCTCTACAATACACAATCGAAAGAAGTCGGTCAAAAAGTCTTTGGGAATATCATCAAGCTTTTTATATTACACCTATTAGAAACCGCACATTTAAAAATACTATGTCGCTCTAGCAATAGCAGTAAGGCACTGCTTTGCGTACTACAATATACTGTATATGTGTATTATGTATGTATATAACCGGCAAGGATGTTTGCGAAAAGCATAAAGCATAACAAAGAGATAGTTCAATTGAACCGTCAAGAAAGAATTTACGACGGTCGTGTCACAGCGAACGTGAGTCTCGACCGGACAAACGGACTGCAGATGAGGACTATTATGGTTTACAATATATTGGTTATGTAATTATAGACGAGGAAGTATATATTAGTAGTAATATTTATTCTTACAACACCTTATAACCATATAGATGAAGATAATGAACAAATTCTGGATGCCGCGGCCGCGTCGATATCTTGGAAGTGATAAATTCATAAATGACTCAAAAAATTATCATGTGATTTCCATTCTATTTATTTATCCCGGGCAGTGAAAACACGATTATAAACGAAAATGTTTATTTACGTTAAAAATGTAGATTCATTGATTTTTTTTTCATATTAGCCGCGAATATAAGTAATTTTAATTAACTCCTGTTATTTCAGAGGACTAAAATTATACGAATAGCACGCCATTAGCAATGATTATTCTTATCACCAGGCACAAGTCACACAACATTTATTTACAAGCACTTAGTGTACAACGGTGCAAATTTTATGATTAAGATTTAAGATTTAACGGCAGCTCTGTTATCGAGTGCTGTAAATGTCTAGTAATATATTGAGAGCTTTGGTACTCTTTGAACAGATAGCTTTTATTGAGACACTTTGATAAGTAATATTTACATTTATTGTAGAATTTACTTTCAGTTGTAAACCGAAGCATTCATATTCTAAATGTGATGTATGAGAGAACTATACCTAAATATTAAACTGTTACTTAGTAATAAAATTAAAAGTGTCTTGTTTAAATCATGCTATAAGAAAGGCATCTCAAATATATTTCACTAGAAAGATGTACACGATACATCCATTAAACATAATCTAGATCAGTCAACACAAGACAGGAAAATTGTGTTGCGATATACTCGCTATATAGTTAAAACAAAGGGGATCTTAGCTCCCGCGGATACGTCCAATTATTTAATTAAGTTCCATTAGCGCTTAGTGGTCAACGGTACCACCACCAATCAGCTGTAATCACAAGATACTTAAGTACTGTTGGCTTTTGCTTTTTTGTTGACTGTCCCGTTCGAGCTCGTGGGATATAATAGAATTCATTCTGTTTTTATTGCGAGTGATGAAATGTAACTTCAATTAAACTGAAAGCTGGTTTTTCTATGATTGGTTTTACAATGGTGAATAATACTCAATTTGTATGGAAAAGAAACGATGTTATAGTACCGTTTGTACAAAGAGGAATTCAATAAACAGTCATGACTTTACTCATGTCTTGTTTTAACTGTTTACTGTACTATCCATTCATATGAACTAAAAAGTATCGTTTATAGACAAAATTGGAATACGAAAACTACGTAACAAATAATACAATTTCTAGGTACTGTCATGGTAATAGTTATTCATGAGATCCATATTCCTTCTCGATGAAATTAATTTTGTATCCGATGCCGTAGATGCCCGAATGGAATCATATTACATACTTCTTTCGAACTAATAAAAGTTCTGAATCATGTTGAAGACGCAAAACTATTTCAATGACCTACACCCAGACAATCCTACTTAATCGAAGCCTTATGACCGTATACGCCTATACAATATTCCGACAATGATCACGTAGCAGTCGACAAGTTTTCTGATTATTGCTTCCAAACTAATAAACCCTTCTTATATACGGAAAACTTGAAATGAAAGTGCTGAAAGAAATACAGCCTCCATTTCTTGGCGAAGTCCCAAGTGTTACGCTAGAATAGAAATAGGTGTTTTGTGATATAATGTTGTGTCAACGGTACTGCATAAACATTTGTAAGCCTTTTTCGGAGACGTAAAACATTTTCTTATTTGGTGGCAAGAATTCTGCGGTACGGGAGGAAACTATGTTGTCCCTCATTTGTCTTGCTGGGGTCGTTTAGGTTGATTTATCTTGGCCGATATCATCCGGAGTGTATCTTAAACACATGATAGTAACAACGTATTATTTAAATATTAACAGGCAAATTTATTTTTATTTGCAAAAGTGCTGAAGCCATTATTCGTCAGCACTAAGATAAAATTAAATTATTCGTGAATATTTATTCCAAAATGTTTACGTAGTAGGTACATATTTCGTCTTATCTTCGTTCTCGAAATCTCAAACTTATAAAAAAATGAGGTATAATTTATATAATGCCAACATTTTTCGAACTAGAATATATATTTCGGGGTAAAATTACGAATATGTGAAGTCAATTTCATATTTAACATAATCGTAACGCACACGTGTTAAAAGGAGCTTCAAATTAAATTTGTAATATCCCAGGATCGAATAAAACATTAGCATAGTTATTCTCGTAATAACTCAGCCTCTTCACATGCCCTTACGCCATCCGAAATCATCTACATAATAAACCATGTGTATTAAAATATTCCATAGATTGGAACGATTACAAAATGATTTTAGTTCGTTGTTACCGCACTACGTATATTAATCATATAGCTTCCTATTAAATGTAATAGTGTTGTTCTTAATGATTCTGTCAACAAATAGATTTATGTATAAACTGTGAGTTCGCTATAAATAATAGCGATATCTTCATCCCACCGAGTTGTAAATCAAAAGCAATTGGTTTTCTTTTTATGTTCAGCGAATGCGGTATTGTTGCTTGCTCTTTGAATTATTTCGAATGAAAGGAATTTAATTGTTCGTTTGCTAATATTCTTTGCAAATAGTTTTGTAAAAATACTGTGCTTCAGTTATTTCTGTTGCAAAAGCTGTTATTATTAAAACTTTGGTTTGAAAAAAAGGTATACCTACGTATGGTTTAAAAAATTGCAAGTTTTCTCATTAAGAAAATCTATGTATTCATTACTAATGCCATGATTAAAGCGAGGCAAATAACGTGGGAATTGTTAGGTACATTGCATGTATGCCTTATGTAGATTTATCTATGGTCTACGAATGACCTGAAACCTACTTGTAAGCATTGAGTGCTAAGCCAATTACAAAATAAATTCCAATGAACATCGCAGCGCCCATCCGCTAAATAAATAACAAGAAAACAACGAAGGGAAAATAGATAAAAAGAAGCGCAACAAATCGAAACGCAAACCGCTGAGTCAACAAAACATTTTCAATTACCATCTAAGTATTGTGTTCCTGAGATATGAAAAGTGTAGGTCATGATGCTTACCGTCTGACCCATTTAATACAAAACGGCATTGTTCCGTGTGGCTCTTCAGAGTAGTGAGCTTTTACAGAAAACACTGTTGTATTTGCACTATTCTGCATTGAGCATAATGTTGATTCTCTCCTGTAGGGAATTTGGGGAGCACAAATGACATCTAGTTAGTTTTTGTTTGAATGGGGCCTCATTTATCCTGAATGGTAATTGTGAGCAACCATTACCATTTTTTTGTAAATCATTCATTTATATGAAAGCATCAAATGCTGTGCACTAAGGCATTTAGTCAGTTCTGTGGAGAATTTCCTAAATTGAGGCCACTATCCAGTCTAGTGTCTAGTGGGAATATAAATAAACATGACGTGTCCTAATATGATAGACTATTTCACACACGAAATAATATAATAAAAATCCAATTGGCCTATGGTGAGAAGAGATAAAGGCTGGTTGGGGACGAGCCCCTGCGGAAGCTTGCAATCAGCGGTTCCGTCGATAAGTAATTTGCGACACGCGGCCGTATTAACGAGTTACCGTGAAAACGGTACGGAATCATTTTCCATCTCCGGTTGCAGCGCTGGGAGCAATTTTCAGCGTATTTCATATGAGAAAACATGCATCTAGAGCTAGTACGTACTACACATTACAGGTAGTAAGTGTTTGGTTGGTAGGTAGGATTTAAAACTGACATGCATGAAAGAACCTCTAGTGAACAATATTCTTATTCAACATATTCCTCAGTGCTTTGGAAAACAAGGTTAAGATATTCCTTAACAGGAAGGATCCAGGAGCAGACAACTTTAAAGTTTAAGGCTTTCGCAGTAGCTGTACGTGTAAGTTGAAGTTTTGAAGATATTCAAACATATCTTAATACTAAATTGTTTTAGAATTCTGAGTCATTTATAAGAGGTTAGTAGCCACACACCACATTCATCGTTAATGTTGTGATTAGGGTTAGGATAGTTTATTTAAGGTTACCAAATAGTCAGGTCACTAAGTGCTATGGTCAAATAAGGATTATTTTGTAACAAGAAACAAGGAAATTACGGAGTCTCAGCCCTACATCTTTGAGACGTGTACAATGTACATGTGTAACCCTAGAGATTTTACTCAGTAGAATATGTACACAAGACTTTGAAAATTACCAAAACATTTACTATATTCGTACAAATAAAATTATGTTTAGGAAAATATCCATCCATCCATATTCCATACGAGTACAGTCTGAAATACAAATCTAACTTTGATATTACAAAATTCCATTATCACAACAAAAATTATCTTCATTAAACAAATTTTAATAATCTACGCAAGCCCATTACAGTCTTTATTAAACGGACATAAATCTTCGTAGTCTTGACCCATAACAATAAATTAAAGGCAGTTAATCTTCTTTATATATAAAAATGAATCGCAAAATGTGTTGGTAAGCGCATAACTCGAGAACGGCTGAACCGATTTCGATAATTCTTTTTTTATTATATTCCTTGAAGTACGAGGATGGTTTTTATGTAGAGAAAACGTTAACATGTACCACGGGCGAAGCCGGGGCGGACCGCTAGTAAGGAATAATTCCGTTTAATTACGCCAAGTTATTCTGGTGACGGAGGAAATGTACTCCGCGAAGTATTCCGAACTTTAATCTTGTAAACAAGTTTGCCACTTGGCAATTCAGTTTTGCGGAAACAACTTCGATGAAGAACAGTTCCTATTTTATTTACTCAGAAGTTTATTGTTTTGAACAATTAAGAATTTCGAGGCACGAGGGGCAAAAGGCAATGCGATCCAAGGATGTAAATATTATTTTGGGAATTGTGAGCATTTCAGTGTAATTTGAACAGATTTATGCGAAGACGTTACATTTTATAACAGAGTGCCGAGTGGCTGTGTTTGTGTATATCACATTTTATTTGTTATACGTTTCAAGTACGTTCTATAATTATGATATTATTTCCAAGTTTGTAGAAGGAAGGAAGGCAGAAAATTACACTAATTTCTTTATAAAAACCGACGATCATTTACGTACGCATATAAAAAGCAAATTGCATGCAGAACATGAATATCACGCTCATCGAGAGATAGTAGATAAATGAGTAAGATCATGCTACGTAAACACGATGCTATTTCCTGTCCGGCTTCCTGTTGAAGAAAATTACGCCTTGTTTAAGTTGTTATTGTATGAAAATGATGTCACGATGTTTGCAAATAAGGTTTATTTTATTAAGGGCTGATTTTTCAATCCTTGGTTAATACTTATTCGTCGAATAACGTATTAAACTTCTATTTTAAATTAATGTATTCTTTGCCCGTCTTGGACAGTTTACGGGTGACATTTTAATATTATGATGTAATACTTTATTGGGTGGATAAGTTTTAACCATGGATTGAAAAATCGGCTCTAAATATAAGCCTAGTGGATAAGGAGATAACTTTACGATGAAGTTAGGGTTTGTTGGAATGGTAATCACGATAAAATTAATTAGTTTAAAAATAAATTTGAGAACATTATCTTCACTTGTTTCATTTTTTTATTTTAGGTTGTATACCTCACATGTGTGTTAAAAGGTGACTCATATTATTATCAAAACAAACATATGATTAGTCAGACAAATTGTTATCATCATCTTAACAACGAACCTAACTCTCCAACGAGCACAAAAAAGAAAAACAAAACAACACATAAAGCCATATTCACGTTATAATTAGGTTTCTCAACAAGCAGCTCAATTTATGTATTTCTGGTCAATGGAGCTGTCATTACTTGCCGACGATCTTGCGAAGTCGATAATTGTGAGCTGTCATTTGGTAGATCAAGAGGCCATTTCGAGATTGCGAATGCAGGACATATACGTACTTTGTTTTAGTGTATGGGTTTGTGATTTACCGCCAAGGTGAAGTATAATGAATTGATAGAAAGATAATGGACTATTTGATTGTAGGTTTTATGCAACTAGGTAGGTCAAATTTTTATCAAATAGGTATGTAGGAAATACTTGTATTTAATTTTTTAAACATTGTTCAATTTTAGCTATTTTATTGACAAAGACGCTAACGAATCTTTAAATAATGAGAGGCAGAGAGAATTATTGATTTTTGTATTTGCTAGGTACCTATTTATTCCATGCCCTAATAACATAAATATAGGACAAGCGACAGTAGACATCATTACTGAACTATTTGTGGAAACTGCAATAACCATAAACATTAAACTAGACCCAGTTCGAAACACAACAAGAAAATATCCGATAAATTATAACTTATTACTTTGCCTTTCAAATCTGGATTCCTACCATTAGCATTATTTATTTCAAACAGTCCTAATTCTGTTTTGACTACTTATCAGCACGAAAGCTTGTTAATTTCGAAATGTGTCGTATTGCGTGTGCATAAGGTTGATGTTGGCGATAGCGAGTGAGTGTTGCAATTAAAGTTGCAAGATTATTCTCTCGCACTAATCACTATTAAATTGATTTGTTCGCTCTACATAACTAGTTAGATAAGCGATCGGCATGCGATATGACGAATTGATGCTTTATTGTTTCATATTTGCGATACTCTGAATATTTGGGACACATTTCTAAGCTATATTTGATTACTACACTTTGCTTGTATTTGTGCAATGTGTTGCGTGGGTGTTTTTTATATAGCTTTGCAGGTTGAATTTCTGTGTCAGGATTAAGCTTGTATTTTATAACGGAAATGTACATTACTTAAAGTTTATTTAGCTTATGAATAACATTTTTTCTTTTGCATTTTTATTCAAATGACAATTTTAGAATATTATATAAAAATACCGAGATCACAGACGACGAGCTAAATTGTTTCAAATGAAAAGATGGCCCAATTAAATGTTTACAATAACAACTCAAGCGAATTAAAATTAAATACAACCATTCAAACATTCTACACTTGAACTAAAATATAAAAATAACTAACAATAATGAAAAGAAATTCAATAGAAATGAAAAGCACGTTCCGTAAATACAAGTGAAGTTACATAAATATGCTTTGTACCGGGACAAACGCCCCGGTAATCGGCCATAATTCAGCTTGTCTTAATCTTGCTGACCTATTACGTTATTGGATCATCGTAACTTTCACCTTTATTGTGGTTATAGTACAGCATGGTAATGCGGTAACTAGGAAATTCCTTAACACATTAGCATAGCAGACCTATTTGAACTGTAATTTCTTGCAATTTCCTATAAATTTATGACCTTAATAACTAATGCAAAAAGTGTTTCTATATAGAAGATGACGTAGGACGACGTAGGATCATCTCACAGGAGGCTGTGCGGGGAGTTACTGTTCAGGGCGATTGCCCTCTTCAGTAAGTTGCAAGCGCCGCCCGTCAACACGGGCGGGTCAATATAGAAGATATCTAAATACTTATATTATATAGCGATATACACAACCGAAAGAGAATACTTTGAATAACATTAATTAAATAACTTCCCTAAATACTGTTCAATACTCACAAAAATATTCACAGACCATCGAATTCCATGTAAAAGTACTGCTAGCAAAAAAGTTTCCAAAAAGTAGCGCTTTGATTAAGCGAAGGCTTCAAAGGTTGTTCCGGAAAATGAGATTTCAGCGTTTTGCAATTCGTACCTTAGTTGGGCTTTCAATTTTTCAGAACAATGCATGTTGGGGTTTCTCGCTATGCCATGTTTTGCTGTTTAATTACTGAAACGTAGTATTTTCGTATCGCTCGGAATCTCCCTTTTAGACCACATACCAAATAGAACTATGAACTATCAGAAAACGTACAAAGGTTACTGATATTGTTCTCAAAGTATGCCAACTCAAGTGGAGATGGGCAGCCATATGTGCCGAAGAAGCGACGGACGATGGGCGTTGAAAGTAGCGGAATGGAAACCATGGAGTGGTCGATGTAAGCCAGGCAAACCGAAAGCTCGGTGGTCCGACGATATTTCTAAAACAGCGGGTAAATTTTGGATGCGTCTGGCCAAAGACCGCAAAAAATGGAAAAAACATGAGATGGCCTTTACCCGACTATGGGTGAATTAAGGCTTAAAAGAAGAAGTATTTTCGTAGAAAATAGTATAGAAATCAAAAATATAAAAAGAATGTTTAAAGAAATAGCTTAGACGTAAGGTCAAGGTAGGGAAAATTAATCAAACTTAAGTTCGATTCTCAAGGTACAGAATATGCTCAAGGGAAGAACATTTCTATTTTTTTCTTAGAAATTGATCAGCGACGTATTCTTCAAAATAATCCTTGCGGTATTATGAAAATGAGTAATTCTAGGGTTGACACCCCGAACCATTATTAATGTTCTCTCTACTAAGTTTATGAGTAAGAGGTGTTTCATGAATTTAAGTTGAAATTAATAATTAATTGATATTTTTTATATTATGTTCGTTAACTGTCTGCGCCGTATTCACTGGAATTAATTTCTCGGGTTAAATAATAATTAAACTGTCTGTTTAATCCTTAAAACAGTCAATATTATTTTTAAATTTGTTCTTCCGTTACATCTAGTTTTAGTAAAATTCCTGGATTAATTAAGAGGACATTAATTGTGGCGCACGACGCTGTGGCATAAAGGAGTTGGCGAAGGGCCAGATCCTGAACAAGGCACGTTCTTAGTTGAATAATCTCTGGAGAATAAAAAGTTATAAGACCTAGGATGTATGTAATTGTATAGGTATTGTTTCGTAGTAGTGATTGTTTCTACACTTATAAGTTTACATCAAAGATGGCAAGATAAAATATCCCTGATATCTATATGTGTAATAAAGATGGTACTGCTATTTATGGCTATGTTTTTCTTTACACTTTGTTAGAAATTTCTAAGCATTAGCGGTCCGCCCCGGTTTCGCCCGTGGTAGATATTTACGTTTTCTCTCCATAAGAACCATCCTTGTACTTCAAGGAATATAAAATAAAAAAATATCGAAATCGGTCTACCCGCTCACGCGTGATGCCGTGACCAAGGAAAACGGGTTTCATTTTTATATATATAGACTAGCGACCCGCTCCGGCTTCGCACGGGTGCAATGCTGATACTAAATACACTACAGAAAAACTTTTAACGTTGTATATAAAAACATAGCGGCCCGGCCGGCCGGTACCGCCGCAAACGGTACGTCCCGCAATTTTTAAATCTGTAATATCTTCGAAAATATTCACTTAAAACATACGGTGTAAAGGGCCATATAGATCTATATTAAATGAACAATGTATTCAAGGTATTTAATTGGTTAAGGATTAATGCTGTATTGGTTAAAATCGCTTCGAAAATTAGCCATTATTTGTCGTAAAAAGTAAATGACAAAAAAAAGTTATTGTGGGTTATCCATAATAGATAGACATATGCCATCGCGGACTTTTCTGTAGACCTTTTCAATGTGTACAATACTTAGTACATTATTTTGATAAAACTCGTAGGGTTCAGCCTGCGTTTGCAATGTAAGCGGAAAAAATGTAATTATTTACGACATCACATTAGAAACCTCAAAAATAACAGTACTTCTCCACTATTTAATGGATGTTATTATACATATAAACCTTCCTCTTGAATCACTCTATCTATTAAAAAAAACCGCATCAAAATCCGTTGCGTAGTTTCAAAGATTTAAGCGTACAAAGGGACATAGGGACATAGGGACATAGGGAAATAGGGACAGAGAATGCGACTTTGTTTTATACTATGTAGTGATTACCAAAAAGTCTATATCCAATCTTTTGAGTGGTCTTTGTAAGAAATCATGATGAAATGACTGACTACGTAAGTACGTAACACAAATCTGTTCACTATATTGATTTACTTATAAGTGTTATAAAAAATGTTCTGAAGTGGAACACTGATCATTATCTAGTGAATAACAGTTATTGTGTATGAATGCCAAGGTTATACCACACGCTGGCCGCTTATTACACACGGATAAGTAGACGGTATCTATTAAAAGTATTCATGCATGAAGTTAACATGAAAGTAAATCATTTGTATGTGCTCGCCAGCATTGATTTTCAAACGTATTGTTATTGTGAAGACTCTAATTTGTGAGGCATTTCACAGCGGTTTCATCTGGTACATTTTTAATGGATAAATCGACCTTTTGTGTTCACCTGGATTTTTTTAGTCTAGGCACGGGGGTACAGAAAGGAGCTTTTAGGGCTGTACAAACAGTGAAAAATATTAACGAATCAGTCAATATACAATAATATTTATAGAATAAATGTGTTTTTCGAAAATATATAGGTATTATCTGTACTCTGTACTCAATTTCAATAAACCTGCTGGTCATAATTTGATATACCTACGTACGAAGCCAACGCAAAAAAGAACCAATATAAATCGATATTGTGACAGGCGAACAAATCGCTAAATTATTAGATCGACATTTTAATCACCAACGCAATTATATCACGTGTTTTTACATTTTAATGTGAGTGAATATTCAAAACAACCTTATCTTACTTTTTTATAAATGCTATAATGCTATAACAAAATCACCCTAAAACTAATAGATTTATTTCTGTAATAGAGGTGAGAATCGTTAAACTAGTTATTGAAATTGTAATATACAGGTGTTATTTCAAGGTTGTGCTTTATTGGGGCTTGAATATACTTATAGGAATACTAGCGGCCCGCCCCGGCTTCGCCCGTGGTACATATGAAAAATAGATGTTGGCCGGTTCTCAGACTAACCCGATATGCACAGAAAATTTCATGAGAATCGGTCCACCCGTTTCGGAGGAGTATGCAGACTAACATTGTGACACGAGAATTTTATATATAAGATGTAGTTCTCATGACTACTTACTATAACCTACATTGACTACTCTAGAATGATGTAACAATTAAACGGTGATATTTGTGTAACTGTATATCTGTGTAGATATGTTTAAATCCTTAAAACACAACCACGTCGTAAAAAATCATGTATATAATGTACAAATCCCTAATTTATAGAAAACAAAATTGAAGTACAACTCAAGAAATTTATATCATGTTGAGGCATTCTAACAATTAAACACTAATTAAATATGTTTTGTTTACTAATAAGCCTTTCGAAAACCTAAAGAAATAAGAGGATATTTCTGAAGTTGCTAACAAGGAAAAATATCGCATTACAGAAAGGGAAAATTTCTCAACTCTGTGTTAAATAAGATCTCTAAATCTATCCAATTACAGAATAAAGGGTGTGATCTAAAAATAACTTTTTATCGCGCAGACATCTTTACTTAAAAAGGGATGTTATTTAACAATGAGTATTTTGAATGGTGTACTTCGGAAGTATATAATAATATGCTACATATTATACAATTTATACAATAAAGTAATATTGAATTCTTATAAGATTAACGACTCATCATATTATGATGACATTGATTTCAATGATGTACATATGTTTTTGATAATTAATATCAAAACGCATATTTCGTTCAACTTTTTGGGTCATAATTTGCAGTTGAATGAATGAATAAAATTCCATAGCAATTATATGAATAAAAATAGAACGAAAACGAGTCGAGACGACAAGGTCAGGATAAACTAACAATCAAGACGTTGCGAATAATTGCAGATAGTTATCAACATAGCAAGGTGAAGTACTTAGTATGTATTTATGTTATTGTAATGCCATCTTAATAATTAGACTTGAATCAAGTATGCTGTGAATACTGAGCGTTCTTGTTTGTTATGTCAATTTTTAGCTCCCAACAACGCAGCAACGCAGGTTTTATTGTTTCGATAAGGTTTTCTCATTTATTTTTAAACTAGCTTACCGCCCGCTTTGTCTAAAACCTGATAAATTATATACTAAAACCTTCCTCTTGAATCTATTAAAAAAACCGCATCAAAATCCGTTGCGTAGTTTTAAAGATTTAAGCATACAAAGGGACATAGGGACACAGGGACAGAGAAAGCGACTTTGTTTTATACTATGTAGTGATTGCATAATTGATAATTAGGTATACGATATTGATTAATTTTTTCGTTCTTCTCATCGTTCGGGAGTCGAGACCTTCATCAAGTCTCTTCAAAGTCGAGGCAAATTGAAATCGAAATCAACCGAAAGAATGTCATATGGCTTGACTATGACATTCTTCTGACGAAGCTACTTTTTTATTAGTTGCAAATATTATATTTATTTATCTTTCCATAAATTATATTGATAATATGAAAATATAATATACTTAACCATATTTAGGTATTACCTAGTATACAAGAATAGACGTTGCGTCTTTTTGTAAGATCATCAGTGATCTCAATAGTTTAATAATATATTACGTAACCAGTCTTACCAGGAAAAGTCTAGAATTAAAAGATGATTATAGCTTACCTGCAAACAAATAAAAACATTATTAAATTATGTTGTCATAAAGGCCGAGAAAATTAATATAATATAATAGATAAAATAAATATGGAAAATTAATTTAAATAGTTTTTCAATGAAAACTACAAAAATATCATTTTATAAAAAATAAAAAAAAGACGTGTGGCACTCGGGGACTGCCGCGGTAAAGCTATATTGCATGCTATGCCATCAAGCCACACCTCCGCGCCCGTCGGAGTGGGGAGCGAGAGGTTTTTACTTTTTCGTTACTAAATTTCTGGATTAGGTCCCCGCGCTCAAGGCCCACGATAGAAGGTCGGCTGCCGAGTAGGTATACCTACCTACTCGGCAGCCGCGATACACGCGACATGCGCTACACAGACCAAAAAGTTTGAGACGATGTAATAAAAGTTTCACTTTAAAATTCTTGTTCATAACATTTTTACGATAATTTACAAAATATAAATATCATCATAGCATAGTATAAACTATAAAGATACCTACTCTTTCTTCAATACTATGATCATAACTATATTGTAAGTAGACAAATGATCTTTAAGCATTATTATTTCCTTCATTACCGAGAAATGATTTAAATATAGCTGTCGATGTTTAATTTGAATGTTTAATAGAGTAGATTAATTAAAGATATATAAACTGGGGCAAGCTAAACTTGGACCGGTTTCGGCGGATAGCTTTATTACCCATTTTAGGACAGTGCCCTATAAGTAGACGTACAATTAAATGTCAAATAATTTAATTTAAATAATTTATAATTAATTTTAAAAGTCAAATCGATTATTTCTAAAATTATATAATCGAGAACTAGTTTTTCGAGTGAGTTTTGACCGGTTTCAAGAAAATTGATTTAGATGTTCTGACTTTTTTGATTTTTCGATAGTCAGGAAATATAAATTACATTTTTAGCCTTTTTACGATTTCAATAATATGTCAAATAAAATATCACTATTTTTAATAAATATTACTCACTCATTACTGCATAAATCGATCTTTAAAACATATACGGCTCTACCATTTCTAATGTACCTAAGACAAATGTTTAACATAACGTTATGTCTAAATCAGCCGATCTCAGTTGAGTAACCTTTGATAAAATGTATTACATAAACTAACCTATGTAGTGGGATATGATCATAATATATTATTTGGTATATTCAAAAATCTAATATTCAATTGTGAAAATAAAGTTAAATTATACCTAATTATTATTGTTTAGTTTTCGTGTGATTTTTAACCGACTTCAAAAAAAAGAGGAGGTTATCAATTCGGCCGGTATGTTTTTTTTTTTTATGTATGTACACCGATTACTCCGAGGTTCCTGAACCGATTTACGTGATTCTTTTTTTGTTCGATGCGGGATGGTGTCGAATTGGTCCCATAAAAATTTTATTCGGATAGGCCCAGTAGTTTTTATTTTATGAGCATTTTTGTCTGTATTTGTAAATGTTGCAAGTGCAAGTTTGAAGTCGGTTGTTTTTAAGCAGTTATATAGACTTGTAATACGAAAATTAATATTACTAGTGATCAGTAAAATTATAATGATGTTTTGCGATTATTTGCATAACGTCCAGTGGTTTCATAAACAAAACATATGACATAGGATAACATTTACGCTAACATTAACCAGATAGTACAACAAAATCATTCAAACATACGAACAAACCAATGCGACGCACTGAAACATGCATTATATATACATTCTAAATCTCTAACGCAGAGTCAAAATATTCTAAATGCTTAATGTAACTGCAGATCTCTTCTACAAAATCTACATCAATTATGTATTCAGCAATATAAATACGAGTAACAAACACTGTGAACATAAGCTAATGCCGTGAGAGTACGCGCGAGGAAGCGTGTATTAGAACCAGATAAGTGGGTCACGTGATCATTTACACATGTGTAGTGAGAGGAAATGTTGCATTATTTTTCATACTATCTGATTTATACTATCTATTTTACGAACCGTTTGAAGTTGTATGATAAGAGAAATTAATGGACGCACGTGTCCTGCAGATTGAGGCTTGATCGGTTTTGGAAGTTTCGATTCTTGGTGTATTTGTCTTCGACGTGTTTATATCAATAAGTGGACGTAAAAGGTGGAAAACTTTATGTCGTATTTATATAGACGTAGAATAATTTTTTAGAATAGTGTCTATTGCGGTTTGGTGTTACAAAGACTAGATATAAGGTACCATCCCAGCGTTACAATACAATATAATCTCTATAAAAAATATCTCTATGAACTAAATATTCCTGGATTTCATACTACTTTTCCATATCTTATTTGAGTATCAATAGAAGCGTGAAGCGATTCTCTAAATGAAACTTATTAGTAAGTACCTTATAAAGCAGTAGTGGTCTCACTTCATTGAATCCCTCTAATACGGTTATGTACTCCAATAAGTAGTAAGGCTATCGATGTAGCGATAATTATAAGTTGCCAGGTGTCGATCTGAACCCCGGTTAGTTGCTAGTTGCGCAATTTGCACGTGCGCTTGTGTTTTCACTTACATTTTTCGAGATATTATCATTTTACGTGTTATGTGTCCGAGTAAGCATTGTTTTAAATGAATATATGGTTATTTAGTTGAATGATAGCTGTTAAGTTTTGCTGGTGTAGTTCGTGATGCTGAAAATACTTTAATATTTATGTCCTTTTCTAATATGGGTTGTAGGTATATTATAGAGCGTAACAAATCGATAAACAAAGTCATATTTGATTATATTTAGTTTGAATTTATAAACTTACATTTTTAAACATTCGTATATAAATTTAAGCTTCGAGTTATCGTGCTGTACTTTAATAAATAAAATTACAATAGAGCCTCCGATAAAACAGCTTATTAAAACAAAATTTAATTAAACATGCGCGATATATTTTCCGTTTCTACAGCCAAATTGCGTGATTCCACGAGTAAAAATTTAAATTGTTGCATAAGTTATTGTCACTTTGGCTTGTCTCCAACATGGCTTGCGTTTTTAATAACTCGCGGGCAAAATCAAGTATTTCTTGATATCATGTGTTGTTCTTATGTGTAAACTTTACCTTATATAACCTATATTACTGTAAAGTTCATCCAAATCTTTCTACTATATTTTTGGGAAAGAGCTTTTTGTTTCAGCTATCCATCTCACAAAGTTTATTTTATTAGTAGTATGGGTGGTTATTTATATTATGAATAAAAAAATCTAAAAAGAATGTTTTGTTTAACATGCATTGCATGCAAATTGTGTCCCGCGAGTGTAACGTGCTAACAAAATTGAATTGCCGTGAAATATTCTAGATATATCGGCTTCGCTAAACTTATAAAGCCTTTGTGATGTATGGAATTTATGAATAAATTCTATTTTGTTATTGGCAAATTGTTAGTCGGCTGATATGGCAATCGGTTCCTGAAACCTGCTTTTTGTGCGGTTGTAAAATGTAATCTCTAAAAGCTATCATATAAATTGTGAAAAGTACTACGTCAGTGGGTTAGTTGATAATTTTAATTTTATTTTCTTCTTTTTAATAATATGTGTACATTTTTAATTTGTTATTGTCATCAAATGTAATCCGAACTATATTTAGCAAATAATGTATACAATTGTGACTTCTTGTTAGATTTTATGCGATATGTAACCTATATGTATCTAATTAGACATTTCTTTCCTTGAAGCAAAGCTATTCAAAACATTCACATTTTCTTATCAGGATATACCTAGGTACATTTAGTAATAAGAAAAAAACAAATCGAGTATACATCCATTAAGCTACTCACGTCAAATCATACACAATAGAACAGTGAGGCTATTGTTTTAAACTTTTTGAATTAAATCGCCTGGCATTTTGTAATTATTTCCTAGATAAGCGCAACTAATCAGTTAATAACAAAACGAAATTAGATTCGTTTCGCGGCTGATATCTTTTGTTTTCAATAGGAGTTTGAGATTAATTCCCGCGGCTACGAGTTAGGTGATTTCCTCACTGCACGACTTGCCGGGATATCACTTGTTAACGAGATGATTAACATTGGTTATACGTACAAATACAATCCAGAAATAAAAGCTTAAATAAAAATTATATTATACCTTATTGGGATTGTGTACTAGGTATTTATTAAAAATCTATGGTGGCATTTATGCGTCAACTCTTATCGAAAAAAGTTCCTCCTACATACCTACATTTCATCTGCATTCCCATAACATAATCAATGGAGTATTCAATGAAATAAATATGGTTAACTGTACTTATGGTTAAAATACTGCGACAGAAAAATCGCAACAGCTAACAAGCCTAAACACCGTAGGTCGTTCGTCCCATCACGACAATGACCTGTCTTCCCGACTCAGATACTGCTATCTAAATCTGCGATTGGGCCACGCTCCCATTGTTAAATGGTGGTGGAAATTGTGCCTAATTAATTGCCGGTGTTAACATTTAGTTTCGCGACACGCGACACGAAGTCGCAGCGTTTTGCATACACGCTGTATACTAATTAATGAAGCTATACATATAAATGGTTAGATACGGTATCTTAAATTATAAAGTGCCTTAACTTAGAATAATGTACGGAACGAATATTACAGTCTAATTTTGATTGAGTAGCGATAGGTAGATATACAATCTAATATCTAATATATATTATAAAGGCGAAAGTTTGTAAGGATGTATGGATGTATGGATGTTTGTTACTCTTTCACGTAAAAACTACTGAACCGATTACAATGAAATTTAGCACACATATAGAGGGTAACTCGGATTAACACATAGGATAGTTTTTATCCCGGAAATCCCACGGGAACGGGAACTATGCGGGTTTTCCTTTGCAAACGCGGGCGAAGCCGCGGGCGGAAATCTAGTAGATAATATTGTAAAGATTAATATAAATTTAAATGAAGTAGTTTAAAACAAAAATAATCTCGTGGAATATGCTAGAAAATACAACACAAAAGCACTTCAATTCAGCTATAAAATGAAAATGGCTGTGAATAAAACGGTATGGAAATTGTTTTCATATCTCAAACTTGAACAAAGTAAATTAAATAAATATTTATAAGTGAATGCTGTTTTTGATAGTATTATAGCAATTACTATTTAAAATGACTGTAATAGAATGGAAAATGTTGTTGTCTTTTAATATATTTTCAGTTGTAGGTACGAATAATTATGATATCTTATAAAATCTATCACCATAGCGATTTTAATAGTTTCAAAAATGTGTATAAACATGGAAAAATGCAACACGTGGATTTTGATAAGTACCTTCACTTATGCCTGGTTTAAAATTTCATTTATTTTTATATAATAGAAATAAATTAACACCTCTGAGACGGAGTTTTTTGCGAATTAATTAAATTCGTGCTATTATTTCCATAATTTCAATTTATCGCATAATCGTGTTTCAGCAATAATCATTAAGATACAATAAATATACAATAGTAAATAACAGGAAATTGATTCTATATTCTATTTTATAGTAGCAATTTACTGGCTATTTAAATTACTCATTTATCGATACCTTGAAACGATTACGTGTAAATCTTTTTATGTGCAAATTAGAATTGTGTAATACGTGGAAAGTTATAGGGAATTATTTTATCTCGAAGTTTTCTTGTTCGGTGCTACCTATTTTTTTAAGAGCTATAAAACATAAATTGGTCGTTTTATCTATGCAATTCATGTTTTAACCCATTGACCACCGTAAGCCCCGATCGGGGCG